>NW_023596746.1:34014071-34324175 GCF_011947565.3 Pollicipes pollicipes
GGCACTCACGGTTCAGCACATTAGAATGGGCGGACTCACGGTTCCAACAGAGGTCAAGGGGGCGGGCACTCACGGTTCCAGCAGAGGTCGAGGGGGAGAGCACTCACGGTTCCAGCAGAGGTCGCGCACCAGCTCCTCCAGGAAGCCGGTATACAGAACGGACGACTCGAGCGAGCGCAGCTTCTCCACCAGCGCCGTCCGGTAGGCTTCGAACGACTCCTTGTCGGTGGGCGTGGCGTCCAGCGGCGAATCGGACGGTAGGTCGCTCTTGCTCACGCCTAGGGGCATTCAGCGAAATCAGTCACCAATCTGTAGACCACAAACTGGCGCTCTCTGCACACGGGATCATGCCGGATCCAGGCCATGTATCTGACGTCTGGCCGTTCACTGAGATTGGTGCAAAACGGCAACGTGACTGCGGATGTTACAATGCGTTTAACACATGATACTTGGCACTTGATCACGTCGAGGGGGGGGGGGGTCGTTTTTCCCCGAAAGCAAACATGTCATTCGGGACGACTGCCAAAATACCAGTTCTGAAAGGCGATCAGGCGCGTGGAGAAGCGTGGCCGTCCCTCGCTGGAACACGCACCTGACAAACTGCAGAGCCCTCTCGCCGTCGTCGCGCACATCCCAGTTAAACGAACGCACAAGACCGATTTCACGCTACATACAGAGCGATACCATTATCCCCAGCTCGGTAAGAACCGCTTCACGAAGACGTCAAGCTTGGTAATCACTGGTTTGGTTTGGAGTCGCATATGGTATCTATAATTCACATTGTGTTCGGCTCGCAAGTGGTTTGATTCAAGGTGGCAAGAAGAAAAGTGGCATGCGCGAAAAATCAAAGTTCCCAGTTGCTTGTGAAGCATGCCTCAAAGTTGTGAAGCTGGCAGGTCAACTGACAGCTTTATGACCTACAGTACTAGCTGATATAAGCTAGGGACTGCGCATGCGCCACCAAAGTTGCAACATCTTTCATTTCTTTGCGCAACTGTTACATATTTTCGAAGGGACTATCGCAGCGTGCCTAGTCACACAATATCCACATACCACGGGGCTTATCTCAGCTACGTATGGGCTGCAGTGCTTGTGAAAATATTTTTGACACATCCCGATTTTCAGGGGCATGACCGACAAAATAAGGGATCACACAACCTGGCAGATTCGTACGCATATGCACGTTTTCATTCATATTAAGAAAGAACGCAATAAGCAGCCATAGACCACCTAAAAATGACGTGAAAAGCATGAAATGCGTGCACATATATTTGAAATGTTATGGTTATATATTTAACATCCCAATATCCTATATGACCCAACGCAATGCTCTGCCTAGATCGAAAAATGCTTGTGACATACGAACAGTAACTCCATATATCTCCAAAAATCATCTGTCCGCGGTTATTCCATCTAAAATCGGTCAGCAATCAGTTGCCTTGAATCAGTTCACACCAAGGCGCACAAGCACACAACTAATTATCTCGGGGGCGATCAGACGCCGGTTCTGCGTGTCCAGCGACGTACCGAATGTCTCCATGGCAACCTCCAGGTCGGCGTCCTCCTGCATCTTGAGCGCGCGTGCCTTCTCGGCCAGACGCTCCTCCGGCGTCAGCTTTTTTGCCGCCTCCTCCTCCTCCCGCTTCCGCCGCTCCAGGTCCTCTCGTCGCTTCTCCTGTCGAACACGAGGGGACGGTGTCAGGGAGCGGTGTCAGGGGGCGGCGTCAGGGGCGGTGTCAGGGGACGAGGTCAGCGGGCGGGGTCGGGGAACGGGGTCAGGGACGGTGTCGGGCGACAGTGTCAGGGGACAGTGTCAGAGGACGGTGTCAAGGGACGAGGTCAGCGGACGGTGTTAGGGGACGTTGTCAGTGCACGGTGCCAGGGGACGGTGTCAGGGGACGGTGTCAGGGGACGAGGTCAGCGGCGGGTCGGGAACGGGGTCAGGGGACGGTGTCGGGGCAGTGTCAGGGGACGTGTCAGGGACGGTGTCAGAGGACGGTGTCAGGGACGGTGTCAGGGGACGAGGTCAGGGACGGTGTTAGGGGACGTTGTCAGTGCACGGTGCCAGGGGACGGTGTCAGGGGACGGTGTCAGGGACGAGGTCAGCGGACGGGATCGGGAACGGGGTCAGGGACGGTTTCGGGGCAGAGTGTCAGGGGACGTTGTCAGTGGACGGTGTCAGGGGACGGTGTCAAGGGACGAGGTCAGCGGACGGGGTCGGGGAACGGGGTCAGCGGACGGTGTCAGTGGACGACCCACTCACCAGGGCGCATCCCGTCCGCGTTGGGGCGCTACTAGGCTTCCAGCGTGTCTCATCAGCACACGACTAGACGTTCATAAATCACTAAATAAGAAACACACTCAACCAGGATGCCCACTCCAGCCCGTGAGTGTGAAACTACATTTTCCCTACCGCAGAAGAAACTGTGACTTTTGTTCCCACCAATCATCAAAGAGCAAGGCAATGTCTGGGTTGATGGCACACGATCATATCCAGGAAGCAAAGTCAACGGGGTATTCAACACGCTGGCCACCTCTGCATTACAAGGCATCCATGCGACCGACCCATCCCGGCATGAGCCTCAGTGAACCATTGCCGACCGGTCCGTCCGCATCGCCCCCAAGCCGGCCAATGTTAGGGGGAAGGGCATCGTGAAGACGGCTCACGATCATCGCTACTGGTTACCTCCTGGAATCACACTACAAGATAGACTGCACTTGCACTGAGCGTCGGGTCACAAACGCCCCTCATATTCTGAGAGCCTTGGGCCTATCCATGCAAGTCTGTACCGCTACTTCCGACGGAACAGTAAATGACAGAACGAAAGCGCCACATCGACCCGTTCCGTTCAGTTGCGTCTCTTGAACAGCAGCGAACCGTTTTGTGAACGGGCATGAATTTCATGGAGCGCGCACGTTCCCCACCAGTGACGCGCATCGCTGACGGCACGCACCTCCTTCTCAGCTATCCGCTCAGCCAGTGTCAGCTTCTTCTTCTTTGGCGCCTCCTCCACGACGGCGGCAGGCTTGTCCTCGTCGTCCGCCGCCTCCCAGTCATCCTGCGGTCATCAGTCATAGCATCAGCGGCGAATCAGACCGATCTGGTCCGACTCCGAAACACCCGGTGAGCCTCGAAACACGCCGGCCGCAGCGGAGATGAGACCAAAACCACCACTAAAAAGTCGAATGAAGTTCCAAACCAATAGGTGAAAACTGAGGCAATGATAAATGAACAGCAAATACAATCCCACACGACGCCAAATGGTGCCTATCGAACTTTCAGACCCGCATTATCTGACTAAGGCAATATGCATACGGCTATACAACAGCACAAAACGGACTTCCAGAAATCCCGTGGTGGCCGCCACAGTTTTGTAGCCTGTATCCTAGAAAACATTCACCCGCGTGCCGAATACGCCAGGTCAGAACATCACGCCACAATCTGCATGCAGTCGTCCCAGCTCAACTCAAAACACCGCTCCCTCCGACCGAAGAAACTCCTCCACCACTAGGCCAAGGACGTCGATGCCAATCCGGTGGTGGAGCTACGGTCCGGGGGCATGCGGGCGGCCCGCATACGGCCGGCCCTGCTGGCGGCGGCGGCCGGCGGCCCCAGATCGCCGGCGGCGCCCGTCGCGCGCGGCCATGTCCTGTTTGCCGGTGCCGCTGGACGCCGCCTCCGCCGCGGCCGTGGTGGCCGCCGCCGCCGCCGCGCTCCTGCTCAACCTCTGGACGGCCGGCTGGCTGCGGCGCGACGCGCAGGCGACGCCGGCGGCGGCCGCCTGCCTGCTGGAGGCGGCGGCAGCGGCGCTGCTGGCCGCCGCCGCCGCCGGCGCCACGCCGCTGCCAGCCGCGCTGGTCGTCTGCGGCGCCGCGCTGCTGCCCGTGCCGGCCGCCGCCCTCTCGCTGCTGGGTGGCGTGATGCTGGCGCGCTGGCCGGCGACGCCGCGCCGCCGCCGGCTGGCCGCCGCCGCAGTCACCGCCGCCGCGCTGCTGGCGCCGCTGGCCGTCAGCGTCGCCTTCACGCACCAGCAGTGGCGGACGGGCGCTGAGCAGGCTCCGGCGACCGCGCTGCCGCCGCCGGCACCGGCCGCCGAGACCGTGCCGGAGGGGACCGGACCTCGGGCGGCGGCGATGACGGAGATCAACCGGCGGCGACAGCAGCGCAGACCCAACGACAAGAGAAGCAGGTGGTTTGCAGACAATGTCGTCGGCACAGGCGAAGCCAATCACGTCGCAGAGAAGGCGCTGGCGCATGCGCGATCCATTCGAGGAGTGCGGAAGACCAACGGCGGCCTGCTCGCGATCACATCTCCAGCTATTAACAGGTCCACCACCAACCTGCCATTATCTGCGCTGCAGCCCCAGGGCACCCCGTTCCCGGCGTTGACGGCCACCGACGTGGCGCGCCTGAGAGACTACCTGCCAGGCCCGAAGCCGCCGGCCTTCGGTCGGCAGCTCTTGCCCTCCCTGCCACCAGCAGACACGCCGTTCGACCCCTCTGACGTGCTGAAGGACGTCTACTTCATCCACCTGCTGTACAAGTACGGCAGGAACATCTCCTCCCTGCACGGCGACCAGCCGCTGGCGCCCAACCGGGCAGTGGTGCGCCAATCCCTGCGCCTCATCCTCGATGCCGTCAACAGGTTCAACCGGCGCACGCACGCGGCCGTCTTCCGACCGGTGGCGCCGCACGACGGCGGGTTCGTGCACTTCCCCGAGGGCAGCTGGCGGCCGAGCGCGCCGCGGCCGCCGCTCGGCGGACCCATACCTGCCGCCCGCCCGGGTCACGCGGGAGTTGGAACAACGGGCGGGCCAGGCCAGGCGGGAGTTCGGCCGGCGGAAGGGCCAATTCAGCCGGCACAACGGCCCAGCAAGCCGGTGTACGAGGCGGGTGGACCAGGCTTTCGGCCAGGTGAGTTCATAGCGCGCGGCGCAGCCCAGTTTCTGAGCGAAAATACAAACATACTTGTCTCAATGGCGTCGTGTAAGCACACAAACCGGAAGCAAAGGCATTTCTCAATTGGGCCGTGTAAGCATACGAACTGGAAGGATAGGCAATTCCCAAATGCGTCATTTAAGTACACAAAAGGGAAACAAAACGATTTTCCTTATTCTCTTGATTTTGGAGTCGGGATAAATAAGACACTTCGAGGGGACCAAGTTCTGTATGGTGCCTGAGTTCAAAAGACGCAAATCAAAAGTTCGTACGCTGGTTCTTTCGTTTTATGCAATCATGCCCTGGGTCCAGGTTCACGAAAGTTGAGTTGACGCTGAGCTGGTTTGCAAGTCATGGCTGAGTTCAAAGGCGGTTCAATATGGTTCATTTCAAAACAGAGGTGGAAACAGCTGACTGAAACTGAGACCACGGCAGCTAAGTCAACACGCCCGTGTCACACCTGTGCAATCAATGCCAATACAGCATTCAATGATGAAGTGTACTGTCGCACCTAATGTACATCTAACTAGTCCGAAGACAAACAACCCCACACCTGTCAAGCGCTCGCGCAGACGGGGAGGGGGGAGGGGGATCGGGAGAACGGCGGCATCTGACCCGTCTCCGCCGCCCTTCAGAGGGCGACCAGTACACCAGCGGGCAACCAGAGCCCGTCCAGGAGCCGGCCCCACCTCTCCCAGACCCGGGGGTGCCGGACCACCTGTCCGCCGGCGACACCAGCAACGTCAGTGTCACCATCCGCATCCCTGGCGTGCTGGAGACGACGTCGGCCGAGCAGAGCGCCGACGCCGTGCTCGTCTGGCTGCGGCGGCTGCGGCGGCTGACGTCCGGCGGCCGGCGCCACAGCCTGCGCGCCGTGGCCGTCACGCTGGAGGCGGCCGCCGACGGCGCCGGCCTGCGGCTGCGACTGCAGGAGGACTGGCGCGTCTCGGCCCAGCTGAGCGTCGGAGGCCGGCCGGCCGACGACGCATCCGGGGGCCGGTGAGGCAGAAGCTGCGGACGGGGCGGAGGGAGGCGACGGCGAGGGAGGAGCAGCCAGTGCCGCACCCGAGGACGGAGCGGAGGGAGGCGTAGGCGAGGGGGGAGCCGGTGTCGGAGCCGAGGATGGAGCGGAGGGAGGCGTCGGCGAGGGAGGAGCCGATGTCGGAGCCGAGAACGGAGCGGAAGGAGGCGACGGCGAGGAGGGAGCCGGTGTCGGAGCCGAGGACGGAGCGGAGGGAGGCGTCGGCGAGGGAGGAGCTGGTGTCGGAGCCGAGAACGAGCGGAGGGCGTCGACGAGGGGCAGTCGGCGGAAGCAGCGGAAACAGCGACAGGACCGGACAACGGCGTCGAACACGCGATCGAGAGCACCACAGTCACCCCCGACGATGACGCAGATACTTCGGGTCCTCTTGGGACTTCGGGTGCCGGTGCAAGACGGGACGACCGCAAGCCTCACGAGAGCACACGACTCTGCCGTCACAGACATCGGCCACCCCGACAGGCGACAGCTCCGCAGACACCGAGCCAGCAGCGCCAGAAATCAGCCAAGACGGCAGCGACTGCCTCTACGGAAACAGCCGAAGCCACAGCCGGTTCGGACCTGTCCGTGCAACCGCCGGTTACCACCAATCCCGAGCCGGGCAACCAGTGACGTCAGCGGATCCCGAGTCCCACCCAGCCGAACCCAGCACGGCCCCAACCGTCGGGGAGCAGACCATCTCCCAGGCACTTGTCCCGGACGCCTCCACGCCTCACGCCGGCGGCCCGGACGTACCGACGCCCTCCCGCAGGCCCGCCGCCACCGCCGCCGGCGTCCGACGCTACCCCAACCGCTGCCGTCGCCCGCCGCCGGGGCGCCGGACGGGCTGGCCCTGCGTACGCCGCCTCCCAGCGCCTCATCACACGGACACCGGCCCGTCCCTGCGCCGGTCGCGCCGGCGCCGGCTGGGCGCTGGTTGCTGGCCACGGCGCTGCTGTGCGCCGTCGCCGCGCCGCTGGCCGGCCTGGCGCTGCTGTGGCGCGCGCCGGCCGACGGCGCCGCGCGCCGGCTGCGCGCCGGCACGCGCGCCTGCTGTGCGCGCTGCCGGCCACGGCAGCTGCCGCAGCTGGTCGGCCTGACGCTGCAGCTCGCCGGCGTGGCGCCGCTCGGCGGCCCGCTGCTGGCGCTGCTGTACGCCGTGGCGGTTGGCGTACGCGCCGGCGCGCGCGCTACGTGTGCTGCGCCAGGTGTACGGCCACGAGGCGGCGGGCTGGTGCCGGCCGCGCCGCGGCGTCTCGCCAGCCTGATGGCCGCACCGATGGCCGCCGAGGGCTGGCTCTGTCCCGCTGACTCTTCATGTCAATAGCATAAGCTGCGCGAGACGAGCGGCGTCGAGAGGTGGATGCGAAATGTAAGCGGAATGAGAGAAATCACTGAACAGTGTGTGGAACGGTATCCTGCGCGGGCAGAACGTCCTCGGGGACACAAACAGCTTGGTCCTAACAAGGATCCTTGACCCTTGCCATCACATGTGTTGATGGCAAGAATATGTGCACATATGTAAGATATGCACACATGTTTCATGTTCATGTTACCCGGAATTCAACTGGCCGATTTCCCAGCGATTTTCTTTTAAAATAGGCCCTACCATAGCATGATGGTCAAAAAGTTTTTTTTTAAAAACTGGACTGCTTGTATTTAAAACCTGACTGCTTGTGTAATTGGGCTTTTGCTTGTGAAATGCTTATGTCTGAAATAAATGAATGAACAACGGTAACTTCAATATGCAATTAGGTTTTCCTGTGGTTGTTTGCTATGGTTAAATCTTTGTAGCTGCATGTGAGTCAGAGCAACATGAAACTCTCTCAGTTCACTGTACTTAGGTTCATGTGCTTGAACTGCTTAACTTCCCAAGCATCACCATTTCAAGCTTGTAATCAAGCAAGCTGCCAAAAACCCAGGAGCCTGATATATTCCTTGCTTGTATCCAGTATAAGTTTTCAAGGTTTCAAAACTATAGGCTTGTTGTTACATACATGCATGGGAAAAGCACAGAATCATTGTACCAGCTTCCAAAACATATTTAGGCACTTAGTCCCAAAATCTTAATTGCATAGATTTTGAGGATCAGAGCGAACACTATGAAAAGGCTGTTGCATGATCCTGGATTCAGTTGCATAATGCCATTTCAGTCCACTGAGAGAATCCTGTGGCTGCTGTTTAGACCACTGAGCCTGCTGCACACATCTGACCTTGAGTGGCTGCTGCAAGCAGCTGGACTCTTCTGGCAAGCTGCCAATAGTGCACACCAAACCAACTAGAACTGTCCCACACAACCAATGGTAGTCTGGGAGGCAGACACTTTATGACAGGGGCAGGCTAAAGCTGTTAGCTTAGGTTGGGCTGAGGGCAGAGCAGGTATTTGAATGGCCATTTGCATGACTATTGACTGGCATTCTATTAGCTACAGGCTTTGGGCAATGGGTTCTGCCCACTGTCAACTCACTGGAGCATCTTCATCTTCATCCTCTCCTGCCCATTTGTCTGTGGTAGCCACACCAAATGTTTTGGGTTTGAAGTCCTCAGCATCTGCAAGATGTGACATAGTTAAAGAGAGCATATTGTGAGAGAGGCGTTCATTCTTAACAATCAGATATGAGCTCTTAGCTGATATAGCTTTCACCTACTGAAATCACAGCAACAACACCTCCAATTTCCTACTTCTTGTATGTAAAATGTATCTATCTATTACAGTACCTAACCATTACTGCACCATCATCTCAAACCAAATACTACTATCATCTGGGACCTACTTTAAATGTCTACCTTTATTGAACATCAGATAGCAAAACCAAAGCATACATGCAGGTTATGATGCCAAAGAAGATAAATTACTTAAAATGCTCAAAGCAACATTGGCAATGGAATAAACAGTGTGTTAGAAGACTGAATTTTACCATGAATAAACAGCAAGATACTTCTTTTAGGTAGGTTCTGCTTCCTTAATGACCCACAAAAGCATGCCATTGCCAAAATCCAGTGTGACATGCTCAGGTACAGCAAAAAGTGCTAAAATCTAGGATATTATGCCCAAATAAAATTGAGGCCAGACTGCAAAAAATACATATTAAGCTGAATAGGACAGGTATTGCAGCATACAAGCAATAATTGTAGAGCACACACACTGTTATCCACCTGCTCAGAATTCAATGCATGGTCACCACCAATATCAGTGCAGAGAACCCACATCTCAAGGAGTTATGTTGCAAAGGTAATTTTTAACAAAAATATCTCACTTGTCAACATTTTCCACACAAAATTATACTTAAAATTCAGCATGATTTGACCTGGTCTGAGTTGAACAAAAACAAGCAAGAGGTTTAGCACAAGTGTCACTAAGGTGTCTGGTACCGTGGATGGATTTTTTCAGCCTGGGCATGAATGTGACATGAGCAGCACCAATTCAGGAATGTTTACCCCAACATTCCAAAAGTATCCCACATTTAATGTTCACTCCCACATCCCAATGTGATTTGGCATGTGTCATATTTTGTGTGCTCACCCACTTATCTGGGAAGCATATTCTCACCATATGGAAATAGTGTAGAAAGATTATGACATTCAGATGTTAAGAAATATACCTTTAAGATCAAGTGTAATACTAATATGATATACATTCACTGAAACATCATGATGGAATGTAACTGGTTGAAACTGGACATACCAATAAAATGCCTCATGATGCTCAGTTCACAAGTTGAGCACATCCAGCAAATACACAAGGTGACCATCTCTCAATGACAATGGTTGCACAATCCCCAACCATCCCTTCCCCAGTAGTGAATTCATTGAATAATTGTTTGTTACAAGATGACAGGCCCGTGGATGGACTGTGAACATGTCATGACCTATTAGACGAGCCTACTCCTTACCCCATTCGTCGTCCGACATTTTGAAGCTGTAGAACTTGAAACTTGAATGGGGCCAAATCCAATTGGATACGATCGCCAAGCCTTGTCGACGTAAATGACACTGGTAGCTAAGCCTCCCACCGAACACCGTACGTCACTAAAGAACGAGGAGGTGAATCACACTTTCTATTCACCCAGCATGGAACCACGCACCGGGCTCTGGAAACATGTATCATGTGAGTCACCTCGAGGTTTCGCGCCAGATTTGCCGCGACATGGGGCACAGATAGTGAATAACTATTACATCATATCGTCTTTTCTTACCCTTTTCACAAATAATTTTTTTAGAAAGATGTAATATTGCATTCCTGAGCGAAATTACAATGATATGGTTCCATAGCTCAGATAATTTCCAAATGGCCTGCAGCCAAATAGCATTACTATTTTTCAGCTGTAGAGATGGCCATTATGATGGCCATACTTTACAAGGTTGATGCCAAATGCATTCAAATCATAATATTCTCGTATATTGTCTAACGAAAATTGGACAGGATGTTCAAAATTAATATTAAAAATACATTTTAACTTTTTTAAAGTTGAAAACCCACATTACTTTATCCGTTTCTTCAGCAAAAAACCCCATATTACAAAGTATGACGAAAAATGTCCACACCTATCAATATTGTTACAATAATGAATTGCAAAATACTTTTCTGGCGCACTTATCCGCTCAGCCGCGTGCCTGGCCCCTCTAGCTTTCATCACTGCGCAGGCCGCGTAGAATTAGGGCCGCTTTTTTGCAATTACAATACTTGACAAAGTTCAGTCTGACTTGGATTGAATTGAGGACTTCATCTGTGCTGTAAAATGGCAAGTTCGGTTTTTAGGACGTTGGTAAGGAATGGGTTGGGGTTTCGAAACCATTGCTGGATGTTTGAGACATGGCATGAAAATATAAGTAATGAAATGAGTCAAAGTTCTGTTGCCTGCTGCACTTTTAATGGAACTGATTTTGAATCCCAATCACAATGAATTAAACTGAATCCAAAATTGTGCAAAATGACTTTTTGAAGCTCAAGCAACACATTAAAAAATGTTCAATCTGTCTTTTCAAGGTCTCTAAGCCTGGGTCCAGTCTTCAGAGCATGACAGATATTGATGAGTGCTTGTTGGGGCGGGTGAGGTTGAGGTGCATTATTTTTTGTAGTTTCCTAAATTTTGGGGCAGGATCTCCTTTATTACAATAGCACACATTATTTTGAGGAAGGTTATGGCACCTCAGAGCAGGTATCAAGCTCAGACAGAGTTTGGGCAGAAGCAGAAAATGTGCAGTGCTGCTGGCACAACATATATGCTGGCACAATAATCCACAAGTGGGATGCCTGAGTATTTGGCTGGGTCAGTTATTTTATTATAGGAAGTTTAAAGATTTGTAATTATCTACCATTTTGTTGGCTAACCATAGCAACCAATAAATTCTACCAATTTTGGTGGGTCAAGTGAAAAAAATGGAGCAGGTGGCAGGACCTGAAGTCCATGGCCTCTCAGTTTTCATACAAGTTAGATATAAATCCTATGACAATACATATGTGCCATCATTATCAGGAAGCAGAAAAAGTTTGGTTCTCCCACCTTCTGAGTCACCCCCATACCATTAAGGGTTTTACTGCAACCATAGCCAGAGAGGTAATGCAGAAGGCATGCAAATTAGATCATCAGGAGCATGTTGGAGACCACACCTTCACCAGCATGGCCCCAACATCCCCAGCCCTAAGCATCTCAAGGATCTTGTAGGCTGCCTGTAACCTTTTGCAAACCGGCAGTAATGCACCCAGGAGAGATCTGAGGGCTCGCCTAGCCTGCCTCCATACAACCAGTAAATGTTTGTATCATGACACTAGTGCTAGAGCAATAGCTACTACCAAGAGAAGTGCTATATGCCAGTTATGCAAAACATTACTTCTTACATAAAAAAACTTGCACTGACTTAACTTAGGCACAACATTACTTGTACTGCTAAGAATTATGCACAACATGTGTGCTACACAACAAAATTTATATTTCACACACATCATTGCACCTTCTTAAAAACTTACACCGTCTTTTATCATGCATAACATAACCTCTACCATGAAAACTTGTGCACAGCATGAGCCCTGCACAAATAAAATAATGCTTCAAAAATTAATGCTCTTCATTACTTGCAAGCAAATGCATATATAGCCATTGCTTATATGTAATGCTGCTTGTGCTGAAAAACTTAGACACAACATTAATAATAACATGGCAAAGCTTATACTGCAAAAACATGTACCAGTCATTAATTATCTGGTAAAGACTTGACCAAAAGTCTTTGCTGTATCACTTATGTTTCACATAAGTCATTGCAATGGAAGAAAATTTGTGTTTAAGTAATAACTGATATGCCTTTGCACTTAATGTAGGAGTTTTTGTTGTAGCACATGAAACCCTCTCACCCAGTTGATGCATTCAGTTACAGGAAGCAAAAGTGGGGAATCTAACTGAAGTGGTGGCATTTCTAAGCATGGATAAAAGAGGATGATTACACACACACACACACACAAACACGCACACACGCACACACGCACGCACGCACGCACGCACGCACGCACGCACGCACGCACGCACGCACGCACATATGCATATATATATATATATATATATATATATATATATATATATATATATATATATATATATATATTTCAAGATATCTTTTGGTACAGAGAACACAAATGAAGCATGACAAAATGAAGTAAGACAGAACTGTATTTCCACTTTGATACACATAAGACACACCTGTGATGGGAACACTACAAAGACACAATGAGAGCACTATTGCCATAATCACATGAATAGTGCTCACCGCCTACCACCTAATAGTTCAAGTGATGTGCAATAATTTATTTGTCTGTTTAGGGCCACAGAGAGTTTGTTGGTGAATACTTTCCCAAATTTGAAGGTGTCTTCTATCATTGCATGTTCGTAAAATATCGGTGTTGTCTGTCAGTTGTTGTCATGTCAATGTCCTGTCGTTTCATGTCGCATGTGATCCAGAGGTGCCCCGTCATGTATGTGCATTGTCAGGCGTCGAAAGAGTGTCGTTATGGTCACACGGATATAGTGTATGGAACAAAGTTTGCAGCATTCGATGTTGCATTTGAAATGACAGACTACATTGGCGCATTTTAGTTTGTCGGGTTTGCCTGGGCTGTTTCTCGTAGGAAAAGTATTTTGACATTACAATAATGAATGATGATGTCTGTTTTGTGGTCGTTTTTGCCTTCAACATGTTGACAGGTCAGGCCTTTAACATGTCAACAATTCCCGTAAAGCTTTTTCGTCTGGTTTGTGGGCATATGTCATTTGATCGTGATAATACAGTTTGACGGTTGGCTGGATATCTTGTCTTGGTCTATTTCGTATTCAACGTCAGAATTTGAAAAAAACCGTTGTTCACCAAGATCTGTCGGATTCTTATAAATTCTGAATGCAGTCCTGTCCAATCAGGGCAGTGTTTAAATGCACGTTTAATGAAGGACCTTATGACGCTAATTTTGTAGCGTCGAGGACACTCACTGTCAGCATTTAAGCACCGTCCGTTGTTAGTCTGTTTTCGGTATACATTGGTTTGAAATCGCTGTTCTTGTCCACCAACAATCGCGTGGAAAAGGGTGTTATGTTTTGCACACTAAGTTTTTTTTAAAAATTTGGGACCAGACTGCTCTTCAAAGGTGTTTTTGAGACGTCCTAGTTCGTTGATGTCTGTAACTTTCACAAAGATGTCGTTTACATAGCGGCAGCAAATGCCCGGTCTTATGTCGTCATTTTGTGGTTTGTCAGGTCTTACATGTCCCGTAAAGAAATTAGTGAATAAAGGTCCTAGAGGCGAGCCCATCGCAACACCCCCAATTTGGTAATGCACTCGTTTGTCAGGCCCGCGGCAAGGAACTTCCAACGTACAGGCTTGTAGTTATTGTTCAAGAAGGCATTTTGATATTTTGAGAGGAGGAATTTCGGGATGATTGTAAACGCGGTCAAGGTTGATAGATGTGATTCTTTCAATGGGCACGTACGTTTGTAAATGAACTGAAATGTAAAATACTTGAACTATTAGGTGTTGGGCAGTGAGCACTATTGATGTGATTGTGGCAATACTGCTCTCACTGTGTCTTTGCAATGTCTCATTATGAGTGTATCTTATATGTATCGAAGTGAAAATAGGATTCTGTCTTACTTTAATTAGTCATGCTTCATTTGTGTTCTCCATACCAAAAGATGTTTTCCAACAGCAGTGCACAACTTTTATCCATTAAAACATGAATATATATATATATATATATATATATATATATATATATATATATATAGCAGGGGCTTCATTGCCTGTGATCTTCTGAGATGCACTTTCAGCCTTGTGCATCAACTGCTTCCTTCCTGGGTTGTGCTTATTCAGAACTGGAGCAAAACTCAGTTCAAGAATGGGCCAAAAGAAACACTTTCCTGTCTTTTTTCTTGTATTAAGTCAAGATTTGGTCACTTTTGATTTCAAGATTTAAAATATGCAGACACACTAACATGCATACATACATACATACATACATACATACATACATACATACATACATACATACATACATACATACATACATACATACATACATACATACATACATACATACATACATACATACATACATACATGCATGCATGCATACATACATACATACATACATACATACATGCATACATGCATACACACATACATATATACATACATACATACATGCATGCATGCATACATACTTAGCTTCAATGGTCAGAACAGGCAAGCCTGAAGCCCAGTTCAAATGCATCTTGCTCCCACATGATGAAGTCTCCCAATCTTTCATTGACCTGTGTCCCAGTCTGCAAAAGGTGCCAGTCAGCAAAATATTTGGGATGGTCCAGTCCTGTCCCAAATGGGGCAACCGAACTTATGATGTCGTGGCAGGGAGGTCTCCAAAAGTTTCCTGACGATCTGATGTATATTTTCCATTTACTGGTAACCTTTCCTGCTGTTCTGATTGAGATGGATCAGAATTGTGCATACCATCCAACATTTTGCACTGCATGGTAATTTTACTTTATTTACAGCACTGAATAACGCATCAAACATTTTGCAATGCGAACAATAAAAGTGTTGCGGTTCAGCGCACGGTTGGGTACCGCTGGTTTACGTGTTCAGCGCAAGCAGCGGGAGCTGGCGCGAGCGTTTTGCTGACATTTGGTTCCACTGACAGCCTGCAGATGTCCGGTTTCACCCAGTTACGTCCTGGCACCAGTCACATGATAATGATGCATCCTTATATCACCTCACTCGCACCACCCCACATCAGGTGTTGCACAGGATCATCAAGGTAAAAATAATCACATCTTGGCCATTTTATTCCGTCAATTCTTCCCAGCTCTGTACAGGCCATGTTCGTGTGTTCATGGGTGTACTGTCACCAGATAATCTGTGCATGAATGGCGCCACACCCCCGGTCGTGTTTCAGACGGCGCCCCTGCGCCACGCTGGCCGCCGTCAGCTGTCTACGGCCAAGCGGACCGTCACGCTGATCCCGGGCGACGGCATCGGGCCGGAGATCAGCTCCGCCGTCCAGCAGATATTCGCCTCGGCCGGGGTCAGTGCGCCTGCGGCCAGCTGGCGCCGCCGGCTGGGATGCAGTTCTCCACGGCGGGAGCCAGTGACGGGCCGGTCTTTAGTTTGATGCCTGTCTCAGCACAGTGCTGGTGCTCAGCACAGTGCTCGTGCTGCACCGAAGGGCACATCGATGTCGTGACTGCTGTGCCCGTTCCTCGGCCACGACTGAAACAATGGCGTGTGTTAACGCAGACCGCCGTCTCCCACCGGCCGACCGCTGGCACGGCGCGGGCGCGTGCGGCCCGACCGACCCGTCCCGTGACACGTCCGCTCGCCCGCTCCCAGGTGCCGGTGGACTGGGAGTCGGTGGACGTGACGCCGGTCCGCGGTCCAGACGGCATCTTCGGCATCCCCCAGTCGGCAATCGACTCGGTCAACAAGAACAAGATCGGCCTGAAGGGGCCGCTGATGACACCCGTCGGCAAGGGGCACAGGTCGCTGAACCTGGCTCTGCGCAAGTGAGTGCCACGATGGCGGCACGCACGCGTCCGCATTGCCCGCTTTTGTTCGGGCGGTGCCATGGTTTTCTGGTTCGTGTCATGGTACAGCGCTACCGCGTGGTTGCCGAGACTGCAGTGCTGTTTGAAGGTGGAAGCGCAGCATTCAGCTGTTCTCGCTTGGCTTGTGTCGTGCGCGTCGACATCCATCGAACTCATCGTTAACCGGCCGCCTGACCCCTCCCCTCGCCCCCAGGGAGTTTAACCTGTACGCGAATGTACGCCCGTGCCGCTCCATCGACGGCTACGAGACGCTGTACAAGGACGTGGATTTGGTCACCATCCGAGAGAACACTGAGGGCGAGTACTCGGGCATCGAGCACGAGATCGTGCCGGGCGTGGTCCAGAGCATCAAGCTAATCACCGAGCCCGCCTCCATGCGCGTCGCAGAGTTCGCCTTCAACTACGCCAAGGCCAACGGCCGCAGCAAGGTCACGGCTGTCCACAAGGCCAACATCATGTGAGTCCTCCATCCGCCTGTGGAAAATACCGCGCTCGCTTTTTCAGGTCGGGTTCAGCGTTAGCACATACCGCGTAGGGCACAGGTCGCGTAGGGCAAACCTCGTGCGTTAGATGAAGAAATATTGTCATCGCGCTCACGCTTGTAGCGCAGTGCGCTCGCAGACTTGCGCACGCGCGTGTCCGTTCGCCTCGACTGACCTGCCGTCGTTGACGCGACCTACAACCCACCCCTCCCCCTCCCTCCCCCGTCAGGCGCCTGTCGGATGGCACGTTCCTGAACTGCTGCCGGGTGGTGGCCGAACAGAACCCGGACATTAAGTTCGAGGAGCGCTACCTGGACACGGTGTGCCTCAACATGGTGCAGGACCCGTCGCAGTACGACGTGCTCGTCATGCCCAACCTGTACGGCGACATCCTGTCCGACCTGTGCGCGGGCCTGGTCGGAGGACTGGGCGTCACGCCCAGCGGCAACGTCGGCATGGGTGGCGCCATCTTTGAGTCGGTGAGTGAAGCTTGAATTGCAAGTGCTGCCGCCGGCCGGGTCGTGTGCGAAAGGTGAATGAGTTGTCGGCGAAACATATGGATGAGGGGGTGGATGCCGTCGCCGTGCAAACATGCGCACGCGTCGCAAAATTTTGAATCTCTTACTTTGCTTCCACAGCTGATTGTATTCTACATTTAGGAATGCCATCAGTTTTCATGTCCATTTTAGGGCAAAGCTTAAGGCATGCTCTACCGCAATCCGCGTGAGCTTTGGAAGTCAATCAGACACTGGAGGGACCTCCCTTTGGCCTGCGTCGGACATTTGGTTAAGTTAGCCTCATTGGTAGCTAGGTGGAGCTCGTGGAGGGACGATCCTTACTCGCGAGATCGAGCTCCGCCGGGAGAGCGAGGTTGCGACCGCGTTGTAATTGGCAGAACGCTGGGCTGCCCAGTCGGATCGGTTGCTTGAGGGACAGTAAGTGGTGATTAAGCTTTTGTAAGCGCAGACGACAGAATATAACAAGCATTCCTTAGCACCGCGCATGCTGGCCAGAATTGCCTTTCCTGGCGTCATTCCGCACCGGTTAAAGCACACCACGCGGCATGGCTGGCGATAGCGATTGGGACGTCACCTTGTGGGCCATCAGCGAAACTGAAATGCGGCGACAGCCCGCGTGATCGCCCCAGTAGCGGCTATGCCCCGTGAACCTGGCGCGATCCATTAGGCGGAATGATCCGTTTGGACGTGTGAGGTACCCGGACGCGCCGGCCGCTGTTAATGGGGTTTTGTAGAACGCCTCCATTCGGATATTAGCACTGGGACGTGAGGGGCTCGGGGTCCTGCTTTCCAGACACCACACTTCGCTAATTAAATGTTCCGAAGAACACCGCACGACAAATGCGACGCATTTGTTGCACGCCTCGTCGGAATTCGACGGCGGACGCTCCGGGCAGAATCACCATCAGCTCCGTGCGAAATGGGCGGCATGCGCTGCGCCACATTCGTCGGCTGCCGGCTGAGGTGGCCACCATGCGCGGGCGGGGCGCGAGACGCCGCCGGCCCGGTCCGCGCCCGTCCGGCCCCCCGCCGGTCGGCAATCGACCATTGCAGGGCAGCGAGCCCGCCGGCGGCGATCAATAGCCGTGCACGTGGTCACGACCGGCCCAAGTCTGCTCGCCGTCTGTAGATCGGCCGGCGACGGTCCGCTCTCGAGCGTGCCGACCGTGCGGGAGGTGCATGCCGAGCGCGCGCGCGCGATGGGGCGCTCTCCGTGGGACCGGTTCGACGTCTACCGACGCTCGGCGTTTCGGCGTTTCGCCTTCTTCACCGGCCTGTGGGGCGTCTGGTGCGAATTTGGCCACGCACGACCCAATCCCCCCAATGCGTAGGTGATATACTGTAGCGAAGAAGAAGGAAGGCGGTCAACAGCTTTGGCCCGGGTCAGTTTGCGCCGTCTTGCGCGGTTGACCTGTGCGGATGGTCCAGCCAGGTCAAGTCACGTTTTCCCCGTGTGTGCGAAGCTTTGCATGTGTCCGCGGAAGAGAGCTGGTACAAGTCAAGTTACTCCACTGTTAACCTCCACGGGTAGTATGAGGTCACCCGAGGTCATCCCATGACCTCCCTTGGCCCTGAAACCGCAGGATCTTGCATCCGCGATCTTCACGTTCAGTGATGATAATGTTACGGTGTGGAGGTGTACCATTAAAGCCCCTTTACTTTTGAATTGAAGACTGGGTTACACAAATACGTCGCGGATTGTCGTTTTTCAGCACTTGCTGCGCTGAATTTTGAAAACGTGGAAACGTAATCAAGAGATTCTGGATCAATAGTTCCTGCCGAATTTGCGAAGACGGAGTCGGCGCTGGCGCCACGAAACTTTTTGTAGGGCAGGCAGGCTAGTGCTCGTAGTTGGCCTCCGGCTTAAAGAATCCCAGTGCAAATGGTCCTTAGTATGGCCCTAGCTGCTTTATGATATGCTACCCAATCATGTCCGGATGCTTCCTGGTAACATCGACCAAGCCAAGCTCGTCATCTGTTTCATCTGTTTTTATGTCAAAATCGTCCGTCAATCCTCTTAAGCACTGAACAGCCGAGTTTGCTTTCGGACATGAACGTGAAAACACTGTCAAGTGCGTGACAGATTTTGCGATTTCTTAAACACCACGTTAGCGCTCATAAGTTCAACGAAACATTGCAAATCGTCTGCACCTCTGAGTCCCGGGTGACCCGGGTGCCTCCTCTCGGTTACAGCCAGTGCTTGCGTTCAGTCACGACTTGGCCAGCCCCGAAATATGAAGTGTTCCTCCTCTTAGTCCGAAGAGGTCCCACCGCGTTTTTGCCTAGTGAACTGTACTTAAATGGATCCTTCACCCTGTGTTTTTTTGGAACACTTGGCGGGAATCTGCCACCGCGATCCAGTCGGAAAAGTACTACACACAGACACTACTACACACTACGTACACGTATACTATATACACACGCACACATACACACGCACACGCACATGCACACGCACGCACGCACACACAGCACGCACGCATCGCACGCACGCACGCACGCACGCACGCACGCACGCACGCACGCACGCACACACACACACACGCACGCACGCACGCACGCACGCACTACGCCGCGCGCGCGCGCACGCACGCACCCACACGCACACGCACACGCACACACGCACACGCGCACACACCACACACACACACACACACACACACACACACACACACACACACACACACACACACACACACACACACACACACACACACACACACACACACACACACACACACACACACACACACACACACACACACCACACACACACACACACACACACACACACACACATACTGCCAGCAAGGCTCTAAAAAGCACGTCGCGAGGCACACAGATGTGTCACACTCTGCCAGATGTGTTGAGGGTCTCTGCCAGATGTGTTTTCATCCCCGCTCCAAAGCTTATTAAATAGTACGACGCGCATTACCATATCAGGCATCACGCGTCGAAAACTTATCAGCCGGTGGCAGTCACGCTGCCCGTGACCTTTATAATCCTCTCAATTGAAGGTCGTCACGTTCTCGCCTACCTGCTTTTATTCATAGTTCAAACTAGTATATCAGCCATTCCACCCGGATGGGGGGTCAGACCTGTGAGTTTCGGTTTTGGTTGCGGACCTGCTGGATGACAGTTGGTGGCCAGGCCAACTTTAGGCCAGGCGTCACAGTAAAAACGGCGTCATTACTTCGCAAGCATTGTTCCGGCCGGAGGTTACCAAGTTGCTAATCTCAGACGTAAGTCTCCGTAAGTGATATTCTTTATGTTGACGTCGATTCATGTAACGCCCGCGGTCAATGCGAATAGTTGACTCTGCGAAAGGCCACGCGCTGGGCTGTCCCATCCGACGCTCGATCCCCACGTTGGATGAGACTACTGAGGCGGTGCTGCGTACCCTGGGATTGGAGGCGCCACGTGCGGTGCTCTGATCCCACTGTGACCTGACCTTGCAGAAACCTGACCTGCCTCGACCTAATCCGACCTGCCGCAGCCGGACCCGGCCCTCCATGACCCGGCTTGACCTGACCTGCCGCGGGACGATCAGACATGCTGCGGCGCGTCAAGCGTCGGCGCCCCCCCCCCCCCCTGACC
The DNA here is from genome assembly GCF_011947565.3 of Pollicipes pollicipes. Taxonomy (NCBI): domain Eukaryota; kingdom Metazoa; phylum Arthropoda; class Thecostraca; order Pollicipedomorpha; family Pollicipedidae; genus Pollicipes; species Pollicipes pollicipes. Next base: position 34,034,705 of record NW_023596746.1, read on the forward strand.
CGCCTTGCCCCGGGCCCGCCAGGTGCACGGCACGGCGCCGGACATCGCTGGCCAGGACCTGGCCAACCCGACGGCGCTGCTCCTCTCGGCCGTCATGATGCTCAGACACATGGAGCTGACCGACCTCGGCGACCGCATCGAGACGGCCTGCTTCGACGTCATCCGAGAGGGCCGCTACCGCACCGGCGACCTGGGCGGCTCGGCCAAGTGCTCCGAGTTCACCAACGCCATCTGCGACAAGCTGTAGGAAGCGCGACTGCCGGTGTCGCCCGCAGGCGGCGCCGTAGTGCTGCAGGTAGCAACCCGCGTGAAGACAGATCAACTCAGTGCAATTCAGTCAGTCTCCCGTCGCAACAGTGGCCACGTCTCCACGGCTTAGGACAGTTCGCCGTCTGACCGTTGCCGCGCCACTCCCCATGCGGTCGCTCGCCGCGCTATTTATTACGGCGTTTCGCGCGGCTGGCCCGAGATGACGCCGTTGCTCGGTTTTACTCCTCCCCATCCTCCACCCCACCTCCCCCACCCCCCACTCAGCGAGCCGGCAGTCTGGGAGGGTGACACCGGCGACGCGCGGGGTGCCTTCGGCCAGCCGCGCCAGCTCGTGGAGGCCGGAGGTCTGCCGCCGCCGCCGCCGCCGCCACCACCGCCACCACCGGCGTCTGCATAGTGCAATCTATTTAGTCAACACTCGGGCTGTTGTCGGTGTCAACAGGAGGCGAGCGGAATTGCGCTCATCTGGAGAGCGCGCCGACGGTGTCGGCGTCAGGCAGCCGCCGGGAGCCCATCTCCTCCCCCCCCCCCCGTCCCCGTCACCTCGTCGGTCGGCCTGCCGGGCCGTCTATCGTGCCGGCTGGGCCGGCGCCGCGCCGCCTCTCTCACCCGGCCGATTGTTTCGCCCAGTGCTCCGTCTCCGGCCGCCGGCGGCCTCATGGCTGGCGCGCGCGGACCGAGCGGCCCGGCTGGCCGGCCGCCGCGCCACGGGCACGGAGGCGGCAGGACACCGAATGTCGTATCGCCGTCACTGCAGTGGCAGACGGGATCCCCTCCTTGTCTCTGTCATATTTTCTTTTATATTATCTATATATATATATATATATATATATATATATATATATATATATATATAACTCGCTCTCTCCCTCTCTCTCTCTCTCTCTCTCGCTCTCGCCTCTAGCTTTCGCTCTCTGTCTTGCACTCCCGTCTTTTCTTGCCTGTTATCGTCCTTCTCCTTTTTCCTCGCCTTTCATCTATTTCCGCTCTCTCGTTCTCCTCTCCTCTCCCTCTCCTCGCCATTCCCGCATTTCTTGTTCATCTGTGTTCGCCTCCACACCCAGCGTCTGGCGTTGTCTGATTCCATCAAGCAGTATTTGTTGAGCTCGACTGGTCTCTGTTCGCGCCGTTTTCGGCCATCCCGCGCGCCGTCCGCCGTCGTATTGGCGCGGTTTTCAGCGCGCGCTCCCACCATATGTGGGCGTCGGCCGGCTGTCGCCTGGCGTGTGGTGCGTGTGAGGACTGCTCTGTGACCACGGTCACGCCTCGGCAGTGCGCGCTCGTGTGCCCGGTGGTTGTTACGTGGACGGTGTGAATACACTGCGTTCGTGGGAGGACTGCGTCTTGGAGGTCGCTACCGGCGAACGGCACGGGATGCCCGGCCGGCCGATACTAACCCTGGTGCTGAACGCGCTCCGTGGCAGCAACACGCGATAGGCGAGGCGTCTGCCGCGCCCGAACCGGCTGGAGGGGAGGGGGGGGGGGGGAGATCGCGTCGTTCCGGAGAACATGTGCCAGATCTTTGGAGGTGATCCGCGGCCGGTGCACGTACTCGCATACTGATGAGCGCGGCGCGGCGGATGGCTCGTTGGTTCTCAGGCTCGCGTGGCTCTGCTTTTAGATCGACGCATGAATACTGTAGCGCGCAGGATCGATTTCAGATACGTACCGTCGCCGTTGGCATTCGGAGAGTTGTTCTAGTTCGCTTGAAAACTAAAAATGTGTCAATGTTGATCTCGGTTTGAGGCAATAGTCCCCCAGCACCGCTTAATGTCGGTATTTGTACTTTTACTATTAGTATAAATAGACCAATCAGTACTTTTTTTTAAACAAATCAGAATGTCATGTAGCGCTTTGAATAATTATGCAATATTTATATATATGTCATCGTATTCATCACTTGTTTCACTATCCGTTTGTTTTGTCCGCGAACCTACGGCCAAAGGACTTGTATCTGCTTTTGTACGCCGGAGCTTGGCTGCTACAAGTGACAGAAAGAGCTGAAATTATGGTCGTGAGGTGATTCGTGACTGAAGTCCTTGGCTTGACGATGAATTCGTTTTAAAGTTTGAACAGGTCATTTGGATAGCTGTGGTGCATTAATTATGCGTGGTACCATGCTCCTGCCAGCAGCCAAGGCATGCTTTCAGACAATGGCGTGCTGTTTTTGCACATGATATCCCAGGACATACGAGGCATTTAGGCCTTGAAGTCGCCTGTTTAACTACAGAAGCCGACCGACGTCCACTTGCACGAACCGGGCGGGCACGTGCGCCCGGCGTGTCCAACAGTCGTTTGGTGTCTGTGCAGCCAGCCTCTGCTCTATACCAAATCACTGCGCTCTATGTCTGGTACGGAAAACCGATTAAACAGTCATTTGGTGGCTGGGACTTGTTTTCCTTCCGACACGTCAAATGTCAGAGTTCACCAGCTCACTGTCGGAGCCTGAGCCGATCCCTCATCTTTGGCCGGCTGATATGGTAGTCGTGTGACAAGCGGCGCCGACTGTTTGCTCCATTCCCCCACTTTGTCCGCGATCGGTGGTGCCGTCCCTGACGCCGGCCGTCGTAAACGTCCGAGTTCCGCCAGTATTGCCGCGCTCGTTAAACAGCGCCCGTTTGGACAGCGGCCGGCGCGCGGCGCCGCCGCCAAAATGTCGGGCTCGGTCCATTGTTCATTAAGCGGGTGGGCCGAGACAGTCAAACACGCCACATTGCAGCGGTGGCGCGTCGCTATGCGGTACACCGCCGGACGTGGCCTTTGCGGTGCCGGCGCAGCTGACGGGCCGCGGTAGTTCGGCGGGGCGGGGTCCCACCGCCGCCCCCCGCTATGTCGGCCGGCGCCTCGCGGCGGTCCCCTCGCCGTGGGGCTCCTGACGTCGCTGCTCCCAGACACATTGCAAGCTTGACCGACCTCTCGTCACCGACTCCGATCCGCGAGCCGCGTTCGTAGGCGCCGGTGTGAGTCAACACCAGCGCGCCGCGCCGGGCTGCCGGGTCGGGTGAGCCGCTCGTGGGGCCTCGGCCGGGACAGGCCGGGTCGGGTGCGCGGCTTATGAGGCCTCGGCTGGAGCAGGCCGGGTCGGGTATGGTGCTTATCGGGCCTCGGCCGGGACAGGCCGGGTCGGGTGCGCCGTTCATCAGGCCTCGGCTGGGACAGGCCGGGTCGGGTGCGCCGTTCATCAGGCCTCGGCTGGGACAGGCCGGGTCGGGTGCGCCGTTCATCAGGCCCCGGCTGGAACAGGCCGGGTCGGGTGCGCGGCTCATCAGGCCTCGGCTGGGACAGGCCGGGTGGGGTGCGCCGTTCATCAGGCCTCGGCCGGGACAGGCCGGGTCGGGTGCGCCGGTCATCAGGCCTTGGCTGGGACAGGCCGGGTCGGGTGCGCCGCTCATCAGGCCTCGGCCGGGACAGGCCGGGTCGGGTGCGCGGCTCATCAGGCCTCGGCTGGGACAGGCCGGGTCGGGTACGCGGCTCATCAGGCCTCGGCTGGGACAGGCCGGGTCGGGTGCGCCGCTCATCAGGCCTCGGCTGGGACAGGCCGGGTCGGGTGCGCCGCTCATCAGGCCTCGCGCCGCCGTTCGTCGCGTCCGGCTTCTGCGCCCATTCGGCTCGGGCGGCACGGCCAATAAAGCCGGGGTCGGCGCCGAATGGGCGAGGAACTACCGATCCAGGCACGGTCCGGCGACCGGGCCGCGCGCCGCCAGCCCCGGGGACCGGCCCGATGACCTCGGTCGGGGTCGGACGCGCCCGCCTCGAGCGGCGGTCGGCGCGACCTGAGCAGGTCAGAGGCTAAGTGGTCGGGACGCTTTACCCGCGATGGGGCCGAGGCCAGTGGCTCCATCGCATGAAGTCTCGATGTCACAGCGAGACTTAGGGTCGGACAGTGTCTTGTGCGATGACGCCGATTCACGGACCCGAAACCGGCATGATAACGGGAGAACATTGCAGGCAACACCTGACTTCGTTTGCGCTTAGTGTGCGTCACATCTGCGTCTGTCACCTTGTCGGCCTCTACTTTATATGTAACCCCAAGCTTTCCTTTTTTGAGAAATGACGCTTTTGATGTTCTGATTTATGCCCTCTATGTCGCACGTACTGTGCGAGCGCGCGAGCACAGCGCCGGGGCGCCCGTAACCCCAATGCTTGGCATCACCACCAAGGGCCCAGCTCGGTGGTCGAGGTGGGATTCCGTGACGGCGTCGCACTGTAGCTATGGTGGTGCTCGATGACAGTCTCATGCCCAGGTCCTGGTGGCAGGCTCACATCAAACGGCTGCGTAACAGCATGGGTCGGGCTAGGTCCGTGGACTGATACCAGCGGCCAGGGTGAAGCCTGTGATCCGTGTGACATCAGAGTCGGGGTCGGACCCCGTGATCGGGTTACGCCAGGGTTGAAGCCTGTGATACCGTGTGGGCACATCAGGAAGTCGGGGTCGGGACCCCGTGATCGGGTACGCCAGGTGAAACCTTGATACCGTGTGACTCAGAGTCGGGGGTCGGGCCCCCGTGATCAGGGTTACGCCAGGGTCAGGGTCATATGTCGGGTCCCCCCAGGGTCCGGGTCAAAGTCGGGGTAGGACCCCGTGACCGGGTTACGCCAGGGCAGGGTCAACGCCGGAGGTTACAACCGTACGCTGACGCTGGTGGGAGCAGGCTGCTGTTGGACAGTGTGCCGATGGGAGTGAGCCGCTGTCGGGCCGTGTGCCGATGGGAGTGAAGCCGCTGTCGGGGCCGTGTGCCGGATGGGAGTGAGCCGCTGTCGGGCCGTGTGGCCTGGGAGGCGGGGCCGCTGCTTAAAGTGTGCCGGTGGTAGCGGGCCACCATCGAGCCGTGTGCCGGTGGGAGCGGACCGCTGTCGGGCCCTGTGCCGAGGGAGCGAACCGCTGTCATCCGGTGTGCCGGGGGAGCGAACCACTGTCAGCCCGTGTGCCGGGGGAGCGAACCGCTGTCATCCCGCGTGCCGAGGGAGCAAACCGCTGTCATCCCGTGTGCCGAGGGAGCAAACCGCTGTCAGCCCGTGTGCCGGGGGAGCGAACCGCTGTCATCCCGTGTGCCGGGGGTGCGAACCGCTGTCATCCCGTGTGCCGGGGGAGCGAGCCGCTGTCGGGCCGTGTGCCTGGGAGCGGGCCGCTGCTTGAAGTGTGCCGGCGGCAGCGAGCCACCATCGAGCCGTGTGCCGATGGGAGCGGACCGTTGTCAGCCCGTGTGCCGGTGGGCTGGGCCGCTGTCAACCCGTGTACCGGGGAAGCGGACCACTATCAGCCCGTGTTCGGGTGGGATAGGGCCGCTGTCAGCCCGTGTACCGAGGAAGCGGGCCGCTGTTAGCCCGTGTGCCGGTGGGAGTGGGCCGCTGTCGGCCCGTGTGCCCTGGGAGCGGGCCACTGTCAGCCCGTGTGCCCCGGGAGCGGGCCACTGTCAGCCCGTGTGCCCTGGGAGCGGACCACTGTCAGCCCGTGTGCCCTGGGAGCGGGCCACTGTCAGCCCGTGTGCCGGTGGGAGCGGGCCGCTGTTGGGCCGCGTGATCGCCGCTCTCCATCTCTGGCCCGTCCGCCCCCGGCGGAGCACCGGTCCGGCCGTCGGACGTCACCGGTGCCGCCATGGCCGTATTTATGGCGCCCGGCCGCCCTCTCGCTGGCATGAGCCGCGCGTGTCCGCCGTTAAGAGGCTGCGGGCTGGAGGGCGCTCTCCACGTAATGGCACATCTCGCGTCCTCGTTGATCCTCCGAGGATCGCCCAAACTCGCGCCAGAGGGTGCTCTTCCACGTTATGGTCGACCTATCTCGGGTGATGATCTACGCGCCCACTGAACGCAGGGTAGAGATGAGTACGCAAGCAGAAGATAGTGCCGTTGGACCGCGGCCCAAACCAAACTTGCTCCGTTTTGCTAAGAGAGAAGAGGATTCGTATGCGGGAGGAATTCAACAGACCGAAACTGACTTCAGATGGCTATGCGGGAAATCGCAAGGTTCCCTCTCAGACTCATGCTTGACTGCTTGTGGAGTCGAAGTCCGCTCCAGTATCGAACAACTTTGCGGCGAGTCAAGATACGAATGACCGGTTTCAAATTTGTGTGAGTTCTAGTCGCGGATGAGCCCACCGCAATGACTGAAATCATCGATAAGTCGGCTGAAATAGCGAGCCGAGAGATCCTCTCAGATGGACAATAACTATACAAAACATAATGAACAGTGGTTTCCACTAGCTGTGTTCGTTTCATTGGTGTCAACATCGGACAACCTTGGTATCATCATCAGCTCATGACGTAACATGCGCTCTTACATATTAAACGATGATCGGGTAAAACCAAGTTTAATAAACAGGGACTTCATCGATGAAGTTTACAAGGCGATTTTTTGTGTGCACATTTAGGAGCATCGTACGTGGGTCCCAGGGGTGGAATTTTTCCAAATTAGTTAGAGGGAGGGGGGAGGGCGTAAACAGTGAAAGATGACTTAGTTCACCCCCAAAATATGCCAACATCAGGTGAATCCCAGATTTCGTCCACTTCCTTCCCAAAGTTGGGAGGACTGAAACCCAAGCTGGAGGGATATGGGGCTGAAGCCTTCCCCACCCCAAATGAATAGGAAACCACACCCCAGGTGTGACCAACCCAGTACGGCTTTGCCTGCAGAGTACAGCAACAGTTCGGATGGTGTCACCCTACAGGAAGCATTAGTTCTAACCCAGGCGCTTTGTCCCTATCCGGGGTTAATCAATTACATGTGATGCGCACTTGAACATCGACAATTTTAGCGTATTAAAACGATGCATTGACTTTTCAGATCTTACAAATCTTGAATCACTTCACGTTAAAGAGCGAAAACATCGCTAGAATCGCGGTTCAGCACATACTTTGCAAATTGTTGGATATAATTCTCTGGTTTCCCATGCGGCGCCCGAAAAGTTCTTCCGTGGTTTGGTTCAGTACTGTTTTCAAGCTGACCACTTTGCGTACACGTCGAAGTTTTGCTTGACTGTGCCTATAAGGAATTATGGGAACGTCTCACAACCCATGAATGATGCTTGCAACGTGATCTGGCAATATTTCGTAAATGTAGTCTTGTTTCCTTATTAGTGTATGATGTGTAATAAAATATTGCATATATCTGGCTAACTAGGGACATGTAAAGGCTTTGCAACCAAGTACCTCAAGACCCTGAACGCTCCGAAGTGCATCGCTCGTATGTCCTGTGGTGCGTACAAGAGAACACTTGAACTGTTTTACCGTTCCGTGATCAGATCAATGTTCGAGTTGGCTTCCTTTGTTTGTGAAGGCTTGTGAATCAGCCAAGCGCTCATTGAACGCAATATACCGTACTGCAGTTCGCATCACAACAGGAGCATTCAGGACCTCTCCGACGGCGAGCCCCCTTGTCTGTGTCCATGTGCCTCCTTTGGCCACGAGGAGGAAAATGTCAGGCATGACATAGGCCTGCAAGCTGGCCCTGTTCCCCGCCCACCCAACATACAAGTGAGTGAACATACCCCTACTCTTCCATCAATGTGGCTTTGGCACGAGCCATGATACTCGCTGGGAAGCTCCACAGGCCCGTACCTGGAAGCTCTCGCCACCAGCAGTGGATGTTCCACCTCGTCACTCGGGAAGAGGCGGGTGCCCCCAAACGAGGGATCATTAAAGCTGGTCGCATCACACCCGGAGCCAGAGAAGACTTATAGGGACGGATTGAGAGCAGACGCCGGAGTTGGATGTGCCTTCGTGCCGGGTCCTGTTCCGTAGTCTCCTGCTCGGTCTGGCCTCGCGGCAGTCTGAACATGGGACCTAGTAGCCATTTTTAAGCGCTGCGTTTCATAGAAGACCACAACGATGATCCGCATTTGATTTCACCGGGCCCCGGTATCAGCCTTCTGGCATTGCAGAATTTGTATCCATCACATCGAGTCATTTGGGATATTTTAACTCTGCACGGTGCGCTGGCCCCACCCGGCGAGCAGATGGTATTCTGCGGGAGCCCCAGCCACGTAGGCACAGCTGGTGATGAAGTGGCTGATGCTGCAGCGAAGTGACCACTCACGCAACCCGCATCCCCAACATGAGAGTCCCTGCAAACGACTTGTATGCGGTAGTAACTGCGCTCGTGTCCAGGCAGTGGCAAGCGAATTGGGATCCGCATTTTGCTAACAAACTGAGAGGCATAAGGTCCCGGTTGGGGCCATGGGCGTCCAGCTGTCGTAAGGTGAGGCGGGAGAAGTGGCACAATGACGCTTGAGATTAGACCGCACTTACACCATTCAACGATTGCTGCTATGTGGGGATGAACAACGGCCATACCCCAGCATTGGGGATCGTTACACCGTACGGCACGTCTTGATGAATTGTCCCCACTTCGCTTTGGAACCCTGCGTCATTTTAGACCAGGATCCGTGCGCCAGACGCTGTCTGGTAGCTTAGGAGATGACTCGAGTGTGATCATGGATGGCCATATTTTCCATCATTCTGGTGACGTGCGATTTCATGCGGTATATGTGCCGTAACCCTGTCACCTTCCTGTTAAGTAAGAAATAAGTTGCGGGCGGTATGTGATTAACGCAGTCGGTACACCCCAAAGCCCGAATCATGGTCATCAACATTGTCACCATGCCCTGTCCTGCTCATGGTACAAATTGTATCAAAACATTGTCACCATTGATATAAGCATAAATGACAGCAACAGCTGTTTTTTATCAAGTTTCAACTGTCGCTGTCTATTCGAAGATTTTCATTGCATGAGACCAGGGGCGTAGCCAGAGCCTTGACAAGGAGAGTGCACAGTATTGGCAAAAGCCCCCTTGATGACGAACGCCCTCACGAAAGAAACTACCAGACCTTGCCCATTTGATTTAGAATGGGCACAATTTTTGTCCTCTAAGATTACTTATTTTTGGAACAGAAGGTTTGACCGCGCAGGTAGTATTCTGTCTGACCCGGACTCTTCACCCATCTGAGACCACTCATTTGCGTGTGGCACTCACATTAACATTGCAAACTTTTCCGCATTAGCGCGCCTCAGTAATTCTCTCGATCTCAGGATTTTAGGATTTTTTCATATTCACCAAAAAACCCACCATTAAGTGTCAAAAGGTCTGCATATTCGCTGCAAATCATAAGGTAGCCTTTTTCACACTGAGTCAAACATATATTTCGTCGCATGATTTGTGTATTTTTTAAGCCTTCCTGCTTACGCACAGCGGGGCCGTGTTAATTTGTGCTAACTGTAACCGTTGCCATGTTCAGCAATGTCGGTTAAATGTACTTATATTTCATTGTAACCTCGTACCATTGTGCTCTTGACCTGATGATGATGCACCATGTATCGAAACGTTCATGCAGTCACCGATCAATGACATTCAAGGTAGCAAAAATGTTGCTATATTTAAAGCATTTGACACAAGTTTCGTTTGTTGTATCGCCTGAAGTCGCCACGTTTCAGTTATTATAAGTCATTCCTTAGTCCTGACCGTCATCATTGATTATGATTGTTATTGCAGATCATCATTTTCATCGCAAAGTACCATCCCCATTCAGTGATGACTGGAACTTAGTTAAAATCCAATGTAATAAATGAACCTTATTTCCGAGGAAAGTTTCCCTGCTTTTAATACTATCGATCGGTGACACCACTCACGACCATAAACTGTAACGTGAAAGGCCTATTCTCAGGTTGAAAGCCAACGCAGGTTGCCTATTTGCAGGTTGCCAAAGCCTATTGACAGGTTGAAAGCCAACGCAAAAGAGACGTAAAAACAGCTGATCAACGCGGAACACTTGTGGCGTTTATTCAATAGCGCAATCATCACAACCTGTCCCTGAGTGAGCGTCTATCTTTCTATCCATCTATCTATGTATCTGTTGCTTTATATACTTATATATATATATATATATATATATATATATATATATGTGTGTGTGTGTGTATGTATATATTTCTCTCTTTAAGCTAGGACGCGGGAACCGGCCGGGGGGGGGGGGGGGGCAGTGAGGGCAGCACGTATCCCTCCAGCTTGGAGGGCCTGTGGAAGACTCATTCTGCTTTGTCAAGGGCCGATTCTGAACTGTAAAACGATTTTGTACGCCTTTAAAAGTTCATTCTGTCCTGTCGAGGGCTCATTCTGACCCATTCAGGATCCATTCTGACCAAGTGAGGACACGTCTGAGCCTATAGAGAGCCCATTATTGACCGTGAAGACAATGACATCATTGACGTTATTGACATTTCCAGAGACAAAGTGTGCCTCGAAAAGAGTCACTTTGGTAAACGCCATAGGGGAGAAAACAAACCCATAGTATAACGTTTCGATGAACTCGCGGTATACTAGCTTTACGTTTGCCTATCTTTTGTCTAAATACAATGTTTTAAGCTTTTGCAGCATTTATTACTCACACATTTTAACACATTATTGTACTGCAGACATAGCAGAACACACTCGGTTGAAAAGCAAGGCAAAATAAACATAATACTTTCATAGTGGTAAGCAGGGAGTGAAGTGAGATTTCTCCCGCAGGGTCGGCAGCTTCAATTCAAATTCTGAGCTTTTCAGAGGGATTTCGAGTAAACTGGCATTGCTGATCAAGTTATACGCGTCTGATGTAACAATAAGTGGAAAGCACAAAAATGTGGGATACTCCTTTAACCCCCGCCCTGATACGTGGTCGATGCGAACCTCCTAAGGATTTTTGAGAATATTTCTCCGGCATGTTATGCAATCGTGCCAAATTTTTAGTCGTCTATGGGGCATGCATTGCGCGTGATTTGACACCAAAAACGTATCCTTAGCTTTTCTGTTTGTGGCGCAGCGATGGTTTTGAGAAAAGCTGTGAGGCGATCCAAAGGGACATTGTTACATTAACGGAACCATATATCATAAGCATGAGCTTCAAACATAAAAAACATACACCATTGTGCTCAGAATTCACCCAGAAACACGCCTGTTTAAGTTTGGTGTCGCCACAAGGCATGATCTCATATTTGTGATAGTGTAGAACAAAAATAGTGTGATTTTTGTTGTTGAAAATTTGACCTTTGATCAGGCATGAGAAGGTCAATTATTGACCTAACAACAGAAAAAATAGTACCAATCATGGGATCTCGTTGCGACTAATTTACTGGTGTTTTCTGCTATGCTCTTTTTGGATATTCTAGACAGGCCATGGGCTTGCATTGACCTCTATCAGCCAGCGTTATAAAAAAACCGGCGAATGAGGGCTAGGGCTTAGCCGTGATGACTATGAGGTAGGATGTATTTCGAAATTGAGTAATATACTCTCGAGTCGTAATCACGGTCAGCCAAAACTGTGCTGTGCCGCTTGGAGGTAAAGTCGGAATAATCTCTATGCCCCGTCAGCCAGAACGAAACTTATTCCAGTGGACGCAAATTGAGCACAGTGCCGGAGGCGTAGTTCCTCAAAATAAGTTCGGGGGTGGGGCTGAGCAGGGAGAAGGTTAGACCTACCCTCCAAATAGGAAGAAGGGTTTTAACAAGATTTGACGTACTGTCGTTTCAATTATGGGGGGGAGGGGGGAGGGCAGGGAGGGGCTGGAGCCACCTCCACTTCATAATAACCTTTACCCCTGAACAGGGCGCTTGCTTGTCTCCAATGTCTGTCCTGATGGCTCAGTTGGCCAGAGCGCCTGACGCCTGATTCAACCAGCCGCGGCAGGGCGGGTTCTAGTCGGGTTTAGGCGCTCGTTAGGTGTCCCTGACTAGAATGACCTGTGGTCGGTGGTAACGACCTCACTAATAGCCATGTAACGTCTGGGAGCGGAAGCGGACAGTGGCGAGCATCGCGGCACATTAAGCTTTTGGCCGCAAAATTCTGCCTTCGACTCGGAACTGGACGATATGTTGGTTGTGCCAGCGCTCAAGCAATAACAGTTTTACGCGGGCGGTAAAATCTTATCCCTGAAAATTCATTTTGATCCATGAAATGTTAACCTAGAGATTTATGAAAACGAAAATGAGAAAGAATTGGTTAAAAAGTAAGAACGCATGTTCCATAGGTCTTTATTTTCCCAATTAAAATATAAAATGTTTTGGCTCTCTCAAGTTTTCATATCGAAGAAGCCGTCTGCTGCTTACGCCCCAATATTTCTGCAAAATGCTGGCCATATCGTGGGTCCTATGGTGGACAACTCCACAACAAGAAGATCTCTCTGCTTAAAAAATGCATCACATGCAATAGCCAATATTATCAATAATTGTGATGTGCGTTATTTCCTGTCGGTGTCGGTCGCAGCGTAATTCCTTGCCTTTTCAATATGTCGCGTTGGGCCAGCAGGCTTTAGTACGTGCGCTCCCCAGACGTGCGGCTAATTTCAAGTGACTGCTGATATTGCTGGGAGGAGCGGATTGCATTCCAGAACAGAGGCGGGAAATATTTCGGAATTGCCGTATTGCCAATATCAGGACGTCCGCCTCGGCATGTGTACGGACATTGTGCATGCTTTACGCAGGGGGTTGCAGCCATGATTTGCGACCACAATTTAAGGTGAGGGTTTAGGGTTTACATCCTGAAACATTAAGGTTTACATCCTGAAACAAATATCAGCCCCAGTCAACGCACCTTTAAAGTTGTGCCGACACAAAAGCTTTTGTTTGGGGTGAGCTTATGTGATGTCGTACCGCCGTGGCGTTCATGCAGCTTCAACGAAGTAAAGAAAGAAAGCGGGGCGGGAATGACTACGGACACACACCAACGCATTCGTATAAGTATGTGTTAATGCTCGTGTGCGGCATGTCACTAACGTTCTACCACAAACTATTTTACAGCTCTGACCCCGTTGAAGTTTTGTCAGCCATCGATAGCCAGATCAGGCGCAGCATCAGGCGTGGCAAGTTCAACGCTGCTCTCCTCATAGGACAGCCAGGATCATGAACATGCGGAAAAAATTGCCTCCTGAGCGCACGACCTCGGACCGAGTGGAGCCGCTTTGGGCGAAGGAACACGTGCAATCATGGGACTGAGATACCACTGACTACCGCACGCCAAAACGTGCTGTTGTGAAATGCTAATTTGGTGATGCGTCGAGGTATTCAAGAATTGAAACACACATCATTGCGACCGAGTTGTACGCGTAAAGCAAGCCAGCTGCGGCGCGTTGCACTAAAACAGAGCTAAGATATATGCGTGTTACTTTTACCCAAATGCATCACTTCTACAAAGATGGAATTAAATTGGTTGGCTGCCCCAGCCAACCAATCAGAACCACCAGCATTGTTTAAAACGAGACATTTATATCGTTTCTAAGTTTCTGAAAACACCATAACTTTCGCGTCAGACAAGTTCCTTAGTTGGATTAATTAGATTGAATAAAAGCAGCGAACTGAATGAGACCAGTGAATTTGTTCACGTTTGTGCTGTTTGATAACAATGAACCGAGATTTTAGGGACATGATTGCCAGCAAAATATGACCCGGTGGAAGAGCAAAAAATGGCAATTTGTTATTAAAACGGAGAGAATCAGTTAAACAGAGAGCAATCCGTCTGTATGGACGGACTTGCGGACGTAAAATGGCACTGCATGGCAGCGCAAATGGCAATGGCTGCAACCTCCAGCTGCATGCGATATTAGGAAGCCCAGTCTTTAAAGCTTACATAAGGAACAAAGAAGGGCAACTCAGCATCGGTTTTCTTTCCAGCAAGCTAAGCATAGCAGCCATACTCAGCGCATTTCAGAGAGGTACCTTGTTAAAGTAAAAACGGTTATCTGATATCACCAGTTTCAGAACGGCTGACGAAGTTGGCTGATAGTGAAATCGCAGGGCCTTATAGCGCAGGCACAAGTGGCTTCCAGGACTGGGTCAAGTTACAGTACGCCCCCCCCCCCCAAAGAAAGATCTAGGGTGTTTTCAGGGTTGATATTACAGAAGGTATGAAAGTATTAAGCGCGCGATGCACCCAGTACAATGTATGACATTACTCCTGTATCAGCCTGAGTTATTGATTCGGGTGAATACTGAATTGGCTTCATTGAACCATTGCTGAGCATTGCATTCAACTGTGTTACCATAGCTAAAAATAATTTTGTTTTTTGTTTTTGGAAAGAACAAATCCCGCATCGCGCAAATAGGTGGTCTGGTATACAATGCAGATACACGATGCTCGTATACCAATAACGCGCAGTGGTGGCGTTGGACGAGCGAGGTGGTCACTTGAGTGAGCGTCATGTGGATGATAACCAGATGTAAGTACATCGGACGCGTCACAGTCGGGACTCATACAAACGGACCGCATCAATACATTAGGACACTCGTCTTCTATGCTTTCAGCAGGCAGACGCCCGCTGACGCCCCCCGTTCGCGCGCATATCTGCAAGTGACTGAGCTCGACAAGGCTTGACCATCTTGGTGCACGTAATCGATGAGTTTAGAATGGGTTGCGTTTTCATAACTATGATCGAAGCATTAGGCAAAGCGTGAAGTTTATGGGTAGATATTGGTCAGAGAGAGAGAGAGAGAGAGAGAGAGAGAGAGAGAGAGAGAAGAGAAGAGAAGAAGAGAGAGAGAGAGAGAGGCTATCTCTCCTCCTCTAAGAGAGGCTCTGAGAGGAGAGAGAGAGAGCTCTCGCGAGAGAGCGCTCTCGGCGTACTCTCTAGGCTTCGCGCTCTCTTCCCGCTCTCTAGATAGCCTCCCGGCCCTCGCCTGTACAGTATGCATGCTCTCTTCTCGGTTGTGTTAGACCCCGTCCCTAACTTGCACTTTTCATCATGGTAGTCTCAAAGAACGTACTCTCCTCTTCTTGGTTGTCCTTGGCGTTACCGATTTCTCTGTGTTTCCAGGTCTGTTGCTTGACATTAAATGAAGTGTTCCACATATAGATGAGGTTTTGAACTGAAATGGCCAACATGAAGACCTTTTGGTGCTGTTCACAATCTTGCCCCTCGTAAGTCCTAAGCCCCGCTAGTTTCTGAGCTAAACGCCCGCAACAGCTGGAGACGGTATGTCGGGTGGAGTATTTCAAAGTCACCTTGGCATTCATGACGTCATCATGACACCATTCAAAATCTGCCATTCCTTTATCCACGCGGCGATCAAGGCCAAACGAATGTAATTGTCCAGGCGTTCATATCTGGCGCGCGATTTCCAGATAAAATGGCCGTCAACTGGCTCTCAACCAATGGCGTGCAAGGTACCAGGGCGTAATCAAACTATGATTGCATTGAGGAGCAGATTTACTAAACAAAGATTTGTGCTGTCTAGAGCAGTATTTTCCCTTTCGAGATCGGGCACAGATACCCGGGGGCGTGCGCACATAGCAGCATCTGGTCAGGTGTACCCTCTCACCAAGTTTACGGTACGTGTTAATATGTTCGCAACTAAATAATGGCAGTTGAAACTTCCACTTAGGTACGTTGAGGAAACAAGGCTGTGAGTATGCAATGGTGTTTTAAGCCACACCAAGATGGGGCGCTCCAGCGGCGAGCTAAAATCGGCTTCGGTGTGCTTTTTTTAACCCTGCTCCCGCCCCATCGCGAAACCATGCGTGTGCCTGTGTAGGTATTTGTCAAAGTCGTGGAACCGGCGGACCCACGGCTTGAGCTCAATACGCGTGACCGACTGCACACATCGCCCCTGTTTGCCACTAAAATTGTCGTTTTCTCCTCCGCGAAACGGCGCCCGTCTCAAGTCGCTGCCATCCCAGGCTACTGGGCACCAGACCGGGTTGCGCTCCGTGTCCTTACGCTTGTCAATGCTATCTATGTCCATGCCAATCAAGTGTGAGATGTGAGAGATAGGGATATCGTAATATTGCATGAAATTAAGTCCGATATCAGGAAATCAATGCTCGCAGAGCTCACACTTAGACGGCGTAGTTAACGTGGACGTAGACGTTGACGTTGGCGTAGACAATGTAGACGTAGCCAATGGTTCTCCATGCTGTCAACGATAATCAGCTGACCGACCCACACGAGCGGCACCAGCCTTTGGCCAAGCAATGAAATACTGGCAAAAAACAACAACAACATACTGAGCTTTGCAAGCTTTGCTTCTCCCAGTATTTGATTTCTTTTTCATCTTATCAGTTCTACGGCCGTGGATTCTGGCGCAGCCATGTGGCTGTCTCTAAAATGCGGACGTGGCATACCTTATAATAGACATGCTACCTGAATCATACTCACTATGTTTTATTTTTAGGTCTCCGAAGCGCATTGCCCAGCGTTCGTTGTAAATGTGCTTCTTCTCTTGTATATTCTCCGCTCTTTTATTTACCTTTAAACCCTCTTTCATCCGCTCTTTCTCCTTCCAAAACAATATAGCGTGATATAGGGCATTGCCACGCAATCATTCATTTTTGAACATGGCTGGCTGGCTGGTTTTTGTCGCCATTATTTCATCGTGGCTAGTTCCAAATGTTTGCCTGGGTTGGTGCAGAAGGACGTTTGCAAGTAAAACAAAATATGTCGGTCTGACGATGCCTCGCTTTCACGACTAGCTGATAAAGTTCCGTGGCTTCGCCATTGGTTTTCGCTCGTAATCGCCACCTGTCACCGCATCCACCTTATTCGCTCGCCGTTCGTCGTCTCACCACAGACATTCAAAGGGAGATATGTGCATTTATTTACAGTTGTACATACAGGTGTTTACGAAATATTCACATACGAGAGAGAGAAAGATAGGGAGAGAGAGAGAGAGAGAGAGAGAAAGAGAGAGAGAGAGAGAGAGGGAGAGAGGGAGAGGGAGGGAGGGAGAGAGACGAACATCCAAGGACATGTTCACAGAAAATCACTCCATGTGATGTCTTCTTCTAGCTCCATCTCCATCTGAAACAGAAGACATTTCATGTCAGCCAATACTGTAGATCCTGTGAACAAAAACCAACAGCCGAAGACAAATAGCGTTTTCCACAAACGATATGATAAAGAGTGTTAGCAACGTAAACGGACGACAAACATTTCGGGGTAATCGAAGTGAAACAAAAGCGCGAGAAATACAAACGACGGTAAACCACTGGTCGAAACACACCTCAATTTTATGTGGACTTAATTTGACGTGCACAAGCCGATGAGGCCTCCTGTCACGGCGAGATGTACATTATATTCGTCATGTGCGTAAGCGATGTACTAAAATTGTTTAACCGTCACCGTTGCATGATCAGCCCCTCCCCCCGCAAAAAAGAGAACTTGGAACACTATCCCTGCGGACATGATGACAACACTATGACATGGTACCTACCTTAAGTTTGGCGGCCACCTTATATGACTCGCGAAGGAGGGTGCGATGCAACAGGCGCAAATGCGGCTTCCGCAGGCGGATTTTGATCCGGCTCATTGCTCGCTTGAGTCCCCGGTAGCTCATCGGGGGTAGGGGCTGCCGCCATGTTGGCGACGTTCCAGCGTGGGCGTCGCCTTCTGCCGAACCTGTCGAAGAACAAAACGCGTGTGAGCGCACGGTAATTGCGCCCGCAATCGTTACGGCGACGATGGTAGAGTTGGTGACGATGACGTGGCCTGGGAAAGTGACAGCACGCGTTAAGGTCCGTCACAAATTATGTTACGCATGGAAGGGTTTTTGAGGAAGCGCAACCGAAGCGCGAGCAGGGAAGAGGGCAGTGTAACATTGCTCCCATACGTGGTTGCAAATCATGCTAAAAACTGAAATAAATGTTATACCACCTTATAGATACGGATACCGCTGTGTTCTTGTCATGAGTTTGTTCCTAGTTATGTTACCCGATTTTGGGAGGTCTGCTCAGCTACCGGAAAATGGGCGTTACCTTTCGGGACGATGTGCTTAAGACAGCTTAAACAATGGAGGGGTTCTTCTGGCCAGCGTAAACAGTGCGTAGCTAGAGAACCACAGTTGTAAATGGCAAAACAGCGTAGCGTGATTCATGAGCGTCCCCTCAAAAGTGAGATAATTGTGGCTGACAACCATATACCAACTCCTTGTCCATCGAAACGAGAAAACCTGTGCAAGGGATTCCGTTGGCATTCATCGCCCAGTTACAGACTCTGGCTCTGCTTTTTTACTGTTGGGATATAAAACGAGAGTTAGTAATTGCTTTAATTGAAGCGAAACAGGAAAACAAAAGGAATCAGCGTCCGCTGTGAAGACTTTAGGACGCTTTCCATTCAAACCGTAACCTACGTTTTTGCCCAAATTTTGCCCTGATGCTGTTCTTTTTAACCCCGTCCCTTGATTTCGTGCACAGACAACACGCGTGCCAGCTGCAAGCGTCCGGGAAGGCACATGCCAAAGCGCCAGCGTCATAGACTACCGATGAATCATAGACTACCGATGTGTTGTTCAAACTCAGAACAAACAAAAACGTTTAGTGATTTTAACGCCACCAGCGTGCCCTTGCACTTGTCAAAGGTCAACAGCTACTGATTAATGCTTGTTGTTACAACTGAGTACAGAGGCTACTGACAAATTCGGGCGGTGGAGACTGAGGACAAGCAATGACGCGAAATAGTCGGGACACTAATGGCATATTACTGCATTTCAAACATGTACACGCGACCGATGAACCGTATGTGGTCCGCAACAACAGATTCCACCGCACAAGGAAAACACGGTGGAACGCGTCCGCCGACCACCGCAAAATGGTCGATGGACGGAACATCACGCTTGTGGCAATGCGCGCTGAAGAGCGTCTTTAAAACCCTGATGTCCTCTTTCCACGCCTCGGCCGTGGCAAAGTCAATGTCTGCAGCGGCTGGCGAGATGCAGTTTCCTGCCCGAGTACTTACTGGAGTGCGCAAGTCGGTCCTCCAGCGGGGCTGACCCGGCTGCAGGGGGCGGGCTCGGCTGACGCTCCAACGAGGCGAGCCCGGCTGCACGAGGCGGGCTCGGCCGACGCTCCAGCGGGGCGGGCTCAGGTGCGGGAGGCGGCACGGCCGGGATATCGGCCTTGCCGAAGCGCTTGATTTCCTGAAAAGACGACGACACATTCATCAGCGGAACTAGAAGCCTGCACTCAAGTCTCTCCCCCTTCCAAAGATCCGAACGATTTCGTCAACCAAAATGCATCTTACTTTCGCCGAATGACGCAATATTCAAAAGAGGAGATGTCAGTAACGGGAACGGCCTCCGTGGAGGTGTCGGTAGATCTACTGCTTCACAACGCGCCTTTCCTGCCAATCCATGCGAGTGAATGCCTTATGAAAGATGCTCGGCACTTTTCACCCGGTGGATGATTAAACTGAAAGTGATACGATAGGCTTGTTGGTTTAATGGACCCCCACCACCATTTGGTGGGGGTCCTGTTTTTGTCCTGTTAACCCAGAGACAGTCACTCGCCGTACCTGGGTCCTATTTTGAATGCACTGTATGTCGCGGTTTTTCCGATTTTCGAGCGACGCGCCGCACTCTCGGTAACGAAATCGGTAACGCACCACGTCAACATTCGGTGCGTGATACGTTCAAACCCCGAGTGGCTCAAAACTTTTCCACAAGGTCCTGATGATTTATTGCCTTCATTTTCAGGCATAAATGCATCATTTTTATCCGTAGCCATTAGGCAGCACAACAGAGGATCAGCTAACACCGCTAGCAAGCTTCAGAGCAAAACGGATCCGATCGGCCGATTGGTGCCATCTCGGGGAAACATTGCCTCCTGTACTGACCTCTTCCGCGTAAGAAAATACTGGCTACGGTTTGTGCTGGCCACGCTATGGTTTTTAGGCGTGATATCCATCGGCTGTCAGATATCTCACTCGCATCATGCGGTGTCACTTTCTTCTTGCCATGCATGACAGTATCGAGGCGACAACGCCTGACACTATTCAGTGAAGACCGAACAGTCTAACACTCGCTGCTGTTCAGTAAGGCATTTGGACCCAGCGGTCACGTTTTCTGATGTATTTCTTGCGTGCGGTTTGGGAAATGCAATTTTCAGATATCTCTGAATAGCTTATTTTCAGAATCAATAATAGAACATTACGGATGTCGGATGGTACTATGTGATGACAACATGTCTCATGTGTGAGCAATGCTGGGGAGGAACTAATCAAACGCCTGTGCGAAGGGCGGAAAAATGGACGGGCGGAAATAAATGCCACTGGATAAGACCATTGGCTTAGCTCGTGACCTCGCGCTTCTACTCGAGCGGAAAGAGGGATGGCATATGATGGATCATAGTTGCTCCTACATGTGTGGGATACCTGATCGATGTTAAGGTATCGGACACAAGATTCACCTCATTGGTGTCACAAACCGCGACAACTTACCTTGAAAAATTCGCCCACGTCGAATTCGATCTCTTCCAGCGCGTTCATATCTTCACCTTGTCGTTCCCTGGATGCGTCTTGGTGGCAGTCACAGCACAACTGACCCCCGGAACCCCTTAGGACCCCTCCAACCACGGTCCGCCTGCTAGCTGTGCCTTGTGGCTTTGCATAGGGGTGGTCGGGACTCAGGCGCACCCAGCGGGCTAATTGCTGGTGCGTTAATCCCCGTTGACGGCCGGGTACCCCGGTGACAAGGTGCGAAAACGGCGGTGTGACTTACAAACGCAAGGATTAGTAGCCCGGGGAAGGTTCCCGAAAGGGAGACTTGAGCTGGAATGTCACCGTGCATTGCTAGATAATTCCACGCACCTTTTGTGTAACGTATGATATTTTATATCACATCTCAGTTATGCACTAAATCGTGCGGTGAACAAACGCGTGTCTGTTCATATCACGGTGTTTTTCCGTGGATGTTTCCTATGTATGGCAGGCTGCGGACAAATACCAACTTTGGTGTAGCTTCACGTTGCATTTGCGGCGATACATAAAAACAGATTAGGGGTCCCCGGACGCATCGACTCTTCACCCGTGATGCAGGTGCTACGCATGTCCGACGGAGAACTGGAAGCTGTAGGTCTATTTACCACCAGCTTGTATATCTATTGGCATTCATATATTAATATTTCATTCCTGATATCTATTGCATCGATTAATTCAGTAGAGGGAGGGGCGAAATCGACTTTCTCTAGTTCCTGGTAAATGCTCCCGGTACGGTTGTGTGGGGCTCCGTTATGATTGTGCGGCCACTGCAGCCCCACTACCTGCAAAGGAAACTCTGCTGCGTAGTTTGAAGCATAGCAAAAGAAAATCAGACGGAAAATGTGGGATCGAGACCGAAAACCGGGGCAAATTTCTGCTAAAGTAGCAGACGTCAGCGCATGACAATTGACGCTAATTCGCTCCGGCTGTGTCTGAAGATTGGGTACGTTCCTGACAGCACTGGCAACGTGTTTATGTAGACTGCTGTATGCCACAATGAAAAAAGTAAGATGTACCTCCCTGGCCAAGTCATGGTTGGCCAGGGAGGCCAATTCAGATTGAGGTTATGATAGAGCAACTTTATTTTTCATCAGTTCATGCTTGCATAAGTTGTGAAAATATTCAGTATTTTCCTCGGGAAACGCATTCCGTGACATGCATCATAACTATTTCTTTATTTTTTTCGTCCAAACCTTTTGAATGGGTGGATTTCCGAGATCAGAGCTCATGCTAAGCAGTGCTTGTAGTGTGAGTCCTGACCGGTATCACCCGATCGCGCAATTCCATGCCAACGGCAGAATTCAGTGGCGAAAGATTATCGTGCCGCATTGTTCGGCACGGTCCTTCCTGCCCTGTAAAGTCACCTGACCTTTATCTCGGCCGCTGCCATCGGCCGCAGGCCATACCTGTCAATAGCAAATAGTGAGCACCAAAAGCGACTCGAACTCACCCCGCCACGCATGGGTGGATAGGAAGTCAGGCATTATAACCAACTGAGCTATACTAACGGACTTTTCTCGCTCATTCATATGCGACGCGAGGTAAAATGTTCCATTTTGGCATGTGTATTGCATCGCTTATTATGTCAATAATATAGCTGTGTTCTTCTTAAGAATACTTAAAAACAATCGTAAAAATTAACAGCGATGATGAGACAATCCACGCAACACATTCAAAATTCGTTGTGCCTGACCTTACTTGTTGCAGGCCGCCCGCACAAAGATGTTAAAACAGCCCAAGAGTAATTTCAGGTGTTTGTACTCAGAATGTTTTTCAGCGTGTTTTGTGACGATTAAGTTTGAGAACACACATTACACACAAAATATGTCATTGCGCGATTAGCTTAGGGAATCTAGTGGCAAATTTCCTCAAAGCACCGAGTTGAATATGGGAACCGTTTGGACACTCGGTGTCAAAACAGTGCTTTCGGATAAAACCAGACCCGTGGCACCACGGACCATGCATTCTTGCAGCCCACCTTGTGAAAACGAAAATGGAACCAAGATGTCGGACTTAATTACAGGCGGATTGATAACAAGCAACACACAGATATGCACATCGACGAAATCGATAGCCGATGCAAAGGGAGTCTTTGCTCGCCGTCGATACTTACTCATAGTTAGTCTGCTCATAGCATTGGTTGGACTTGTGCTCGATTCTTCTGCACAAGAATCAGTAGGTTGCCAAACGACCAGGGAAGGCAAAGCAGCCTTCATAAGCACCGCCGCCATTTTACTTAAGAAAAACACCGCTCAAAAATAATGGAAGTCTGTGGAGCGCACGGTAATTTTTCACCATCGTAAGATGGTTTAAAAATCAGAAGCACACAAATCGCACAAGACAATAACACCGTTGGTTCCACACTGCTACAGAATCGAGCTGAAGCTGTAGGCGTTGCGTGATCATTTATTGCGTTGCAAACGTCTGGAGGTTTTCTGGCGTCCGACGGGGTCGAATGGCGAGAAGTCTGTGATCTGAGGCTACGGCTGTCTCCAGGAAACTCCGACCGGGCGCCTCGTCTGGTGGCAGCGTCCCAGCCCAGACCCTCGAGAACCCCTGTGGACACCTTCAGACATCGGTTACCTGCTGATTATGAGCTTAGAGCACCAAGGAGGGACGGCAGGACTTGGACACGGCCGGCGGGTGCCTGGCTGGTCAGCTAATCCCCAGCGATGGCCGGGTAGTCTGGTGATGAGGTGTCAAGTTAGCGACGTGGTTTACAAAGGCCATGATTAGGTACTCAGGAGATTGTTAGAGGAGACTAGCGTTCGCCAAGCGCTTTTGGAAGAGTGCGTTGGGATGCTGTATAGGCTGATAGTCCTCGTGTGCCTGATCGGCATCCAACACACCAGCCGCGGATGAAGCCAGTGACGGACGCAGCCAGTGACGTCAGTTGCGGCTTGTCGGGCGCATGGCCCATGTCAGCTGAAAGGCATCTTTAACTTAAGCCAGATGTCGCAGCATCGTCCACATTCTCGACTTTTCGCCTCGCGTGACTGTTTCAGTCTTGGGTGCACATTGATTTAACTTCCTTGTGGAGCGCGTGCGTCACCCCTGATGCCCTCACCCGACATTCTTAGCTGTAAAGTCCACAGTCTATAGATCGGCTTTGGGGCTTGCGCTTCAAAGCTAAATACCTAGTTTGCATTGGACCACTGCTGCGAGTGCGGCGCCGAGTCCAAGCCCTACAGCGGTGCGTGCGCCATGAAATAGCCTGTATTCCCCAAGTGCATTTGAGTGGAGGATACTCGCGTGGTCATTCGTCTCAGAAGCATCGGGCGATCAGGCGTCGAGTTTGAGACGCCGAACGTGTTAGCAGCCCCGCATTCGCGCGAAGCCGTAATAAGAGCCTTAATCGCAACCGACGTCGGTGATTGGCCAGCATTGGCATGATTGGCCAGTCAGACCAAACCTGACTGAGGCCATATGTGAACGATGTGTCGCATTGCCCATGTTTATCAGGACTCGACCTCACCTTCGATCAGTGTGATCATAGCTGGGAAATTCCCATTTTCTACGGGAGCCCGGTTGGATCTAAGGTTGGCGCAGACACAGACTGACGGCGGACTGCGGATCACACGGCTAGATTATGTCAGCTGGAGGCCGTCAGAGGCGACGCAAGCGCCTCACAGTGCAGTTAAATCCAGGTCCACCCAGGACTGAAACAACAGTCACGCGAAGCTAACAGTGGAGACCGTGGACAAGTCTGCGACACCTGGATTCAATCAAAGATTCCCCTTCAGCTGGCACGTGCCATGCGCCCGACAGGTCGCGTGAGGTCGATCGGGGGGAGGGGACTCACAAACTCACGCGCTCTCTCACTCGTACACTTACTCACTCACATACGCCACCGTGGGAGCGTCATCGTCCGATAACGTAAATCAGTCGCCGGCGGACAACGCTTCTTTTCTTCGGATGAGCCCCTGGTGGCATGTAACTGAATGCAGCTGGCTAACCGGCAGCGTGGTGACACACAAACGGCTGCCCAGGAAGAATGCCTATCATCGCGTGCAAAGTGTACACCCTGCCATGTACCTGGCCCCCAAGATTTCCTCCTGGAAACCGGTTCCTGGTTCCGGAACCAGGGAGAACCCAGGAACCAGTCTGGTATTAGGCCAGCAATCCAGCGGGAACCAAGATCCACCCTCATGTTAAGTTGACTGATCCAGTGAGAGCCAAGATCCAGCCCAGCAATAAGTCAAGAGATCCAGGAAGAACCGGGTTCCAATCTGATACCAAGCCAAGGAAACCAGCAAGAACCGAAATACAGTCTGGCATTATGTCACGAGATCCAACAAGAACCGAGATCCAGCCTAACATTATGCCAAGAGATCCAGCAAAAACCAAGATACAGCCTGAAACATGAAGTGATCCAGCAAGAACCAAGATACACCTCAGGATAAAGGAACGATTCAGCAAGACCCAATCTCTAATTTGGATTGATGCCAAAATAAGCACCAGGGACCAAAATGTTACCTGAGGCTTCTGTCAGCTTTGGTTTTCGAGGCTCAGCAAAGTGTTTCTTAGGGACGCTTTCTTCTTTCACTGTTCGTGTTTGTCTGCTCGCCTTGTTACACTTTTTGGAAATAGTTTGGGAGGCTCAGCAGGTAAAATGGCTTTACCTATTTCCACTTTATTTCGTGCAGTTGAGAAGGCTGAGGCGACCCAATAATATGAAGCTACACGCCTGGTGCTCCTTCAAGTAGATATCAATGAGTAAAAACATCGTAAATTGACCATTTCAAGAAGCTTTCCAAATTTCAGTTCTTTGATGAAAGTCCGCCACAATGAAATCTTATAAACATCTGCAACAATGCAGAATGGAACACTGATATTGTAGTTATGTGAATTTAAACGATTCATTTTCTGCAAGCATGTAGTCTTCTACACAGGGCTCAAGCATCCACTTTTGGCACTCTCAACACAAGTTTTCTCCAAGGCTGGTTAGTGGAATATCTGCAGTTATGGAAAACTTCTGCTTCACCACGATACCCTCAGGTCCACCTGCATTACTTTTTTTGCCTTACGTTGCGCCTACCCACAACTCATTTCTTACCGGTGACTGTCATGGAAGCTTCTTTCCAACCTAATAGGCCTTAACAGTTATAAACACAGGTGACCACAAGCTTCAATGACAGCATCTTAGCAACAAGACCAGAGAGGTGTTAAAGTGGGACTCTTCAACTGACCCTGACAGGTGGTCAAGTGCGACTCCTCAGTTGACCGGACAGGTAATGAAGTGAAACTCCTCAGCTGACCCAAACAGGTAGTTAAGTGCGACTCCTCAGCTGACCGGACAGGTAATGAAGTGAAACTCCTCAGCTGACCCAAACAGGTAGT
Source organism: Pollicipes pollicipes (assembly GCF_011947565.3). Classification (NCBI taxonomy): domain Eukaryota; kingdom Metazoa; phylum Arthropoda; class Thecostraca; order Pollicipedomorpha; family Pollicipedidae; genus Pollicipes; species Pollicipes pollicipes. Next base: position 34,060,521 of record NW_023596746.1, read on the forward strand.
TAAGTGAGAGTCCTCAGCTGACCGGACAGGTAATGAAGTGAAACTCCTCAGCTGACCCAAACAGGTACTTAAGTGAGACTCCTCAGCTGACCGGACAGGCAATGAAGTGAAACTCCTCAGCTGACCCAAACAGGTAGTTAAGTGAGACTCCTCAGCTGACCGGACAGGTAATGAAGTGAAACTCCTCAGCTGACCCAAACAGGTAGTAAAGTGAGACTCCTCAGCTGACCGGACAGGTAATGAAGTGAGCCTCCTCAGCTGACCCAAACAGGTAGTTAAGTGAGACGCCTCAGCTGGCCCGGACAGGTCGTGAAGTGAGACTCCTCAGGTCGAAGGTCCAACAGACGTCTGGTAATGGTTCACATTGAATTGGCTCACATGCGAGATGTTCCGATATCGTCTAAATGAGTATATTTTTTGCCTTAGCTATTGCCTGGTAATGAGCTTTTCCTACATGACATGTAAAACGCTGCTCAAAAACCGTTGACCTGCAGTTATCCCTTCCTTTAGCTCAAACAGGGAGGGTCATGGCCCATACACTGTTCACGAAAATTTTGCGTTAACATGCGGGTGATGCATGGCAAGGATTTACTTTATAAATGCGTTTGGCTGATGCGCTTTTTTGTGATGTGCCTAAGGCCTCATCACTTCTAGCATCCGCACCTCCACAGCGCTCTTTCCCCTACGAACGCGACCGCCTCCGCCCGGTGACCTTTGATCCCGGGCGAGGTCTTCCACTCGGACAGCCTCCGCGTCACACTTTCGACCGGATAATCTGATTGAATGGTATCCAACACGTGCCCTGCCGACGGCTGCGGCTGGGAGCATGACCGCTCCGGCATAAGTCGGTAATATCGGCGCAGCCGACGGCTCGTCGGCTTCTCGACAGACCCCGCCCCTCCCCCTGCCCCCACCGCTGGAGGCCGCGCCTCGATTTGGCGGGTGTCGGGCTGCGGCCGCGCTTCCGGCTGGTTAGGTTCGATTGATTGCCGACCTTTCAGCGAGGAGGCGCACAGGTCGCCGCGGTATTTCTGTCCGCGCACACTAATGCCGCATTGGACGGCCGGGCGCAGCGGCGGCGGCGGCCGCCACGGCCGGTTTGAAAAGGCTCGATGATCCGCGCCGCTGGAGACGTACTGTCCGTGCTGCGGTGTCGCGAGAGGGCGTGTGGTGCGCGGACCGAGGTCATGCGGCTTGAGCCTGCTGTTCGTGCAGCTGGCCGGCCGAAGCCACCCGAGCCTGCTACGTTGTGCGCTGAGACGCTGTGCGAGAAGGGTGTCTGCTGAGGTTTTAAAGGTTAAGTGGCTTGACATAGGTGAAACACCGCCATCATCGTGACTTCCGGCTGCTATTCAGGCCCTTGTGAGCATCTGGTCCGTAACATGCGGGCAGGAGCACCATTACAACTCTGAAATGCTGCATAGAAAAATGCACGCGCTCAATTCAAGAAGCATTTTAGCGTTTGGTAGTCACAAATTTTGTAATAAGAAATCGAGTAGGTGAACGGTAAGACACCATGATTGTTATGCAATAACTCTTGCAGCATGACATCGTCTTCAGGCGGAGCATCTGTGAAGGCGCTCCACACGTGTTTAGTGAGGTGGTAGCAAGTATTTCAGTGATAGATGCAAGCGTAACACTTGACCTAAGAAAAAAGGCTTTCAGCTCCCGGTTTTCGGCATTATGAGCTCAAAGCTTTTATAAAAGGCCTTCGATAGACCAGGTGGCACTGCTTGAATTACGTGGTAGTGTCAAGAAGCGACATACTGACGGCACACATTATTTCGAGCTGTGCTGTCCACAAGAATGACAAAGAGTTTAAAAGCAAAAGCCAAATGTCACACTTGACAAAACATGCACGCGAAGGCAGAAAGTGCTTCCCATCTGTATAGACACTGTCACTTGAGGCAAACAACACGGCTTGAGATGCCATGCGTTAACGATACGGGCATGCAGAGACCGCTGCGGGTGTCCTCTGATCAACAGTCATGCAAGCGTAGTCTAACTGACATGCCCCTCCTTTTCCGTAAGAATGGATACCCAGAACACAGTGTGAGGGCTGCCACTTGTGCCGCACGCTCTGAATTAAACGTTACAACGTGTCTTCGTAGAAATTGAGAAAAAGCCGAGCAAATGAATTATGCCTATGTGAAACTCCGTTTAATAGATGACGAGCTGTGTAAACAAGTCAATGCCGCCGCGATCGAGCAGTATACACGGCTTGACGGTAGCGTGGAATAGCGGTCCTAAATTAAAGTCCACACTAGTACGATTAGCGCTAAAGACCCTGGTGTTTCCAACTGGGAGTAGGACTTGCCACACACACATGACTGGACTGAGTGGGAAATGCACGCGGAACAACGCAGCATTCAAGATGTCCTGCAGCCTTTGCTCAGGGATATTTTATGTCCGAGAAGCAGAGCGAAGAATTCGCGACCGGTATAATGAACATTTTGAAGACGAACTCTTACGGGGAGCATGCAAACCGCTAGGAGAACACGCTGTAGACCAGCACGTAGCAATAAAGCATAGCGCAACAAACACCAACTTTAAAACATGAATTTTAGCAAGAGGTAGCGTGAATGTGGGCCTTAATATCTTAGAATGGCTGCACGTTCGAAACCTTTGCACCAGGCTGAACGTAAAATATGCATCATGAGACCTGGTTTAAACAACATTTTTAGGTTATGCACGTTCTTGAGGTTAAGGCTTTGCTCCTGGTGGCTGATTATCTGGGTTAGTTATACTCTTACCTAGCATTCTGTGTAGATTTGGCAGCATTTAGCGTTGTTTGCGAGATAATGGGAGATTGGCTTATTTATCTTTTATATGTTCTATTGTCAGTATCTGTGGTGAGAGCATTTCCTGGATTCACGTGAATCATCTTTTAAGTTGAGATTTTGCTGAACCTTTCTGAGACCTTGAGCCCTCGAACCTTTGAACCTTTGGCATATAGGACCTCGCGTGTCACTCCTGAGGGTGAGCGCAGCTCGAAACATTGAGTACTGTTGATGCAATTGCTATTTAGCTCTACAACAGTGCTTAAGCAGTACCTCCTAGCAGAGTGTCACTTTCTCAAATTGGTTGGGGGGGGGGGGGGGTGGGCTCAGCCAAAAAGACTGACCTAACCTTTGCTCAAAACCTGATTCTGACTCCACCCCGAATTTGGCCGCTTGAATTTGCGTGCTTGATTCGAAAAAGACAACTTTTTGAAATGTTTTGTAGGTCCGAAATTGTTTCCTGCAGAGGAATGACTTCCTATCTCAATTTAATGTGGGTGCCTTTCGTGAAAAGCTTTGAATGGGGTGTAAATCACAGAAAAAACATATGAGCATAGCTTAGTGAGGGATCACTGATTACTGCCGTTGTAGCTGATCGTGTTATATAACTACCACAACCACGATCATGGAACAAATGCGCTTGCCACTGTCAGGGAAAATGGGTGTCTATTTGTATTTGCGCCGAGTGCATTTTTAGAAGCTGCTGCATACCAGGCGTTATCATTTAAGAAAACAAACTTGTCAAGCATTCGCAGACTGGCTTAACGTATAGTGAAATTAGCGCAACAAAATCATTTGGTACTTGCAAGATTATATTTGGTACAGAATTAGCGTGGTACTAATATCGACGTGTTTAGGTACTTGCTATCTAATATACCAAGAGTTAAATGATTGTTTTGTATTCACTTGGCCCGGTACTCCCCCTTGACTCACATGCATTGAGGGGGCTCAAATGAGCATTGGGTGCTCAAATGAGCATGGGGGGCTCAAGTCATCATCGGGGCTCAGCCCCCCCCCCCCCCCCAAGTGCATAAAGTGACGCCCCTGCCTCCTGGCATATTGAAGGTTCTTAACTCAACACAAGAGCTTTGAACGGCCCCGAACCATCATAATAGGATCCTAAGCTAAAGAAGTTCTCCCGAATAAAAGAATCAGTGCCCTATTTCTATCAGATATTTATTCCACTAATGTCGCCTCGGCCTTAGGAGAGGGTTGGGTGGAACTCAAGACTCTCGGAGAAAGACGCTCGTCAAAAAAGAGCGACAAAGAGTCGGTCCCTTGACTGGAAGGACCCCCACGACTCGCTTTGGCCCCCCACTGAGGCAAGTTCTGGCTACACCACTGAAGAGGCGGGATAGCTCTTGGGCCTGAGTGGGCCATCATTGAAGGTCAGAACTCGGCAAGGGGCCCTGACTTTATGCCCAAAATTTCGCAAACAGGGCTTCGGGACGCAAGAGAGCATCCTTTTCTTGGAGATAAGAACTCAATAAAAATACCAGATCTTTCCCACTTCTTCCCAAATCTGGGGGGGGGGGGGCGAAGTCCAAGTTGGGATGGGAGTGAGGGTTTTACCCCCACCCCCAACTGAAAAGTCGATCGATTCTATAGTCGATAGGAGTCGACCTGGATGTCCGTGGTGCCGAGGCCAAACCCTTGTACTCAGAACGCTGCTGTTGGGGCCGAGGACGATGTGAAGGCGTTTACCCACTCAGTGCTATTGCCAATGGGTGTTGGAATTGCTGGATCTCTATGGTGCCTTCCTCTCAAATCGTGTATTTTCTTATTACCGGTATGTGTATATGTCATAGCTAAGATATGTCTCTGAAATGGGGACTATAGATGTTAATGCATATAGCAGGTAGCAAAGTGGTTTATTTTTGGGGTTCGCATTAGGATATCGTGCCCAGGCACGACCTACGGACAGGAGGCAAGGTCACGCGCGGTGACTGTCATCGGTGAGGGGGAGCTGTGTGATGAGATAGGAGCGTGCGCCAGAGACCACAGGACCAGTGCCCGATGAGATGCTCAGAGACCACAGGCCCAGTGCCCGATGAGATGCTCAGAGACCACAGGGCCAGTGCCCGATGAGATGCTCAGAGATCACAGGGACAGTGCCCGATGAGATGCTCAGAGACCACAGGACCAGTACTTAACTCCCGTCGGAGTTCTTCAACGAGCTTCTTTGGGCTGCTGGTGAATGGCACGCGTACGCTGGCTCGCATTCCGCTGGCTTTTGTCGCTCTTACTCGCATACTGATCAAAACAGCAGGGCATGGGTGTATACCTGCACTTACGCATAAATTGGACTTGGGTTCGACATACGCATTGCACTCCGACATTGGCAGTATCTTTGGAAACTTTTTGGTGAACTCGTCAGGAGCAGTCCAGAGGAGAAAAAAAAACTATTTCAAGACGGGCTCATTGTTGATGGCAGGCACCTTCACACAACCCTTGGCCCCGTCAACAATGGGGGAGGGGAGGAGGGAGGATAGTGATAGTTTCCCCGCGGTGCCCGCCCTTTCTGCCGGGGTGAGAGGCAGGCGACGCCATATGGGCTCAGCAGCTGAGTACGTCGTAAAACCCCAATGGCGACGTCAATGACTTGAGAGTAAGGGTTTTAGTGTGAGGATCAAGGAATCCTGGTTCGACTCCTGCTTCGTGAAGCTTTCACTTGCCCCATTTTGGCTAGAATGTCGCCAGGCTAATGCCCTCTCTTGTTACATCTTTTGCTAAATAGTCAGACGATTATATTTGCCACTCTAAGCCAGGTGCTGCTTTGATGTTCCAGCCCATCCCGGTGTACCCATCAGGCTCTGGTTACGCTGTTGCGATTGTTAATTTGTCTGTCCACTATTACATTAAACGTGCTATTTTAAGGCAACCACTGTTCGCAGTCAGGCCCGTTGCGATTTTCAGCATTGAAATTGCAGAATACTCGCAGCACCACTTCCTTCCTCTGACCCACCCTCCAACATACTCGATGCATGCTTCAGATCATGCCATTCATATGCTCTTGGCTCAATTCAGCGCCCATTCAATTTCCATCCACAGCAGTCGACTTGTACGTCCAACTGATAATATTCTCAACATCCACGGCTCTGCAGTGATCCCGCTAAATTATATCTGCTTCAAGCAGATGCTGGCGACCAAGGAAGGCGTAAACGGCACCGACTGTCATCACGCCAGATTACGTAGCGATTTTTTCTTTTGGAAACCGGTAGAGTTTTGGGTCAAAACGGGAAGATTGTCAAGGAAGATTGCCACTAGTAGGACGGGTAGAGCCCAATTTCTTAAAGCAAGAATGCGAACTTGAGCATTCTCTAACATGGTCGTATAATCGCATAACGGCCGGAAATAAGCCGAGAACGCTTCACTTTGTTGCTATTGTGTCTTTGATAAATAACGCGTCTCGGCTAGACGTGACTTTTACAAAGGAAAAATGCATGTGCTCGTTCTAGTTTCTATTAAACTAGAATCAAAATATTTTCGCGATAAAAGTCGTGCGCCCCCATTTTTTTTTGCTACCCAAATGATTTTACATTGACACAGAATGTAACCTATGCGTCCCTCTGGCTACATCACTGACCATGCATACACGCTTCTTGAGGAGATCGGAGAAGTTTGCAAGAGTTATATCTTCATAGACCCCTGAGTGTTTGCAACAAATTCCATCATATATGCTTGTGGAAATGAAATACGTGGCCAGCCTTTATTGCCCAAGTAGTAAACAGCGTTGTCAACAGTTTATTCTCCATTCAATCGTCACTCCCTATCATGAAATCTAACCCAAACAGCGTCCTTTTCCCATACCTCCTCCGTAACATGAATCTCACACGTTGCCACACAACTTTTGACGTCACATTTCACAAGCGACACCAATAAACGTCCGTTTCAAAATTCAACTCGGCCGGCGCTCCAATCCTATCCGTTCTTACTAGCAAAACTCCGCTCTCGCCGCCACTAAACCAGCCAGCTAGCCAACACATCCAGCCACTGAGCCCCCACGACTCGTGCCGCTGTGGCGGTGGCGCCCCGACCGCACCGTCCGTCGCATGGCGTTCATATGAGATCATGCCCGGCGGCGGTCACGTGTCAGGCGACGGCGGGCCGGCGCCGTGTCCCCCGGGGGGCCCGGCCCGACCAGATCGTTACGGACGCGGACGCAGCGGAGCAGCCGTCGCATGAATGAAGCTGCCGGCGACGTCCGACGGCCTTGCGGCTCTCAGCCATGAGGTCGAGCGGAAGGGAGGAGCACGGGCGACGGCTGGCTCGTGCGCGGTTCAAGGTCATCGAACAGGGAGGTCTGCTGTGGCGCAGCGTCTGTCGCGGGCGGGGGTAGGGCTGCGTGGCGATCGTTAATGGCGCGAGCGCCGCGCGCGTGCCCATGGCGCGGTGTGTGCCGTGCGTTACATAACAGCTGGCGGCCGCTAGCTTGGCGCTCCTTCCCTTCCTCGGTCACGTTTTGGTACCAAACGCAGCGGCGGCCGCGGGCAGCTGCGAATGTCGGCCCATTGCAGTGTAGCACCGGGCGTATCGACACCCTCCACCTGGTTCGCTGCACTAAAAATAAAGCCTTTGCGAACGTGGGGTCAGGATGATATGTTGGAATTCGGTACCCTAAGCCGGACAGGGGCGCGGAAACATCTTTGTCGTGCATTGCCACGGACCCATTTTCTTGAAAGTTTGAAATTGCCCTCCGCGAACAATGAGCTGAACTTTGGTGGTACTTAAGTGTTTTCTACAACGTCCCTGCATCTCGAATTTAAGGGTTTTGTCGGGAGCGTGGGAAGAGGGAGGGGAAGGGCGTGCATTGTGAAAAGTTTTATATTTAGGCTGACGGACTGTTCTTATCCAATACTTATCTAAGAGAGTGGATGCCACCTGGTTGTATAAAATGTAACGTTGTTTACGCATGTCTAAACCAGGCATGCCGTACTCGTATCACAAGGCCAGTTTTTTTCTTAGTCCCGATCAAGAGCGCAGATTTACCGTTTGAAATAGAAACTTTATAAGCATTCTTTCTGCGACCTCTTGATTTTCACGATACAAACTATGCCTTGTTAAACAAGACTTACTTTGCCGTATCCACCTATTGCTATATTTGTTTAATATTATGCGTAACCCTTTTATTGCGTAACAGCTGCGTCAGAGCTTGCCACGCATTATGCCTGCAAAAAAGCAACTACAAATCATCACATCTCAGTGACATAGTTGCATTGCAAGTTGGGTGTACGTGCGAAAGTTCCACCGCGTAAACAGCGCTAAATCCCGGCCGGAATGTATAGCGGCGAATATGCCCTGCAAATATTTTCTCTCTGATTGACCACCGGCCTGAACATGGGTTAGTCTCGGGTTATACCGCGCAAATACGGTTCATACGTAAGTGCGGTATACAGCTGGCAACAGCTTCGCAGAGCAAACGTTTGGTTGATATTGAGGTTTTACGGCATTTGGGCCCACTAATCGACCTAACGCCACCTACATGTCGTCAGAGAAGATGCTTAACTCATAATACTGCGGCACCAGTTAGTTGGTATGAGCTCCGGAACGGAAACGATATCTCATTCGATCAACATGGAAAACGTGATGTAGCGGGAAAGGCCCTGAGCTCCTGATTTTAGACATTATGCTTTGAAAGCCATTATGCGGCCATGATCAACTTTCAGTATGCCAGCAGGTACTAATCAAACGACATGGGCGTGGCCAAACGTTCAATCCGGCGGATAAAAACCTTTTATGTGTGGTTTCATTTTAAACATCAAACGTAGCTTTCTGAACACTTTTCATGCAACATGGCTAGAGCCAGAGGTGGAGTCAAGGGAATAACAAATGGTACGATTGCTCTCCCTTCTCTGGGGCCCAAAACCAGCCGAGGGGTTGTTTAAAACATCGCGCAAAACTAACATTTGGACGTCTTTTTTGCTTCCAGGCGACCAGAGTGGACTACAAACGAAGATGATTGGCCCAAAAGAAGTCAAAAAGGTTAATTGCAAGGATTGTACATACATAAGCTTTAGAGTCCGTTACGAGGTTAACAGGGGCCCCACATGTTCACTTGTCGTGCACCCTGGATCTCTCAGGGGTTTACCACATCGGTTTTGGGTTCGTCGCATTTGCGCACAGTGCTTTTGCTGCTATCGGAGACTCCTGTACCACTACGACTTCAACATCACGAACGTTCAGAAAAGGAGGAGTATTTATCGAGCTGGTTTGCGTAGAAAAGCACGTGAACGCACCGTTCATCACTGCCAGAGTCTGCAGTGCAGTATATTGGAGCTGACGAAGATGCAGCAATAAATATATTGTCAGAGTTGTTGCCAGACTGACGGTGTCTGAATGGAAGCTGTAGTGGACGGATTTACTCCCTTATAATATCTCAACCTGACGCAGGGTGGCTCGTTAATTTTTGCGCGCGTGATAAACTCGTCAATCGTTTAGTTGCGCATGTTTTGGCCTTTTCTCGTGGTGCTGTTTTAAATTTATCCGATATTTCATTTTTTCACTTGCATTTGCATTCTCGGGTACGGTACTGTTGTTAACTTATTTTATTCCCAGATTCATATCCGTATAACTGGTAGGACTGACCAATGGCCAATACATATGCAATGCATCACAAAACGCAGGATCGTCAACGAGACTTGCCTTTAACGCCTTAAGCTAGCTGAAAGGCAACTGCCGTTCGTTGATGCTTCGATTCGTGCTGTCGTACTCCATAGGCACGAATAAGTACATGGTCATACTTTTCTTGGCCTTCAACACAATATGGTATTGAGGAGGCGGAATTCGTCTGACGTCTATATGACGTCATGCCTCTCTGGGGAGCTCCAAAATAGGGGCGCGCGAAATCGTCTACGGAAGTTCGCGTGCGCCTAGCCAAGAAACGGGAGGATTTGAAGTCCTGAAAGAAGCATGACTTGGAATCGCAAAGACTGATATCGAAAATGGCTCTCTCAGTTCAGAACCTCATACAGATGAAAAACACTCTCTTCAAAGGGAATGCTCCACAGCTGAATATGCTGAAGCCAGCATTAGGCATGATAAAATAAGCTCACTTATCACTGCTGGTGTGCTGTTAAGTGGAAAGGACTACTCTAGACAACACAATATCTCTCTTTAGTAAATATGCTCCTCAATGCGCCATTGTTTGACTGCGTCTTCGTGCCTTGCACGACAGTGGTTGAGAGCCAGTTGACGGCCGTTATATTTGGAAATCGTGCTCACGAACGCCAGATAGGAATGACTCCACAGTCATTTTTTATTTATTTGCCTTGATCGTCACATAGCCTATGAAATGGCAGGATTTGAATGGCGTTATCATGGCGTCATGGACGTCTTGGTGTCCTTGAAATAGCCTACACGAAAACGTCTGCACATCTTCAAGGCATGCTTCGTCAGCTCAGAAACTAGGCAGTTTAGGTCTTAAGAAGAGTACGACTGTGAGCTGCACCAAATGACCTCCAGGATGGCTATTTTAGTTTGAACCCCATGCAAATACGGATCAGTGTTTTTAACTGTAGCCTTGTTTCCTTACTGTGTAAGTATGCATATCCTGCCTGATGGTGATACCCGGACGTATCGAAACGTTGACCAATTGAGACATCAATGATAGCCACTGCTACCTTGGCCTTTAAAAAAATTGCGCGCTCGCTCTCTCTCTCTCTCTCTCTCTCTCTCTCTCTCTCTCTCTCTCTCTCTCTCTCTCTCTCTCTCTCTCTCTATTTAAAGGAGTGGCTTTTCGTCTCTTGGGAGGTGGGAGGGAACCCAAAGCACAGGACCCCTTTCCGAAAAAATCGTCGCTCCTGGAGAAACCCTAGATCCGCACCTGAGAGTAGCCAGTATTTATAAGGATCTCCAATGCATTATGACTAATGCCCATAACGGGATTGCAGCGTATTAAATGCTTAATGGAAGTACATAACAATTCTAGCCGTGCATATGTAGCAATTCTTGTCTATGCGCATGTCTGGAAATTCCAGCACTTTTAAAGTTCATCGTAGTATTCATATACCCCAATGAGTGCTTGGCATATAAATAAGACAGTACCAATAGCCTTATTCCTGGTAGAATAACGATGATAATGGAGAGATACATGCATTCATATTCCAAATGCATGTCTTTATCGGAACGAGCATCAGTAGTTTGGATAAAGGCATGCAGTCAAAATACCTATGCATCTATTTTTTCCATTCCCTGGTTAGTCTACGAGGAATAAGGCTATTAGTACTGTGTTATCTGTATGCATGATGTTCCTTGCCAATCACTTTACAGCTTACGATTGACTAACATCTATTTTACCAAGCATCTCCTGGCATATTAGTGGTCAACTATTTTCGGCCTAGGAGTTTCCACGTACAAATTCGGGAAAACCAATTTTCAGTCTTCATCAGCCTGTCTAGCTCACATTAAATATGACCTTCAGGGCGCAATTTGAGACGAAGGTCAACCCAATGCCTCATCCGCTGTTGGGCATAAACTGCGCCATTCCTATCGTAACGAGGATCTTGATGGCACACACAAAAGACACTCCTGGTTTTTGTGCATGCATCTCATCACCAACTTATCAACATCATCGCATCTCATCACCAACTTATCAACATCATCAGCTTAATCAATGGTTCAACCGCGACGCACGTTTTACCTGGGACAAATCGCAGAGAAACCGTAGATCTGCACCAAACGTACGTGGGGAAACTCCTGGGGAACCCCAGATCCGCACCTGAGTGAGGCCAACATCAATAAGACTCTCCAATGCATTATGAACAATACCGACAGCGTGATTATAACGTATTAAATGTGTAATGAAAATACATGACGTTTCCGGCGGCGCTATGGGGATATTCATGGCAATCCACATTTCTCGGAATGGTCAACATTTCTGGTGACAATATAAAGTTTAGTGTAGTTGTCTCATATGCCACATTTCTTGACATCCTTGTGTACCAAGTACCTCCTGAGATATTGGAGATAAGCTATTTTAGGCCTGGGAGCTTATGATATCGAAACTAAGGAAATAGTGCCGTTTCAGTCTTTTACAGTCTTATAGCTTACATAAAAGATGACCTTCAGAACGTGATCCATACGAGGGTCAACCCATTGTTTCATCTGCTGTTGGGCACAAACTGCGTCATTCCTGTCGCGACGAGGATCTTGATGGCTGACACAAAAAACCCTAGTTAGTGTGCATGCATCCCATCAATTCATCAGTGGCTCATCGGTGACGTACGTTTTACCCAAGACGCGATCTATGCTTCGCTGGATACCGCTAGGCGAAATCTTCTTTATTTGGATGCATTGCATGGCATTTTGTTGTATTGATTATATAATCCGCCCATGCAATATGACTTTCCACGATTAGCGGCATTATGTGTAGGGTATAAAATAGAACGTCACAAAGTAAGGTAAACATGCATGAAAACGAAATCGCTACAATAGTCGAAAGAACAATACACAGGTACACAGGCCTTGCGTGCTCTCAGCGACGCAGAAATCGCGTACAGCGTCGGACGCCCAGTTACGGGCGGAAGCAGCTGGTTCCACGAGGCGGCAGCACGGCAGCGAACCCCCTCTGTGTGGTCGAGAGTTTGTACCTCAGCGGCTCCAGACCTCCCGTCTGGAATGAGCGGGCGGCCCGGCGCGACACCGCGGATCGAGAGATAAACATCGACAGGTTGACAGCGGGCTGACCTGAGTGTGAACGGCTTTATACACTTAAATAAGACCCTTATCTTGCACCAGCTGCGCTGGATGTCAGTCATGGACTACGACACGAGCGTTCTCGGCTCGAGAACGTGAAGCAAGCAGTCTCCACGCGGTCTGTTTCGGCGAAGTGCGTGGCAGCGGTGCGGTGTTCGTTGGCCCCGTGAACCAATGCACGGTTCGCGTCCGCTGTCTCACGGCGCGCGACTGCGGGCAAGCCAAAGCCGCCTCGTGTGGCAGCACCAATGTCCGTCGCCCAACCCCAGTGTCAGCCATTCGCCTGTCCACAAGTCTTGATAGCTATAACCATGGCGTTTGGGAATTTAGAATCATAGCGTTCATCATGTGATTTAGGAGCGCTCAGTCTTTCAATGCTTTGATATCTTCAATGCAACTTTTAAGCTCTATTTTTGATACCAATAACCACACTGTAGATTGACGATAATTAATGGCCTTTTGAGTGCCTTCAGTGCCTGGGGAAAACTGATGCACAGACGATGTAAGCAATTACAAGTGTCCGCGCTTCAATCAGAGATAAGCGTCGAGAACCAGAATAACTTAATTGAAATAAGATAAAATTGAACTAAACCAGCTAAAATTACTATCACATTGTGCACATGCAGTGTCATCACAGCTGTTAAAACTGATCATGAAATATTTCTTTGGCTTCTTATGTAGGGATCGTTCTGATTTAGAACACTGCCACCCGTGGTGCGAATGGTTGTGGGGATGCATCGGCACGATTTAACGGCGTTCGCTTGCTTCTTGATAGTTTTTGATTGCAGGCCAATCTATTATAAATGTGCGATTCGAGACAGAATAACTATGTTGACTAAAATGGAACACTACGCCAGAACACACAGCCGGATCGCGACCGAGCAGTGCAGAACCACCTAATTCTGGTGGGCAAAACCTGTTCATCAGAATTTATTTTTCGGCGTAGTTTCGATGAAATTGAATCGTTCAGCTTATTCAGGCGCGCATGTTGCATCAATTGGAGAACGTTTGGTGTCTGAACTAAGTACAGGCTCATGCCCTTTCAGCGATGATACACGTAGACCGCTCTCGGTGAATGCCATTTGTGTCCTGAGTCCTTATTTGTCAGAGGGAGATGGGTGTCCGTCTATTATATCTTTTGTGGCCTGGTCCAATGCGTCTGCCGCGCGCAACGCTAGGTTGGCAGTTTCCTGTAACGGACCTCGTCTAAAGCCAGACTACAGAACTGCTGACTAGCTGGCCAGTGTAGTCAGCATTGTCCCACCACAGCCTGGCTAGCCAATGTAGTCAGCACTGTCCCACCACAGATTGGCTAGCCAGTGTAGTCAGTGTCGTCCAGTCACAGCCTGGCTCGCCAGTGTAGTCAGCACTGTCCCACCACAGCCTGGCCAGCCAGTGTAGCCAGCACTGTCCCACCATAGCCTGGCTGGCCAGTGTAGTCAGCGCTGTCCCACCACAGCCTGACTAGCCAGCGCACAGTCGGAAGCTTCCCATGGATGAGTGAACAGTGGGCATTGTGTACATAATACGGTCAATACAACAGCAGCAACATCGGCAACAGCAGCGCCAAGGACAGCAACGTGCTGTCTCTTTCAAAACTGAACACGTAAGCCAAAGCTGGAGTTATGAAGATGTGACGTGGCTGACGCCGAAGCACCGCTCCCTCAGACGCTTGCTCAAGCATCCACGTCAGCGACATGTCGGCCGAGCGCCGTCTGAGCCGGGTCACGGCCCTCTGCCGGCCGAGCCGAGCCGGGCCCGAGCTCGGCGGCCGGCCAGGGTCACAGGGCGCGGTGCCAGGCCCGGATCGATGCCGCTGTCGGCGCCCGGCCGCGCGCCGGCCCCGGCCGCGGCGGCCGCACGGACGCCTCTGCCGGCCTCGGCCGCCCGCCCCTGGCCCAGCCGCGCTCGCCTCCGCCCAGGCCTCGAGAGGCGGTGTGGTCGCATCGCACCGGCGCCTGATGTGTTAGTTCGCGACGGCCGGACAGTCGCCCGCCGGCCTGCCCGCCGCCGCCGGCCACCGCGGCCAGCGCCGCCAATCCCGAGCTGTGGCGAGCCCCGAGACGCGCTAAGCGCGATCGGCGGAGGCGCATTTACGCGGAAGCTAGGTGTCATCCCCTCTAACTAATCCTCGCGCGTTCGCAGCGTCCCCGCACGACGACGATAAAGCCACATTACGGTCATCCAGACGTGTATACGAGCCGGGTTCGCGGAATCTCGGCCAATCAAGCTCGTCGGCCCTGTCGGCTCGCAGACGTGCACCGGATGCGCCCCCCCCCCCCCCCCCCTGCTTGGGGAGGGAGGCCTTCGCAGCGGCCGCTGCCGGGTTATCTGCTCTCCAGCCGTCTGTCAATGGGGTGCAATCAGCTGATGCAGGTCACGTGACCGGGTTTATGGCGTCGTATGACGTCAGCGGGCAGGAGCTGCCGCGGAGAGCCGACCGCCAGCGGGGGTGACGGAGGCGGCTGATTCCAGGTACCAGATCCCAGAGCTCAGCTGACCTTCGAACTACCAGGTGAGAGAGAGAGAGAGGAGAGATAGAGAGAGGAGAAGAGAGAGAGAGCAGATAGAGAGAGGATAGAAGTAGAGAGAGCGGATAGTCTCCTTCGACCTATATGATTCTTGAGACTAGCAGAGAGCGATATATCCCTCTTGCTCTCTCCTCTCTGCTCTCTTCTCTCCTACTCTCTCTTCTTCTCTCTCCTCCTCTCCTCTCTCCTAATCCTCTCTAGAGAGAGAAATCTGCCCTCCTTCTTCTTCCCCTCCCCACATCAGGCAAAGTATATCGGAGACGTCATGACTTAGTGTGCTAGACAAGGCATTGGTATCGTCGACACGACCAAGCAGGAGGGCACAGTAACACGCAAACAGTGGATAGTTATGTGTGAGAGGAACGATAAGAGGCTCGATGCTTACAGTGAGGATGCTGCTTGGTGGTTCATGTTTTAGATAGTGGGGAGCCATTTGACCGTCTGCATCCTGCAGGAGCAGAAATGCGGGAACCGAGAGTGCATTAGGACTGGAGAGATCCTGAGTTGCTTGGCCGAGGAGGCCCGCAATGCACTTGGGACTTCTTCCTAACAACTTGTTTTTCCAAGCATAACTGATCAAGAAACTGTCTGCGTAACTGAGGACGCCAGGGACTTCTAAAACGTTCAACGACTGGCCAGAGCACGACGACGACCTCAATTCTGATAAATGTTGTATTGGTTCCAAAAATGTCGCCTGCTCCGAACCCTAATAAAGTTATGCTCTGTTAGAGCTATCTCTGAAATATCTCTGAAGAACGG
The DNA here is from genome assembly GCF_011947565.3 of Pollicipes pollicipes. Classification (NCBI taxonomy): domain Eukaryota; kingdom Metazoa; phylum Arthropoda; class Thecostraca; order Pollicipedomorpha; family Pollicipedidae; genus Pollicipes; species Pollicipes pollicipes. The sequence continues at coordinate 34,076,284 of NW_023596746.1, forward strand.
AATTAAAGTGCTGCCAACGATTTTGCACGTTTTTTTGCGCGTGGGCGATTATTCGAGTGTGATGTAGCCCAAAAATTACCGGCATCATGACCGACATCACTTTGGTGTTGCTGTAATGTTCTACCCAGTGAAAAGTTTTTGTATTGTTTTACTTGTATATTTCATTGTCTTTTTATATCTTTTATATGTTTTAGTGCCTACTAACCAATGCATGAAAAATCTAATCTAGCGTCTGGAGGGATTCTTGGGGCACAAAGTAGGGAAATTGTTTATGATGTGTATCAACATTATGTCGAAGACCGGGACATGACATTGAAGGCGGGAGACGACGACGCCATCCGGGAGAGTCCATGATTAAGAACAGCAGCTGTAACGGGCGTTGGGAAGAATACAGTCTACCGCATACAACGTGAAGCCCAGAATGATGCCAGACTGAAGTCGCCAAGCCGATCCCGACCAGCTGCAGCAAGACGAAGGGTGGATCTAGATCCGTTCGATGTTTGCGCGATCAAGAGAATGGTACACCAAATGTACATAGACGGAAAACATATTACTCTGGACACCATCAAGGATGCTCTTCACGAACAGCTCGGCGTCACCATGCCTAGATCCACCGCAAGGAAACACCTACTCGCAAACGGATTTAAGTACCGAAGGATCGACAAGCGCAAGATCCTGCTCGAAAAACTTCATACTGCTGCAACGAGATGCCAGTTCTTGCGGGAAATGAGGAGGCTGTGTAGGGAATTTCCCGATAGCAAAACCATTTATACCGACGAGATGTGGTATAATCAGTACGATATGGAGGACTTGCGTGGCTGGACGGTAGTCAAATCAACGGACGGAAGAATGTCATTGGAAAAGGAAAACGTTTTATCATAGTCCATGCCGGCTCTTCAGAAGGATTTATACCGGGCGCACTTCTCCACCTCAGGACCGATGGCAAGAACGCCGACTACCATACGTCGATGAACGCCGACTGCTACGAGAGGTGGTTCACCGAGTGCCTGCTTCCGAACGTGCCAGAGCACTCTGTGATCATCGTAGATAATGCCTCATATCATTCCCGTTTGTGCCAAAAAGTGCCAACTTCTAGCTGGCGTAAAGCGGAAATCCAGGAGTGGTTGCAGCAGGCAGATGTGACCATCGACGAAGACATGCGGAAGGTGGAGCTGCTGGAGCTAGTCAAGTCCCAGAACCTGAAGAAGGAATATTTTCTGGACAACCTTGCTAGAGACCATGGTCATCGGCTCGCTCGCCTGCCGCCGTATCACTGCAGCTTGAACCCGATAGAGTTAGTGTGGGCACAGATGAAGCGCGTGCTAAGACGGGGGAACTTGACGGGGCGGATGGAGGAGGTGGAACGGCTGGTGGAGGCAGGTGTCGCAGCTGTCTCTCCAGAGGACTGGAGTAAGTGCTGTGAGCACGTCAAAAGGCTGGAGCAGCAGTACTGGACGAATGACGGGCTGCTAGAAGATCTCCCACCGGTTGTAACAACCGATGATAGCAGCGACTCCTGCACCTACTCCGGCAGCGACAACGATGAATGAGAACCGTATGACACCGTTTCGTTCTTTTCAACTGACTTCGTAGCGTTCACGTGGATGTGGCATGTAGTTACGTTTGGGGTGCTTGAGCTGGATGTATTGTACATACATCTGCAGCTGAATGTTCAGCGTTTTGTTGAATACCTTCAATAAAACTGAGCAAATTAATTTTCTGTGTTTGGGATTTTCCCATGTTATTCATGGAACAGCACCAGTTTGGAGCAATTACCGAATGAAAGTATAGCATAACTTGCTTCAAAGGTAGGCAATGAATTTAGAACGTAAAAATAATTGCCAACGAAAATAGCCCCAGTGTCAAACATATATATATATATATATATATATATATATATATATATATATATATATATATCGACCAACCATATGAACATGAAGTTGCTGCAAGCAATGCAAACACCCAAAACTGCTATTGCTTCGAGAAATCCGCAGTACTGTCCTGCAGGCCTTCCGACCAATTTTGTTGAGTTTGAAAAAAAATCAGGCGTGATGCTCGTGACGAATTGATTGACCAGCTTTAATTCCGTTCTTTCTTACGATAAACAAAGCATAGTATGTTGAAACAGCCCGTGATCAGCCCACCCCCTGCCCGTCGTCACTCCATGCAACCAGCCCGTGGAGACGGTTAACGAGTCGCAAGGCACTCAAGGGTCATGTGCAACGGAGGGTCACTCAGTTCTGAACGCTTTGGTGGAGCTGGAATGCTTTTTTAAAATCTGCTACGCACACGTGAACAAAAATGCGGCTTGGTGGCTTCGAAAAGTTCGCACGGAATAACTTCGTGTCAAGTGCATTATGAATCTTCCATTTCCGACGCTAGACACTAGCTAGAAGCGTGCTGTAATATCAGTGGCAGCTGTCTATCCTGATCCTTAGCCGTTTCAGGAATACCTTGTCTTACTTAGGCACGCTGAACATTTCAGTGCTTTTTGATATCTCGGGGGCGTAACTTGGATGGCTCAATGACGATCCTGATCTATTGGGTCAAGGCTACCTGGGTCATCTGTCAAATCTGACCTTTCAAATGGGTTTTCCCCGAGCAGTCTCCTAGCATTTTCAGGGCTGTCATGAAGACTTTTAGCTTCTCTTACCGTCTAATCCATTGACTATCCCTGACCCAGTGGACACCCTTCTTTCCCATCGTATTGTCCAAAGTGCTCGCATTATGTCAGCAAGAAGCATTCGCGTGTGTGCACCTGCTTTTCTGCCCCCCCCCCCCCCTCCCTTCCCCACGCTGGCTTCGTCACTGTGTGCCACTCTAGCTTCGAAAGCAATTCCCAGAGACATTGTTTTAAGTAGCATATAGCTGACAAGTCCTCTGATTTTAATATTAATGTCTCGGCCTCTGCTCCTACAGGCCTTTGCATGAGCTTTCTAGAATCCATCCGTTTCAATGGAAATGTTCCGTTCGCTTTTAAATAAAGCAAACTTTTGTGTCCAGAACACTCACCATATTCAATACCATTCAGAAACAGAGAGAAACATATATATGTATGATGCATATGATGTACATAACAAAGAGATAAATAAATGCATAAATTCGTATATACATGTATACGTATATGCATAATGCACTGCATAAGGCATGCTCCTCTTGGAATATCAATCTGCTCAAAACACCTGACACTCAACATTCCCATTCTTCACCATCCTGGCACAGCCCGGCACTGCGGAGGCCTGCATCGCAGTGTAGAACTGATATAGCAACATTTGGTGTAGCCACTCGGATTGGCACGCACTCCGGAAGCTCGGAGGTTCAGCACAAGTTCGTTGTGAGCCTGCCTGGTTTTCAAACCAGCTCAGTCCAGTAAAGGAGCGGGGCATGAGGGTAATGCCATGGAACGATGTGAAGACTGACACATTCAGCTCGTCATCCCGAGCTACTGTGGCAACGTTTTTTGTTGTCGCGACTGATAGCATGTCGTAGCTCTTTCACACGGTTTGAGAACTCAGGCTTCTTAAATGCATCCGCTGTAGCTACCGACCGTGGCGAAAAATAGAACCCATTCAACACAAACTTTGCACCAGCGCTATAGTGTTCACCTCTATCAAAACGTTTCAGAGTTTGTCTTACAGCGTTTCACCAATCCTCCCGTCCACGTGCAGGGCATCTTGCTTCATCTGGGATGTCTATGCATACCAGTTTCCACTGGGTATTGCTTTCGGGCGCGTCAGGATTATTTGATATTCATGACTGTTGATATTTGGATGACCTTAAGCATCTCAAGTGCAGTTAGCGCTGTTGATGACAGCGGCAGTGCTATATCACCTCGGTATATATATATATATATATATATATATATATATATATATATATATATATATATATGGCATCCACAATTTGTTCGCTAATTATCTACTATCACTTGTAAACATATATATCTGCATATATGCACACACATATATATGTATATATATATATATATATGGATATATATGGATATATATATATATATATATATATATATATATATATATATATGGCATCCACAATTTGTTCGCTAATTATCTACTATCACTTGTAAACATATATATCTGCATATATGCACACACATATATATGTATATATATATATGGATATATATGGATATATATATATATATATATATATATATATATATATATATATATATATTGTTATATTGTTCTATATATATATAACAAGACGAAAAAGCTCCACAAGAAATTATCTCTTGAAATGTTAAAGGCAAGACAGACCACAAATAGACATTGCCATTTATTATCGCAGCAAGAAAATCTCTAGTTTTCTTATGAGAAACAGCCCAGACAAACCCGACAAATTAAAATGCACAAATGTGGTGTATCAATTCGAATGCAACATCGAAGGCCGCAAAACTTTGTTCCACACACTACAGTGGTGTGAACAAGACGCTCTCGCGGCGCCTGACAATGCACTTACGTGACGGGGCACATCTGGACCACATGTAACACGAACACGACAGGGCTCGAACTCGAACTTGAGCTCGAACCGCGTTGACTTTTCTGTACTTTCTGTTGTCTTCTCCACGATGCATCTTTCAATCGTAAAATTGTGATGTATTGTTGGCTGTGGTCTAGTTTCGTGCTGTTGTCCGTGTGATTTGGCCTTATTGAGCGATGTTTCAAGTAGTACAGACGGCAGCAAGTTGCGTTATTTTGCCACGACGTCTCATCAGTCGAATTTTAACGCCCAAAAACGTGGCCAAGCCATTAGCCGCCTGCGTTCAGAAGAACCGTTAAATCGTGCCGACCCCCACGTCACGTGAATGCTCAATAGCGCTGGCGCAAACTCTGATGACCGACACCAGCCGACTAAGCTGGTAGCGGCAATCGTCCGACATTGACCGCCAAAACAACGCCGGGTGTGTCGACAATGCCTAACGCAAGTGCTGCGTTAGGCATTGTCGCATAACGTAGCCTGCCTTGCGACTACCAGCCGGAGCGGAATACATAATACAGAACATAAGTGGACAAAGTTAAATAAGTTTTCGTGCCTGTACTTTTATGACGACTTCCCAAAATCTGTCGCCACTCATTTTGAGAGATCGACGCCCATGCATGTCTGTCCGCCAAAAGTAGCTCAGAATGACAGGAAAAACCTGTTGTGTCCTTGTTGGAGCCAATATGATAGGATGCCCGTACGAGTGATCTACAAATGACGCAGGGAATCTCCGCCCTACCGTCCTCGCTCTTTATTTGTCCGGTATCGGCCCATGACACCCGGTTACTGGGGGGCTGGGTACGCGCATCCGCCGTGGGTTGACCCAAGCGCCCCTTGCTGTTCCCCCGGCCGAGCAGCGAGCGCACACCGCAATAAGGGGTCCCTGCGCCGCTGCAGTCTCAGGGGATGGATCCCAGGTGCGTGTGGTTCTGCTCCATCGATGTCCACTTTTCTTCGTCCCTTGGCCCTGAAATGGCCGTGACCGGCCGAAAGTCTTTCGTCCGAGCAATCAAACCGAAGCAAGATGTCGGTAAAAGTTGTGGACTATGTGTGATACTAACATTCATTTTTGAATTTCGCCCTAGCTCGCCAAAATCGGGCATCAGGTTTAATTTCTCCGCCTCGTGACAGGCGGTGTAACTACCGAAGCTGGCGAAAGCTACGTGGTCATCTAACCATGACAAAATACAGATGTACTTGGACGTGATCTTAAACAAATTTTAGGCGCACAAGTATGCAAAGTCGCCACTCAGTAACGCCATTATCATCAAATGGACCTAGTTTCTTTGCTTGGTGCCCGCTTGAAACTCTTTTCGAATTTCTTTGCCAAAATGTTTATTTTCTACTTCAACGGCATGCCGCCTTCGCCACGGCAACCTGTTCCATGAGTGGCATCACGACCCACTATGCAAGTTAGCAGGACTGTCGTGCGTCGAGATTAAGGCAGCCCAGCGGAACAAAAGGTGAGGTGACGCACGGGCCTGATATTGATAGCTAATATTTGCATCACCTTCTTGCCTACATATAATTATTTCTTTATGCATGAAGATGCATTTGAATGGCAATAATTACGCATCGTGAAACAGTTCCAATTAAACAACGACTTCTTTAGCCACGAGTCAAACGTAGAGAAGACAGTGGGACCATGTGGGGAATACCTTCGCAGCGCATACAGTCACAGTGCGTCATGAAATAAACGGAACATACCCTACTTGACCAGTTACTCGTTAGTTCCTCGAGACGCGCTTTCGCAGCTCGGCCTGAAAGCGCGCGGAGCCCACCGCACCAATAGTCGAAGGCGGATCGTTGAAATCGTTCGTGATGGAATATTGACATGTTCGTCTCCAGACTCGGGTCGAAAAGAGTGGGTCTCGAGCACGGTCAGAGCAGATTGCCGACGGCACTATAATGTGTGTCATGTTTGGCGATGCATTGATGCGTACGGCTTATCGTCGAGGGTTTCACCTCCGCTGTTTCTGAATTTGCCGTGGAGCGCACTGTAGTCGGACGGGAACCTGTGAGGACAAAGCTTATAGGGATTATGATTAGACTAGGCTTATGATGAAGACAAACATTGGAGGGTTAAATACGTAAGTTGTTAAGTGCATTTGCGAGGAACTTTATTCACATAGATAAGACGGTAGTAATAGCCTCATTTTTCAGGGAAAAACCAGGAGAATGGAGATATAGATGTATTGATGTTTCAGCAACATGTCTTCTTCGAAACAATAGCAGAAGTCTTATAAGTCTTTCCATATAACACATTAAGTCTTTCCAAATAAACGATAGCACCTTTGCTAATGCGTTGACAAATGCATGTTGCTAAAATATCAACGCATCTATATCTCCATTCTCGTGGTCTTTCTCCGAGGAATGGGGCTATTACTATCATCTTATCTATTGGAAAGTTGATTTTGAAGCTCTTTTTATTGGAGGTAGCGAGCACCGCACTGCAAAATTCCATCTGAACATGGCTGAATCCCCGCTAAAGAAGTTCACATCTCCACAAAGTCACTGATAGCGTATTCCGATTGCAGCTCGCTGTCGTGTCGCCCTGTGCCCAGAGCTATGCAGCCTTTTCTGGGTGCTTAATCAAAAGGCTGACAAACCGACGACTCATGTGGACAAGCCGACGACTCATGCCTCAAACTTAATTTCGTGGGGGCCAATATACCATCCGAATCCATTCCCCGTCTGTGAAGAATGCAATCAACCGTTGTGGGCTCGACCTAGCCGCTGTGTGGTCCGTGATGCTGATAGATAAAGAACGGTGACCTACTCGGATAAATGAAACCATCTAACGGTGAAAGTCTGGACGCAACACAGATGATTATAAGCTGGGGCTCATAGAGGGGCGCTGATAGGTAAACATGTATGACGGAACTCAGCCGGTAAAGGGGTTACATAAATGTGCTATGGGCTGTTTATGCTTGACGGTCGTGCATAAACATGTTTATTCAACACACGTTAATGTTGTCCTTTTGTGATTTACGTCGAGGTGTACCTCTATTATGGAACGACTGGTTGTGTCATGTCCTGAATATGACAACCTTTCAGGATAGCTATATTGCGAGGACCTCTTCTCACGTTCCTCATCAGAGTACATAAGTGTTTCAGAGCACGTATGCACCGGCAGAACTGTATGAAATAACGCTTCATGGCACCGGTAGCCAACCACGATCCATAACCCCCAGCGCTGCATGCCAATGGGTACAGCCCATAAGAAACCATTACGTCACAATAACCGTGTCCTGCTTCCGTGCACTGCATGGCTGCCAAGGTCTTTTACGGTCCACTTACCGGGCCTCCAGTAGACAAAGGCGTGATCCTGAAAAATCAGGTTGAGGAGGAAGAGGTGGAGTTTGCGGAGACAGAGACAGCCCAAGTAAAGCAACCGAGGACACGCCCAAAAGCTGACTTACCCCCGGATTTTGATCACCTTATTTCGTCATTTCTAGAGAAGTGCAACTTAGTTGGGAGGCTTTTTCGCGTTTGTTATGTTTTCTGGTTTACTTATTTGGTGAATATAGTCGGGAATCGGAGTGAAAAAACCCACATTTGCCTAGTGTGTGCTCGTACCTAGGCACATGTCCACCATACATGCTACCTATAAGTGCCCTTCTGGAGCCCCAGCTTACAATTATCCATGTTGCGTTCAGGCTTTCATCGTCAGATGGTTTCATTCATCTGAACAGCTTACCGTTCTTTATTTATTAGCATATCCCAGCGGTTAGACTGAGCCCACAACGATTGATTGCATTCTTCACAGGCGGGGATGGATCCCGATGGCCTATTGGTTCCCGCGAAATTAAGTTTGGCGCCGACCGCCACCGAAATTTGGTTTATTTGGTTTATTTGGTTCATTTGTTTGGTTGGCCGCCGCTCCTGCATATTCCAGATGTCTGGGGGAAGGAATCGCTGACCTCCGAGAGGCAGCGATTCCCACCGCAGTGGGCCACAGACAAGGACAGTAATCCCCAACACCAGATGTCGGAGAGCGAGAGCCTGACGTCTCTCTCGAGATGCCGGCAATAACTGTGAACCCGGACACCAGAGAATCACCGTTTTGTACGGTGATTCTCCCCCCAAAAGATATGGGAGATAAACACACGCAAGGCGGTGATCGCAGACGCCCGAGATCAGGTGCGAAGCTTTGCCCCAACATGAGGAGTCAGTCAGCGACGAGTGTTGGACAGCATTTGCAGGTAGCCCTTTGGGGCGGACGCTGGGGCCGACTGACAGCAGCGGCGAGGCCGGCAGACCACGGAGGAAGAGAGCATGGGTGGGACTGGTCGGGCGCATCGTCGGCGTCCACCCAGCGTGTTCCGCTGACTTGCAAAGGTCAAGCCGTACAACCGACCTGACCGACCATGCTGCACTCCACACCTTGACCAAGTGGACAGACATCGCTCTCAGACTGCGACTCATCTCAGTGCTTTTCACCTCAAGGTAGACGAGTGACGATGGTTGTGTTGGTTATGACTTGGAGTTATCATGGTCGTGCTTAACACGGCTTATTAGTCGTTATTATTGGATATATATATATATATATATATATATATATATATATATATATATATGCAAATGCCAAACCCACTGATAAAATATGGACAGCATATGTCTTAAAGGGAGTATTCCACATTCGTGTGGGAGTTCGTACTGAAATAGCCCTGTTGAAAACGTTATAGTCCAATTCACATCCCTACCTTTCTTAAGACCTAAACCCCTCTAGTTGCTGAGCCACAAGCCTGCGAAAGTGGAAATAGAATTTCGGGGAGGGTATTTCAAGATCACACTGACATTCATGATATCATAATAACTTCATTCAAATCCTGCCATTCTGTAAGGAATGCAGCGATCAAGGCCGAGAAAGATATAATTGTTCAGTCGTTCATATTTGCCTTTCATGAGGATGGTTCGAAGACGTGACGGCCATCAATTGCCTCTCAATCAATGTTGTGCAAGATGTGATGACGTAATCAAACGTTGACGTATTCAGAAGTATGTTTGCCATACGGAAAAGTTGTGTTGTCTAGAGCAGTCTTTTCCACTTAAAAGTACACTTATAGTTACAAATGAGCTCATTTCATGTCTGATGCTTTATCGATGTCTTCAAGTGTGGAACATTCCCTTAAACTTTCGTTTAAGGGAATGTTCGGTAAGAGTTGTTTCAAAAATCATTTACGGTGGAAGAATTACTTCAGAATGTGACTCCATGTGAAGCCGCAATTTTTGAGAAGTTAAGAATGGGATGTAGCTCACAGACAAAAAATCTTAGTAAAACGACCTAATATGACCAAAGAGGATGGGTCTCATTTGCGTTCATCGGCCTCCTACTGAGGCTCAAAGAGAATATTCTTAAACTAACCTTGTTTGTTCTTTTGAATGACGTGACGTTACACTTGCAGACGAGAGACAATCGAAAATTCTTGGTGTACACTGCCAGGATGAACCTACGCTAAAAAAATGAAACTGAACTTGCTCGACATTTTCAACAGACATTTCGATAAGTTGAGGGATAGAGTAGGTGAAGGCAGGTGAACGGACGGGCCACCAGAGTGACTGTCTTAGAAAATAGCGCAACCAGCGCATTGGCACGAGTTAAAATTCTGTATTATGAATTGAGAGCTCTTAGGTTGAAAAATGGACTGTAAATACTAAAAAAAACAGTGCTATCCACCAATAATGGGCTGTGGCGAGAAATCTCGACATTTCGAGGCCATGCTCGTGGCAGCATTTCTTTGTAAATGCGAATCAACACTACCCCAGCGTTTTGAATGAGCATTGACGCCCGTTGGCGAGCTTCTTCATATCCTTACGCTCAGCACGGTCGTCGGCTTATCCGCCCGCGCTTCATGCAGGCCTCCGCACAGAGCACCACGTATGCGGTGTCAAGACGTGAGAGGCCGAGAGTCTGCAGCATTCGTGCCGTGTGAGTAGGTTTGTTCGAGATGTGATGTTCGTAGCAAGCAATTATCCAAACTGAAGCTCGGCACCTTATAAAAGCCTTAGGTAGAGAGGCGTTGTTTCGCAAAAATTGATTCGTTGGGGGGGAGGGGGGGTAGCTGAATAGTACAAATGACGAAGCCTACTCACTAAATCACGGTAGCAAAATAGTTTTTCCCCGGATTAGACCTACTTATTCGCAAATTTTGGAGGCCGGAGCCCAAGTTGAGGGAGGGGGGGGGGGGGGAGTCGTCCCAACTCCCCAATTCAATAGGAAACTACGCTGCTATTGGCTATAGTTTGAAACCGGCAGCCAACACGCAAAAAGCTAGCGCCGTTTGTTGCATTTTTACCGCTATCCAGGTGTCATTTGCGGACCGACTCAACGTGTGAAGAGTTGTCATGACAAAAACATACTGGATGCCTGCAGGATACAAACTGCGGTGCAAAATGACAATGATACTAGCAGTGATATGTTTGAGAACCTAGTGCACCAACATACATTTTCTTCTTTTCCTTTACCCAGCATTCCCTTTTCGCCCATGCACTGGGAGATCAGAGAAGCATTTGGGGGTCAGATCAACGTTGGAAAAAAACCCTCAACGTTGGCTGAGCTCTCCCTGAATGTACATGGCGTGAGGCTCCTGGCCCCTGGTTGGTATTTGATCGCACGAGACATTTGACAGCTGGCCGACGCGCACCGGCTGCACGATCTCGCCGTCACACACGGACAGAGTCATTGGTCACACTGCTTTTGGTTTGACCCGGTCCGACCTTTTATACCACAGCATCTAAGTAACGCTTCATATTTTCTATCCGATACTGTCAATTCGGTGCAGGATTTCGAACCACCATTGACACGTTGAAATTGTAAGGATATTCAGGCCAAGATTCTGCATCATTCGACTGGAGTGAAAATATATAACTTGGAGGACAAAGACGCAATCTCCTCTCATCTTATCTGCATCGAGTGTGTTTATTGCTCGATTACCCTGTTTTGGTATGTGGGTTTCAGCCCAAAGGTATTTCATTAGAAAATCCAGCGTAGACCTTAGTTATGCTTGGTTTCCAACATCCAAGTTGTGCTTTATTGTACTCATAAATCTGAACTGTTCCAACTGGACAGGGAGACCTGCACCCTATTGACTCATCATAAGACAATTACCTGATGCCCGGACTATTGCATGCATCCAAGTGCTACCGCAAGCCGATAAGTGATCTAATACCATATATCAGTTAAAGCGCCCGTAAAACGCCAATATCCTCCTCTCATCGCGTTTGGACGATACATCACCCCCTGAAACGTTTCCTTTAACGGCTGGACACATGCTATCGCTTATTGTGATGTGTATCTAAGTGCCTCGTTTGTCTTCTGAAGCCAGATAACAAGAGCATGGTCATACTCTTGTTTAACTTAGCAAGAGCACGTTTAGCACCTCGCAAATTCTCTTAGTGGATCTTCGTCTATGAGGAATAAGGCCGCAGACCAAGTGAGTCTTAATTGAACGACGACAAAATAACAGATTTGGAGTTCTTATGCTGCAATTACTGGACTTTTCAGGTACCAGAAGATAACATTTAAACGATGCTATCAGCAAGCTTTTGTCATATTGAAAGCATTTTCAACACTTGAACTACCAACGAATAATCCCCAAAACATGGAAATCAGGGCCTTTCTTGCCTCCACGAAGTTTGCGAAAAAATCCCGGCCCAGCCATCACCCGTTCTGGAAGCTGACATCTTCGCAATCATCAGTGCTGGTTCATACAGTTTGAAGTGACAAGAAGCCCAATTCCTTAAAAATTTAATTCTGTAGGTTATTCGGCCTTTGCCCATAAGCTATCTGACCAGCCGAGTATTCCGGTAGTCATTGTATCAAAACGGTCTCAGATTTCGGATTCGATTTATATGGGAAAGGTTTACCTTTGAAATCGGGAAAAACTCAAAATCACGTTTGACACAGGCCCAGGTTTTGACCGTCGAGAGCCGCAACGGGACAAAACAAACGTATCCAAGCAGAAGAGGAGAAGTCGGAGGAGAAAACGAACAACCACACATAGAAAAATCCACAAAAATCAATCCACAAATGACACAAAGATCGTGTGCGAACGGTCATGCACGTCGTGCACAAGCGCTAAATCCGTCCGTTTGCGAACGTTTTTTTTAGGCTAAAATCTGATCTCAACCACCGAAGCAAGACGTTAAACCAACTAAACGGTGCTTGGTTTGTCCCACGGTAGGCGGGTGTACCGGAATTTTTCATGTTCTTTTGCTCGCTAAAGAACATGAAAACTGTCCGGTACATAGTTTCACCAGGGATCGACCGGAAAGAAGTAAGCAACGAGACAGGCACAGTCCCGTCAACCACACAGGCGTGCAGTCCTCTCCACCGTGTGCAGCCCTCTCCTCCGTGTGCAGTCCTCTCCACAGTCCACCCGAAACAGTTAGGTTTCTCCAAATGTTTCGGCCACGATTGCAAAATTGTAAAGTAAATAAAATCAAAACGATCCTACCTCTCGCATTTGATTGGCATGAAAAGGTAAAATGCTGCAATTGGGAAGCAACTCAAAAGACGTTTTACGCAGGTTTAGGTTCCGACCAGATCTTGTCGAGACCTCCGATTACAGTCGCAAGCCTGATCCGACTCGTTGACCATTTTTTCTGGTTCTGGAAACTTGTTTGCCGTTTGGTGCACGAATACTGCATCATTGGACCCCAGACTCTTACGATTTCACGAAAAGTAAATCCCCAACCCACTGGTGGGCACTGATGGTGCCAGTTTCCAAAGGTGTCGGACTTCAGAAGCTTAGCTGTTGGAGCCATCTACATAACAACTGATCGCTTCACTGCTCTCATCGTCCCACCCGTCCCACGCAGCACAATGCGCCTTACTGGTTCCGTGCCTTCACACTGACCGTCACAGATCTTTTTAAGCAGTGATTACCCCCATAACGTATTCACGATGTCCATTCAACCATGATGTCTCAGAGAATGTGATTTCTTCTACGATGCTTGCCGGTTTGCCAGTTAGCATATTTATCCACAGCTTTAGAGAAGAATTTGGTGAACGGAGCGACTTAAAAAAGCACCGGCCCCATCCAATGCACTTTGCCAGATCTGATTCCGGAACTCACCACCGGCTAAAGGAAGGCGGCATGGCTTAAAAGATATCCAGCATTTCTAGATCTGAGTCCTTTCCCTGATCCCACACCTGGCGTCCTTCAATTGACAGATGCATAGTGATATGATACGTCACGTCGACTGACGCCATGGCCAGAACGGAGTCAGAGACACGGGATTCCATTCTTCGCGATGCCCCCTTCCTGCCAGGGTGAGAGGCGTGCAACGCCACGTTTGCTTAACAGTTTAGTGCGTCGCAAAGCTCCAATGCACACACCCTCCCCCCACACACAAACACACACACACACACACACACACACACACACACACACACACACACACACACACACACACACACACACACACACACACATCCTGAAACGGCAGACTCGACTCAGCACACCCGACCGGGCGCGACATGCGACCGAACGTGCCCACGGCAAAACCCAAACGGTCTCACTGACAAAAGGACCCTTGGAAGAGCACCAACGTTCTCACCGACAGAGAGAACCTACGATAAAGCTCCAACGGTGCCACTGACAAAACGGACCTTGACAGCCCCCCAACAGCCTCACTAACAGAACGGAACCACGAAAAATCACCAACGTTGTCACCATGAGAAGGAAGCCACGGCAGAGCCTCAACTGTCTCGTCAACAGAACAGACTCACGAAAGCAACGGTCTCCAACCAACCAATAGCCAACGGTCTCATTGATAGAACGAACCCACGAGCGAACCGCACGAACCCGTTCATGGACAAATGGAGGTCAGCGACAAGATATAATGGCAATGTGCTTTCCAAATTAATAAACAAGGAATAAAAGGCATGTATGAAAGCCTTGAAGCAAAAGCGACGACAGGCTCCTAACCGAGCAATTTGATAGCAGGTACGAAACGTGACATCATCTCAGCACAACTTGCCCAAAACCAATCATGGCCAGCACCGGCCAATCTTCAGCCCGTCACGCCCCCTCCCCACCGATATAACAGATATTGCCGCCCAGAGGCCAGCAGATGTGGGGCGGAGACTCACAAAACTTTGTCCCCGTCAGGATCGAGCACAGTTTCTCACCACGCCTTGTTGAATATATTCGGAATGTGGTCATCACAAAAATTATTTTGGCTCTCAATCGCATCAGCTGCTATGTGGCGACACGCCACACGTACCAGCAATAACGCAGTTACATGGTCAGGATTTAACCTCACAATATACATGGTACAGAGCCACAATTGTTTTCCTTAGCAGGGCAAACCAACATTGATAGTCGAATTATGCGTAACGTACGCCATATTAGCATTTGTGGTGCTTGCCAAAGAAGCGGTTATACGAAACATGCTGGTGCGCCTGAGAACAGAAGCCAAGAGCTTGTCTTGAGAGCTGGTCTCAAGACCAACTCTTGGTTGAGAGAGTTGGTCTCAAGAGCCCCTCTTATCTCAACGTTGGTGGATGGGCTGGACCTCCCTTGAGTCGAAGAACATGACAACCTCGATGCCTGTACTTTGTTCGCAGTGCATAGTCTCGTGTATGGGTCTGAAGCTCGCACTCGGAAACACAAAGATCCCAGACCCACATGTCGCACATCCTGGTAGCCGGCACCCCCTGTCGCCCATTCTGACAGCCCTTCCCGTCGCAGACCCTGACTGTGCTCCTAGTGTCGCCTCCATGGTCTCTCTCCATGCCTCACTGTCTGCCGCCCTCTCCTGGTCTCTGTTACCTGTTACCTGTATCTGTTACGCTCTCTTTCTCTCCCCAATCTTCTCTCTCTCTCTCTCTCTCTCTCTCTCTCCATCTGTCTCTCTCTCTCTCCTCTCCTCTCTCTCTCTCTCTTCTCTCTCTCTCTCTCTCTCTCTCTCTCTCTCTCTCTCTCTCTCTCTCTCTCTCTCTCTCTCTCTCTCTCTCTCTCCTCTCTCTCTCCCCACTCTTCCTCTCTCTCTCCTCTCTCTCTCTCCTCTTATCTCTCTCTCTTCTCTCTCTCTCTCTATCTCTCATCTCTCCCCTCTCTCTCTTCTCTCTCTCTCTCTCTCTCTCTCTCTCTCTCTCTCTCTCTCTCTCTCTCTCTCTCTCTCTCAGTTTCTCTCTCTCTCTCTCCTCTCTCATCTCTCTCTCATCTTCTGCGGCCCCTCTGTCTGCCCCCTCTCCTACCCTCCGATCTCTCTCCGCGCCCCTCTGTCTGCCACCCTCTCCTGGTCCCGCGGGCCGCCTTTGCGCCTGACATCATCCTTCCTCAGTCAGCTGGGCCGCGCCGGTGCCGTGAATTCCCCTCAACATCGCTCGGGCCTGACGACTGCCGGCGCTCAGCGGCGCCCGTGACGACGACGGCTTAATACTTCGGCTCAGCGGCGAAGTAGCGCGGGGCTCGGCGCCGCCGCTGGCGCTGGGCGCCGGCACTCGGTCAGCTCCCGGCTTCGCAGGGTCGCAGCGAGCCGCAGAACGCGTTCATGTGGGGGATGCTGATGCGGCTTTGACCACTCGATTTTTCATTGAAACAGCAGCATTGTTTGATGTGGAGGCATTATGTTGCGCTGTACGACCTGATTTCTGTTATGGTCTGTCCTACGTCATATTCGCTTCTTTTTTTTGCTGAGGTGTAAGGTTTTCTTAACGCCCTGTAAGCTATGTAAAATGACTGCGACAAATGTGATGACTTTTCGTTTTGATATAGGCATTTAGCATTCAACGAACTGTGCATGCTTATTAAGACATGAAGCTGCAATTTCCGATGCTGCGCCAGGCGAGTAACCATGGGCATAGTTTAAAATGTCATGTAGCTCTAATAAAATCGCTTCGTCGCCTAACCGGTACCTCCTGGTATAATGACGCCCGATATCCGTCACCATAATAAGTTTGAACTCATAGTGCCCAAAAACCAGGAGCGCTTGGTGTTTTTTTATGTTTATGTGCAGTACGACTAACCCTTACAAACTGATATCTTCGTTAAGAACTAACCCAATGGGCACGAGTACCAATTTGTATTATTTTGGGTGGGCCACTCCCCCCCCCCCCCTTCCATGTCACGTCTGGCCCTCAATGGCAAGTTTGGCCGCACCCAGCCTTCTGGAGCCCAAGTACATGCATAAGATTGCAAATAGGAGCTCAAAATAACATCAAATTTAAAGAAGGCTTCTACTGATTGAGTCACAAGACAAAATTTCAAGGAAAAGAAAATTGCGACATCATGTCTGGTTTAGTGGACCTGACCGAGTAAAGCATACTTATAGAGCTTCGCGGTCGGAACGTGTTTACTTGAACTTTTCTGTAGTTTTTCTACGTGCTGCATGTTTTTAACTATGCGATTTATATCTTTTGTTAACTGTGGTTTAGTTTTGTGTTATTGTGGGACACCAGATGACAAAACCAATAGCGGTAATAACCCAACTACAGTCACCGATGCAGGCTATGTCGAACATGCCTAAGGGGAGTGCTGCGCTTGTACCCCGTCTCGCGGCAATGAGTCAGGATTCCCATGGCAGACTTAATTAGTCACGGAGATCAACTTGCACTCTTTGCTCCCGAAGTCGTACACTTCTAACAGCGTCTGAAGCCACATATCGACATCAGGTCATCGCCGCTACGTAGATTATCGAGACCTGGTTTCGTCGATCGACGCTGAAAAAATTGTAATGATGGACAACGAAAACACCTTCACCGAGATGAAGCAGGCAAACGTCTTAGACCAGGACTCTAGTTTCCTACTGTGTTGAGGCTGGGGTGGGTTGAGGACTCTAACGCCATAACGTCGTTGTGCGAATTTAGGTCAAATCCGGTAAGCGTCTACTTTTTACTGTATTTGGTGCTAGGATTTCCCCGCCCGGTCCCACCAATGCTATTTTGCAAAAATACGCTCCCATGGTGGAATTCACAGAGGAGTTATGGAGTGTTTGAGTGGCCTGCAGAGCAGCAGGAGAGCCCTCGGGGCCAGCGATCAAGTACCTGATTGGAGGGCACGAGGGCAGAACCGGCCCATCAAATGTCAGTCACAGGGCCTCTTGCACCGATTGAGGACACGCCCTGGACAACGCGGGTCTATATTTCGGTCATAGCCCACCAGCACCGAACAGTCGGCTGCGTGTCGGTCTGAACCCTGAAGGACCATTTCCCATGCAAGGACAAGGCCAAAACCCAGGATTTGCACCGGTCGGAACCCCGGGGGCCATAAGGGCAATGAGGACTCCAGTCAGGCAATGGGTGTTCAATTTCGATAAATTGAAACGGTCCACCGAATATTATAATTCGGCGAACATTCAAATAACAACATCAGCACTCAGACATTGAGAAACATTCGAATACCGCTACCAGAACACAGCTGTTCCGAAAACAAGCCGTAGCCCACATTTTAAAAACCCTCGCCGCCACACCAGAAAACTTTTGTACCCACTCCCATCCCTGTACCCACTTGTACCACTTTGTACCCACTCCCACACCTTGTACACTAGGAAAATTGTGTACCCACTCCCAACTCCCATGCGTTCTTTGCCAGCTTCTGGGCATCAATAAGGCCACACGGTGCCTTAGCTATCGAGTGAAAATGCACCTTACAGCGGCTCGGAGGCGGCGCGGCGCAGCGCTGCGGCGCAGATACATTCCCTCCGCAGCAGCTTGTTATTTTACTATACTGGGCTCGTGTATCTTGGTAAATATTTTCGGGAAAGCTCGCTAAGAACAACATCCAAGTTGCAGACCCTGATCTCAGATGTGCGGGACCTACAGGCTTTTTGAGGTTTTTTTTTGTTAAAGGGAGTATCTCATATTTTTATACTTTTCACTTACTGTAACATCAGATGCGTGCGATTTGATCAGCGATACCAGTTTTCTCGAAACCCTTCTGAATAACTCAAAATTTGGATTTCAAGCAGCCAACCGTGCGGGAGAAATCTCATCTGGCTCCCTGACCACCACTATAAAAGTAATAACTTACATTTGCCGTGCCGTGTGTATTTTTGATGTTCGCAATACACAACATGGGTCAAAATGCTGGTGTAATAAGTGCTGAGAAAGCTCGAAAAACTCTGCCTAGACCAAAATATATGCCAACATGAAGATATTATCCCACGATTTCAACGAAACATTATACTATGACCTCGATTTCTATACTATGGCGTTTACCACAGCAGCTCTCTTTGGGACACACAGGCTTTTGGAATGGGAGTATCACATGATCCATGTGACTCATCGGTTCAGATTTCAACCAGAACGCTCATTGGTAACTGGCCCCTGTTCGCTGAGCCAATCACAAACGTTCTTTTGTTTACACCAGCAGAGGTGTGTACGGTAACTGTCATGACAACAATGGTGGCAATGTAGGGAAGAATCGTAGTGCTGCTGCAAAGCGCTGACGTCGTAATTTGGACTAGCAAATGATTAAAATTGATGCCCTTATCACACCTTGGCGGTGCCGCGGTGGCACAACCGTGCTAAACTTAGACGTAACTAGTCCTGAGGCTTCACTAGAATATGCTTTTGAAATACACCCCAGAAGTGGAACGCTCACTTTAAAGCCGTAGTGCAGCGTCACTGGCCGCCCTCTGTAAGCTGTTGGCCCACTATCAGCTGCCCGTCCGCTATAAGCCGTTGGCCCACTATAAGCTGGCCGCTTGGCGACATAGCGCCTCGGGCACTTTTCACCGCCGTCATTCCTTCCGGTGCACATTCTGACAAACGAGATGCGGCGCAAAGACTCCAATGAAATATTTATGATCTGTGCCTGCCAGTCTAACAGATGACAATGAGAGCGAAAATCAGGCTACTACTCTTTTCACGCAGAGGAAAAGAAACTTAAGTCATTTTTTTTCGTGAAGAGAGCCGCACCGACTGTAGGGGCTATAGCAGACCGAATAGGAGTTCCCCTATTTCATGCAGCCATTGAAAAAAGCGGTGCTATCCGGCCTATCACTTGGGCTTGTCGTTTTCGACCATGCCGTCATGCCGCTCTCGTAATTTTGACATGCCTCCATTTTCCAATGTCGTCATTCATTCAAGCGAGACCCTTAAGCATTATACATTTGAGCTGCTCGCATTTTTGGCATTTTAATGTTTTGGTGCGCCAACATTTTGAAGTTCGCCATTTGGGCGCGTCGAATTTTTGGTATGTCGCCGCTTTCAGTTCGCCATTAAGCCCCCCCGCACTTTGGCATATCAACATTTTTGGATCTCACCTTTTTGCAGCTCGCTATTTAACCGATTCGACTTTTTGTCCGCGCATCCCCTGAGCATACTGCTTGATGCCCCATGCTGCTAGAACAATCTGGACCCAATTTAGCAGCTAAGTTGTGTCCGACCTTCATAACCAGAGGAGACTGCGGCTGGATTTCATTCGCGCAGACATCGTCAAATGCTCTGACGCGTCCGCCCAATGCTCCGTCGTCCCCGGTCCCGGCCCTCTGGCCTCTCGACAAGTGCAGCCTCTCCTGTGTCAATCAGTGCTCTGACGCGTCTGCCCAATGCTCCGTCGTCCCCGGTCCCGGCCCTCTGGCCTCTCGACAAGTGCAGCCTCTCCTGTGTCAGTTAGTGCTCTGACGCGTCCGCCCAATGCTCCGTCGTCCCCGGTCCCGGCCCTCTGGCCTCTCGACAAGTGCAGCCTCTCCTGTGTCAATCAGTGCTCTGACGCGTCTGCCCCATGCTCCGTCGTCCCCGGTCCTAGCCCTCTGGCCTCTCGACAAGTGCAGCCTCTCCTGTGTCAATCAGTGCTCTGACGCGTCTGCCCCATGCTCCGTCGTCCCCGGTCCTAGCCCTCTGGCCTCTCGACAAATGCAGCCTCTCCTTCTGTGTCAGTCAGTGCGCGCGAGCTGGCATTTGTACCTCGTGCATTACGAGGGACTCTGTTGCATTACGACGGCCGTTTCCACTAGAGCGCGGTGGCGGCTGGCATATCGCGGAGTACACCAGACGACCAGCCGTCTTGACACTAGGGCGCCATCAAAATCTGAGGCACCTGACACCACTCTGGCCGAGCGTAGCGTTGGAGCAGTCTCGCGGCCAGCCTGGTCGACACCATCAGGCGACATGAGGACCCGACCTTAGTCACCGGCCGGAGCACACCGTTTCGTCTCGTTGGTGTGACGTCACAACGACGCGTACCCAATCTCCATCGGCCTCGGAAAAGCGTGGACTCAGGCGCGCCTACAGACCGCACGGACCCCAGATTCACAGCCATTGGCGACCTCGGGATCAGCTCGTCGGGGTGTGCAATTCCGTGCCGCGCGAAAAGATAGAACTGCAACTGGGGCTCATTCATAGCGCTCGCTCGTGATTGCACCTTGGATTAGCTGCTTCCGGTGACAGTAGGTGGCGTGTAATTTGTCCTTACCGCTGTCGTTCGCAGACAGTGGTGCACAATTTATCTTCGATGTCAGCCTGACACGTTCCGTTTGTCTTCGCCAGTGTCAGTCGGCGGTGTTACTGTGGATCAGTGTCGCCGGCCCGACGTCAGTCCGCGGTGTACTATCTTAACCGTTTTCATTGATTTGCGCCCTTATTGACTTGCTTCATTTGCGGTTCCTGGACTGTCTCTGGGTATGTGCCGATGCACGAATACATGATGTGTGTTGTGTGATGCATCGCTCGCGCGCACAAATAAACGCAATGTATTTCACAACTTTGCATCAGGGTCTGCCCATCGCATGCGCGACATGCTCCGCGCAATAGACAACACCCAACTGGAGATGACGTAAGCAAAGGCAGGAAACTGGCCACGGCGTGAGTACCGCTCGTCGGACGGCACGTGCTGCCACGTGCCGCTCGTGGCATCACTCGACACGTGCCGACCGTGGAAGCTACTGCGGAAGATCACTTAGGGCAATCCATCGAGTGGGTCGTCGCTGCACGCTTCCGCCCGTCACCGGATCTCGGGGAGGAGGAAGCCCCCCTCTCTCTGCCGACTCTTCCTCCCCGACGAGGGGGGGGGGGGGAGGGCGGCCGTGCGCATGGCGATCAGCCGGGCGTAGGCCCGGCGGTGTTCCACGTATCTGCCAGCATGGATAATGCCCAGCAGATGAGGATGCCTCTGTGCTCAGGCGTGCACAGGGTCTGAACAATGTTGGATATGTGTGTGCCGTCATGGGTAGCAACGTGCGAGCGTTGCTCTTACGAATACCTCCCGATGAATACCAGGCTCCTTCATGTAAGCCGTACGATCTACCGTGGAGAACTTCAAAAGACATACGGCAAACCAGCCGTCAAGAGATGGCTCTGACCTTTTGGATGCTATGCGAAGACATCAGAGCGGTGCCCGTCAGTGTACACAATAGCTGCAAAGTGAGTTTTTGTTCCATCTCTTATGGTTAAAACATTTATGGAAACTGAAACGTTGTTCCTGATTGCAAGACAACGTCTTTGTTCTTTGTGTTGTTATCAAAGCCAGCAAATGGGCTCCCGTCCTTGAAGTGCTCTATAGAAACATACTATCCGCATCGAATGGGAACTTCTTAACTGATATCGACGACTTTATAATGCCCCTGACAGCTTCTCTATGCCGCCCTGCTTCAAGAAAGTCTACTAGGAAAGTTAAAGCATTTCTCCTGGCACAGATGGGCTCAGCGTCCTTGGCAGCTCCTGTGCCCTGGACTCACCAGCATTACCATGGCCCGACCCAAACCATTTCCAGCCAGCAAATCTGACGCAGCTCGAAGCAGGCCTGGACTGAACACCCACAGCGCAGATTGGTCTTCTCGTGCGGTGGTGGCTGTGTCACGCTGTCTTAAATCAGGCCTGATCCTTGGCGGATAGTTGTGAAGCTGCTGCTGCCCCACGCTACGGGGCCACGAGAGACGCTGCGCGTCAAGTGAAATCGATGTCGACGCCAGAAGTCGTTTACGACGGAGAATGCTGTGCTTAGTGTTGTACAAGCGCTGAAGTTGTGCTGGGCAATGCTGGCGTCCTGAGCCCACAAGCGTGCATTACAATGGCAGTTCAAAGAACTATCGCTTTCCCCTTCTGTTAAAACGTTTTGGAATCAAGTAATCTCCACTGCCTATCAGGTGCGTTATTCGCGTCCCGCACGCTGCGCATACCACGCCTTTTCACAAACTCCTCGGAAAGAAAGCGTAAAGGCTGCGACGTCATCTGACAGGTATTGCTCGATGAAAAATAGACCCTAAAATTCCAAGTCCGAAGGTCGTAACTACTTTAAACTCATAAATGTCAACAGCAAGCAGTCTTGGTATTGAAAGCCCCCATACCGAAGCATACCTCCGGTGCTAGTCTCTGTGTTCTGCTGTTCTTCCGCTCCAAAACACCTCGAATATTTGGCAACGCTTTCTGGTTTAACCCTGCGTGCTGGGGCTCCGATATTCCGCAGCGGTCTCCGTCCCAATAACTGCAGTGTTGCTTATTAGTTTTTGTTTGCTACGTTTCTTTGCAATCGCTCTTAATGTCGTTCAGGCAGCCTCAGTTTTCTGCCTGATACTTCTGTTATGTTCTCCGAACTAGTACTCAGTTGTTTCAGCATGCTTTGTTTCGGTCTCAGGCTTTGGTCTCTCAGTGATACCTGTGACCTCGGCAGAGTTGAGAAGCAGCTCCCGATTATCGGCAGCGGTCCCCGACAGCGGTCTCGGGCAGCAGTCTCCAACACTCGACAGAGGTCTCGGGCAGCCGTCTCCGATGCTCTGCAGCGGTCTCGGGCAGCCGTCTCCAACACTCGACAGAGGTCTCGGGCAGCCGTCTCCAACACTCGACAGAGGTCTCGGGCAGCCGTCTCCGATGCTCTGCAGCGGTCTCGGGCAGCCGTCTCCAACCCTCGACGGCGGTCTCGGGCAGCGGTCTCCAACCCTCGACGGCGGTCTCGGGCAGCGGTCTCCGATACTCAGTGGAGGTCTCGGGCAGCAGTCTCCAACACTCGGCAGCGGCCTCAGGCAGCCGTCTCCGATACTCAGCGGCGGTCTCGGGCAGCGGTCTCCATTCGGGCGCTCGGGACGTCCCTCCTCGCGTCGGTCGCTATCACGCCGTAAAAACGCCGGGCACGCCGCCCGACCGGCTACGGCCTAATACAGCTGCACGGTTACGAGCTGCACGACGTTAAGGCCTGGGAGCACGACATCTGCATCGAAATAATAACGGCCTGAATACGGCCAGGTCGAGCGGCCGGCCGGCTGCGGCCCGCCTGCAGCGGCGGTGCGGCGCGCTCAAGACAATGAGGGGATCCTCAGCCTACCGGCGAATAACCACCGACGTGTCCAGCGAACGCCAACAAATGCTTCGACGGGGACATGGGGGCATCGACGGAATGCTGCAAGTTGAGCCGGGTTCTTCCTCATTTAACGCGCCCTCGTCCTGAATTTTATCGGCGTCACGTCAGTCACACGCCAGGTGCGGCGGGGGGGGGGGGGAGGGGCAGCCTCCGACGAGTAACGCCGACCCTGAAAGCTCCCCGGCGATCCTCCGTGACGGATAGGCCTCCGGTCCCGGCGGCGGCGGCCGATTTGGGCGGAGGGGCGTCGGCGGGCGGGGGCGACCGCCCGCTGCGGGGAGCGGCCGGAACGCTGCGGTGACGACTGCAGGATCGATCGCCGACCAGTTGGAGGAGCGGCGGCGGCGGCCGGGGCGGCGCGCGCAGCCGGCCGCCGCCGCCGGCGCGTATCGAGCGCGCCAGTCAGCGACCACCGGCCGTGTGCTAGCCGCCCGGCGCCGCCGCCGCTCACTCCGAGAGACGCCCGCGCCGCCCCGGACGCCGCGGCCGTCGACACCGGACGCGCCGCCCGCCGCCGCCGCCCGCCGATTCCGTTGGACTATGGTGAGTGACACCGGCTCGGCGCGGGGGACGGGGAGCCCGCAGGCGCTGGTGGCGGCGCCCACAGGAGCGCCGCTGTGTGCTATGTGCGGACGGCCGCGAGCCGGCCGCCCGGAGGCAGAGCGGGAGGGCGGGATGCCGGCGGCGCGCCGGATGCCGACGGAGACGGCGCCCGGCACCGCCGGCCTCCGCGCGCCGACAGTGCTGCGCCCTGGCGGCCGAGACGCCGGCCCTGCCCTGGGGCGCCGCGGCCGGCTGCCGGCCTGGCTGGAGCGACGGCGGGGCTGTGGGCGGCTTGATGCCACGCAGGCGAGCGCAGCTTCTGCGCTTCTCTGTGTGGACCGGCGATGGGTGGCCGGGTGTGGTGGGTGGGTGCGCTGCTTTGAGGACTTCGCAGAACTCGGCCGGATCGCTTGGAGGGTGCCTGTGTCCGCGCCTGCATCCGTGCCTGTCGGTGACCTGCATCTGTCAGGTCGAACAAAGGTGGGGTGTCCAAAGGTATAGTGCATCCCTCGGATTTAACGATAAGATGACAGTATTTGTGCATCAGCTGGGCGATTGCGGAAGTCATGAAGGCGGGAGGGGGCTTGTTTACCATACGGATTCCACCTGGAGGACGTGGGGAGGGCTGTCAGCCTGTCCGGTGAATCAATCGAGATTGGACGTCGCTGATCACGTTCTGTCTAAGAGTTTCACCGGTGACCAGGCAGCAAGCCTCATACTCTACGTACGGCTCCCCTCTTCTTACCATCGTGTGTTAACAGCCATAGGCTACTCCGGTTTCTTCGGTGAATAGCGACTCTCATCATGCAGATCTGGTCATTTCCTCTGCTGTTCTGGGGCTAAAAATTGGTCAGGTCCTGTGGTTTATGCACCCTTGTGTATGGTGCCGCAGAAATCAGTCGGATACATTTGTGCTTCCCTGAATTTTGCTGGCGGTTGGGAAACGATTAATTCAAGGCATGGTTTGTGTGCTTGTCATGCTGCCCCAACTGTATTGAGATGCCGAAACTTGGCAGACTAGACATGCTATGAGCTGACACCCCTTTGGGAGCTCATAGGCCTTAAGCTCGCTTTTAACACCCCCTTGCAGCTGTTATAGCTCGAATACTTCGCCAAACATCTTCTAGCAGACGGCTCTTTGAGCTGAAGCATCATGTATGACCGAAGCGTCTATGGTCAAGTTCTTGGCTTTCAGTTTTGAAACCCATAACAATGAAGTAAACTTTCCGGGAGATTTCAGAGCCAAAGCTGACTTGATTTGAGCCCATCGCAGAGCCTGCCAGAATTGGACTCTTTAGGCCGAGAAGGCCCGCGACATTCACGCCTGATGACGTTGTTAGATTTGCCACGGCGAACACAGAAATCCAATTTTGCGCTGGACTGAATGAATAGGCAGCACCCACACTCTGGTACGCGCTGAATAAGAAAGCACTTGACAGTCAATCTTGCCCTGGACTGGCGCTCAATCGATGAACAACGCCAAATATGATTTGGTGTCTCGCGAGCCAATCCCGAACACCAGCGAGCTTCCCGTTGTCGGAAATGAGCAAAGTCTCCCGACGGCCGTTCCTAGGCGCCGCTCGGGCCGCGCCTAAACTTAGACTTCAGAAGGCGCGCAGACACTGACCGCCAGAGGAGGTGACCCAGCCATCAACGCACGCAGACATCGGCCGTCAGAGGTGATCATCCAGCCGTCAACGTATGCGGGCGCCAGCCGCCAGAGTTGTGACCCAGCCATCAACGCACGCAGACACCGGCCGCCAGAGTTGTGACCCAGCCATCAACGCACGCAGACACCGGCCGCCAAAGTTGTGACCCAGCCGTCAACGCACGCAGGCACAAGCTGCCAGAGGTAATCACCCAGCCGTCAACGCACGCAGGCACCAGCTGCCAGAGGTAATCACCCAGTCGTCAACGCAGGCAGGCACCAGCTGCCAGAGGTGATCACCCAGTCGTCAACGCAGGCAGGCACCAGCTGCCAGAGGTGATCACCTAGCCGTCAGCGTACACAGACACCGGCCTCCTCCCGGAGCCTGGGAAGAGGCCGGTGTGTGGCATATGAACTAAATGCATGGTCGTCTGTGAGCCGTGCAACCCATTTTACAAGACAGCTTTGCCTGGAAGGGATACCCCTGGCTGGCGTATCTCGTTAGCTTTTGACATATATCCACCGTTTTCGTGCTGACTGGGCAGAACTCCCGCGGCGTACTGAGTTGAGATTTTTCTCCACGGTGCGCTGCTGATTTTCCGAGCCTCAGACGGTGTGTTCCTCTATGGGCAGTGCAGCTGGTAACACATCACGTTCACAACAGAGCTCAAGCCTTTGAAGCCTGTTCTGCCAAGAGCATGTGAATCACATTTCCACACGGAATATGATACTCTTTTGCTGGCGTAAAATTGCTGCTGCCTGTACAATGCAGCATTCATCTCCTTGACCGTTCCCTGCGAAGAGTCAGTACACAACATTTATTTCTACACTTCTTTAACGAAAAACATCGACCGTCTGCGCCACGTTGCCTCCAATCACACGCGGCCAATATCCGGTGCAAGATGGAAGCTTAGTGCATAATTGTGAATGTAGCGCATTCCTGATATGAAACTAAAACTTGACGACGATATGTCGCCACACCCCTCTTCTCCACCCTTTGCATACATTCCCGGTCATTCCTATTTCGTCATTGCTAGAGATGAGTTACTGTATCATGCATTTACTTCGCATGAAGCATCGAGATTCCGCGCTTCAAAGGGCTCTTCCAAGAAAGTGTGGGGAGAAGACAGCTGGTTTCTTATCCAAGCTGCGCACCGGGTTGACAATATCAAAGCGTGGCGTTTCGAGCTCTGAGTCAAGGCTCTCCAAAAAGCCTGCAGAAAAAAAGCCTCCATGGTGCTGTACTCCGGTGTAGTCCGGTGGAGTCAGCTGAGCCTGTCCGCGCAGTTGAGGTCGACACTGCGCAGCGCCAGCTGTCTGTCGGCCGGGCGAAGCGGGCCGGCGCGCAGCTGGCGCCACGGCCGGATGCAGCCGGAGGCAGAGTCGGGGCAGGCACGCCGTCTCCCTTGTGGGGTGCCGCTGGACGATGGCACACACCAGCGCACGCACGGCCGGTGGGCCACGGGCCGCGTGGTGTGTCGGGGTGTGCGTGCGGCTGGTGATCACGCGCTTATCACGTGGGCCTGCGCAGCGGCGTCGATAAAGGTGTAGCCGCTCGCAGGCGATCCGTTAATCAATGGGTGCTGCGATGGGCACCGACCTACGTCGATGGAACCGCGGGCAGGAGTGCGTCATATTATGACACTGAATTGATCCCTTGCATGCCGACGCCCGCGGAAGGCCCAATTTCGTGCTTATCGTTCGGTGCGACGTTACACCCGTTTCCTGGATGAACGATCATGACGCAATATACCGCATCACAGCATGCACATTTTTCATCATGAATCAGGACGAGACGTGCAGTAATGGTCTGATCGGAGCAAAAGAATACAGTTCTTGAATCAAAGCAACCGTCTCGAATTATTGAATGAGTTATAACGATAAGTAAATGGAAGTAGCGACAGAAAATACGACCAGTAGATCGAGAGGACTGGTGCTTTTGGCAAATAATCTGTGCACGTTGCACGCAAGTAACACAGCGGAACTCCCAAATAAATGCCGAAACTGGCCGCAAAGAGAACTCACAAAACAACACCAAGCGGCCAGACTGCCTTCAAATCACTGCAGGACGTCCATCGAACATCACCCCATGGAAGCAGCACATATAACATAGACAACTAAAAGCTGGGCGGGCGTTGGCGACCGGCGCCTGGTGCCGCCTTGGGCGGGCGCCCCCATTACTGGGCGGCGGCCGCGGCGCATGCACGGCATGCTCGCGATGGACGAGCGCATGAGCCGGAGCCATGAAGCACGCCAAGAGCCGCGCGGAAGTGAAATTGGGCGAGACGGGAGTGTCGACGCGAGGTCGGAGTGGCGAGAGTGGAGTGGAGCGGCGGACAACGCGAGGCCGGAGTGGCGAGGGTGAAGAGAAGCGGCGGACGACGCAAGACCGGAGTGGCGAGGGTGAAGTGAAGCGGCGGAATAACGTGAGGCCGGAGTGGCGAGGGTGAAGAGAAGCGGCGGACGACGCAAGGCCGGAGTGGCGAGGGTGAAGTGAAGCGGCGGAACAACGTGAGGCCGGAGTGGCGAGGGTGAAGAGAAGCGGCGGACTACGCAAGGCCGGAGTGGCGAGGGTGAAGTGAAGCGGCGGGACAACGTGAGGCCGGAGTGGCGCGGGTGAAGAGAAGCGGCGGACGACGCAAGGTCGGAGTGGCGGGAGTGAAGAGAAGCGTGAGGCCGGAGTGGCGAGGATGAAGAGAGGCAGCGGGACAACGTGAGGCCGGAGTGGCGAGGATGAAGAGAAGCGGCGGGACAACGTAAGGCCGGAGTGGCAAGGGTGAAGTGGAGCGGCGGGAAAACGTGAGGCCGGAGTGGCGAGGGTGAGGTGGAATGGCAGGACGGTGCTGCCGTAGTGACGCCGCCGGAATGGTGCAGTGATACCGGGCGGCCCGCTGCGTTGACGTGGCAGGACTGGTGCAGTGCTGTGACCAAACTGGTGCAGTGGCACGGCCACAATGATGCAGTGAGCGCTGGCTGGTGTAGCGACGTGGTCGAGCTAGTGCAGTGATAGAAGCCTATGGTGCAGAGAAGCGGCTGGGATGGTGCAGTGCCGCGTCTGGATCGTGTGAAATGTAGACTGCACTACCTGGCACATTCTGAGCGCCTAATGCGTGTCGCTACACGAAATCCCTGTCACAGTCCTACATCCTTAGAGGATACCCTATCGGACACAGGCACATCCACGCCTCAAATTTTCTTCTGCTTTTAAATCGGGGTAAACGTGAGGCCCATGTGTATTGTTTTCATGATAACGGGTTCTCTTCTTCTTTGTTTAAAGGTAACTGAATGGGTTCGACATAGCGGGCATGCAGTGGGGCAGTTTAGGCGCTCAGTCAAAAATAAAAGTGGAATAGTGTCGTCTGTACTCTTCCGGCCAACCGCCCTCCGTGGACGCCCTCTTTCGTCGGCACCTTTGCCGCTGAACAATTTGCCTGATTGAAACGAAAATTGGTATGGGACAGTCTGACACCTGTTGGAGCAAATCCCTCTCAAAGACATCTTCATGTAATTGCGGAAGAGCTCAGTAGACGACATCTGACATTTGGCCCAATGCTGGTGACTTTTTGGCATTTGAAGGGCCCCTTTGAGCATGTTTAGACCGATGGCGCGTCTCCGCACCTGGGTCCACGTCAGGGGCCTCCACCCAGCACACCAGGAGCCTTGAAGGTGATCACACGGACCATCTTGATCTCTCCAGATCCACTTGAGCTACCCGGTAGCATCGTTGGTCTCTGTAGGCCCTGCTGCCTTACGGCGGCCTGTGCGCGACAAGGACGCGCATGACCACCGGGGACCGGCGGTCGTGACGGCCCGGTCCCGGGGACCGGCTGTCTCAGACGTCTCTGGACCCCGGTGTCGGAGACACGCCGGCCGGCCTGGACCAGATGAATGTCTCGAACACCCTCCCACTGTTGTGATGGTGCGTGTGACGTGACGCATGTGACGGCAGACCCGTAACCGCCGCAGGTCTCAAGGTTGGGTATGCCGGTGGGTGGACTTCAATACATTATTTGACTCGCTAATTGTTCGTCCATCACCCAGCTTGCAAAAAAAAAAACACCGCACAGCACCGCGCTGATTATGATGGCATGACAAGAAACCGTGCCTCAGTAATAAAAATAGCTGTCGGCTTTGCCAAAAGAACATCAAACATTAGAAGCGAGGCTAACACCATCTTGATAATAGGATGGTGCATCTGACGTGCTGAACGTGTATATTATGGATGCATGAGGTGATTTCCTCTTGCCATATCATCAGGTAAACGCCCTGACGCTCTCACTTCGGGCCAGCTTTTACTCACGACACGAACGGCAGTCGTCGCCCACCTTGGCATAGCCATGACAATCTTTCCTGTAAGCGAACTACGAAAAGAGTCCGAGACGCCGACTTTTGCGACGGCCACAACTATTGACTCTGCTGCTCAGCGGTGGTGAGTCATTTGTGGGAAGAGCAGGGGAGGAGCAAACGTGATTTTTCCTCATTTTTTTCCTAGAGCCACCACCGAGCTAACGTTCAATTTTACAAAGATGAGGAGGGGCAATGGGCGGTGCGCACCGCCCCCATCACCCACGCCACCACAGTGTTAATTGGATTGCTTCCTGCCAGTAATGAATGAAACACCTGCTGACGCCTGAGTGACCTCCCCGAGACGGCCCGGAGTCCGCATGCTTTTGCACAACAGCGCCGCGGCGGACTCGGCCCGACATCCAGGTCCCAGCACCGGACCTGCAACGGAACGACGATCAGCTGTCGCGGCGCGCCGCCACGCCCACGTCCAAGCACGGCATATGTCAGTAGCACCATTGCGGGGCAGAACTCGCGTCGGCTGGGCAGACCGTGTCGGCCGCGGTGTCAGTGTTTGCCGTGTCAGCCGGCGCCTTTGTGTGCACTTACCAGTGGTGTTGGTGCGGCGCCGCTGTCGCCTGCCCGCCCCCACCTTCGCCGTAGTCCGGGCCGCGCCGGCGGCTATCAGGCGCCGGCTCTATGGGGCGCGATCGATGAATGAATAATGATCGAGAACGAGCGCCGACGTCATAAACTCGACACTGCGCCGCCGGTGCCTATTAGCACAGAACCAGACAGCCCGGTGCACCACCAAACACCTCAAGCTGATTAAGGAAAACTGTCAACAGCCGATCTTCTCTCACTACGCACATTTTCTTTACTCTAGTTTGTTCACTTTTTCTTAAGCTTTTCTTAAGCTCCCTAAACACGATCTAAGCGCTCAGCCTCCTCACTCTTCTCTCTCTTTCTTTCCTCTACTTCGCCTGCTCTGTTTAAATCTCCTCACTTCATTCTTTTTCTCAGTCTTTCCTGGTATATTTTTGGCCCCAGTTTTTGCCCTGTAAACATGTTGGGAGAATGGTTAATTCTGGATCATCACAAATTATAACCGGCAAAACATATAACCCCAAACTGATGGTATGAATGAACCAGTTGTAATAAGTCACAATGATGCTAATCACTTATAACATGCATTAAAGAATCATTGCTACCGAACTCCTTAAGACATAAAAAAGAGATTATTCGCACACATATTGCAACAAAGACAGCAGACATACTAAGCACAAGGGATATCCGCAGGGCGCACAACGTGCGTGCATGTGGACCTGGGAATATTGAAGTAATATAAACCAACCTCATATTCTTGTTAGTTCTGAGATTTCTATCGCATGATAACGCATACGCAACTGCAGGCCGAAATCACGTGTAGATTGTGGTAGTCGATCTTCACTGATAACCTGTTGGTATGTGTATACCGGCCGACTTTTGTGAATTAGTGGAAGGGCTGGGTGACGGGGACGCATCATCACGCGACGGATGACATGGAGGTTAAGCACAGCCCTGGCAGGACGCACTCCAGTGTCTGAGACGAGCGTGCCTGCAGATTATTGCTGTGGTATCCAGGGCAGGGCCGGCGTCATCATTTCGCGCAGCGTGCGCCGGAGTAACCATGCGTATAATCACGAACCGTTGTTGGAATGGTGAGGAATCGGACAGGAGCGTGAAAGTGCCGCGTCGACCAGGGCTGAAAGGGGCTGTTGGAATGAGCCGGAACGCCAAACTGAATTGGCTTTATCACTGGTTGAACCAGGTGCTTTAAAATGGAATGTTTCTCATTTGAAGATGTTGACGATGTTGTTCATGAAGATGTTGAAGTCTCAGATATGATGAAACAAGAGCATATATAACTCTTGGTATATTCGTTAAGTGGAGAAGACTGTTCTAGACAGTACAATATCTCTGTTTAGTAAATATGCTTCTCAATACGTCATGGTTTGATTTCTTCATCGCACCTTACACAGCACTGACTGGGAGCCAATTGACAGCTGCTATACTGGATATTGCGCCCACGAACGCCAGATATGAACGCCGCACTAACTATATATTTCTTGGCCTTTATCGCCGCATGGCTTCTGAAATGGCAGGATTTGAATAGCGCTTTTATGACGCCATGAATGCCAAGGTGACTTTGAAACACTCTCCGATATACCTTTCCCAATTTTCGCGGGTGTGTAGCTCAGAAACAGGAGACGCTTAGGTCTTAAAAAGGGCAGGGCTGTGAACCGGACCAAAAGGTCTTCAAGATGGCTATTTCAGTTCATGCTGCCTCCATGTAAATGTGGAACACTTCTTTTAAGACTTTACTGCTGCAGTGTGCCAGTTGCGATAAAACTGGCCGGCACCTTAATGCCAAAACGGCAAATTTTCCCTTTATTCAAAAACTGTGCATCTGAAATAAGTCCTATAAGAAACATCCAAACTGGTAATGCAAGAGTATCACGCACAAGTGAAAGCGATTTAAACAGCTGCATCCTTTCTTCTTTATATAACTATATAAAGTTCATTCATATATATATATATATATATATATATATATGTATATTATATATATATATGTATATTATATATATATGTCTATCTATCTATCTATCTATCTATCTATCTATATATATATATATATATATATATATATATATATATATATATATATATATATATATCTCTCTCTCTCTCTCTCTCTCTCTCTCTCTCTCTCTCTCTCTCTCTCTCTCTCTATCTATCTATCTATCTATCTATCTATATCTATTCATTTTTATAGTTGATGTAAAATAAAACATAGTTCATAGTTCTTTACAGTTCAGATATATTCATCTTGATCATATATAATACATCTATTATATATAGCTCATGCATTTATAATACATATTCATATCATTAAATAATAGTTCACTCAATGGTAGCAAGCCATCTGCATGTTTCCAAACAACGGGAGTGGTCATACAAAGTCTGTCTGGACTGCTGTAACGCAAATATTTACTAAACAGCGGGTCATGATTATACATGCGATTATTTTGGGCCTGTGATTGCCTACCCAGCAGGGATAGTGCATTTAAACCAGCAGACTGTATGTGTCGTCGCCTATTCAGTTGGCTACAGCTATACAAAGTTTGGATTCTCCACATCGCGCTGTTCTTCGGAGGTCAATCTGGAAGGACCACAGGGAGGTTAAGCTGACCCTCATCGAGACGCATGTTAACATTGATCTGACCTGGAAGGTCACCAGCTGTCCCGCCTAGTCCAACCAGATGTCTTAGGGATCCTATGTGGCTACCCGCCGTTTGAAAAGAATTCGTGGCTCTAGCTGAATAACGGATGAAATGGTGAACCTCTTCCCACTGCCATCCCTTTCGCCCAACGCTACAGAAAAAAATCCCCTCCTGGCAATAGCTACAGGGATCTGGCCTTCCCACCAACGCTTTGGTGAAACGACTTTGGTGAAACCGATTCGGACTTCAACTGATGGCGAACGGGGTTAACGGGATCTGACCTGAAGCTGCACAACACAACTTTGGGTCCATTCTGACTCCGGCTCTCCGGATATTACTTGATTACGTGATCAATTTTGATCAAGTCGATTCCGGCTACAAATACTTCGGAGATAACCAAAGACTCATATAACCTGCATTGTGGACTGAGTTTGATATTCAGACAGCTACATATAGCGCTATATTCTTTGGTAGCCATGTAAGCTGTCAGGCCATTACCACATTTTACCTCCAACGTAACCATTGCTCGAAATCTTGATTGCATCGACCGACTGACGATTTTGTTTACACAACAGCGACTCCGACTCACAGCAACACTTAAAAGGAATCGATTCCATCAACACTGAACTCAAATTTAGCACATTTCGGGGTCAAGTCCGGTTCTAGCCAAAACCTACCACAAATGTACTTCCGAACTTGTTAGGTGTTCACATCTCACAACCAATATTCCAAGTTAATGGTGAATTATACAGTGACCTAAGAACTGTACAACACCGTTTTACAACATAATAAAAAAGTATACGGGCAGTAGCTGAATGTAAACAGAAGCGTAAGTTAATCATCCAGTTGTGACCCGAATGACATAGCTTTTACCAATAAGGAAAATCTACACTGGTGAACAATGACACCAGTCCAATGCAGCTCTGCTAGGGCTGTTCGGTGCTGCTACTCGCTTGGTTCCGATATGTTTCTAGGTTTCTAGAGAACGGGAGGGACCTGTTAACGTCTTCGATCTGAAAATGGAGGCAACAATGCTCATCTTATGATTGTTAAATTGATATTTTAACCACGTAAATCAGCATGAAGAAATGTTGTGGGGGACGTGGGTGGCAGGAAGCACTGTGCGGTCCGAATGAGTCTGGACTGAAGCACTAGGTCTAGACTAGAACAAGAAGGCAAATTTTCCGATGTCCCATAATCGACTGTTCGAGTAAATAAGACTTCTAAATTCCTCAGTGCACCACAAATCACCTTTACCTGTGTGATCCTCACACCGCCTCTCTTCGTTCAGCACTCCTCCGCGTGCCATTTTAGAGACACTCTTACTGCTTGACAAAATAACAAACAGAAAGAAAAGAAAAAATGGCTGGCATGGCAAGGCAAAGCAGAAAAGTTGGACAGAGTGTGCACAATTAGACGTTGTACCTGAGAACGATAACGGAACTGCTTATGATTAGGCAGTACAAGAACTAGGCCAAGTGCCATAAACGTAATACTCCCATGTAATAAACCACCTTTGTTATTGGTACTGTACTAGAGCACCGTGATCAAGAAGCATAAACACGCACACTGTCTGTTTTTGGCAACATCTTTATATGAGTAACTAAGGCCTTGATTCCAGCACTCTGCTATTTCCAAAATGCACCTTGATGTCAGCAATGATGCGCGCCGTAGAGCATGCGTTCTTGCTATGTGACTACTGCCTTAAAAGCAAGTAGCAAGGAAGAAAAATGTGAGAAAAGCGTATTTACGTCACTGTTAACGTACCGCGTGTACCAATTAGCAGAAAGGTATAAATCTATCCCTTCGTCGTCCATGTACAAACATCCACCGGCGGTTGACTGGGAAGAGAAAATTTAACGCTCCCAGTCTTGCCTATTCTTGTTTTTCTATGACTCTAGACGTACGGGTTCAGGAACGTGAAAATGTTTGCACCTTTCACCAAATGTTTGGGACACCTAGTGTCAGAACCTTGGAGTTTGCACCGTGCTAAATCATGTCAAACTGACGTCACAAATTGTCCGAAGACATATTGGTCTTTATTCTCAGATTGCTCAACGTCCAATGCTCCTTTACGGTTATAGTTGGGTTATGCGTTTCGGTATATGGCAGCTCGTTCAAAAAGTGAATTGATGCTAGTTCACTTCACAATAAGCTCACAACATGCTTGCTTTCATAGATCGCAATTTAATCTGTTGATGGGACACAGGTCTTGTCACAAGCTCAATGCCTATCACGCTCAACCCCGGGCTATCCCAGGTTGCTTGAAAATGAGGTAACACGATTCAACGCTGAAATCGCGTCAAGCTCCGGCGAGATGATCTGTGATGCAGCTGGCTGAAAAGTTGCGTCGCACGCCATAATCTTTTGAAAGATCAATTCATACTACAGGTCCCTCTAATTTACGTCATTTTAATGCCAATTTTGTAGCTACACTTTAAAAACGTCACAGCATGAATATGTTTGGTGACCTGCTGGCAAACATTTCCTCGTAAGATAGGCATCGTGGTTTAGACTGAGGGCAAAGCTATGCGTATATAAATGATTGCCACAAATCAGCGCTGTATGCTGTAAGGTAGAGAGAACTTGGCTAAGTAAAAAGTGGACCGCCAAACAAAATTCAGGGAAGTTATTAGTCAGTTTTGATCGTGGACAGATGTTAACTGAAGATGCTCCTTTATTTCGCGGTCCGTCAGCTGTTGCGACCACAAAGTGGGTGGTAGATCACACACAATTTTGATGCAAGTGGAGTTGGACTAAGGTTTAAAATGTTTTAACACGGTTGGAACTGGATTATTTTTTAAAGTCTTCATCACATATACTGCGAGGACCTTGGTTTCCAATCATTGCGTTACAATAAAACCTACTTGTATAAAAGGTAAAATTTTGGTTGCTATTTGTTCATACTTCCGTCTGGAGAAGAAGGTCTGGGTAGTGCACTACCCTTCGTATAGAAATTGCATTTAGCTTTTAATGTTGAGAATATCCGTCTGTAAACCATACATACAGCTGAGTTGCTAGCACCTTCAACTTACACGTGGGAGCCCAGATTGGAATGCCGTTAGGCCCACGGTCCCTGAATGCTAATGACCTCCACGACCCATGACCTCCGCAGTTGCTGGCGCTCCACGAAAGCGCGCGCGACGACGTGCGGTATATTCCCTTTAAAAGGAACGGAAAGAAACACAACCTTCTGAGACAATGGTTCTTGTGCGAAAACAAGTTTAACCAAAAATAAATATGGATAAAAAACCAAGTCGCGTGAAAAATAGAAAATGTCTTGTAACTGTGTAGCTGCTACCACTAAAGAGACATTAAAATGATCAATCCCCAATGCTCTGTGATCCTGATGTCCATTACAAGGGGCTATACTAAGGACTGCACGTAACACAGAAGGCCACGCCAGAAAGACTCGATAACCCTTACCGAGTATGAGGCTGGAAATGTACTTTCCAATGTCACTACTGCAGTTTATCTGGTATAAACACGCCGCCACGATCGAAGCCACTTCATTTTTGTTTTGTTTAGGCAGTGAAGCGAGACATGGAACAACAATGGAATGGTAGTTTCTTGAGAATTTGCCTGGCTACTAAACCTCATGAACAATAAGTTCCGCTTTCGCACAACAGGCTCACTATGTAACTTTAAGCTTAACCCTTCAAAAGTGTACTGAGCCCCACCACCTTGCCCTACAAGTTTCGTATCAAGGAGGCACGTATGAGCGCACTTGCGAAGACAACCGCCCAGTTATTTTGATACAGTATGACCTCGGGCGGTATAAGATCTTTAAGCTCATAACTTAAGGTTCAGGAGGTAGCGAGCACCACGATTAACTTATCTGGGTTCCATTTAGTTGCATTTCTGGGGAACATGAAAAATATTTTTACGTCAAGGATTTTAGAAACATAGTGGCCTCCTGACTGTCCTGATTAACTTGTTTGAAGTCCATTTAGTTGCATTCCTGAAGTAAACGTAAATGCACTTTCGCGTTAAAGGATTTTAAACACTTGTGACACATGGCCCGAAGTGTGACGTCAGCAATGATCTGCGAATAGCAAATCTGAAATGTTGCACGATCCAGGTTCCCGGGCATCCATCTGGAAGTTTGGGTATTCGAAGTACGATAGAATACAATTGTCATTAGCATCAGCTGGAAAAAGAATCCTGGGCTATCCAGTACGTTTAGATAAGAATGAAGGGACGAGCTTTCATGAGACCGCGTACCGCGATGAGCGTCAATGCTCGATTTTATTGCAGCATCGTTTTTCTTGCACGTGACAAGTCAAACAAAACATAAATCACTCTATGCTGGGCGCGCCGCCATCTTTGCATGGAATACGTGACATACGTAAATTCATTTGCGTTGAATGTCTGAATAATTTAAATCAATCTCCACAAGGCATAACAACCTGTGAGTTTATGAAGTATTGAGTATGAAGGTAAATCATGCAGTGCAGTTTAAATTGAAACACGTTACTGAGCAACGATCGCCAACCATTATATTGCGGTACAGGCTACCACCGCAGGTATCGACTTCGAGCCCATCTAGCGGTGGCAATGGAAACTAACTTTGGGTCAGCGGCGCAGGGCTCAGTGGCAGCATGCCCGTCTCATAACCGCGATGATGAGAAGTGAATGCTTATCACCAGCCGCATTTCGATGTTCTCCCAGTGCGGTCGGCTTGAGAGGTTGTAGCGCTAATGGCTTGGGTGTCGCAACATTACCAACTAATTATGCGGCTTTGAAGTTGTAAGCGTGTCGGTCACACCTCAGGCAGCGCGTAGCACTTATTGCTAACAGGAGAATGGACCCGTTTCAAATCCCAACGAGCGTGTTTGCATGACATTTCGCCAAGAGAGGAGTTTTCCACAGCTGCTTTTGTCCGTAACTTTACGATCCTGTTCTTCAGTAACCTTCAGATGTTCCGTTACGTGGATGCACGCGAATGATGGTAAACATAGTTTTCTGTCCAATGAGCTGTTCTTAAGAACACAGTTGTAAATTATCTTGAAGTTTGGCCCTAAATGTTTTTTTGTTGGAGTTTATCAGCGATTCTATGATGATGTTCGGACCCTATTGAGAGAAATCCATCATGACTCTGAAGAAATCGACTTTTATGCAAAAGTAATCCTTCACAAATCACCGTGTTTTTTTACTGTAGTCCAATCACTGTGATGCATGGTTATGGTCACACATGTCCACAAACTGCCATTGCGAGTTGGAATTAGTTTATGGCTCTCCAAGAAAAAGTCTTAGAAGACACATTATGACAAAGTTATTATCAGCGTGCTGTCAGCTTTTTGCTTCTTTAGTACTCATTTTTCGGTGGAGAAAAACACAGACCTTCATTAAATGCTAGTAACATCAGTTAGTCAGCAGCATGAAATAAAAATCCTCCTTCAAACCATCAGCTCAAGAGTAAATGGGCTTTACAGCAGGTTTGTGTCGCAGATGGAATGCACAGATTACTGGCAAGGACCAGCCCTGTTTATTTATGGCTTTAGCTGCTTGTGAGCCCAACGTCCCGACTCCGCGCATCTCCTTGCCCAGTTAAGTAAACATCCGCTCCGCTCGGCCAGCATTAGATTATTTTGAGGATGCATCGGATCTCATCATCCCTGGAAATGACTAGGCACAAAGCTCATATGACAAAGGACACACATTAAAGTGGATTTCTTCAGACAACACATGCTTGGTATTAAACGCGCGTATGTTAAACGCGCGTAGTAATTCGAAGCGCGCGGTACGGTCAATCGGGTAATTTCAGGTTTTCTTTGCTCCGGATATGACTGTGCAGCAATGCACCGCCCTCAACCATCTATCTGTCCGCGTACCTCGCGACGTTCGCACGGCTTAGCAGGCTTGACAACGAAGAGTTTACCCGACTTCAGTAAGTGGTTAGCTGTCCGTGGCATTGTTGGGGGGGGGGGGGGGGCACCATAAGCCGTCGTCTGCGTTGAGCCTGCCTCGGCCGCTGGGCCCACGCGGCCTCGCCCGGCTTAGCGGCGCCGGCCGCCGGCCTCAGGGCGGGGCAGGCTGGGACCGGCCGTCTCCAGGTGTATATATCGCGGCCGGGCCGAATCAATGCAGCGTTGGACGCGGCGATCGCGTGCCGCGGGCGACCTCGCCTGACCTCTGGCCATTGATTGCTGACACGGGGAAGAGCGGCGCGCCGGCCAGCTCAGTCGCCGCGCAGGGGCAGCTGTCCCGATACAAACGACAGTGCAGGGACAGCTGCCTCGACACAAATGACGGTATAGGGACAGCTGTCTCGGCACAGACGACAGTGCAGGACAGCTGCTCCGATACGGACGTCAGTACAGTGACAGCTACCTTAACACAGACGACAAAACAGGGACAGCTGCCCCAACACAGACGAAAGTACAGGGATAGCTACCCGCACACAAACGACAGTACAGGGAACAGCTGTCCCGAAACAGACGACAAAACAGGGAGAGCTGCTACGACGCAAATGACAACTGTCTCGATACAGACGACGATACATGGACAGCCGTTCCGACTCAGATTTCAGTGCAGGACAGCTACTCCGACTCAGACGTCAGTACAGTGGGACACAAAACCGCTGAGCAGGAAAAGTGCCCTGACAAAGCCGTCTCACAAAGCGGCACCAATCCTGAAGCACACGACATTCAGGCAGCTGTCCGGACACAGTTGACACTGCAGGTAATCGTCCTGACACAGATGACAGCACAGGTTATCTACAGCTAGCTATTCAGACACAGCCGTCGCGTTGCTGCCGGCCATCCCAATGCGGTATTCGGGCAAAAAGTTGAATAGAAAAAGTCTAACAACAAGGACAAAGGACAAAAAATGGACAGAAATAGAGTAACAATAAGAACAAGTCAACAGACAATATGAGGATTAGAGTAAAATGGGGAAAAAGATCACATTTCGAGTCAACAACAACAAGTCGACAGGGACAAAAACCAAAATGGAAAGAGGAAAGAAACCAAAAGCCCAAGAGGACAATATCCTACACCGCTACAAGGAAACCGACAAAATGTTAACATCAGCGAGGTCAAAAGGTGGCTTTCCGATGCGCAAACATTGCTTCAAAGACTGTAGGGTAGATTTTTACTAAAAACTTATTTGTGTTACAAGTGATGCATTCTGAAACGATCGTCCTAATATACCGGTCGATGCAGCCATAGATTGCAATCGTAATGTATCACATGTATGAAGGAAAAGACTTGATGGTAAAAAAGTTCTTAGTGTTCATGCTACAGCAGTTTTCTCGTAATCACATCGAAAAATGGATTATTACGTTTAATTAAATTTTATATCTCGACCAATGGTCTTTCTCTCCGATATTTCGCACTGCTTGAGGAAGATGAGTGGCCGAAATATAACATTTCATTTACCGTAGCCTTTTACATCTTTTGACATGATCGCGAGGAACCCGCTTTCAAATGATGATCATGAAGGTTATCACCGACATGGGTAAACAGTCACCTATCTGTCCCACGAACATGTGTCCAGTGTCTAGCATGTCCCATGTGTCTAGTTCCTAATGTTTTATCTCGGGGACCTGTCCCTGGGTCCGGAACCAGAAACAACCCAGAAGTCTGTTTGAAATCAAACCAGAACCCCATCAAGAACCAGGATCCAGCACTGAGTCATGCTGGGAAGCCGGCAAAAGCCATCATCCAGCTTGACAATAAGCCAAAGATCTAGCAACAACCAAGATCCGGCCTACCATGTGCCCAGTGATCCAACGGGAACCAAAAGCTTGCCTGAAATTGTGCTGAGAGGTGGATGGAAATTTAAGATGCAGATTGCAATATTGCCAGAAGTAAAGAAAGAACACAGATCCAGGCTGGGATTACACTGAGAAACCAGCAAGATCAAAAGTTCAGCATAAAGTCAACGGCCGTCCATGAATAGCGTAACATATTTTTTTCGCCTTCCACCCTCTCCCCGCCTCTGATTACGCACAGGTTGCTGGTTATTTGCTTTTTCGTTAACCTTTTTTCGTTCGCATTTTCGTTCTACATGACCCAATACTACACCGAGCATCGGTCCCCATACACAGATCAGATACAGGCCACTGTCCCGCACGGACAACATTGCGGCCCGCTGCCCTGCCAGATGACAAAACAGACGGACGTCACGGTGTATATATATATATATATATATATATATATATATATATATATATATAATGCGCTACAGGCAACCGTCCTAGCCAGAATGAAATTGAATTATAATTTGCGACATCTTCTGGATAATCCGCTGGCAGAAGATTTGCGTAGCGTGCAACAACTAGTCCGACCCCGGTTTGGATGCTGACCGGTGTAAAAGCCAATGAGCCGTGTTTTCTGCCCAATCGTGCTCTTGACGTACGGCCCGCAGAAGAGGCCTACGTCCTCTCCCGCACCACACTCCTCGTGGTCTGCTGATATTACCGCTATGAGCCTGGCTCCGATTCCATGCGAGCCCGGCTCCGATTCCATCGCCGCCGCCTCCCCAGCCCGCCTGGGGAGGAGGCGTTCTCACATTACATTCGGCGTCTCCATTACCGGCGGAGCGGCTCGGTCCCAGGCGGCCGACGCTGTTCGGGCCCGTCTAACTTGCCACGCTCCAGGCATTTTGGAGACGACCCCCCCCCCCCCCGCCGCACGTCATCCGCACGGCTGCCCCCTCCGTTCCCTTCCCAAGGGTGGTTACTGGGACGTACTGAGCTCCGCTATTACATCAAAAGTGCTGAAGCGCGCTGCGCTGCAGGCAGACCGATTCTGACGGTGTCACGCACTTTAACGCCATCGGAGTCAGGGATCACCAGCCACTAGTAGACTCGCATATTTTATACTCCTTTTAGGAGGTTGGACATCTGCTTCACTTTAGATCAGTGTTTTATACGCTTAGCATCACGCTTACTTCATTTTCAGGTACCAATAATCACTGCTCAAGTCATGGAAACTTCTATTCGAAGGCCTATTAATGAATGAGTTCTTTCGGCTTCCCTACTGGTACTACCGTGTGCGTAGCACAGTGGATTTATTATATACAAATGTATTTGATTTAACCGGAATCAAAGCGCCAAAAGTACCCTCCATAGGCCTGTCATATTATTTACTGTTTGCCAGTTTAACGCAAATCTGGTCCCATCTTCATAAGAGAAATTACAGCCCTACGAACGTTTGTTGAGCCTGTGTTCTCATGTCAGAAAACGGACCATAGTTTGATAATGTAACTTTGGATTTCGATTTATGAGTCGTTTCCAACTGAG
Organism: Pollicipes pollicipes; assembly: GCF_011947565.3. Taxonomy (NCBI): domain Eukaryota; kingdom Metazoa; phylum Arthropoda; class Thecostraca; order Pollicipedomorpha; family Pollicipedidae; genus Pollicipes; species Pollicipes pollicipes. The sequence goes on from NW_023596746.1 coordinate 34,119,028, forward strand.
GTGTTTTGATGAAACTAAATCGCTTTTTAGTTTGTAGGCTCATGCGGTCCGATTTCAAATCGCGTAGTTTTATGGGTTAATGTTATGAACGGCCGCGGTGAATCTTGTGCCATCTACACCATTTCATTCGGATATTTTCAAAATGCATTCCATTTGAGACATCCCGTCTCAAGCATCAGCAACTCAACGAAACGATCATGTGCAGAAATGAGTTTGTAACATCAGCATCACCTACTAGCATTGCACCGACTAAGACTCCTCTGCCTGCCTCCTGCTCAACCTCGAACCGTCGCATCAGCACGACAAAATTTATGCCCCTGAGCCAGCCAGCGGAATGCCTGCCTGGCCGGCTCTTCCAGCCGCCCAATCAACCATGCCGCTGATGAACCACGTGTTCTTCGTCGAGTGCGAAGGTTGTTGGTCACCAGAATGCGACCGCGGAGCAATACAGTAACTCCCCCTGTCTTAAGGTCTCACCCGGACGGCTGCGGAAGAAAGGGTCGACGCAGGCACACGTGCTTTAGGGGTGGCCTGAATAGAATGAGGCTTTGTACGTGGGTGTTCATTTAAAGCGGCACACTAAGCTGACAACATGACATATGTTGATGCATATAGTAGACAACATAACAAGAAATATTCTTCGACGTGTCAGGAAGCAATGTCGAACACACGAGGGAGACAGGGATTCGAGTCATGGGCTACTGGGCTAGTGCATTTGAGTTCGAGTGTTGCCTATGTGTCTGTGTATTGAGGCATTCTAATAAAATAGGGAAGAGATTTCGTTGAACTAGCGTTATCTAAGAAGGATCAGGGATGCAAAATTGTCATAGAATCACCTAAAAGTGGAGGGCTGTGCTATGAACACAATATACCTGAAGCTCTGCAAGAAGCCAGATGATACAGGATGATGCGAAGAGGGCTGATTCTCTCTGCCTTTAAACTGTTTTGCTGTATTTTCTTAGCCATGCTAGCAAAATGTCAGATCACGGCGATTGGCCCCTTTTGCACTCGGTTAAATATTTCAAGGTGCAAGAGTTGCGTTCAGGAACAACCGTTTCCATAATAAAATTAAGACTTCAACATTCACGAGCATTTCATCAACAATGCTTTTAAAGCAAGCATTAGCTTCAGTCTCGGACGAGAGAGCGTGAAATTTAAGCCTTTTTGTTCTTGTTAACGCATTATATCTCACTTTGATATCAGCCAGGCCCGTCTAGTTACCACGGGCCTTCTCTTTGTCACGTGCGTTTTGCGTTTCGCGTCTCAAGTAGCTTGATTGGCATTTCTAAAAAAACAACAACACTGTCTTAGTTTACGGGCGCTTTGTTCATCGCGGGAAGCAGCCAACGATTTCGGTGTGCCTCCTGTGCATAGCCACCGTGGTATCACTGTGTCGTTAGCATTTTGGGACCTCTGTATCTAGACCCCTATTGTTGTTTTTGGCCTGCGATGATCTCTTGTGATAAGCTACCGAGAAGTGAAGGGGTACTCCGGGTTTCTCGCAAAGCATCTCCCTTCACGTGCAGATTGCGAGATGACCGGTCCGGCGTTTTGAGAGAGACACATATCCCATTAGAAGAGTCCTTCCATGAATCCACCCCTGACTCCAGTCTTAACAAGACTGACTCATGCTTATGTAAGGCGTGCGACCGTTGCTGGTGTTTGGCTGCCTTGACATGATCCGAATAATGAGCTGGGTGTGAATGCAAATCTTGTCTTTCCCTGACGTGCTTCCCGATATCGGAAACAAAACAGGAAAACTAAATCAAAATGACTTAATACGCGCCTGGGTGGGCGGTTGAATACAATTCGTCCGGGTGTGCGGTGTCGGGATCAGTTTGACCCCACTGATGCCTTAGAAACTAAAAAAGCTAGAAACACCAAATTCACAGGTGTGTTGACCTGTACGCAAACTCATTTGTGTCAAAATGTGAGGCTCCTAGGTCATGGAGTTCGGGTCAAATAAGGTCAAACAACTTCAAACTTCAGATTGGTGTCCAAAGTGCCCCAAGACCTTCTCGTGCAACCACCGCGAAACTGGATACCTGTTCTGAGCAAAAGATCACTGGTGCTCTTTCAAGGTCAGTGACCTTGTGTGTCTTTCGAAGGTCATAGTGACCAGAATAATACAAAGATGCTTCGATTTTTGGGGGTTTGAACAGGTGTTAAGAACTACGCTACGCAGAATGTTCCTAAAAAGGAAAGTTGACCTTGGTCAATTTAGGTCAGTGACCTATTTCATTCATTCTGATCCATATGCTGATTCATAAGAGTACATAGCAGATGCATAATGCGGTTCCTGTTATCAACAGATTAAAAATAAGCACGAGAGACTACTCCATGTAGCAAGCTCTCGAGTAAGAAAAGAGACTTCTTTTGACTTCGGTATGAGCTTCATACCTGGCCCAAAGTCAATTCAATTACTTAATGCAAGTGTTATGTTGCTTACTATCAAATAGATACGTAGTTTCGTCTAGTATCCCGTTATTGCATCGGATGGAACGATCCCGTGGATATTGCCTTCGCTGAATCCGTGGCCTGACTTTGACCTGGCGTAGGTCAGGGACCTTGTAGGGTACATCCAATTTTTTGTACAAAACGATTCATTATTCGGTTGTCTACAGCTCCGCAAAATTTTCTTTGGCTACGCGGCACGTTCGGAAATCATCCCGGAAAAACCCTTCGGGGTTCAAATCAACCCCCACTGGAGCGCAAGTCTATGTTTATTGTTTATGTACATGCATGTGGTACACATCGCGTGTCACACCACCATCATTACCGCACACTCTCCGTGTTTTTGCAGACAGACATTGCAATAAACTAATATCATTCCAACTTGTCACTTCGCGATTTGCAATTTCATGGCTATAACGCAAAATTGTGATAAAGCCCCGCTTTGTTGCCACCGCATAGCTGCCTGCACATTGCCAAGTGCGCGCATACATCATGTGCAAACTCCAGCCCCGTGATGACCCATACTTTATTTGCATGTGGCGATGTAAGAAAACAGAATGGCACACAACTTTGTGTTCTACATAAATATTATGCCATGGATATTGCATCTAATCTGCGGTGAAATATACGGCTGCTCGCGTGGGAGGACAGCTAGTGCTAGCAGTGAATATCCATGCCAGCCATCAGCCGACATGGCATCGTGCCAGGGTATGCCGGCCACCGGAGCCAGCCACTGTCGGCCACCGGAGCCAGCGACTGTCGGCCACCGGAGCCAGCCACTGTCGGCCACCGGAGCCAGCCACTGTCGGCCACCGGAGCCAGCCACTGTCGGCCACCGGAGCCAGCCACTGTCGGCCACCGGAGCCAGCCACTGTCGGCCACCGGAGCCAGCCACTTTCGGCCACCGGAGCCAGCCACTGTCAGCAACCGGAGCCAGCCGCTGTCGGCAACCGGAGCCAGCCACTGTCGGCCACCGGAGCCAGACACTGTCGGCAGTAAAAAAACAACCGGCGGTCCTGTCTGGTGGTCAGCATTTGTGTTAGACAGCACTGTCTGAACGTAACCTATGCTTTGGCCGACCCAAATCATATGGCATACCTTCGCATCACATCAACTGCCCTACGCCCGTTGTCACGGCCGGCCGTTGTCACGGACATCCCCTGTGCCAAGTGGTCCTGGATCGCCCTTTCCTGGGTGATCCTATGCTGTGACACCCTCCGTCCCTGGTGGCCATGTATGTCGTGTGACCCCTGCCTGTGTGACCCTGCAATGCGGCTGCCCCGGCTGGCTGACCCTGTGTGTCACGTGACCCCCGTACCGGGCGACCGGGTCGGGCGGCAGCCCGTCGTCCGGGGCGGCGCAGGGCGCCGGCCGACGGCCGCCCGTTGCCATGAGGATCGATCGACGCGCGGCGGCGCGGCCCGGCCCAGCCGGCCGGGGGGCATCAATGCTTGGAGGACGGTGGTCAGCCGCCGGCCGCCGCCGCCGCCCCCACCGCCCGCGCGCCGGCCGACATGTCACGGTGATGGGCTTTGGACGCGACGGCCTCATTGTGGACAAGTTCAACAAGGAGTACGTCACGTTCTCCGTGCGCCGGCTGGTCGGGTTGCGGTGCGAGCCGCTCCTGACGCGGGAGGTCACGGTAAGCCGCCCAACCCTGGCAGCACCGGTCTGCTGGTTCAAGGCGTTCGTGCTAAGTGCGGCATCGTGCCTGATCCTTCTGGAGCAGGGGTGGCGCCGCGGATTTTGAGCTGGGGTCGGCTTTTTCCAGGGGGAGGGGGTTCCTGGGCAAAATGAAGTCTTAAGTGGTCATTTGATCCACACAGGGGCCTTCTCGATTTCGGAACAGGCGTCGCTATTCCAAAACGGTGCCTTCTGATCCGGAAAACGGCTGCGTGGTATATATGGGGGCCTCCTGATCCAGAACAGGATGTTTTCAATTCGCAAAGGGGCGCCTCCAAATCCAGTGGACGGCCTTGCAATCCCAAAACAGGGTGTCTTGATCCGGCACTGCAAACAACTTGTGCGTGAAAGGGGCCTCTTATTCCAGAAAAGATCCTTTAGATAGAGAGAGCGTCTTCTTATCAAAGGCCTCAAGGATAACGGCCTCTTTCAGAATGGAGCCACCGGATCCATGAAAGTTGGGCCATGAAAAAACGTTGGGCCGCCTGATCTAAGGCATGGGAGGCAACGCTACAATGTCTGCAACATAAATCAGCAACCCAATGTCTCCAACGCAACATCTATCCAATTCATAAAGCTGGCCTCATAATCCTCAAAACGGGCCTCTTGATGCAGAAAAGGGTTTTCTGAGCCCAATTTAGTACCAACTAGCTCATATATGGGCACTTTATTGATCTTAGTGTTAGGAATCAGCCTGAGCTACACAGCCTTTAATTTAGCCTAAACGGGACTTCCAAAATTCGCAAGGGGAATATACTCCTGCCCCCCCCCCCCCTTGTCTGCCGGCAGACTACCCCCTCTGACCCGGCCCCTGCCGCGCCCTCAGCCATCTGGACGGCATTTGGAAAGGCCGGAAAAGTAGGACATTTCTCAATTTATTCAGAGTATTAATGACTCCATACGAAGCTGAAAGCTGACATAGTAAATGGTGATCTTGTGAAACACCGGTCCGTGCAGTGTCAATGGAAAAGCCGCTTGATTATTCATACAAAATCGATAAACAGGTGCTACTTTGATGAAGAACATAACGTGGATCTCGACTTGTTTTCCGCGCGGAGAGCACACTACACACAATTTCGCCTCACATGAGAACCGGCGCACGATGAAGGGCTATCGTCGAAAGATGTTGATCATGAAAGGTTTCCATGTTCACTAATAGAACAAGGTGGTCCAGTGTTGCGTTCAGACTAGTTATTAATTATGGATGTGTTTACTTGTTTGCCGGCTTATGCAAATGTACACCGGACGTTTTACCGTTCGCGAAATATGACCAGTTTTGATTGTATTCTTGAATTCCGGGACAAACTTGTTCAAGTTCTGATTACGTAACCACATGAGCAGCTGCCATTTTCCTTATAATGCCGCATGTATATTTGCGATAAACTCTTCGATCGGCTGCTTTGGGTGTAGAAAACTATATTCCTGTCATTAAATGCATGCGAATATAAAGACCGGGGCGCAGAGGACAGCTGGCGTCGTTTGTCGCCTCGCTTCTTAAGTAAAGATTTGCATGTCAATACAAATACTTGATTGCATTAGTATTTTTTTCTCTTTTTATACTCCCACCTCTTTCAAAAGTTGTGCCGTTCCAACTCATCGGTCAATGTTGCCTCCGACCCTTGTAGCAAACGACGCAGTGGAGGGATGATCGTGACGCCCCCCCCCCCCCTCCCCCCGCGCAACATGGCCGCCTCAGGCTGGAATGACTGTCTTTGGCAAGCTGCCAGCTGACCTTTCCATGTCAAGCACCCTTCACCAAGCCCGCCGGGTCAATCGTCAGCGGGACGTTTCCGGCGATGATGACGATTATCATCTGGGTTGTAGGGTGTGTCAACTATTCTGTCATATGGCGTCTCCTCGCTGACAACTACCGGTTGTTTCAGACCCTTTATCATACCGTTTTGGTGGATGATTTATGGAGTTTCGGCTTAAGTCGGTGTTATTTGTGGAGTTTCGGCTTAAACTGGTGGTATTTGATCAGTTAACTTTGACATAGCCTAGGACAATTAAATCATGAAGCAACATTGGAATCTGAAAACAAATAAAGGTTTATTTAAAGACCGTGATGTAATCTTTCGACCTTCCGTGATGTAATCTGCCTCTGGCTGGGCCCTCAGCTCCGCCCGCTGCCGGTGCCTGTGTGGTATTGAATAGGACCATTCTGTTTCTGCCGCAAGCAGTGGGCGGGAGCCGTGTTGTGATGCAGGACCATCCATCGCCGTAGCGTCTATCTGGGTCGTCGTAGCATCTAGCTAGGCCGAGCTCAAAGTTTGTATTGCGATCTGTGAAGCAAATTTATATTCGATGCTCAGATGCCACTTTCCTTAACATCACAGCCTCTGCTGTGGCTATCTTTTCAGCTCAAATGTAATCGATCACAAATCTCGAAAAACATCCTCGAAAAACGATAGGACAGGAGGCTGCCGTTGCTGGCAGCGTAGCGACTCTATTTTTTTCGCGCGCATTGTTTGACGGCAGCACCCTTTGCGATCAATAACCTTGCTGGCTGTGAGGGCATCTGCTGTTTGGCAGTGCAATCTCGGGTGGATGCCACCTCGAACTTTCCTACATCAAAGCGCAGAGGTTGTTAATTATCACCGGCCTTATATGCTTCGTTGAAAGATTGCAGACGAAATATGAAAACACGCATTTTTTGCTGTTGCTATTGCTACCCGAGAAGCTTCAAAGAAGCTTGAATGTGGAAATTGTGGAAATATTGCGGAAAATGTGGAAAAGCAATGCGACACACAAGGACAAGCATGCGTATCGACAGCGATACAAATCAATGCGCATCTCCATCTATGCTTAACTGATACATGCTCAACTAGATGCAGACTCTACACCCGAGTGAGTGCCGTCTGCGAACGCATGCTGACATCTGTGCGTGCGTTGGCGTCTGTAGTGTCGGTTGCCGAGTGATCTAATGACCCGACCTGGAGGTCATTAGACAGTGGCAGGCTATCCGTCATCGGAGCGGGTAGTTATCGCCCAGCCGTGAACCTTGGCCCGTGCACTCCATGCACACACGCTACATACACTATTATTCGCTGGGTATCGCGTCTAATAAGCAATCCTCCGGCATATCCGGCCGGGCAAGGTGGACGTTTGTGAGAAAGATATGCACGTGGTTGACTGTGGTGCCTTCGGCAACATCTCAAGCATACTACTGTGAGCTCTATTTTTTGGAAACCGATGATTGAAACATATGCTTATTGGGGAATGGGAATTTAAGAAGCGTCGTCCAAGAAATTACGTTCATTTCATCGTATGACAGCAAATTATGTGCTTTTGTTATTTCGTGATCATTTGTGTCGTTACTTGCAAGTCAGTTCCCATTCCAAAGCTGACAAGCGCGGGTATCTACGGGGAACATGAATGTCTCATGGTGTCACGCTCATCGTGTTTGAACCTCGCATGATTCGGCGTCAATGTCACATTGAACCTGGAACCAAGGCTGTCGTTGCGAGACATGTATTCACTAACAGAGTGCTTTTTACCAATTGGTCAGCGGTATCCAGTATTCACCTAACTAAAAGCAAATCATCTGGATTCTTAAAACTCAATAAGGATCAGAAGAGCGCGCGCCAGGTAGACTGGACGTCAGCATCGCTGCCAGTACTCGCAGCGATGGTCCCAGTTCCGCATGCTTCTGAGGCAATTATGTTTTGATTTTACCGTAACCCCATCACCATATGAGCCATCATCAGGATCTCCTGCAAAGTCGCGCCGATAAGAGAATATTGGCGTATATACATGTTTCATGACCGTGTTTCTGTCTTTCTGTTTTCACCGTTGGTATTTGGTCTGGTGCAGATTCGATAGAGAGCCCACTAGAAGCGACACAGTTTATGTTGAAATGTAACAAAGGAAAATAATTTCATTCTCCACCCTCTCTTTTCGCTCACACTTTTGCACTCCTTCGATATGCGCTCGATAGTGTGCTCAGTTAATGCATCCGTAGTTCGGTACATCCAACTCAACTCGTGATATAAGTGACATTTTAATCAATCGATATTCGTTTTTGAAGAAATTCATAGATACCGCAGAAAAGTAAGAAGTAAATTCGCTTTCATGTCATTAAATAAGATATCTTTTTATATATACAAGATGTGAAGAAGCGTATATTTCAGGCATGCTATTTTAACAATAATAATCACCATCCTTGCATCATTGTTAGCAACGTGACGTGCGCCCTGGTTCAAGTAAACTAAGCCCTAGTCTTTGTTTCCCGGCCACTGATGCTGGTGATTCTCGACATGATCTCTGGCGTTGCGATCTCCCACTGAATATTTAATTCTTCGGAAATGCCAAGTCACTAAGTATCGCTCAAGGTCTTAGCTGTTGTCAGTTTGGTCATGGGTGTACCCGTTCTTCGCTTGGAACCCAGCGGAAGCGCCTTCTGTTGACAGCTTTGCGTCAACTCGTAATATTTTCCATTTCCCATAGCTCGTCGCGAGAAGCGCTGACATAAATTTTCTGAAAGCCGGAGCAACTGGTTGAAGGTCCCCGTTTGCGTAGTCTGATGCAATATTCCTCGCGTCAAGCGTAGACCACTCTACAGCCCTGCGCCATTTATTGGCGTGACGGCCGTACGACCGCGCAGTCCAGTCCAGTCCAGCGCAGTCCAGTCCAGTCCAGCGCAGTCCAGTCTAGTCCAGCGCAGTCTAGTCTAGTCCAGCGCAGTCTAGTTCAGTCCAGCGCAGTCCAGTCCACTCCAGTCCAGTCCAGCGCAGTTCAGCCCAGTCCAGCGCAGTCCAGTCAAGTCCAGCGCAGTCTAGTCTAGTCCAGCGCAGTCTAGTCCAGTCCAGCGCAGTCCAGTCCAGTCCAGTCCAGTCCAGCGCAGTTCAGCCCAGTCCAGCGCAGTCCAGTCCAGTCCAGCGCAGTCCAGTCCAGTCCAGCGCAGTCCAGTCCAGTCCAGTCCAGTCCAGCGCAGTACAGTCCAGTCCAGCGCAGTCCAGTCGTGTCCAGCGCAGTACAGTCCAGTCCACGCGAGGGCAGCCGTCGCCGAGCGGCCGCCAGCCCGGACTGATCCGCCGTGAGTCTCGTCACACGTCACCGCCCACGCCAGCGCGCTCCTGAGCCCGGCGCCCTTCGGACACTCTTCCACACACTCGCGCTGCAGGGGCTATTACCGGGCCGGCGGTCGACCCGCGCGCCCTCGTGACCTTTTCGGGTGCGATGTCACCGGTCCATTTGACATGCAAACGCAGAAGACAAGCTCTTAGGAAGATTAAAGGTGGGATCTTCTATTGACATAACTCCATGAAATGCTATTCATCCGATGCAGTGCAGTTCTTCGCATTACCACTGGAAGAGTCTTTTCGGTGAACAGCTCGTCACGCGTCGCCTGCGTAAGTTGCCGTGGACCTGACGCAACAGGTAAAACGCAGCATCAATGCGAAAACAAAGATCCAATGCTGATCGATGGTCAAGACCGCCTGAATAAAAGGCCTCGCAGCACAGATCTTTATGCTAGTGTCCAGGGACCGTCTAAGGGGAACCACCACGTAAATATCCATTTATCTCAGTGTGATGAAGCAGATATTTACCGCCGCTTGTGCACGTTCCGTCAGTTTATGACTATACATTCAACATTTTGTTTTTTCATCCCTTTTCTCCATGCCTTTTCGTCCTATTCCTCTTGTTTCTGACCTTTTGTGGGTCTCTCTCCTCTCGCTCTACGTCTTCCCCCATCGATTTCCACCCTCCCTTCCGTCTTGACTTATTTGTTTCAATGGCAAGATAGCTTAATTTCCACGGAAGGCTGATGTCTGCCAGCTCTCCGCTCATCGCGGCCATTTGTCGAGATGTCGTTGGCCGCTCCAAGGATGCCAATTTGGGTCCACCCGTAGGTTAGTCGGGTGCTCTGGTTTAACAGAAACTGCGCTGGGATACGACAGCCAGCGAATGCCGCAATGCCGGGGGACGGGATGCTCAGGTGCGCTCTCCCCTGCTGTTAAAAGATATGCTGCACTGGCAACATGGGCCGCTAGTGGGCCATGGAATCCGCCAGAGCTCAAAGTGGCCTTCACTGCGAAGGTTTTTCGCCACCGGCCCGTGAGTCCATCACTACGGCTGGTCACGTCCACCTGCGTGCCATCGCCGCCGTCGGCAGCGCGTGCCCTGCCGTGCCCCGGCCACGGGCGCTGCCCGCGGCGCCGGGCCGGCCGGCTGGAGCGGGGTCGGTCCGCCCGGGCGGGCGCCGGCCGGCCTTGGCGACCCGGGCCGCCCGGCGGCGGCTCTGTCGGCACGCTATCGACCGCGTCGACTGGCCGCCCGGCCGCTCCGCCGCATTGCGATAGCGGTGGCTGGCCGCGTGTCGAACGTCGCCAGGGTGTTGGGCGCCGCCGTCCGGCCTGGGCGCCGCGCCCTGGCTGAGCCCCCGACAGCCGCGGCCGGGCCCCTGCGGCCGGACCCCTGCCGCCGCAGGCTGGGACTGAGCGCACGCGGGCGCCGGGCCCGCTGTGATCCACGCTACAGAGGCTGACTCCAGTTTGTGTGAGGAGCAGCGGAGCTGGCGCAGGCGTCGCCTCCTGGGTGCCGGCTGCTGTTCCGTACAGGTGCGATGCGCGACCGCTCTCGATACGTTCGGACGCGCTCCAGTGCTGCCCCAAGACCGCGAGCTTTTCGGCACAAATCAACCCCGCTGCTCCAGAGAAGAGTTTCTCGCACGACGAGGACGGCAAGGCCACTTGCGCGCCGAAGTCGGTCATAAGTGCTAGTTGTGTGCCCAGCCTCCTTCTCCTTCGGTTTGCTCACCGCGACCTCTCCGTTGTTTCAGGTTTGATGTTTTCTGTTTCTGAGTGGACATGAAGACCTTGTATGAAGAGCACGAAGTGTAAATGGGTAAGTGCTATCGCCGGCAAGTTCCGGTCTCAGGCTGTGTCTTCTAGCCCGACTAATCCTACGCACGGCAAGCGGGGCATTCTGGATTACTCGTCAACTAATGATGCCGCTTCGTTCGTCCATATTGTCCAAGAAAACACACGTGCTGATAAATCAGCTTTGTGGGTGTAGAATCACTCACAAATTAGCTATATGTTTGTGGAGCACTGGTGGACAGCATATCTAACAGCATGTGATCACATTTCTTGTCGCATACTAAACCAGCCTACGAGAGCGCAAATCTAGCGCCAAGATAAGGTCATCTTTCCACTCAGTCGATCAACAGCCTGCCCAGCAGTGTCCCTGCTCGTCAAAGCGCGACACGAGCGTGTCACGCGGTCCTCTCCCGCCGGGAACGGTTCGCGGGTCCGGCACAGTTCGCAGGTCGGGAGCATCCGCCCTCTGACCCCAGTGGGTGACCTTTGGGAGCCGGGCCGACCGCGGTCTCATTGATCGCCCTGACCCGGCTCCGGCGACCAGTAACGACGACAGATCATTTCCAAAGAGGGGGTCGGACATAACGTTGTGGACTGGATCGAGAGGGGAGTGGAGAATGTGCTCAGAACAGAGCTCGGGAACGCGGCTGTGTTGATAGTTGCATCTGTAATTGCGCTTCTCAAGTGTGAGGCAGGACGTTGGATGAGAGTTCACTGACCTGAAGTGCTGAAATTGGGGCAGCCAGATTATTTGAGCGTCAAGTTAATCACCACGTTATATTTGTAGCACTGGCTAATTTCAGACCTAAATGGCGGGTAATTGCCTTCCCGAGTCAGGGGAGCGATTTAAGTTTCCACCCACTCATCGTCCTCGACTGGCTGCGCCTGTCTCTCTGTAAAATGTCAGGCATACATAATGCAACAGGGGCGTTAATGGTTCGCGGGTGATCTCTGCTCTCTTAGCGTCGGGTCGGCCGTACGATTTTCCCTCCTTTAAATCCCTACGTCTTGATCTTTTGGGCCTGTAGGATATTTTTCTGGTCTTCGGTACTTCACATAAGCGCCATTACTCGAGACAAGTTTTCTTCCGTGCGAAGGTAGAGACAGGGAATCACGTTAGCGTACCACATTATGGACAATTTATCACAGACAACTGGCCAGGAATCCACCCTGCAATTGCGCCCAGATTTTAAACTGCAAATAAGCAGTCCAACATGATAGATAAGCTGTGATATATATATATATATATATATATATATATATATATATATATTGTCATATATGTGCATATATACTGTGCGTTATATGCGAGGCAGTACCGTATATGGTCACTGAACTGAAACCTATTGCACCTTGGAATTTCGAGCTACCATAAGTATTTTCAGGCGAAGCAAGAGCTCTCCTTTGTGGACATCAAAGTGGGAGAAATACAAAGCCCTTTTCCAGCACGCCTTAGGAACCAAGCACCTCTTCCCGCGGTCGCCGACGGAACACTCATGCTTTCTTCGCGCTTTCTAGGCAACAGCCCGACCAGTTCGCTGTTTCCCATGGATGGCTAGGTAGACAGCCAGGCTCTTCGAAGATCACCGTAGCGCGGTCGTCATAGAAACCAACCAAAGGATTGCCACGTCCACTCTTTCCGCACCTATGTCGGTTGATGTCAAAGGTACTGCGGAATGCTGCTGGGTACTGATGGGCAATGCACACGCATCTCAAGTTTTTCATTAGACTGAACATTTGGATTTCATGGATTTCTGAGATCAGGGCCCACCGATTAACTGCCGATAAAGAGAAACACGGCCGAAGACTGCATCACACGTGTAGTGTCCAGCTGCTTCTCGCACTGGCTGGAGCACGTCGGCCCCAAGCCGCGCTATGTGCAGGCACTTACAAGTATGGGAACATTGACATGGGAATGTATGGCTGTGCTCTGTATTACTGATGTGTAAACATCTCTGCATGGGTGCGATATCACCTTTTCCAAGTGGGGCAGGCAGATGGGGCCTCCTTAATACATCCGGGGCTTCTTACCTGAATCCTTATTTAAATTTCTTTCAGATTCCAACCATTTGTCAGAAGGACTCATTCGTTAAGTCTAAATAATTAAATAAAATTTCCTCTTGGTTTAATGGGACCATATGTTCGCCTAATGGGGTTACCGGTATTTTTACGAACCTTCACACATCTGATGGAGACCACTTCCGATCATCCGGAGTATTTCGTCGATCATCAGTACCTGAAGTCGGCCATCTAGAACCTGCTACGGGGCCGATATTGTCTCTTGGATGTCCCAAGGGCCCTCCTTTTAATTTGACGAAAGGTTCTGTTCCTGTCATCTGGGGTCTCCTATCGGTATGATGGACCTCCTGAAACTGCAACGGGCGAACAAATATGTTTAGCACCTTTGGCAAATAGCAAGGGGAGGTCAGGTCACGGGCAGGCCAGCGGGTCAGGCGCCGACGGGTCAGGGCGCGTGACCCGCCTAGTGACACGCGGCGGTGACGCAGCGCCAGGAACGGCAGCCGTGTCGCGCAGCCGCCGGCACCGCGCGCTACGCCGGCAAGTTGAGCAATTAAGCGGGTCAGCGCGGCGGCGGACGGCTCGGCACCGCCCGGATCAATGCCCTGCGAGGCGGCCAGCATAACAGCGGCTAAGTGGACCACCGCCGACGCCCACCATCGACCTCAGCATTCGGGCAAACACGAAAAACGCGGCTGCTCGGTGGCGACGGCTCGCGAGCGCGCCCGACAAATAACCGGACGGTGGGAGGGAGCGCGGGGGGGGGGGGGGGCGTTCGCGCGCATCCGCCGCCCGCCGACTCGGGCAGGGGTGGGCGCAACCAGACCCGACCCGACCAGACAGGCGCCGACCCTCCGGAGGCCGCAACGCCGCTGCGTGACCGGCCGGCCGGAATAATTCAGAGCTTGTGGTGGGAGCGAGTGCGCCAGCCGGCCGGCCGGCATACAACCCTGAAATATTCAGACGGTCCGGCGCGGCGGCCGGGCGGCGGCCGCGGCGGCCGGCGCCGCGCCGGGCCGCCCGCCCGGCGGCCGTGTTGCGCAGCGGCCCGACCGGCCGGCAATGTCGGAATTCAGGAGGAGCTGTCTGAAAACACGTCGGGTGGGCGTACCGCCGTGCAGATCAATACCGCCGGCCGGCGGCGGTCGGCGCCGCGCTCGGACGAGGCCCGGGTCGGGCGTGGTGACGGCCCCCGGGGCGCCACCGCTGGTGCCCCGCGGCACGCTCGCCGGCCACCGGTTGGTCCGTGACGCGCCTCTCCCGCGGGCCCGGTGGTCGGAGCTGTGGCGCTGCGATTGGGGTGGTTGCCGCAGCGTTTGATGCGCGGGCAACTCTCTCGATCGCGCGGCAGCAAGTTTCCCGTCCGCTGATTCGGGGGCCTTTGAGAGGAGCTAAATAGTTTCTGCCCTCGGCTTTCATTAGGCCTTTAAATTTGATAAATTTTGTTCGTTAGATGACCATCTATCGAAGCGTATCATGCCACTTACTCATATACTTGAAAGCGATGCCTCAAAGTGAAAAAACAGCCAGTATTTTTGCAGGAGACTTCTGAATTTGGTGGTTAATAAAACAAGCCGATAAGGAGCGGGGAAACGGACGCACTTTCTTGGAATTAAGCCCGCAAATCAAGGCAAAGATCTTTCGCATCGTTTTGTTTAACGCCGTTTCATCATCCTCGGCATCCCGTTTGCAGATCCCTACATGATCACATCACCGCGACTGATATCTGCATAAGAAAAGCTGTCAAGTTGATTATGGACGAGTTTATCTGCATACGATTTGCATGAGTAAATATATTTTCCTTTCGTGTTAAACTATAACACTCATTAGAGCGCATTCAATATTGCTTGCGCCCAACAATGTGCTAGAACAGCTTACTAGGAAGTCATTTCCTATTAAACACAAAAGAAAGTCCATTTTCGATAGTGTATAGGGTGACTTGGCGTTCCTACGTAAAATCATACCGTAGATGTGATTCTTGAGCATGTATATCACACATAGCTGATGGTGACACTGTGCTCACACTCACTCGCATATCAACAGATTAATGCTTTTCTATTATGATACAGCGTGACACAGCAACAGCAGGAGGCAGCTCAAAGAACGGCAACGAAATCGGTTTAAATCAAACGCACATGGATGGTTCTGGGAAGATTGACATCTAGCTCGCAGTCCGAAGCGGGATGGCAGTAATTCTCTTGGACCATGTTACTCGTGGTGAAGGCAGTCGTGCCATCTTTTGGCCAACATAGACGCCCTTATCATGGTGAAAATCAGTCCTTACTCAAAATCCTTACGATGTGACATAATGCCCCACCACTGGTGTCAAGTAGAGGGGATGAATTAGGGAGGGGAAGGGAGGAAGAAAACTGACGCCAACATTATGTTTTGCAAGGAAAGAAATTATTGAAAACTGACTTTTCTCACCCCTAAACACTTCGTGAGTTTCCGACGTCAGCGTTGTTGAGTGTCCAACAGCACATGCCCGACATTGTTGTTTTTCATCTCGATGTAGGCTGGTGCAGGAAAAATAACCCGCATGTGGACGTCATACCTTCTACTACAACTGCTAACGTTTGTTTTGTGCAGATTCAACCATGCCTCAGATGCTCACAGATATGTCATATGTAATATGTCATACGCGGTTGGCGATCGATTACAGCTCCTATGGCGTTGTTGAGGCGTCCTAAAGAGCTTGGCAGCGTCCATCACTAGACAGGCCCCGGATCTCTAGTCGTTGAGAGTCATTAAAGCTCTTTTTAAGACAGTTTATGAAAGGACATTCAAGCTTTTTTAGTCTGAAAGTTTATAAAGCCCAGCTGTTTTTCATTAACAGTGAATGCCTAAAGTTAGCGTGGTTTGATCTTACTTTGAAATGGCCCTGTGAATAGTTGTGCAACGTTCATTTTCCAAGAAAGGCTAGCTTAACATTTTTATGCGGGCCATCTGGCTAGCATCTAGTGAGAGAGTCCCGTCCGGTGGAAGACGTGTAAACGACTGGCTCAGTCGAACAACAGCTCGCCCAGCCATTGTCTGTCTCTGTCTCGCAGATAAGATCACTCATTTAAAACGGAGGTCACATGCTACCAGTGCTTGTTCCGCTTGTTGCTGTCTGTTGCTGTTTGTTGTTACCAGTGCTGTTTGTTCCTGCTTGTTTTGAACGCCAAATTTTTTCAGCAACGCTGACCAGATAAAGCCCAAATTTTCCGTTTAAGCATTGCAGTCAATTTTACATTTCTTAGTATTCTTGACATAACGATAAACACCATTTGCCGTTTTGATATGACTGCTCTGCAATATTTATTGTCGTATTTTCTCTTGACAACGAGCATCACTTGAACCATTGCTCAGCTTGTCATTTGTGCTACATGCATCAAGACATGGCCACAAAACGAGTCCTATAGGACACTGCTGTTTTTATATTAGAGGCGTTCAATCTCAACTCGTACTGATTCCATCCAAAGCCTGATAACTACACGCTCGCATAGGTCATAATATCACACCTGCACTCTTCTCAGTATTTTCCACTCCGCCTGGCCGATGGTCTGTCCTTTCATCCCGAAACCCGAAAATCCCTTGGTCATTCACCAACATCTCAATGATGCTGCATTTCTCCCAGTCGGTGAACAATGCGCTCATATCCTGTTATCCCCAGGTGATGAGTGCACTGTGTGTGCCGTTTCAGTGCTATACCTCAGCGCTTGCCCGGCGTGAGGTGTCCCCAGAACGATGAACGACGACTCAGACTCGATACTAGACGACGAAGAACGTAGCATCTTTCAGCCCTTCACGCGAGAGACACTAGCGGCCATCGAAGCTCGCATCGATGAAGAAAATGCAAAGAAAAAGGAACTACAAAAGAAGAAGGAAGAAGGAGAGGTAGGTGACAGCTGTTCGTTATTTTAGTTCACGTGCTTATATTTCGTGTTTGTAGTATTACTGGAAAGCAGATACATGTGTATGTCGATGATATTCTTTGGCGGCCAAACTATCGCCGCATAACTCTGGCATCGACGGACTGTGTTTTACCACAACTCTCTAGTTACTTGTTTTGGCATGAACGATGGACCTTTCTCCTCATGTCATCTTCATTTGGATTTTCTGGCACCAACATGGTGAATCTAAGCCAACATGCATTATGGCACGTTTTTCATCAAAGACTTCCCCGTCTCCGGCCTCCTCGAGAAATGTAAATCGTTCAGCTGGCTTGTATGTTGTCGGCATGGGTGGCAGTGCTCATCTTTTTGGTGTGTCAGGGCCTGGTACAGCCCTTGAATGTTGTGAGTAATAACTACAAGCTCAGAGCGCCAGCACAGCTTAGGGCTCATGCAGCCCCTCGTAATAAACGAATGCATAACGTAATGGCTGTTGTAAGAAGAAAAACTATTGCCATGGCTCTGAGCTTGTCCTTCATGCTGCCGTCTGTGCTGCGATGTTAATGTCGGCCTTGGGATACTTACGTATTCGTGTGTCTGGATGGTTCTTGTTCTCGCTATCGCAACTTTCGTCTTCTCTTGCTGTTGTTACGCCTGTCTTTTCCCTCTTTCTATTTCTCTCTCAGTCGCAGGAGACATCCATTAGAGGAAGGAGAAGAAAAAAGAAAGAAGTAAGCAAAATGACTGGACTGCACCCTAGAGCCACGAATAAACAGTTGTACATAACTATAAGAACGGAACAACATGCATTCGTAGAGGATCTCGGGCTGAGCGGTTCTAGTGAACAGCCTCTGCTAAAAAGCACAGCCTTCTTTCGTTAAACGGTGCATGCAAACAATGCTGGAGAAAGTTTCGAGTGTGTCATTCTTGCGAATTACGAATGCATATCGAATGCCATGAAGTTTTACTACAGCCTTTCTGTGGATCTCAGATATTGTTTCTTTTTATCTGTGCTGTAGAACAATTTTTAACCTTAACTACTTGCTAGTTTTTGAGGGGAGGATCACCGTAGTGAATGTGAATCGGACACGACCTTTGTCTGTTCCTTTCGGCTCTGATCGGCACCAGTAAGACAGCAAAGTTGTAATTTTTTCTGAACTTTTATGATTCGTAACATGCTCATATATGCTGCACCTCCTATTTTGGTAATCATATTCTTATTTTTCTCTCGCCTCGCTGCTAAAGTGCATCCCTACCAAAGCTTCTTGCTGTGCCATTTGGTTATCCTCTACCGCAAACAAGTAGCCGCACTCATGTACCATGACATGTCACTGCGATATCTCTCTTGGATGTGTGCCTTCTCTTGCTAATCTTTCTTTCGCCCCTCTCTCTTTCATTCACCCCCGCTAACTGTCTTTCACCCGATGCTTTCGCCTCCCACCCAGCGCCGCAGAGCATCCGCTTACGCCGCGCCGTCGGTACACGAAACAGACGAGGTTTGTTTCCCGTGGCGAGCCCGCCTCAGCCTAGACCAGCCGTTAGACGGACCGCGAGTTCTCTAGAGACTGCCATAGTGGCCTAGGAGAAGCCCAGCGCACACAGGCGATGAACTGACGCATAGACTCATAGCAATAGACTCGTCGGCCCTGCTCCCTCGTCCCAGCATAAGTCAACATCAGACCGCTGATGGCGACATGAACCACGCGCGAAGACATTGTGCGAATGCTGACTGAAATCCGGACAATAGCCGACGGAGCGACCGTCGTAGCTGCTCATCGCCGTCGATCCCCTGCCAGCCCGGTTAGTCGGGCAGACCGAAGCGAGGCCTTGGATGACAATGAGGCTCTTGAAATCGTTCTCGGGTGGACTGCTGTCGATCGTCGTTTCGGCGACGGCAGACCCCAGACACGACCTCTCTGGGGTGTCCCTCCAGCAGCAGCTGCTGCTGCTGCGGCCGTCTTCTCCACCCCGGGGCAGCGCGCCTCGTCGACCCGCGCCAAGGCAGGTCCGCTTGCGATGGGCTCCCTGCCCGGAGCCCCTGCCCCGATGGCCCGTGGGAGCTGCTCTGGGCACGGCACGAATGACAACGAGCCCCACCGCGGCCGGCCGGAGCCAGGCGCTGCGACCCACAGCCAACGGCAGAGCCGGGGGCCACGTCAGCGAGGCTCGCTCTCCGGTCAGCCAGCGCCAGATCGAGCAGTCGAATCGCGCGACGCGTCAGACGGCGCGAAATAGTGCCCTCGGGACGTATACTTGAGCGGTGGACTGGCTGGAGGCGGCCGGTCGGCGCTCAGTATGGGGAAAGGGCGGCTGGGCGCGGAGTGTGGGCGACGCCGGTGCTCAAGGCGGCTAAACTAGCGCATCGGGTTGCATAGGCTTTAAAGCAGCGCCGCGCTCTAAAGCTGCTTTCGGGAGGATGGTGATTGCCATATCACTTTGGTTACTACATTCCAAGCAGCCATTATTTATCATTGGATTCCTTGTTGACTTCGTTCCTGGCACCGTAGTCAGCGAGAATGAAGTAACCATTTACAAGCACGTTTTTGCGGCAGGAACAAAATGAAATAGCTGACAAAAGCCAGGGTAAAAACGGCGTTTTCAGCGCTGTTTACATGCCGCATGTGAATAAGCGCAAATATGACAGACACGTTTAAACATCTCTTGAAGTCCACCACCTAAGGAGCAGGATGCCGTAATGCCTCCGTGCAGAAATTCCCATAGCCCGCTCAGATGAGTCACTACCGCGCACTGAGAACGTGCGCAAAGGCCGGAAACATTTGCAAACAACCTCCTCACGACTCACAGATGCATCGACGGCATGCACTGTACGAGACTGACGGCGGTTAGCACTAGTGACGGTTGGTCTAGTTAGCACAGCGGGGCATCACTCCGCGCGTCCGAGCGTCCTCATGTAGTCCAGCAGAAATGCCACGGTCGCCAGCCCCGCCCCACGGGGTCGGCGCCGGACGCCGCTGCACGCACCAGGCTTTGGCTTTTGCCCGCTGACGCGCTTCCGGTGCATGGCATGCCTTGAGATGGGATGACTTCCGCTTGGTGCTTGCGAAGTCAGCGCATGCCTCGCGCCCCGGTGCAAATTGCAGCTGGCAGGGTCACCACCGCACTGGCATGACGTTAGTGTGCTCGTCAGGGGCCCGGGATTGAGGGCTCGCCGTCTATATGCAGGTATTTTCAGCAAATGTTGTAATGGTCTGTACCAGTACAAATGTGAAGAGGTAACGGAATACGCCACTTTATTGTATTTTAGAAGCGTACTTCCTCCTCCCCGTGCGATCCCCAGTGAGTCAGCTAAATGCGCAACGAATGTCGGACCGTTCTGCGGTCTGGTGCTTATCGGGTGTGAGCCCCAAGCGACTGCTTGCATGCACTTGTGTCTATTGTCCGACGGGAGCCAGGACATAACTTGACATGCAGTTATCGATAAGAGTAACCATGATGATTCTGATGCTAGCTTCTGAAGGTACCATGAAACAGCGACTTTGCTGTATTCGTATCCCATTTTCTCATGGGTGCGTTTCTGTAGGTTGCCGCATCTGTTTACCCTGATCATTGTGATTGAGATGTCCTTTCAACTTGACCTTGAGGAGACAAGATCTCGATGAGGTCACCCACATAGCTCTCCAGTGAAACAACAGAGAGGTTCATGTTACGCTGTGCATACTTAATCGCTCATATCAGAAGCATTCTCGCTTTATAGTTCCAGGGGAAAGTCGATGTAAAGCCGCCCATACACCTGTAACCGCCTAGGTATTACACTGAATCTCGCCAAAATTTGTGTGAACCCCTATCTCTTAATCTGCGTCCCTTTTTCTCATCTTATCAGTAGGTACAATCTGTTAAATTTTGCATCCTGCGCTCCCCGCCAGCCGTATCATCGGTGTTCCATTTTACTCGATGTTTATGATAAACTTCTGAACAAGTTCAGTCCCTTGAGTATAAATGTTTACCATGAAAGCGTCAAGTTCTACCTCTTTTAACCTTGACCGGCCCGGCTCATACATTACCGAGCTTTGCTTGACGTCTTGCAGAGTCAGCATTGGAATAGCTATCGAACGGGCGGCATGGAACTTTACGAAGCTTGAGTGGCCAATGATCGATCCAACACGGCACAGCCCGAACTAATTTAGCCCAGGGAAACCCAGCCGAACCCAACTAGAACCAGCCGAAACGAACCCCGACCACCACACTCAACACAACCCAATATTCACAACTCAATATAGATCACCAAGGACAAGTGTTGCAGAAGCGTCGTTTGAGCTTTTTCTGCGCTATTTGAGCCGCTCTTTAAGCAGCTGAAGTGCTTATTTTCTGCCTCACAATTTCTAAAAAAGCTTACGTAGAATATATGCTATTTAAAGCTCAAAATGACCGATGGTAATGAAAAGCACTGGCAAACGTTTGATTGAAGATGGAAAAATAATGACTAACCTGCACCATCAAGCCTTACTCTTCCCACCAACCCCGTAGTCTAAGGCCATTTTCTTTTTACAGTAGATTCATTTCTTTCCAAGAGTGTGGAAATGAGATGATAGCCTTTTGCCACGGGGGACTCCTGGCACCAGTTACTTTGTTCACACTGCTTCGGTTAATGACGTCGCCCAGCAGCCATATCTCCTCACCGGTCCGAACAGTGACATCACACTGTGGCTGTCACTGTCGTCACACGCCTGGTCGGCGTGTCGCACCGGTCCATACCTCTCTCATTGTCCGCTAGTAGGGTCACACTGTGTCGGCTAGCGATGTCATTCCATAACGGACAGTGCCACCACACTATGACGTCAAGCGGTGACGCCGCGTCGTGTCGGCCAGTAGCAATGCAGCATGTCAGTCAGTGACGTCACGATTCGTTGGCGAGTGACGTCAGTGACGTTGCCGGCGCCGGTCACGGCCGCCATGATCGATCAATGCGAGCCGCCAGCAGGGCTATTGAATCGGTCCCAATTCACCAAATTATCCATTGACACAAGTCATTATCGAATCGAGGACACGCTGGTGAGGACACAGGGTGGTTCCCGACCTGCCAACTTTAAGTCATTTCGTCAGTCACTGGCCGCAGGCTGGGAATGTCTGTGTTCATCCTTGTGGATGCAAACGCACCACACAGGATATTCATGCGGTTTGTTGGCACTCCCTACCTGAAGTGCAGCTGCTTTTTGCACCCGGTCGGGGTGTATGCCCTCTGTTTACAGAATGGTCGAGGGTGCGCTCAGACATTGGCTGATTAAATTTGTGGGAAAATAACGCCTACGGTCAAATTCCTGGGCGGCGATCAACCCCGCTCTTATTTTGATCTGACCTTGCTCGTGGGCCAACATAACGTGCTTCACTCCTGTGAAAAAGATGCCATCTACCAGGTGAGAAGCTTAGTACCACTCGCGGCAACATCATCGACCGCACCTGACACCCGAGCGTAGCGTTCCTGTCCAGCCTGATCCCCAGCGCTCGCGGCGGACACCAGTGACTGAGCCGCGTCTGCACCCGGGTGGTGCCGACACGCGGCGAGTATGCGTCCGTGCGTCGGCACTAGCCGAGCCCGCTCTGGTGCCTGGTCCACGCGCCGGCTGACGCCTCCTGCCGACGCTGCGGTCCAGGTGGTGTACCAGGACGAGGACGAGGACGACGGTCCCCAGCCGGACCCGACCCTGGAGGCCGGCAACAACCTGCCGATGCGCATCAAGCCCGACTTTCCGCCCGAGCTGATCGGCGTCCCCATCGAGGATATCGACCCCTTCTACCACAACCAGCGGGTGAGTAGGAGCTGCGGACAGGTGCTGGGCGGGCCGGTCACTTGGGGCAGCTGCGGACAGGTGCTGGGCGGGCAGGCGGTTTGGGGGAGCTGCG
This sequence comes from Pollicipes pollicipes, assembly GCF_011947565.3. Lineage (NCBI taxonomy): Eukaryota > Metazoa > Arthropoda > Thecostraca > Pollicipedomorpha > Pollicipedidae > Pollicipes > Pollicipes pollicipes. Next base: position 34,141,739 of record NW_023596746.1, read on the forward strand.
GACAGGTGCTGAGCGGGAATTGGATTTATTATATCTGCAGGAACGCTGTGGACAGACGGAGCATGAGTTGGGGGCCTTTAATCAGTGCTGAGCTGAGAGCCAGTTATTACGGACTGTGAACAGGAGCTGAGCAAAAGAGGGGTTAGCACCAGCTGTGCGGGCCTCCTGCCACACTAGCCTTTGAGGGAGGAGCATGGCTTATGTAACGGCACGCGGCAGGGACTGGTCGGCGTGAGAACAGATAACATCGAGATGTAGAAAATAGCCTTTTTAGCAGCTACTTGAGGCGAGCGGAACAAAATACTTTACTGACATGAATCGCTTTTCCGCTGCATGGAACAGAGTTGGCGTTCTTACACACTGATCCCTTTCTTTTGACTGATTTCTTTTGACTTTTCCTCAGTGTGGATGGGTTGGGCGAGCGGAAAGCTTAAACTTAACAGGAAACTACAACCATGGCCAATAACTGGCACAGTTGTATTCCACGGATCGGGGCTGTGACTCACAGTGGCCGGCACTCCAGGTCGCTGCCCTGCCCCGGCATGCAGGCACGTGGGTAGCCGCGACTGCCGCATCGCTCACCCCGACCTGCCACCGAGCAGTGCCACTTCCAGTAGTTTGGGTGCAGTTTGGGTGGAACAGCTCGCGAGTGCCAGCAATTTGTCTTGTGCTAAATTAGCACCAGCCAGCATTTATCATGCGCAGAAGCTCAAGTGGGTTTGCCTCAAACTTCCTGGTCAATTACTCGTTTTAAATGTTTCCCACTAAGCCTGGCCCGTGCTCCGATGTCCAGAGCGTACTTCGTATAGTTTTCTCGGCTTGAAAACACGAGTATCGATGTTGCAAGCAATCCGATAAATGAAAATATGAATCACCGTAGAAGCACGCAACTAATAAGAGACATAATGTGCTGCACTTTACTTCATTTCGAAATACACGGAATTTTCTCATCAGCTCTTAGACAGAGCTCTTTTTTGGCACTTCAGCTGCGAGGGCACGTGCAAATGGCGCCTCCCATCCCAGCCTCTACCTCGCACTGCCCATACTCGCGTCGGTCGGACACCAAACAAACATTGGATTCCAGACATCGGCCACGGTCAAGCACAGCACCTAAATTCTCGAACCTTGTGCAGCGCCTACCGGACGCCGCAGCCACAGTCCGGCGGCGCGGCCCCGCGCACCGCCTGGCGCCGCCACTGCGCCGCCGCCGCCCTCTGAGAAGCCAGGCGGCGGCGGCGGCGGCGCGCCGACCGCCCTGCGATGATGGATTTATTGTCGGCGGAGACGGCGTCCGGCCGGCGCCGACCCCGGCGGCGGCGCGGGCCGGCCTGATCGGCGCCGGCGCGGCGAAAACACGCCGCCGGCCGGCCGACGGCAGCCTCCACCATACAGCCGCCTGTTTGTGGAGACGGCCCGCGGCCTGCCACCGTTGGCGGGCCGCGGGGAATGCCCGGCGGCGGCTTGTGACCGGCCGCGTCGGACACGGGATTGTGGAAGACCTGGGACCGGGGACACGCTGGATTGTGGAAGACCTGGGACCGGCACACGCTGGATTGTGGAAGACCTGGGACCGGGACACGCTGGATTGTGGAAGACCTGGGACCGGGACACGCTTTGTTGTGGGAGATCTCGAGCGCGGGCTGCTTCATGGTGTTCAGCACGGGACCGAGACGCACTGTGTCATGGCGAACGTGAGGCCGGGACGAGCGGGGCCGTGTTAGGTTCGAGACCGGGACGGGCGTGCTTTGTTGAATCTGGGACTACCACACACTGTGCCGTGTTAGACCTGGGACCAGGACGGGCGTGTTGTGCTGGGCTTGGAATCAAGGCGCTTTGTTGAGCCAGATATTCAGTACGAGACCCTATACGTGTAGTTTGATACTAGACCGAGATTGAATGCTTCATCCCTTTCTTCCGCTACCCATCTTACGGTTTCAATAACAAAGGCCCATATTCTGTAGGACACGTGTCTCATCAGACCGCATACCCGCACACCGCGGACATTGCACATAACCGTTTCGCGGACCGCCTTCCGCGGCAACTACCCATGTCCATGTCAGCCCTAGTTTCGACAACACTTCTGGCAAAACCATCACCACGCCACACCGGGACATCCACCGACGACCGCATTCCACAGCCTGGCACCGATCGACCCTCGCCCCTCCCCGGCGGTTATGGCACATCACGTGGCCATCACCCTTCCGCATGGGAGGCGTCCACTGATCACCCCTCCAAGTGACGGGTGGAAAACGCCTCAACGAAAGACGATCGCCGGGTCGAAGCTGCCTCGTGCGCGCTGCGTGGCCGCCGTGTCATTCCCGCGCTGAGGACCGGTACGCGCCGCTTGATTGGCTAAAAGAGCGCCGAGCCTGCGTTCCGTATGCAGTAATCATCGCATAAAGCGCTTCATGGCCGGAGGGCCGGCGTCGGCGCCGGGTAATCACGGAGTGCCCGCCGGGTCGATACGGCGGTCGAGGGCATGGCGGCCGGGCCCGCGTGACGGGCGACCGTGACGTGACGGCACAGGGCGGGAGGATGCCACCGTACCGTGACAGCACGGCATCCCCCGAACCATCAACAACTCACCGGCACGAGCTCCAGGGTCATACAGGCGGACCAGCGCTGGCCTCCGTGCAACCGTGGAAGTTCAAAGTGGGCAGCCGGCTGTAATGCGCCCGAATGATTTGTTTTGGTCAAAGTGCAAGGTCTGGCCTAAATATAGGCGGGCACTTATCCGTTGGTTCCTTCACAAGCTGTCGCCCTAAAAAAAACATTCAAAAGTTGTCCCGAACGACACTTTAGGTGGCTTAACATATTTAAGTGCATGTCTAGTAGAAATAACCAAAATTTGCCAAACTCTTACCGTCTAAAAACCCGAGCTCTGCCGTCCCGATCTGTCTGAGCCCTCCCTATGCCCGGCCGTGGTTGCGAGCGTTCGCAGCGCGCCGCTCGGAGGTCACCCCGCCGCGTAATGCGACCGCCGCCCGCGACGACCCTGACCTCGGGCTGGCCGGCGGCGGCGCCACCTGCGACCGAGCGGCGCAGCGCCCGGCCTTCCCCGCCGGCCCCCATTGTCCGGCCGATAGCGGCACGACGAGCGGCGTGCAGTCGGCACAATGGAGTCCCATCACCAGCCGCTGTCTATTATCGCCCGCGCGCGGCGCGCGCCGCGCCGTCCACCGGCGCCCGCCGGCCGCCGCCGCCGCGCCGCCTTACCTTTGCTGGCGCGCGCGCCCCTGAATAATGTCCATTTTTCACAACTTTGTTTCGGCGTTGCCATGGTTATATTGAGTAGTGGCGTTCGATTGTTGGTTGACGAAAATCATCAAACATGCATGCCGTCCGGACGGTTGTGGGTCGTTGGCTGGAGGCGACAGACGGCCCGCCTGGCGGCGACCGTCGGCAATTAGGCATCGGCGGCCTCCGCAGCTGGCCACTGCTGAATAATGCGCGCCCAATACGGCCCGCTGCCAAGACATGCTTGACCCGGGTCGCTGCGGTGAACGGCGGGGTCAGGCGGGCGTGCGCTCTGATCGCGCCGGCGCGTGGTGAGCTGGGGTCACCTGGCGGGAGTTGCCCCAGATTCGTCTCCGCCAGATCCGGGCTGGCTGCCGGCGAGGTGCGTACTGGGGGTGGGGGTCGAGAAGGTCAAGTGTGGGTGTACGAGTGGCGGTCAGTATGCACTAAACCGTGGAATGGGTCGCATCGGTCGCCATGACAGCCAGCGGCAAAAAAGACTCACGGTAGTTACACCGGCAAAAACAAGTCATCAGGACCAAGGTCAGGTTATTAATGCAAAAAATGACCCAGGAGGCCTCAAGGTCGTTTGTTTTCTGTATTAGCACGTGCCCTGGGCACACCATTTGTGAAAATAAGGTCATATTTTCAAGTTCATTTTTTTCTCTACATGCAGCGATGTGTCCCATGCATCAAGTGAAAAACATTGCAACCCATGATTGTATTCGCCCATGTCTAAGTGTGCGTCAGGATTTCCAAGAGCGCGTCAACAGCAATGACGAATGTGCCGTGCATGTAACACAACTTTGAAACATACTGAGGGCTTCTTGTCTGTCTCTTCACATAGTAAATCAAAGACGATATATGTTACATCGCATTACTGTGCATTACCATGAAAATAGATTGTCGCTGATCTCAAATCTTCCTTCAATATTTTTTTTCTTGCAGGAGGAGCAGTCTCTTGAAAAGTTATTTCCTCCCGACTAATAACTGCCGATGTTGGTTAATAGCTTAGTTGCTTTCATGATGCGCTTGTCAAGCTGTTATCCAGATCCTTCTGTGGAGCCTAGGCGACCGACTGACAGCGGCCATCCTGTGTTTCCAGACGTTCGTGGTGGTGAACAAGGGGCTCGATATATATCGATTCAGTGCCTCAGCAGCGTTGTGGATCCTGGACCCGTTCAACTCGATCCGTCGGTCAGCTATCTACATCCTGACTCACTCCCTGTTCTCATTGATCATCATGATGACCATCATCTCCAACTGCGTCGTCATGGTCATGCCGGCCAGTGAGACCATTGAAGCCAGCGAGTGAGTAGTCGGTCGCCCTCAGATGGGCCTGGTTCGGGGAGCTGCGGTGTTTGTGTGCCGACGGATTGTCGCTGCCTGATACACCTGATGGACTAAGTCGCGCTGAAACTTATGTTGCCGATACCGGGGAAACTCAACGGACGTTTGGAAAGGCGACAACAGCAGCAGCCACGCTGAGACGCTCATCGCAGCTAGATGGTGATAATATTGATTTTTTGGAGTCCAGCCTCACCAGAAATAATGAAATGTGCAGTGCAACTGATGACAGATTATGTGCCTTCTGCTATTTGCAATTTTCGCGTGCGTTGCTGTTGGGTTGACCACTGTTTCTTGTGCTTCTCTTGCAGAGTTTTGTTCACGGCGATTTACACGTTCGAGTCTGTTGTGAAGCTCATGGCCAGGGGGTTTATTTTAGCTCCGTTCACATATCTGCGGGACGCGTGGAACTGGCTCGACTTCGTTGTGATAGCTTTAGCGTAAGTAATACGAAGGGGCTTGCGACTGATGGCAATACCGAAAGCATTGGGGTATACATAGCCGATCACTGAGGGTGGTAGCGCCATAATGTTCGCCACATCGCACCTCCTCTTTTGATGACTGTGATGGTACCAGATCTGGTCGTGTCGGATGCTCACAGATGCGAAGCATGAAGAGGCGGTGGGTGGCAGTGGCACATAATGGTGTCTTCTTTGTGGGTACGTCATCTAGATGCAACAGGCTTGAATAGATGATTGGCTTGTTATGATAACCCCACTTTATCTGTTCCCGTCCACAGATTCGTTACCATGGGTGTAAATTTGGGAAACCTTGCTGCCTTGCGGACGTTTCGAGTCCTACGTGCTCTCAAGACCGTGGCGATTGTGCCTGGTAAGTGTCGTTCCACGGCGGGTCGGAGATTATATGACATCATTGCATACTCTGCGTCAGCCAGCAGTTCAGTCCAGACATCAGCGGTATCTCGTTTTTGACTTATTTCCGTCCATGATATGTGCCTGCAGCTGTTATGCTTGGTGAACTCTCCGTGAGCTCAACGCCAACTCTTTCCAATGTGAAAACGAACACTGGATGCGAAGAGTGGATTTCAAAATGACTTAGCACTGCCCATCCGTATGAAAGGTTTTAGGCAGGCATAAATTATGTCATGTGTATGCGACAAACTACACCTCAAGGCTTTTGAAAGTTTATCAAAAGACATTTAGGTGCGCTTGGATCCGAAGATAATTAGGTATTCGGATAGATTTAGATACTGTTCTATCAAAATGCTCTTTCCGTTTCAGGTTTGAAAACTATTGTTGGTGCGGTGATAGAATCAGTGAAGAACCTGCGTGATGTCATCATATTGACTATGTTCTCCTTGTCCGTGTTCGCCTTAGTTGGACTGCAAATTTATATGGGTGTGTTGACGCAGAAGTGCGTAGAGAACTTCGTGAACGATACAGTTGTGATCGAGAACGGCACTCAGCGAACGGTGCACTACGTCATGTCCGACGCCGAGTGGTACGCCTGGAGCTCAAACTCCAGTAAGTCGGCCTCTTTCTCTCTCTTCCTCTCTCCCTCTCTCCATTCCACTCTCTCTCTCTCTCTCTCTCTCTCTCCCTCTTTCTCTTTCTCTCCCTCTCTCTCTCCCTCTTTTTCTCTCTTCCCTTTCTCTCTGTCTCTGTCGCTGTCTCTCTCTTTGTTTCTGTCTCTGTCTCTCTTTTTGCGCTGCCCGGTGGTGCATGCCAATGTAGAATGTCATCGCTGTGTGTATGGTCACCCCGTGCTTGGTTTGGGCCCTCCAAAGAGACTCACACGGTCTGTGACCTGGCTAGCATCAGTAAAAAAAAAGATGCAGCTAGAATAGCATGCGAGAACATTCCTTTCAATGAAGTGGGTCATTTATAAAAAAGAGGTTTCTCAAAAGTTCTGGTTTCGTAAAAACCAAAAGAGGTTATTTAGATACACACAAACTTCACCACACGCTGTGTAATCAATGATCAATTATCTCATTCCAGTAAGCACTGAGGGGGAGGGCAACAATCATATTTCCTTTACTCCTACAAATTATTGTGGCTATCGCACCACTCACCGTACTGATCGAACGGACAAAAATCTGATTTACTCATCTGGAAACACGTGGGACGTACCCAACGAGCAGGTTTTCTGTCCGCCTAGGGAGGGGGTGCTAAGACTCGCTAACTTTCTGGACAGCTAGCACTGGCTCGATGTGCGTTAACTGTAAAAAAAAATAACCATGTGGCTACCGCCTTCCCCTCTCCTCCTTGACTTGGGTGAACTGCCGATGCTCTCTGCTGCTTTAAAGAAACATGTTCGGCGCGCGTTATAAGAAAAAAGAACACAATTGAAACAAAAGCATTCCTCACTATCATCACAACCATAATGCTTCTGATGGTGGCTTTCCAGACACCCCAATCCTCTTTCGCGTGCGTATATGCTGGCGAGGGCGTGAGCGTGTGCGCGCGCGATGGTGCGTACATGTGTGCGTGCGGGGCGTGAGCGTTGTGTGAGGCAGTCGAGAGTTTGTGTTCTGTGGATGTGTGCGTGTGTGGGTGTGCGCCCTTCTGCGTTAGAATGTGCTGGTGGACGCGCAGACATCTATGGGTGTGGGTGTGGTTAGATATTTTGTGTGTGTGTGTGTGTGTGTGTGTGTGTGTGTGTGTGTGTGTGTGTGTGTGTGTGTCTGAATTTGTGTGTGTGTGTGTGTGTGTGTGTGTGTGTGTGTGTGTGTGTGTGTGTGTGTGTGTGTGTGTGTGTGTTTGTGTGTGTCTGAATTTGTGTCGGTGTTTGCGTGTGGGGATGTTTTTGTACGTGTGTGTGCGTGTGCGTGTGGAAGAGAAGAGTGAGGATGAGATGAAGGCGTTAGTTGCGAAAGAGGGAGGAAATGAGCACATGAGCGCATATGTGCTTGCATTCGTGCCGATATAATACAAATACACAATCAGGCAGGGATGCATACACGCAAACCTGCATTTCCGTGCTCTACGTTCATGTTGGCGCTTCCCTTCTCCAACGCGGGCATGATGTGTAAAGCTCCAATTACCGTAACTGAACTCATCTTAAAATTTATTTCCGATATTAATAGCAATGATATTGCCCGTGAAGAGTTCCAGGGAATAACTTAGTCACACTAACACTTGTAATGGGTTGAAAAAGTAACACAGCTTGGTAGCAACGGTGAAAACTTGGAAGTGTCAGGATCCGAAGTGATTACGGCCATTCGTTTGTTTGATTTTTATTGCATTTGTGGACACTAAGGTGGGAAAAACTCGCATGGAAGTCGGGTAGTTGTAAGCCACTTTGCCAAGTGTACCCTTCGCATGAGTGGGTTCTTATCAGTAACGGCCCGCTGCTGTAACTGAAATCGTGCGCCGGCATGCTGTTGTAACTGAAATCTCTCAGATCACATTGCAAACGGCCATAATGCGCTTGTGTGGCATTCGACCAAGTCGCGACGACTCCCAGCTCTCCGAGTTCCATCAAGCACCATCCTGTAGCTTGCAGGGCGTCCATAATGGGCCTTTGCCACGTCAAAGGCAAGACACTGTCCCTATAGCAACGTCATCGGCTTTCTTTTTCCGTCGCAAACACCTGGGCGACCGGCGTCGAATCGATGCGACGGTTCCAGCCGGTGCCGGCGCACGGGCCGTCGGCCTGGCCCGGCCGGCTAGGATCGGCGCTGAAGCATCGGACCCACGGCCGCGTGGCGCCGACGCCGTGCCGCGCTCCCGGCCCCGGCGCAGCACTTTCAGAAAGACACGGCCGCGGTTTGAACCGTTGTGTCATTATTTAACAGCGTGATGCTGCTTTTCGGGTAGGTATTGTCTGCAAAGGCGGCGCGGTTCGATGCCTATATTCATATCTGGTTCTGGGGAGTGCCAATGCGGACCAGGGAACACTTTCGGCTTGATTTGCGATTTGGTTTTGGTCATTATGCCACCGATATCTGCCGGAATTTCCCATGGACGAACACTCGTGGTGATTGCATGTGCACCGTAACGACACTGTCGATGCTGTCGTCATGGCAACACTCGACTTGCTGTCCTAGCGTGGCCGAGGCGACTGTCTGTTTATCAGTTTAGTATGCTGTCCTTTCTTACAGAATACCAGTGCGACGCAAGTTCAAACAGCGCCTGACCTCATTAAGACTGTCGTCTGTACGACGTTAAATTAGTCTAGCATTCCGCGCGGACAATTAGTTTGCCCCAGTCTCAAGCTGTCTTCTACCTGAGCCACGTACGGCTATGCAAAGCCCAAATGAGACTCAAACTCGCTTCACCAGACAAGGTCGCCAGCCTTTGCATCTCACAGCCCGTGACCCCGGCGTCCCCCACATCATCACGCCATTACATGTCCGGCTGTCCGCCACGCCGCCAGCGCTGCGCCGCCCCCAGGCCACCAAACCGAGCACCGCCCGGGCTTGGCGGCGCTCCCCGGACGGTCCGCAGCGGCCGTCGCCGTTCGGCGCGCCGATGCATATTGATTAGCGGCATCGTCGAGCCCGCCGACCACGGCGGCCGCCCAGCAGCCCCATCGATTCCGTGGTGTCGCGCTAAACGCCACAGCCGACCGGGGCGTTCATGGAACAGGCGTCGCAAGCTGTCCACGGCGGCTGTCAGACAGCGCAGCGGCTGTCCGCCGGCACAGCCTACCTGCTTGCCATCTGCGCATAGCGGTACAGCCTACCTAGCGCAGCTGCCTGGTGGCGCAGCCTGCCCCGCTGTACGTCCGGTCGGCTTAGGGGTTGTTTGGGTTTCCTTCATGAAACAGCACACTCTCACTTCAGTGGCGAAAAGGCAGAACCCTATTAGAGCAGCGCATTGCCAATCAACTCCGATGCCCTATAACTATTAGCACCGAAACGTGGGTGGTTTGCAATGCTTGCCGAACCAAATGAATACTTTATCAAGGTCATCGTCGTTTCATATAATGCGACACAAGTCCACTTGATCACCCTAATTTTAAGAACAAGACAGTTATTTTTTTGCGCCCAAATGTCTGATTCAATAACGATGCACCTTAATCTTATAAACAGCTCATATTTGTACTTGTCAGGGGCTATAAAGGAGCCGTTTGTGTTGACACCTTTCAAGCGGATGGCATTACACTAATTTTGCAGAAAACTCGCGGTGACGTCACCGCGCATTTTAAAACCTTATGTTGTGCGGATGAAGCCATCTTCAGAGAAATGATGCTACTATTGGTTTTCTAACACCTTGATCTACATGCCTCTGGAACTATCACAAAATTTACGAAAGCAAACCTGCATTTCCTTCAACTCCAGTGTATTGCAGCGGCCCCATACACACAGAAGCCCTTTGCCGTCATTAGCGCTGGCGTCGGCTGGGCTTTCCCCTAGCCTCGACCAGTTTGCACGGACTTACATTCTATCACTGTCACAGTTTCCGGCCGGCTTTCGTCGGGTCGGGCGCGACGGACGAACGGGCGGAGATGTCGCCCAGCCTTGCCCGTGCCGCAGTGCCGTTTGGTGTCGACGCTGAGGGGGAGGGGGGGGGGAGGGTCGGTAGCGGCGATGGCAAATACGTCGGATTAGTTTCGCGCACGCGGCGACCACACCCAGACGGCGGCAGCCCTGCGAACGGGCCCGTCAGTGGTCCGGTAGGTTCCTTCCGCATCGCTGGCAACGTTGCCACATGGATGATCTCCTCTTCGGTCCTCTCCTCGCTACCGATTCGGACAGTGCTGCCTCCCTTCGTCGCTGCATCAGATAGCGCTGTCCTCCCTCGCTACCGTATCAGATGGCACGGTCCTCCCTCGCCATCGCATCAGATGGCACTGTCCCCCTCACCATAGCATCAGATGGCACGGTCCTTCCTCGCCACCACACCCGATGGTGCTGTCCTCCACTCGCCACTGCATCAGCCGGTATCACCGCTACGGCGCACTCGAGCTGCCAGCTCGTCTCCGTCATTACGGCGCTCCCCGCGGGCCCCACCGTCCCCAGGGCTGGCGGCGTCGGCGAAGATCGCGGCCGCCAGCCTGGGCCGGCTGTTTTTCCCGACCCATAATTTCCCAGGGTGCTCGGGTTGACAGCGGAAATCGCTTCACCTTCGGCGGCCGACGGGCGGCGACGCGGCGGCGCGGCGTCGCGGCGGTGGCGAGAGCGGCGCGGGCGCTTGGCGCGACTGCTGTCGTTGGAGGTGCACGAGAGCGCGTGCACCCAGCCGAGGTGACCATCATGTTTACCGATGCGCCAGGATCAATAGACTCCCGCTGCGCCTGAGCAAATGAGATAAGCCTACGCATGCAAACGCCCTAACGCGCCGATGATGTGGACTGCCGCTGTGCCCCCCCCCCCCCCCTCTTCCCAGACCTTTCAGGATGAAACACAAGCGTGAGGGTATCTGCAAGTCAGTGTTCAGCCTGAAACAGTAGACCCAAGTGTAAAGTTGTTGTGTTAAAAACGTGCAAAGCCGTAATGGGTTTTTACTAACTAAAAGCATAACTTATTTTTGCTAGATGATTTTTGTGTGGTCGACTCTTAACGCCGCATTATTTTGGTCTCACAATTGGCCTTACAAAAGCAACTTTCACGAGGCTATTTGTAACCATTCGCAATTATGTTCTTTGTAAATCGTTGTGTTGAAAGGCTGCCGTTGAACCCTATTTTGTCTTATTTATATTCGCCTCGTTCTAAGTTGGAGAAATTTTGGTAGGCCCAGCCCCTTACGCATTTGTCTTAGTTGTTGCACGAAGTCTCAGAGAATGTGCGCATTCAGCTGCATAGATGGTGGTTTGCTCATATGTGAAATCCTCAAGAGCAAGAGATATTATGTCGATTGATGTTGATTTGAAATGGAGAAGAAACATCTAATGCCTAGGTAGACAGGTAACGGATTATTTCACGTCTTATCTACACGTATGGATTTAATTTGCGAAATGTTGGTCTGTGGTTGCAACAGTTTTCTGGTTCTGTCAGACCAGAATAGAACGAAAGAAAACTGGCATTGCAATGAACTGCCTACAAATTCGCATTGATGCGAGACGTCGGTTTGGACGATTCTTACTCCAAAAAGCATTTGTCTGTCGTGAAACACATCGGAAAACTGACAAATTGGCGGGCCCAGATTTCCCCTACCATCTTTCACCTGCGATCTTCGCCATGCGCACCACGGGCCTCTATCCGCTGTGGAGTTTCAACATTGCTTGCTCGGTGCGCCGTTTCGCGCCAGCCGCACCAGCCACTGCCGAGCGCCACCGACGGGAACCCGCTGCCAATGCGTGTTGTGCTTTAAACTTTCGCTACTGACTTCTCCAGTTTCGCGCGCATACATCTACTAAGCCATCAAATAGATTATTTTTCGGGGAAGCAATTCCCCGATGTCATGGCGCTGATCTCGATCAACCAGGCTTAGTAGTTCTCAGTGGGCTTAGAACTTCCAGGCACGTCGTAGAAGGCTTAATACACGGGATAAGGCCCACGACAGTGACAAAGTCTGATTGAAACTGTTAGAGGTGTGCGCCATTCATCGAATCGGCTGCAGCATATGCGGATTGAGCCCGCGAGATGAAGTCCGGGCTCCTGCCAGCTTTACTGACGGTTGGCTTCGGTGCACCTGGCCGAGCTACCGGTTCGATCGCAATGCTGGTGTCAGCTTGTCCAGTTTGCCTCGGAATGCGTGCCTTCCGACCGGTGCTGTTGGCAGTGAGGTCGCGAGAACGGGCCACTGCTCCACTCACTGCGGCTCGGCTCCGCCGGCCTCCCTCCCCCTCCCTCCCCCAGCTGCTGTCGGCTAGCTATCACGCCAAACCACAGGTCTTTACACCCTGCCTTCTCCAACATCACTCGCTCTGCCAGCGCGGGACCGCGCCAGCCGTCGCACGAGCCATCCCACGCGCCGCGGCCGCGCTACTTCGGTGGGCGGCCACGGTCGTCGCCCGGCCGCGCGATTCGGTCACTGGGTCGGGAGCGCCGTCACGGCCCAAAGCCAGAGCCGCGGCGGCGCGCCCCGGATCGATCGTTCGCTGCCCGGACGCCGGCGGCTCCGGCACGGCCCTGCCCAGGTACCGGCCGGCCAACTGTTCCAACCGCCCAGGTAGCGTCGGGCGAGCCGCTGAGAGGTGCTGAGGAGCACCATGTTACCGCGCTGAGAAGTGCTGAGGAGCGTCATGTTACTTGGCACGGGCTGACGCATTAAATGGCTTTATTGCAGCGGCTGACTCGTCAGGAGGGGAGATTTGGGCGGCTCCTGCCTGTGTCGGCAAAGTGATGGCGGACTTAGGCTTTAGCAGTGCGTCTCAGCCACAGAGATTTCAGTCGCATGTAGCCCGGATGTAAAGACGCCGCCACGAACGAGAGTCTTTCATTGTGTGCAAGACTTTGTGAAACCAACGGGCTTTTTTGTGCTTTGGAAGAGTTTGGTCAGATTGTGGATCGTGGACGCCCAGTCAGTGCTGTAGTATTGATAATCATACACGCAATGTACATAAGCATATAGATACACTCCATCTGAGATGCTGGAACGTCGAATTTTCTTCAAGCCTCCAAATCATCAATTTGAACGCACCAGCACGAGGTCAGCAGTGAGACATTACAGAAGATTGTCAAGCACACCAGCATGATTTTGACTGGCCATATACATTTTGAAACTAAAGTAGCACGTGTCATAACTCGCATTCAGATGCAACACGTGCCAGGATGTCGGCCATGGACTTCTGAATGAGCGAGTCTAAATGGCAAGGATAGGAGACAGGCGGCGGTGACAGAGAACATGAGGGAGGGGTCGGCGGGCAGAAAAGCCAGGGTGAGAACAACGTCTTGCGGGTGCCGGCCAGCCTGTTCTCATGGCTTGCCCGCGCAAGAGCGCAGCTGTGCGCTGCTGCTTGTGCGTGCAGACTCGCGCGCGTCTTGCCAGTCGCTCACGCCGAGAGCATGCTGCGACAACCGTGTTAACGTGGGCTGGAAAGGCCCGACGGACCGTGGGGCCTCATGTCCTCATCGTCTGCTCTCTGAACAGAGGTGGTGGGAAGGCCGTCACACGTAAGCCGTTTTTTTTTTGGCTGAAACAGAATGCGCCTGTGTCCAGCTTTGACCCACGTTGTTCATGTACCTGCAGTTGCGACACAATATGACGCATTGGCTGAACCTTCATGTCTGGACTTTAAGCATTCAATTGAATCCCACCACGGGAGCGACATGGTCTGGAGTTTCTTGTCAGTAGTTTCTTCTTAATTCTGTCTGCATAAAAGCCAGATCACCGCAATATAGGTAAATCTGAGCCAATTCAAAACGCATAGCACATAGTCGGTTCCGAGTCTGACACAAAACATCTAAGAGCTGTATTTACCCTCTGGTAAAATCACCTCGGTCATTGATCAGTGAATGATCGGCCGGAAAGCCAGGATTGGGAGATGATCGAGCCACGGCAAGCCCTCGTGACCTGACGCGCCTCTTCTATCCCGCACTACTAGTTTCCTGTCCCGTGAGAGTCGGTATGACCCGTCAGTCGCACGGACACCTGCGGATGTCGTGGGTCTTATTTCACACGCACGGATGTCGTGGGTCTGTGATGATTGCCAGTGGGGAGTACATCCTGCAGTCCGCATTTATATTCTCTTTTTTGAAAGCGCCAGTTATCTTTTATTGCTCCTGCGTAAAAGGCACTGAACCTCTCGGAGGAGTTGCAGAAATGAGAACGATAAATGAGCTGAAACATGGGCTTCACTGAATGCACCGTTATGTAGTAGCCCATTGCCCCATAGGGTCTGTATAATGGAAAAGCTACTGAAGCTTTGGAGCCGAAGCTTCGCTTCGCACTTATGTTATGATCCCATATTATCATATCCGACAGTTCCTAAGGCATTCGATATCTGTCCGGCACATTCTGTGGGCTTCGCGCACCCTACAATTTACATGTTATACTGCAGAAAAACACATAAACGTGTGATTTATATGCCCTACGACAATTTTCATACTCTGCCGCTTTTGATCGTGATATTGATTTTCGTGAGGTGATGGTAGGGGCGTAGTTTTACAACGTTAACGGAGTTGGGAGCTGGGTAGTGAAAAATAACAAAACCGACCCACAAAATACGTTAACCAACGGGCTCCTCTCCGGAGTTGGTCTTTTTTCTTCTCGAATTTCGGGGGTAGAAGCCCAAGTTGAAGAGGCTGGAGCCCCAACTGAATGGAAAACTACGCCCTTGGTTGAGTACGCCCACGTTGGACTAAATTGGGTGCGTATATGGGTAGAGCAGCAGACGGCACCTACATTTAACAAAGTGAACCAGCGTTCTGAAATGAATTGCTAAGTGGGCGTATCTTGAAGGGAATGTTCCGCCCTCGAAAACCTTGAAGTAATCGAAATATTACGAAATAGGCTCACTTATAACTATTGGCGTGCTTTTAAGTGGAAAAGTCCGCTCTAGACAACATAATTTCTTTACTTAGTCAATATGCTGCTCATTACGTCACTGTTTAATTACGTCATCGTTGCTTCTCAACATTGATGGAGGGCCAGTTGATGGCCGTTTTATCTGGAAATTGTGCTCACGAACACCACACATGAACGACTGGACAATTGTGTTTTTCTAAGTCTTGATCACTGCATGATTGATGAAATGGGGTGACTTGAATGACTTGATTATGGTGTCGTGAATGCCTGGGAGACCTTGAAATAGTCACCCCAAAATATTCTGCAGATCTTTGCAGGTGTGTAGCTCAAAAACTTAAAGGGATTGGGTCTTAAAAGGGCAGGACTGTAAACTGCACTACATGATCTTCAAGATGGATATTTCAGCTCAACACAAAGTACAAATATGGAACACTCCCTTTAAGGCCGCGTGCAGGCGTTTTCTGCCCCGCCCGCTCGAATAGCCCAACCATCGCACCCCAATGGTCGCGGCGCGGCAAACGCAATGGGGCGTGTATTGTATTGACAAGCGTCGAAACCATGTCAGCTCACTGAAGTAGACAGCGATGTTGGGATGCTAAATGCCGGTGGTCCCTGAGGGTATCACGGCTGGAGAGGGCTGGCGTTAGTCGGCGTGGACCGGCATGGTAAGCTGGGCGAGCCCACTGACAGCGCACTGTCGACAGACCGTCCGTCGGGTCCACCAGCCGTCGCGGCGAATCGTTCACCTGGGACGACGGCCATTTGGTAGATAATTAGACATGCTCTATTAGCATGCTCATGAGATAGCATACGTGCTCTACATAACTCTTGCCCTTTGGCAGGTCACTGGATTCCGGACGAAAACAGCGTCATGGGAGACTACAAGCTGTGCGGGAACTCGTCTGGCGCAAGGTGACCAGCAGCGGTTGCTCCACGCGCCCTTGTCTGGAGTACTGAACGTGACGATGTTGATCAGTGGATCGCTTGGAAAAAGATGATGGCGGAAAGCCTAGTTCGTGCAATTTTTATGGTCGCGATCAACGTGAACTTCCGAGAAAATTATCTGTTTTCGCCGTTGGTGGTTTTTTGCTTGCGAGTCGAATTTATAGCTAGATCTAAAGGTCGCAAAGATGAAGATTCACGCACGAAAAACTGAAACTCAAGCGTACGTTTTATTCAAAACGATGCATTAATTGGAGCCATGACGCAACGTGGTCCAGCATTCCCTTTGCAATATGACCGCAAAACCGTTTAACGGGCTTTCTTTCGTTTATACTTTGCCAAAAGAACACGGAGTCCCTATTTCAGGCGCAAACTCCGATTCAAGATCAGTTCATTCTTTTACAAACTTGTGCTTTCTAGAATCTTGCACACTGCACTCACCCAAAGCAGCAGTGCCTGTTGACAACCACCTGGGTGCTGTGCATTGCAGCAACTGCCCAGCAGGCTACACGTGTTTGGTTGGCTTCGGGCCAAATCCCAACTACGGCTACACCAACTTTGATACCTTCGGCTACGCCCTGCTGGCGTCCTTCAGGCTGATGACCCAGGATTACTGGGAAGATCTCTACCAGCTGGTAGGTCACCAACCGGTGTTTGATTCTTATAAGACCGTTAAGGGCTCTGTTTCCCTTGGTCTGTGAATGGTTAAATTACGACCTGACCTCTTACAGTTTGTTGATTTTTCATGTCATCCATGCCAAGCTCCTCTTATATCATTAGACTCTACCCAACCAAAAATACAGCGGCCAGAGGGGCGCAGTTCTTCCCACGAAGCTCTGGTCGGTGGTTTTACTGTCCTGACCGAGCCGGTCGCGTCAGTGCGCCCTCGGTCCGCAGGTCCTGACCGAGCCGGTTGCCTCAGTGTACCCTCGGTCCACAGGTCCTGACCGAGCCGGTCGCCTCAGTGTACCCTCGGTCCACAGGTCCTGCGAACGGCGGGACCCATCCACCTCGTCTTCTTCATCGTGGTAATCTTCATGAACTCGTACTACCTGCTGAACTTGATCCTCGCCATCGTGGCGATGTCGTACGACCAGTTGGAGCGGCGAGCGGAGGAGGAGCGGATGGCCGAAGAAGCTGCAGTCGCCGAGCGCGAACGAAAGGAGGTCAGCATCGTATCCGGCACCGGCACCGGCACCGGCACCACCATGCCTACGCCGGCGCCGCCTCTGAGTGCTCGATTAACAGCCGGTGCAACCCTGAGTGTTCGTGCGACAGATGGTGCAGTCTTGAGTGCTCGGGTGACAGCTGGTGCAGTCGTGAGTGTTCGGGTGACAGCTGGTGCAGTCGTGAGTGTTCGGGTGACAGCTGGTGCAGTCGTGAGTGCTCGGGATGACAGCTGGTGCAGTCGTGAGTGCTCGGATGACAGCTGGTGCAGTCGTGAGTGCTCGGGTGATAGCTGGTGCAGTCCACCGTCTTCGGGAACGCTCAAAATGCGGACTGGGCTCAGCACAACGCCTAAAATAGCGCTCTGAACCATGGACTCGGAAGGCAGTCTTTCCCCGTCCAATTTGTATCGATGTGCCGATTAGAGACTTTTGTATCGTGCTGTGACAGTGGGCGCCTGGTCACGTCAGCGACGCATCCTGGGACAACCGTCGCCGTCCATCTGCGCGTACATCACCCAGCCTACCAAACATCACGCCGGGCCACCGCTCAAGGCCTTGCAGCAGTTTACTGTAGTGTAGCTGTTGTGCTGCGGCCAATGTGCGCTGGCTGTCGCGCTCTGGCCGGTGTGCTCTGACCATTGTGTTACGGCCGGTGTGTTGTGGCCGGTGTGTTATGGCCAGTGTGTTATGGCCGGTGTGTTGTGGACCGGTGTGTTGTGAGCGGTGTGTTGTGGCCAGTGTGTTATGGCCGGTGTGTTGTGGCCGGTGTGTTGTGAGCGGTGTGTTGTGAGCGGTGTGTTGTGGCCGGTGTGCTATGGCCTGTGTGTGTTGTGGCTGGTGTGTTGTGGCCGGTGTGTTGTGGGCGGTGTGCTGTGGGCGGTGTGCTGTGGCCGGTGTGTTTGGCCGGTGTGTTGTGGCCGGCGTGTTGTGGGCGGTGTGCTGTGGGCGGTGTGCTGTGGCGGTGTGTTGTGGCCGGTGTGTTGGCCGGTGTGTTGCCGTGTGTGTGGCCGTGTTGGTGGTGTGCTGTGGGCGGTGTGCTGTGGGGCGGTGTGCTGTGGCCAGTGTGTTGTGGCCGGTGTGTTTGGCCGGTGCGTTGGAGCCGGTGTGCTGTGGGCGGTGTGCTGTGGGCGGTGTGTTGCGGCCGGTGTGTTTGGCCGGTGTGCTGTAGGCGGTGTGCTGAGGGCGGTGTGCTGTGGGCGGTGTGCTGTGGCCGGTGTGTTTGGCCGGTGTGTTGTGGCCGATGTGCTGCGGCCGGTGTGTTCGGCCCGTGTGCTGTGGGCGGTGTGTTGTGTGCCGTGTGTTGTGGACGATGTGCTCCGGCCCTGCAGCAGCTGCTCTGACCGGCAGGAGGCGAAGGCGGAGCGGGCGGAAGCCCACCGGCGTGGGAAGGGGGACGGGGAGAGCGTGGGACGCTCCCCTTCCCAGCACACTTGTCACAGCGATGAGCTGTTCGTCGGCCAGGAGAAGGAGCACGACAACAACCGCGAGAGGATGAGTATCAAGTCCGAGATGGGGACGGAGACGACGGTCGACCAAAAGCCCAGAGCCAATGGCAAGATCGCTAGGAAGGTGAGTGCCGCTGACGGCGCCGGCCTGCATGGCACCACGGCTGTGTTCATGGGTTCACTTGGTGTGCCGCTGGCGGGGATTTCACAACGGAGCTCAGTGCGTCCTCACCTCCCCCCAGTGATAGTGGTGGTTCTAGTAACGAATGTCTTGTGATCTAATATCAATGTCAAGACATTTATATGCCATTGGGCGCATGCCCGCAGGTTTCGTGCTGTTCGCACCAACTTGTCTGTGAAAATTGTCTTCGTTATCTACCTGCCACAACGACAAAGACACATTGCCAGTTTAAAAAGATTGGTAATGTTTTGTGTGTGTGCACACACAAGCTGAAGTTTTCTGTCAAGCCGCGTATTGACGCCTGGAAGCGGATACCACCAGGCGTTTGTTTGGCAACAAAATGGCAAGTTGCGAACTAGTACATCTTGTTTACGTATATCTTGTTTTTTATCAACGGACTTTTTGTGACGTCCTTTTCCAATCTGCACCGTCGACACCAGGTTTCTCAATGCGTAACTTTTGGTGTGCTGCTTATCGACACCGTCCCCGAATTTGTCCTGCAGTTTGTCCTTAGCTGGGTCACAAATGGATAATCAGCTTTAAGCACGTTGTTTGACATTGTCTGCTTATTTTAGGCCTGTTGCATCAACTGAAAAAATATATTGTGGATCGCTGGTTCACGAAACTGCAAAACATGCATACTTTTGCTTCACAGGGAAAGCTAGGAGAAGTAAAATGTGGCTTAAGGTACAAAACTGTTCATAGAATCAAAGACGGGTTGTTTAAAACTGTTCAGAGAATCATGTAGACGGGTTGTTTTTTTTTGGAAAGTCGCTGGGAGCACCGAAAAGATGATTGGTCTATGCTGGGATTACATCCATTTTAATTGTCTGACCTTCTTACGTCATTGATGCTTCAATTTCTCTTGAGATTTTGACAAATACGTTGAAAACAAACAGTTTACATGCGTTTAAATATGTTGAATCACGCGATTGTATTTCTTGGGTTTTCTACATCAACTCTTCCTTACAGCGCATTTCGACGGGGTGAAATAAATAACGTTTAAACCCAGGAAAGGTATGTGACGCATCTTTGTGGCCAGTAGGTGAGCGTATATAGCTGGTATAGACCTAAACGTCTGCTGCTATCAGGGAATGATCGTAGACTTTCGCGCCTGGAGGACTTCTCAGCCGCTCCTTTCGAGTAGTTCTGTCAAGTACACATAAGTGACGGCAATGGCCTAGCGCTGCCACTGTAAAGTCAGCCAGTCTAGATAAAAGGCAAAATAGAAACGCTAGAACCAGAACTTAACTGGGCTATTTTCAGGTAGCTCATGACCCTCCTCTTTCAGATCTGTTCTTGTGACGAGTCGAGTATGCTCCATGTCGTTCCGGTCGATGTGTAGTCGTTAGTGCAGTGTAGTTAAGAGCGACTAGAGTTCCTTCTAGATTACGACCTTAGTTCCCACAAATACGCGAGCCAAAGCGCTTCCAAAAGGTATATCTGTATGAGCGGACGGGCCACCAGTAAATAATTAAATCGAGGGTATGGTGCTGTTGGGCATTCTTGGACCGAGAGCTCCCACAAAGCGTGTCTTTTCTGAACCGCGCTTGATCGGCATTAAACCACAAGTGCTTCGGTTCTGTATTTTGTGGAACTTTCCCCGAAGTGAGCTATTGTAAGTTCTAGAATCGTGTCAGCAGTAGGCGGATAGATGCGCCATTTGTCGACGTCTCTCTTCTGATTTGTGAAAAATAAAGACCAAATTAGGTTCGCTTGCCCTGCAGTAATTGAATTCCACTTCATGCGCCTACGTGAAGGATATTCGATAGGCAACATGCACCGTCAAACATCAGATTAGATAAAATAATTGAAAGCCCCTAGTTGTGAGCAAAACTTCAAGCACCTTTTAATGCCTCGATAATTCGCAACATGGCTGATAACTTGTATTGCTTGCCATTTTTAAAGAGGCCACGAGAGGAGTGTCCATCGAGCTTCGTTGCATTAACTCTATTATGCTTATATGCCGCACGCAAACTGTTGACCATTTTTGTATGTGTGCGCGTATGTGTGGTTGGGTGTGGGCGTGCGCGTTGACACTGTCTGCCCGTGTTGGCTTCAGTAACCTGCACCGTATGATCTCTGGTGCTGGCTCCGATTGTCAGGAGTGTTTCGTACCGTGTGTGTCTCGTCTTCTGCTCACCACGACAGACCTACAGTGCCTGTCACCTGCCGCCAAGCACCACCTGCGACCGGTGCCCGCTGGAGCCGCGCCCGCCACGTGTGCCGCCGCCCGAGCACGCGGCACCGCCCGGCTGCCGCCCTCACGCCTGCGCGCACCCGCCTCTGCCCTGCCCTGCCCTGCCTCTGTCGCTTGGCCGCCTCACAGCGTCCCGGCGACACCGGGCCGCAGCCCACCGCGGCACACGGGCGTGGCGCCGCCCCCGCGTCGCTCTCAGTGCCCACCCGCAGGTGTCCCTCGCGCCGCCACCGGCGCAGCTCGCCCCCCAGCGGTGCGGATGGCCGGGACGGTCCCGCCGGCAGCGCGCGGGCGTGGGGGTGGGGAGGCGCCGGCCGCCCCGTAAGCGGCCGACGTGTTGCAGGGGAGCTTGAGCCTGCCCGGCTCCCCGTTCAACATCCGGCGCGGCTCGCGCGGCAGTCACCAGCTGACGTGGCGCGCCGCCAACGGCCGCAAGCTCGGCGACCGCAAGCCGCTCGTGCTGTCCACCTACATGGACGCGCAGGAGCACCTGCCGTATGCCGACGACTCGGCGGCCGTGACGCCCATGTCGGAGGAGAACGGCACCATGGTGCTGCCCGTGTACCAGCAGCCGGGCAGCCTGCTCGCCGGCTCGCGACACGGCTCGTACACGTCGCACGGCTCGCGTCGCTCGTACAACTCGCACGGCGACCTGCTCAATGGAAGAGGCCTTACCAAGGAGTGGCAGCTGCGCTCGCGGCGCGCCGCGCCGGCCGACGCCGCCGACAGCCAGACGGACGGCGTGAGTACCGCCCAGCCGCCGCCGCCGGCTCGGCGCATGCGCAGCAGAGGATGCATGTCGCCTGGCGCGTCGGCAAGATGCTGTGCCTTGGCCAGGATTCTTCTCTTTCCCAGCGCTGCTCCGTCTCTCTCTTTGATAGTTCTCGCCTCGCTGGCTTCATCCTCATCTGTTTCGGCATCGGCCCGGCCGTCTGCATGCGTCGCTCGTCCCGCTCCGCTCGCTCCTTCCGTAATGTCCCCTCTCACTCCGGTCGCCTTCTCCTCGACGTCACGCCTCGGCGCTGAAGGTTTCTTGGCCCGCAAGCCAGGCTCTTCTCGGCTCGCGCGCCAGCCTCCTGCCACACGCGCCTCTCGGCTCACGAGCCATTTTTTGGTCCCGCAGATCCTTTTCGATACATGGCTTCCCCAAGCTCGTGGACTATCTCGCCCCGAAGACCCCCTGCCCTGGGGTCCCGCGGCCCGTCTCGACCTGCGGACCCTCGCTTGGCTGGCGGCTCCCCTCGGCTGGCACATCTTCTCGACCTGTGGGCCCCTGCCGGCTGCCGGGTCACCGGGCGAGCGCTGGCGCCGGCGGGCGCCGCGGGCTGGACGGGACCGCCCCCAGGCATCCGCACTGCAGCACGCAGCTGTCGCGCCTGACCGCCGCCCCGTTCTCAAAGGTGCGAGCCCAGAGCGGCTCGGTCAAGCGCGGCACGCTCTCCGCCGGCCCGTCCAGCCAGCACCGTAGCGATGAGGTCATTGACAGCATTATCCGCGAGGTCTTCGGCAATGAGATGCAGTTTGAGTTTGCCGATGCGCCGGCGGTGAGTATGAGGGTGGCGGAAGGTGTGTCCGGCGTGCCGCCAGAGCTGCTCTCGATGTGCCGACCCCGCCTACGTCACCCAGCCTTCTGCCCAGCCACGCGTGCGGTGACTGCACCCGCTTGCTTGGAGGACGCTTTCGTGCATCTGGAACCTGGCTGACCAGCTCAGGCTTGCTCGGTGTCGGTGAACGCGGTTGAGGGAGGCGCGCCGCCTCACGTTACACCACATGCTCACGCTGAGCGCCAAACAGACCCGCCGCTTCTGTGATCGCGACATTACACTGACCACACGAACCCAGCGGTGCCCCCTTCGGCCGTCTTTCGGTGCACGCGTCGCCCGCGGCCGCCGCGGCCGCCGGCGCCCCGCCCTGGTCGGGACGGCACGCCGCGGCCGGCGGCCGACCGCTGACCGGTGATCGGTGACCTCTGCCGCAGACATCTGACCCCGGCCCGCTGCGGCGCCCGCTCGTGCCCAGGAGTCGGTTGGCAGCTGTGAGTACGGCGCTCGAGACGCGGCCGGGCCGCCCGGCGCGCAGCGGCCAGCGCCGCCAATCAATAGCCGGATTAGCGGCGGCCGGGCGCCGCCGCGACCCTGCGCCCGCTTGGTGTCACGTCGCCCGGCCCCTGCATGCGGCGTCCGCTTGCCTGTCGCGTCCGCTTTCGTCTGCAGCGGGGCGTGTCGGGGCGCCGCAGTGCACAGTAGGCGGCGGGCGCGGTCTAGGCCGAGATCGGGGGACGCCGCGGCTGCACCGATGCCGGAGGAGGGCGGCACGTCGCGCCGCGCGGCCCGAGAGCTTGCGGTGCGGCCGGCCGAGCTGCGACGTGCGCTTAGTCCAGCGAGGAAGCCTTTGCGTCGCGAACTGCCGCCTGGAATAGACTTCAAATGATGCTGAAATACGGCGCTTTACGGACGCCGACGTCGACGGGCTGTGATAGGTCGGGCCATTTGGTAGGCCCTCCCGATTGGATGTCCGTCGGCTGCATCAGGAAAGCACTCAACATGCCAAAAATAGCCCCATCAGGCTGGGCGTACCCACATGAACACAGAAAACTGTGGAGCAAGCGGACTCGATGGGCATGCCTGTTCTAACCCATACCTTAGCATCGTCGGCCCGAGTTTGGTTTTATTTCAGCACGCCCGAAGCTGTAATGCAGTCGATACTAGGTCACCAAGCGGCGGCATAGTTACCGATGTTTATCCGTCAACCTCGGATTCAGGTGGGCTTATCACTCTGCTCGAGTGGTCCGCCTCAAACACCTGGCCCGGCCGGACCACGCGCCTTTGGGCGGCGCCCGGCGCCCCATTACAGGGCACGGATGGCTTCACACACTTGTCGATAAGGGACAACCACCTGGAACTTAAATGGTTGAAAGCTCGACCTTGACAGCGCACCGTGCCATGGTGGCTTAAATGAGCCCCTGCTGTGGGGCGGGGCCTGACAATACACATGACTGTTGGGCGGAGCCCGGCAATGCACAGTACTACCGGGCGGAGCCTGACAATGCTCATGACTGTTGAGCGGGGCCTTACAGCACACATGACTGTTGGG
Organism: Pollicipes pollicipes; assembly: GCF_011947565.3. Taxonomy (NCBI): domain Eukaryota; kingdom Metazoa; phylum Arthropoda; class Thecostraca; order Pollicipedomorpha; family Pollicipedidae; genus Pollicipes; species Pollicipes pollicipes. The sequence goes on from NW_023596746.1 coordinate 34,165,669, forward strand.
CGGGGCCTGACAATGCACATGACTGTTGGGCGGGGTCGGGCAACGCAGGTGCCGGGGGCCGGAGCGGACAGCTGTTGGAAGGAGTGTGACAATTTCGAGCTTTGCCAGACATTGACATGGTCCGGAAATCTGGAGGGCTTTTGTCCACCGTGCAGAAGACTATCGGTCGCGGTCTTACAACATACAGGGCTGTTGAGTGGGGTTGACAGTACCGAGGGCTGTTGGAAAGGTTTCGACAATAAGAGGACTGTTTGGTGGGGACCGATCATTTAGAGGATTGCTAGGCGTGGGCTTACAACCAGAGAAGACAGAGGACTGCTGGGCGTGACTTAGCAATGCAGAGACCTGTTGGATGAGGTCTGACAATGCACGGAATTGCTGGGCGTCATCTGGTAGAGGACTGCTGGATGCAGAGGACTGCTGGGCGTGGTCTGATAAAGGACGGTTGAGTGCAGAGGACTGTTGGCGCGGTCCGGTAGAGGACTGCTGGGAATGGTCTGGTAGAGTACTGTTGGATACAGAGGACTGATGGACGGGTCGAACATTACATCGGCCTACGGGGCGTGTGGAGCGTCGCTGGTTGGGGCCCGGCAATTCCAACGGCTGCTGGCTGGTAAACGCGCCCCGACAACGTGGAGGTCGGCTGCGCGGGGCAACAAAACAGAGGACTGCTGACGACACCGAACCTGACAATACCGAGGACAGCTGGCTCAGCCCGACAGCACATGGAGGACAGCTGGGTGCAGCGCGACAGCGCAGAGGGTTGTAGAAACTGATTGTAGGTTGGGACTGTTGGACTTGGTCACACGACGCGGAGGACAGGTGGGCCTGGCCCGAAACGCGGAGGATGGCTGAGGCAGAGTGAACCAGAGCTGTCTGGGGTGTGGCACCGCCGCTGTAGCATGAAAAATCCACCAGGTCGAAAACTTTGCTGATCACGTGATCACGTGGTCCGTGATGATACTGCGGCGGGGCGGATTCCTGCTGCTGCTTTGATACGTCACGCTATTTTGGCCTCCGGCCGCCGGGTGACGTCGCCGACCTGGACGCCAGCTCGGCCTGCGCTCGCGCCGTGTCGGCCACTGAGACTGCGGTGGCGCCCGGGCCGCACCATTCAGCGCCGCACGTCGGCGGCAGCCGGCCGGCGGGGCCAGAGCGAGAGCGAGCGCGAGATCATGAGAACGCGTACGCGTCCCCCGTGCCGGACATCGCTCTCAAAGACGGTCATCGATCCTGCGGCGGTACAGGGCTGACCGCCCGACAGTCCGGCCGCGGCGGGGTGCAGCCCCGCGGGTAGAGGCGCGCTCGTCGGGAGGAGGTGTTGGACGGCGGATCCACACCGGCCACCGCAGGACGCCACACTCTGACGGGCATTGAAAGCGGCCACCAAGCAGGCGTTCGTGCGAGCGGAGTCTGCAGTAATAAGGCGTCTGAAGTGGTCGGTTCTTTTTCCAGAAGTTGCAACCACGACGAGTGTCCCATCCAACACCAGTTCCTTTGAAATATTATGTCAGCGAGAAGGGGGATGTTTGTTTACGCGCGCTTGCTGCCCGGTGTATTCGTCTGAGGACAGTTCAGAGGAGGATTCCTTACCAAGTGAAGGCAGTGGTGCGCCAAGACACGGCGTGGAGTAGCCACCAATCTACCAAGCCTCACAGTACTAATTTGGGCTGGTTTGCCGGCTCCTGCCTCCTAAATCCCTTCGAATGTAGCACTGCAATCTCTCCATGAAAATTATGTTTTGGCTTCATCTCGCCGGATTACTGAACGTCAATAGCTAAAACTATCAATACTTGACGCTCCCAGACGTGCGCTGCTAGCCTTTTCAACCAAATTGTGACCGGTGCAACGCCGCTAAATAGCAGTCTAGTTGCACATCTCGGTCGCTGAGCCGTGCCCGCTGATTTACCACAACGATAAGAGAAGCCTACCAACTAGACATTTACGGTCGTCCTATCCTTGGTTGTCGTGGACCGCGGCCTGTCTATTTTGGTCTGTCTGCCCTGGGGCTGAAGGCACTAGCTCCAGTCATCTTGAAAGCATGCAGGTCTCTGTGTATGTCAAAATCAGTTCACATAGTACCAGTCCCAGCACACCCTGCTACCCGGCCACGTCCCTTCGTCGTCCGCTCCTGATGTGACGGGTGGCGGGCGGGCCGGCCAGCCGCGCCCAGTCCTCGCTGGTCCTCGTCAGGGGGGGGGGGGGGGGGGGGCGTCGCAGTGGCCCGGCGTAGCGTGACCGGTGGTCGCTGACGGGCCTGGAATGCCGCTCACGCTAGCTGGGCTCATGCGCTGCGGCCCATCGATCGAGATCGGGAGCGGACTAGGCGGCCGACGCGGCCAAGTCCAGCCACCTGACCCGGCCAGGCCCGGCCTCCTATCCCGGCCAGGCCAGGCCTCCTGCCCCGGCCAGATCCGGCCCCAGACCCGGTCAGGCCCGGCCCCCTGACCCGGTCCAGGCCCGGCCTCCTATCCCGGCCAGGCCAGACCTCCTGCCCTGGCCAGGCCCGGCTCCTGCCCCGACCAGGTCCGGCCTCCTGACCCGGCCAGGCCCGGCTCCTGCCCCGGCCAGGCCCGGCCTCCTGTCCCGGTCCGCGTTCTCCTCTGCCAGGACAGAGCGACAGTGGTGGGCGGCTGCTGGCACCGCTCGGCACGGGCATGGGTGGAGTCGTTGCACGCGCGAGGGACGCGATTGAGCTCGGCGCAGAACAGTGATTTGCTTATATTGGTTTAGTTTTGCGTGCTGTGCGCGTTGTCGTACGAACCTAACGTAGGTGTGCTTTAGTTATAAAAGTTAAACATTGTTGGATAGTCAGAGTAACTGTGATGGATGTTTGCTTTTGTGGCATCAAAAGAGCATTTTGAGCTTGTGAAGCATGTACTGGAGCCGGTAATGCGTGTGAGTGGCATGACATTGTTATCACGGTGATATCTACATGTGTAGGCACTCATTAAGCCAATAGTAATGAGCTGTATGATCTTTTTAATAAGTTTAAAAAGAGGCATGACTGAATGTTTGTACTTAGCACTTTACTGAAGTGGCTTAGGTGGACGTGAGTAGCTCTGCTTTGTCGCGGAGCATGGATCGGCTACATTTCAGGCGCCCCAAAAACCAACCACTTCCAAGTCACTTGATCTTCCCACGCCACTGAGCAGGGCAGCCACACGACTTTCCCGGATGTCGGCGTGTACCTCAGACACTGGACCGCGAGCTGGGCGGATGCGGGTCCGCCAGCCGGCCTACGTCAGTGCGCCCCTCAGACGCCTGGAGGCCGGGCGCCGTCTGAGCGGCGCCCCCCAACCCCCTCCGGTGCTGCCGTACGGTCGCTGCTCTGAGTCCCATCGCGGCGCGGCGCGGCGGCAGCGGCCAGAGTTGTGACGCTTGTCCCCGCACGTCCAGGAGCCGCCGACCGCTGAGGACTTCCAGGCCAAGGCCAGACTCTCGGACAACCCGTTCGTCGAACCCTCGCAGAAAAATAACTCGGTCGACATGAAAGGTACCGCCCGTTGGGTTATGTGGGGGCGGCTCAGGGGCTTCCGGCGTTTCAGATGCATTTAACTTCGTTAGGATGAAGGGCGTAGTTTCCCAAAATGAGTGTGGGGGGGGGGGAGGGTAAACCGTGAGAAATGACAATCTAATCCGGCAACTAGAGATACGCCAATAAACAGGCTTCTCCCCTGATTTGGCCCACTTTCTTCTGAGCGTTATGGAGCCGGGTCCCAAGTTAGAGGGCGAGGGGGGGGATAAAGCCTCCCTAACTGAATAGAAAGCTACACCGCTGTTTGGGACCCTTTTTCACTGCATTGTGACGCGTTTCTGCCAGACTTTGTGTTCTTGCAGTTACTTTGTTTCCGGGGGGGGGGGGGGGGGGCAAGGCGTCTCTGACCCCGTAGAGCGCGGCGGAATGGAACCCACGTTCTGAAGCTTGTCAGATCATCATATCATTAGCAGCCAGGCCATTCAACTCACAAATCATGCAAGACAATGGTTTTGCCTATGGACGTTGGGCGTTGGTCACAAGGTCGATGCAATCAACCCCGGCTTCATTGTGCAATGAGTGTGGCACCGGTCGAGCTGGATGAGTTGCCTCTTCTTTCAGATTTGATGGTCCTGAACAACATCATCGAACAGGCATCTCAAGCCAGGGGAAGGCCCAGCCGGCAAATCGATGGTGAGTTCTGATCAATCCATTGGATATCTGAATACGAATCGGCCACCCCACTCAGAATAAAGCTGCCTGTCAATTAATCGAGACACAAAAGGAATGAGACGCCGTTCTACGGCCCGAATGCTGCCTGTGTTCTTTTAATGGGATCCAGACCATTTGCTGCTCAACAACAAAATTCAAAATTCTAGGCTCACGCCACGGTGAAACATTCGCTTCAAGCATCCACCTGATGTAGGAAAATTATTGATCTTGCCGTGCACGAACGACGGTCTCTTAATTTCTGGCGCCAGCGTCGTATCGCGCGGCCTACGCCTTGACACTCGTGTATCTTTCAGTTCTCGAAGAGGAGGAGGAGGAGGACGACGACGCGACATTCAAGGACAAGCTCAAGGTGTTCGGAGCCAAGTGCATCGACACCATCTGCGTGTGGGACTGCTGCTGGCCCTGGGTCAAAGTGCAGGAGCTCATCAGCGTCCTCGTGTTCGACGCCTTTTTCGAGCTGTTCATCACGTTGTGCATCGTTGTCAACACCCTGTTCATGGCGCTGGATCAGCACGACATGAACCCGGAGATGGAGGCGTTTCTGAAGAGCGGCAACTACGTAAGCACGCTCCCGGTCCTGTTAGTGGGTTACGCGCCGGTGATGAGGGGCTAACGTACTGGCGCACTGGCTGGCTGCGGCTGCGATGAGCCTGCCGGCTACTGCCCCCAGCCAAGCTGACGGCAGAGAGATCAAGTGCACGTAAAATTGTAGCACACCATTGTCATATAGTATGCATATCGTGTGCACATATCGTCAATGTCGTATGGTGTGCTCATACCGTCAATGTCATATGGTGTGCACATATCGTCAATGTCAAATGGTGGGCCATTCTTCGACGTCCTCACTGTCAAATGGTGAGCCATTCGTCATTCGCTCTATGAATGTTAAGCGATTCCCATGCCCAGACCTGGAGATCATGGAGGGTGTTGGGGGGGGGGGGGGAGAGATTCTCAATATCCCCTATTTATAAGGACAGAGCGATAGCAAGCCTGCATGTTCCCAGAAACACGGCTTTGTATCACCCTAACCCGTACAGCTTCGTTTATTCGATCAAACCACGAGCCTGTCAGCGGAATTAATTCCCCATTGTGATGACGTCTGAGAGGTCATCTTGTACTTAACAGCCTGTCTGCCAGAGATGTGTCCCATACACCGCTCGATCATTGTCCGCCGTCGACAGTTTTTCACCGCGACGTTCACCATCGAAGCCACCATGAAGCTAGTGGCTATGAGCCCCAAGTTCTACTTCCAAGAGGGTTGGAACATCTTCGACTTCATCATCGTGTTCCTGTCGCTGGTGGAGCTCGGCCTGGCCGACATCAAGGGTCTCTCAGTGCTGCGGTCCTTCCGCTTGGTGAGCTGTCCCACCAGCAGGGTTATGTTGCGCCGTGCTCAGGCTGCACTAATAGAGGGTTGAACCTCGACTGACCGCTGAGAGTTTGCCGGTGGTATGGTCGAACTCGACGCTTTGTGTTGGCCGATTCAATTAGCGTAGATAACTTGTGGACGCGCGCAGTTGAAATATGCTGCCAATGACCAGCAACCCCAAAGGTTGACGATGTCAACATGTGCGAAAAAAAACAGCAACCAATCGCGACGTGTGCCATCCCAACGAGTGCCGTCACCAAAGACCAACTGTCAGCAGTTCGTGCTAGCTGACGTGCGTGCCGTGTCTCCAGCTCCGAGTGTTCAAGTTGGCCAAGTCGTGGCCCACGCTCAACCTGCTCATCTCCATCATGGGCCAGACGGTGGGCGCCATCGGCAACCTCACCTTCGTCCTCTGCATCATTGTGTTCATCTTCGCCGTCATGGGCATGCAGCTGTTCGGAAAGAACTACACGGGTATGCAGACGTTCTGCGTGGTACAATATGCATGCGCAAGCGCTACGCGCTTTGATGTTTTCGCGCAAGTGCATACGACTGCTGACCTCACATATTTGTGTGGGAACGGGAGCGACACCTGTGTGTACACAACTGAAGTGTAGTTAAGACTTGGATTCTTGGGAAATGGCACATTCGGTGCGCAGAATAGCGAATGTTTTACAATTAATAAGAACTTTGGCATTATCTCGGCGGCTAATACTGATATTAAAGCAGCTGGGACTTCTCGAAAAATTACCGGTATTTATTTTTCCTGTAAAAACAAAATTTGCCAGTCCATTACGTTACTTTTAGCTCATGGAAAATAACGAATATATTTCTGCCGGTCTCTTCTCCATAGCCCTCGGCGTGACGCTGTTGCCTAAAACACTGGTATAAGTCTGGTACTTTCACGATATCCCTCCCTGATTGCTACATGATATTGGTTAACACGCCCCGCGGGTGGCCGGCTAGATACCCTTCGCCCGGGTGGGGGGGGGGGGGGGGTTCAATTTGACCCCCGCCTGAGATCCCGGGAACTAAGAAAGCTAGAGACACCAAATTTGCAGGGTGTGCTGACCTGTACGTGAACGCACTTAGGCTTAAAGTTTCAGGTTCTTAAATCATGACCTTCGGGTCAAAAAAGGTAAAAAGGGTCAAGTTCCAGGTTGGTCTCCAAAGTGCCCGGAGAACCTAGATAACCGATTCTAAGCAAAAGGTCACTTCAAGGTTAGTGACCTTACTTGACCTTTTGAAGGTCAAGGTGACCAAAATCATAAAGATTGCTTTGAGTTTTGCATTTGAATAAGCGACAAAGATTACGCTAAGCAGTATGCTCCTAAAACAAACGTTGACCTGGGTCATTTTAGGTCAATGACCTATTCGGACCTCCAAGAACTCCATGGCAGATGTATAATGCGATTCCTGCTATCAACAAATTCGAAATGAGCACCAAAAACTATATCATACAGCAAGCCCCAGAATAACAAAACAGGTTGTTTTACCTTGGTGTGACCTTCATACCTGACCTTAGGTGAATGTTATTTGCTCATTCAACTGTTGTGTTGCCTAAGAACGCATCTCAGAGATATGTGACTTCGTTTAACACTCCGTTGTTGGATCAGATTGAAGGTTCCCTAGAAATTGTCCCCGTTGAAACCATGACCTGACTTTGACTTGTCATGGGTCAGCGATCTTACAAGGTACATCTAAATTTATGGTACCAAACAATCTGCTATTCAATTGTCTACAGCTATGCAAAATTTGGCGTGACTACGCCGCGCCGCTCGGAAACCATTCTAGGCTGAAAAAAACAGTAAAAAGACGCATTTCGCGTAAGCCAGAAGTGCGTGCTGCAACCTGTTTGTGTTTGTTTACTGATTTGTTTTAATTTGTTTAGAAATATTTTTAATGAGATCAGTTTTGTCTAAGACCACAGACCGTGACTATCTGAAGGGCCGCGGCGTCGCAGTGCGCCAGATACGTCACACCACGGCTCCTGCCCGCCGCAGATCGGAAGGCGCTGTTTCCCAGCGGCAAGGTGCCGCGCTGGAACTTCACCGACTTCATGCACAGCATCATGATCGTGTTCCGCGTGCTCTGCGGCGAGTGGATCGAGTCCATGTGGGAGTGTCTCAAGGTCAGCGACCCCACCTGCGTGCCATTCTTCCTCGCCACCGTGGTCATCGCCAACCTGGTGGTAAGTGGACACCATGAGCGCGCCACCGCGCGCGTGGGCTTCGCGATTTCCCTTCTCCGGCACGGTCCGCATGCAGAGGAATGACGCAGAGCTAAACGCAGTGCTGTTCTGCGTCATTAGTCGTGTTCGTGAACGAGGAGCGAGCTGGACACCGTTTCTGACCCTCCGGTCGACGCTGAGGCCTCTTGTGCGGCTGCCACAGTGTTTCGCACGCGTCGCACGTGTCTCGTGTCACGTGTCACGTGCCGCCTGCGTCCGACGCCCCTGCCGACACGGCGTCCGTCTCTCCACACAGGTGCTGAGTCTCTTCCTGGCGCTGCTGCTCAGCAGCTTCGGCGCGTCCAACCTCTCGGCCGTGCCCACCAGCTCGGGCGACACGAACAAGCTGGCCGAAGCGTTCGACCGTATCGGGCGCTTCAAACGCTGGGTCAAAACGAACGTGCTCAACGGCCTGAAAGCACTGCGCGGCAAGTTCACCAACCAGATCTCGGACCAGTCGCGAGGTGGGTGCTGGCCAGCCGGCGCCGCATGTCGCCGCGCGTCGCGCGCCGCTCCTAGAGGAGAAGAGACGGCATGCCGCCGCGCCCCGACAGCATGGCGAGGCTGGCGGCGCCCAGGTCCGGTAGCGGTGTGGGCGGCGGCGGCCACTGTCGAGCCGTGGCCGCCGACCGGTCCGCCCTCAGTGTAGCCGCCGGCCCTGTCTCAGTGCTCGCGCCCTGTATTCCCGCGCCCGTGTCGGCGCCGGCGCGGCCGCGGCCGCCGGGCCTCGCTCACCCCCGATCGTGTTTCGCAGACGCGCGAGCCCACGGCGACGGTGAGGAGAGTGTGGCAGCCGGTAAGACCCTGGTCGAAACGGGAGCGGGTAGAGAGCTCGGAAACGGTAAGTTAGGTCAGTGTCCGACGGAGAAGTCTCCCTCTATCTCTACGTGTCTGCTGCGATGGTGGTGCGCGGGTGGGTCCCCGGCCGGCGCACGGTCCTGCCTCGGCCACGGCCGGCGCCTCCGCCTGAACCCGAGCCAAGCGTCCCATACGGGGCCCGGGAGGGGAGCGAGGAGGCGCTTCTGGTTCGTCCGACCGCTTTGTCTTGGACATGATGCTGGATGTTTCGTGAAGCTCTGCGTGTGGTCGAGATCATACAGGACCCGCTACTTGCTTGAAGGCATACGTTTTATGTGCATCATTGGACCGGTCTGCCTTCTTTCCTCTCAGGCAACCTCATAAGCTTATAGGCAGCCCCCTCCCTTCTTACCACCAATGCTTGCCATAGTGTCCAAGCCACTCGTCTCTCCTAAAGGGCTCGCTAGTCTCAGTTCCAACGGGTCCAGACATCACATTCAGAGACCTGGCACGCGTTCATTGTGCCTCACGCCATTCCATATGTGTATCAGTGTGAGTCCTGATAAAACAACCAAATATTCAGGGCACTTGGAGGCGACTTCGCTCTCCGCTCGTCGCATGCCATGACGGACGGGACCCTTTCCCTCATTCGGGTCTTGCCTCTGCATGGGTTACATCCGGTCTCCAGCATCCAACAACCACTGCCCTGAAGCGCTTTTCGGTGCCTATCGCCTGCATGGTGGCTACAACACAGGCGAATGTTCGGGTACCTTTCTGCCTGACGCGGTTCGGTAGATTTTGCTCTTATTACAGCAGCAGTCTCTTCTTCAGTGTACTAGACGTCGTGATCTATAACTTGGATCCGCATATAATATCTCAAAGGCAGCTACCTTCATTCATACCGCCAAATGTTTCCAGCCTTTGCATTCAGTTAGTTATTACATTTTGGAAATGCTTCTGCTTGCCAGGTGCCGTTTTAAGCAGTTGGGGAAGGGGGATGGGAACGACCTCTCAGAAATTGAGCTAATATGATCATGAAATCGCATTAGCAGATATTTTAACATTAAGGCTGTGACGATGCAGGCACTTACAGCATCAGGTCTTGAAATGACAGTTCATTTAATTATCGAAGCGAGCACTTGATTCGTGTTGAATTGCTTACATCCTTGATTGTTTGGTATCTCTGCATATGTCTGTGGGCTGTGAAGTATTTTTAACGTGTCATGTTCAGGGCCATGCGAGGCGCTCCCAAGGTGCTCTGAGTCCCGCGCTTGTTTAGTGAACGTCCAGTCACCGGCCGCTGGGACCCACGCTGCCGACCCTCGCGACGCCTGGTGTGGCGAGCTGAAACTGACGTCGGCCGCCGCTGCCGGCAGATGGCAAAGCCATCGCCATGGCTGGTTCGCCGACCGACAAGACCAGAACCATCGTGGCGAACTCGATACCCCACGGCGGCGTCTACCCGTTGCCTGACAAGCCGTTAGAAGATGACGCCGTCAGGTCAGCATGGGCTGCTACCGTGCGGACGATGATCAAACATTCACGGTTCGGCGACATTCAGGGAGAGCGATCCGGTGCCTGCAGCAGTGGGACGATTGATCGGCCGCTTTGAGGTCATATTCAATGGCGCCATGCGCACGCTGGCGCTTTTATTGAGCTGCCGGAAGTATTCGCCGATTACGGCAATGACCAGTTGTTTGTGGTTCATCGCACCGAGTTGCACTCCGGTGGCGTGACGCTAACTGTAAACCAGGTTCGAACAACGTGCTCTCGTATTGCAGCAACAAGTCACTTGGAAGCCACAAGAACCGCCGGTTTGAGGACGGAAGCCATTACGGCAGCGGTACCAGCATCGACTCCTTTGAGAAGCGGAACCGAGAGGATCTGGAGAGCGGTATGTTTGTGGAGAATGCCATGCATTTCTCGCTTATCCCCTGTTGGCAGCACGTCCATGAAGCGATGAGAACGCGCGCTTGGGAACAAAAAGCGCTTGCTGTCCTGCTTAGCTCATCTTTGGATTCAGCTAGCTCCGGGCAGTGTGCAATATGTAGTGTTTGCAGCAGCCCTCAATCATCGGACGCTTGTACCATCGAAGGTGATGTGCTCCAAACTTGTGATATATGCTTCACTTGGCTCCTGTCTCCAACATAAAGCCGCACCATTTTGAACCGACCAATCGGACAGCCCTCCCTGCATCACGCGACCGTGCCAGTCACCAGCTGAATGGCGGCCGGACTGCGACGCGCTCGCTCGCATCGTTCCCGTCGGCGCCACGCCGCGCTGAGGGCGCCACCATCGCCGCCAGGTGTGTACGCGGACGAGCTGGATGAGAACGGCAGGGTGATCGACACCACCTCGGACAACGTACAGGCCAACGACACACCGTCTGACTGCTTCACCGAGGCCTTCTACGTGCGCTGCCCCAGCTGCCGCGGCAACCCCAACTCACCCTTCTGGCAAGGCTGGGGGGCACTGCGTCTGAAGACGTACCGCCTGATCGAGAACAAGTACTTCGAGACGGCCGTCATCACCATGATCCTGCTCAGCAGCATGGCCCTGGTCAGTGGCGGCGATGGTGATGATGATGGTGATGGCGACGACGTTACTTGGTGTGGACGACTGCCATAGGGATCGGTGACTAACGTTTTGTTAAGAATCATTGCACAGTTGATGTTGAAAGCCAGACTGATGGTGATGGTAACAGCAAGAATGAGGATGACGTCACTGACCGAACCTTGCTAATGTCTCGACTGCGGGTCACGTGACCTGGGCAGTAATGCTCAGGGCCAGCCAGCTCTAGGCTGCCCAGCTATAACAATGCGAGCTCACTGCAAGCAGAAAGCGTAGCGGGTTGCTACGGGTGTATAAATCATAAATACGTGAGGAATTGCCTCACATGGGAATGGATACAAGCTTGTACAATCGCAGCTAGGTATGTCCAACTTTCAGTGAAATTCTCATTTTATTGGGCGAGAGATATACTAAACGTAACATGGCGTCAGCAGCAAATATATTTTTCAATGGCTTTGCAGGCGTTGGAGGACGTTCATCTCAAGTACAACCCGGTTCTGCAAGACATTCTGTACTATATGGACCGCATTTTCACGGTGATCTTCTTCATTGAGATGTTGGTCAAGTGGCTGGCCCTCGGCTTCAAGAAGTACTTCACCAATGCTTGGTGCTGGCTGGACTTTCTCATTGTCATGGTGTGTATGTCGTTCTGTTTTGCTTCGGCAGCTTCGCTTATCCTACTATTATTCTAGATTGGTGCGTACTAACAGAACTTATCAAAAGACATAGAAAGAAACCATTTTGAACTAGGTCTTGCAGACCGCACTGGACTACTTTGTGTGCCTTGTGCATTGCAGCAGTTGACTTTAGGCCCAGGCGGCCCATACAAGCGCAGATGAATTGTCTCTTGCCAGTATTTGACGTTGAATCAAGTCAGTATCGATTCGGTACACTTAGTGTATAAGTCTACACGCTGTCTGCATTCGAATCGGTTCAGTCCCTTCCCCTTCGAGACGGTGACCATCTGCGCCGCAGGTATCACTGGTGAACCTGGTGGCCACCCTGGCCGGAGCCGGAGGGGTGCAGGCGTTCAAGACGATGCGTACGCTGCGCGCCCTTCGACCCCTGCGAGCCATGTCCAGGATGCAGGGCATGAAGGTACGCTCACCCCGTGCAGCACAAAACGAATCTCAGTCCGCCTGATCGAGTCTCAGACGGCCCCAGTCTACTTGACTGAGCCCCAACGGCCCCGGTCCGTTTGACTGAGTCCCAGACGGCTCCGGTCCGTCTGGCTGAGCCCCAGATGGCCCCAGCCTGTTTGCCAGAGCCCCAGACGGCACCAGTCCGTCTGACTGAGCCCCAGGGGCGCACACCACGTCAGGCAACGTACCTTTGTGACGACACTCGACAACACGGCGAAACCTTGTGGTCAGCCGTGACGTCATATTGAGTGACGTGTGTGACGTAGTCCCTCTGAAGGCTGCACATTGTTGACTGATTTGGTTAGTTGACATGGCATATGTATAGCTATGTTGTCGAACTCGCTTCCTTGAAACGAAACACCAACTCGTATCTCCCCGATGCTGCAAAACAAAGTCTCTTATGTGTCAGCCTCCCGAAGTCACAGACCACAATGAAAGCCTCCTTTGTTTTCGCTGGCCTCGTTTATGCTGCATTGGCCAGGCTCAGACGTAATGTCTTGCATTCACACGAACCACCAACCCTGCTCCCAGGTCGTGGTGAACGCACTGGTCCAGGCTATACCCAGCATCTTCAACGTGCTTCTCGTGTGTCTCATCTTCTGGCTCATCTTCGCCATCATGGGTGTACAGCTGTTCGCCGGGAGGTACTACAAGGTGAGTTTGGCAGACATTGCTCCCACAGGCGGTTGTGTTTGCACGCATAATGTGCGAAAAACACCTAGCCTAACGCGAACGTATGATTGCGCAGCACACCATATCTGAGTCGCTGCAAAATCACACGGCGATTTTCATTCGCAACCCGAATTGCAGTGTTGCCTGTCTATCTGCGGATTCCCTCTACATTCCGGACACGCCACCGACCATTTCGCCCCCGATTCCGCCCTGGCATAAGGGCTGCTCGTTCTCCAGTTGCCCGCTCACTGGGTCGATGGACTCGGAGTGCCAGTAAACTCCGAGTGCCAGTGGACTCTGAGTGCCAGTGGACTCCGAGTGCCAGTGGACTCCGAGTGCCAGTAGGCTCCGAGTGCCAGTAGAATCCGAGTGCCAATAGACTCCCAGTGCCAGTGGACTCCGAGGGATAGTGGACTCCAGCTGGTATGCCGGCACTTCGCCTTTACAGCACGACCTCTTCCTCAGTGTGTGGACGAGAACAACGAAACGTACCCGATTGCGATCGTCAACAAGATGGAGGACTGCAAGGGCGAAAACATGAAGTGGGTCAACTCAGATATGAACTTCGACCACGTCGGCTTCGCCTATCTGTCCCTCTTCCAAGTCGCAACGTTCAAGGGCTGGATTCAGATCATGGCTGACGCCACCGATGCGCGCCCCGTGAGTACTGCTGTGGTGCGCCGGACTGGCCGTGCTGCAACAGCTCAGGGAGAGTAGCCGGGCTACTCAGGGTGAGGCCGGGACGAGACGAACGCGATCGCAGGACGGTAGGTTTGGTCGCGTTGAGATGGTTCGCATTGCGACCTGATGTGGGGGAAGGTGACGCGCTCGAGCAGACTGCGAAGGGAGCTGGACCAACTAAGGCGGGGAGGCCAGATTGATTGGAAAACTATAACCGGGGAGGATAGACGGCACAGGGAGCAGAGCCAATTTTAATGAGGTAGGGCAGACGGTGCGGGGAGCAGAACCAACTTTAATGAGGTAGGGCAGACGGTGTAGGGAGCAGAGCCAACTATGACGGGGTAGGGCAGATGGTGCGGGGAGCAGAGCCAACTATAATGCGGTAGGGCAGACGGTGCAAGGGGCAGAGTCAACTATAATGCGGCAGAGTAGGCGGTACAGGGAGCAGAGCCAACTATGACGAGCAGGGCAGACTGCAACGGTACGGGGCTGGCGTTGGCGTGGAAGACAGACCATCAGCGGAACCGTAGTTCGAGACGAGGCGGGGCAGGCTTTGGCGTCAGGAACAGATTGTGGCGTGGTGGTGCAGTGTGTGACGTGGTGAGACATACTGTGACGTAGTCGGACGAACTGTGACGTGACGGCGGCGCGGTCTGTCACGTGGTGTAGGAGTGTAACGTGACGGGACTCGTTGTGACGTGATGGCTGGACCTGACGTGACGCGTCAGGCTTTGACTCGGCCTGACGTGACGCGTCGCGCTGTGGATGGGTCTGACGTGACGCGTCCGACCTTGACTCGGCGAGTTCGCGACGTCACCGAGTCAGTACATTTTCCGCTGCCTTTGGTGCCTTCTCGTTCTCGCTGGCAGGTGGAGTGTCGGTGTGGCCCAGCGCAAGGGCTGGCCAGCAGTTGATTTGTTGACGTCATAAGTGAACACCGCTTATTCGTGCATTAATGGGTTTAAATCGCTGATGACATTCTGGCCTCTTTCTACGGGTGGCTAGTATTACTAAAAATGCGTGTCATGTGGCTTCCCGCAGGCCGGATTCCAGCCGGACTACGAGTACAACGTCTACATGTATCTGTACTTCGTGTTCTTCATCATCTTCGGGGCCTTCTTTACACTCAATCTCTTCATCGGTGTTATCATCGATAACTTCAACGAGCAAAAGAAAAAGATAAGTATCTACTCTATGATCCCGCGACGTTCTCGTCATGTGTTGCAAAGGTTGGCATTAAATGAGATTTGGGAGGATTGTACGAAATGTAGTTTCATTACACTTAATTGTTATGATGGTTGATTCTTCTTAACGCGTTTCATCCGTGTCATATTTTACAGGGCAAGCATAGCATTTCATTTCATATGCTTAAACAGTTAGCCTATCAACACATTTTCCGAGCAATAATATCACAAAAAACAAAATGTTGACATCGACATGCTGCCATTCGACTAGTACGTTGTCCGTTTGCACAATTTTTTATCGCATACGTGCGCGGTTGCGTGTCAAAAGTCGCGCGTTACCAAAAGGAGTGAAATGCAACAAGTTCCTATGCACCTTAGTGAAAGTGTAGACGGCGTTTGCGCACATGTGCGTGTACGTTTGTCTTGTGCGTGTGCTCGCTCTAGTCTGGACCACACCTGCCTGTACTGCCAGCGCCGTGCGGAGCGTTGGACTGGGTCGTGTCGTGGTGACCGCGGCTGATATTCTGTGCCACTTTTCCACTGCTTGAATGTCTAGACCACACCTTAGAACAACAATGGCAGACGCACGGGATCGACTCCCCCTGAGCCGTGCCCGCCTCGGGCACTCATCATCATCCTGAAACGACTGAAGTGCCCAGAGAAACCTTTGCTTGCACCTGAAAAGCCTTCTGCGGATCATGAACTCAGATACGTCCTGAGTTCTGAGTCGTTCTGAGTTCTGAGGACGTTCTGAGTTAGCTGTGGCACGAGCGGCTGCAGTCGGAGAGAAGCAAGCCGTTCTCCCAAAACACTGTGTTTGCGAGGCCGAGCCGGTTCCGCATGTCATGCCGATGAGGCCTGGCCTGGAAAACACCACAATTTCAGGCCAGGCACAGCCATCAAACATACTCGCGTTTCCTTGTTGCAAATGTTTAGGTATAGGATAAGTAATTCGCCAGAAATCTCACCGTTGATTTTGTCAGTGCTGGCTGCACTGTTCATTGATTCAAAATATCGGCGAAGTTTCCTGATCCAGTCCTCGTAAATTCCGCCAACTGACCCTGAGTTAGTCCCTGGAGGTTCAGTTCCCGACATACGTATTGTCATTGTTGACCGTTGAAAACGAACTCCCAAAAGCAGCTGCTGCTCCGTTGATTCTGCGTATGTGCTTACACCAAGACTGGACGCTAGCAATATTTTAACAGTCATTTTTCCTCCGTACGGCAAGGAAAATGATGATTATCGAGAATGAGTATACGGAAAATCTCGCTATGGTTTTCTCCGCATGCTTTTCCAGTTTCGCTCTCTTAGTGTGGCATGATCCGGAGACGTCATAATTGATCTGTTCCAATACAGGTTGAAATACGTTCCTGGCAGCTGAACAAACGCTCATCCACCTCACTGTTGCCGTGCACACGCTACAAACGACTTTCGACTTCACGACCGTTTCATCCTGGTCCGAACCTGGCAGGGATTCGTGACAGTCGAAGCTTGCTGTGTTATTAGAGGATAATGTGTTGAGGCTGAGAAACGATCACTTTTAGTCGTCTGACCCACTAAAAGTTGCAATTACCGATATCTTTATACCCATTGGCACGGACATATAAAAATACATGATCTAAGAGTAATTTATGGTCGACATGATTACCCCCGAGGTACCTGACAAACCTTCTAGTTAGTGTGATGCAACTGTTTGATAAATCACCCGTCATTCCCGAAATTATTTGCGATGGCAAGTCCATCGAAAGACGGGCTTTCTTCCCGGCGCCAGTGGAGAGAGTGCCTGGGCATTTAATCTTCACAAGCTGCCGTGCAAAAGACCCACGACCTTTGTTTCTGGCGGAAAGCCCTGACATTCACGATCGGCACAAATATTTTGCATCAGTGTAGTATACCGCAAGAAATTGACACTGGCGTACTGCACTTCTCCAAATTGCTGTTGACGCGGCTAACAATATTTCCTGAACCTTTCGGCCTGCACTGCCACGATCAAATATCGTGTCGCTCCCCGACAGAAGCTCCGCTCCGTAGGGGCAGCCGCTCCCCATAGCGGCAGCCGCTCCTCGATAGGGGCAGTCGCGCCGTGCCCGCTACGTGCCGACGGGCGCGACGCCCGAGCTGCGGCTGTGGTGGTGGCGCCTCCAGCCGCGCGCGCAGCCAATGCTGCCTATCCATCCTGCTCACTGCACCGAGCGCAGCGTCGGCGGCCGGAGAGTCCCCCGGGGCGCCGGTCCGCCGCGCCCAGCCGCTCAGCACCGTTTCGCATGTGGTAGCTTTCGTACCCACTCGGGTGCACCCACGTATGGTCGTCTGAAGGCACATTCGGTTTCGGCACAGTCGTGGTCGGGAGTGTGGTGCACTGTCTGGTTCTGGCGCTGTGCTGGCGCGCCCTCTCGCTCTTAGACCCGCCGGCACCGCGTCAAGGGGATTGCTCTTCCTTTCTCACCATCCCCTTTCCGTTCCGAATAGCCGGCATTGGGGAGGGGGTCCTGACGCTCGAGTTTCCACTCCTATACAAGATCAGTCAACCACGTTCTGTTCACGTCGTTCATTACGAAATCCTTTGTGTAGCAAAGTGCACACTTTGCTAAACAACCTTTTTCCCCCTTCACAACTTTTGTTTATGTACCGCGATAATTTAATCAATTTATTTACATAATTATCTCCCACTTATCCGTCACCTCTTTGTGTTTGACTAACCTTCTCACTTTGTTGCGTCTTCCCATCACCCGTGCATGGACTAGCATGTCTTTCAGTTCAGGGTTTTCAATTGGTGTTTCCGTTTTCCACTCAACTGTAGATGGCTATCGTTTTTACCGTGGCCTATAGAAACGCCCAATCAAACACAGGGCATGTCACATGTTGTCGTAGCTGCCGAGCCATACTGGCTGTTAGCTAGTGGAGCAGCTCTCGGCGGTACGGCCTGCTCGTGTTCATCTGTCTCACCGTTCTGTGTGCCGATGTATTAGTGTTCATCGATAGAAATGATGACCCGTTTTCTTGTCATTTTACGCAGGAGGTTCCCTAGAAATGTTTATGACAGAAGACCAAAAGAAATACTACAATGCAATGAAAAAAATGGGCAATAAGAAGCCTTTAAAGGCCATTCCGAAGCCGCAGGTAGAGTAGCCGTGATTATGGCCTGGCACTGGAGCCGCCCGGTCCGGCGGTGGCGGTGACCTGCCCGGACCCGCGCCTGTCCGACCGAGGTCAGCAGGTCAGGTCGCCGCCGCTGCCGGTCCGTGTGTGGGTGTGCGTCTGTCTGTCCGTGTGCGTGTCGCCGCCAGTGTACAGGAACATTGTGCTGTTCACGCAGGCGGCTCTCTTGATATGTTCATGACGGAGGACCAAAAGAAATACTATAGCGCCATGAAGAAAATGGGGTCAAAGAAACCCTTGAAAGCCATCCCTCGGCCGAAGGTAATCCGGGTCGGGTCGGGTCACCTTTACTCTGCATCTTGAGAAGCGGACCCTGCTAGAACCACCAACGTTTGGCAGATCGACGCGCCCGTCAGCCCACCATGGTTCCGGCTCTACTGTGTCTCCTCACATCTTATCTCCTGTCCCCTCATCTTTCTATCTCTGTCTCGCCATCTCCATCTCTAATTCTGGTTATAGTTAGTCTCTATATCTCTTGCCCCTTTTTGGAGTGGGCGGGCTACCGTCTTCACTGTATATATATATATATATATATATATATATATATATATATATATATATATATATATATATGTGTGTGTGTGTTTATTTTGCCATAATTGATTCCTCTTTACCTGAAATTATATTTATTTATTTGTGTGCATTTTCTTCACTAGTTATCTTTGTTTCTTCTGTTCTTGCTTTCTCTTCCCCTCTCTCTCTCTCTCTCTCCCTCTCTCTCTCTCTCCCTCTCTCTCTCTCTCTCTCTCTCTCTCTCTCTCTCTCTCTCTCTCTCTCTCTCTCTCTCTCTCTCTCTCTCTCTCTCTCTCTCTCTATACTTCTATTTCTTGTCCCTCCCTTTCTTTGACATATTTTTCCCCTTTCTGCTACTCTCGTTGCTTACTCAAATTAACTACATTATCTCTCATTAACTGCTCTCTTACTTTGTGTCTCCTTTAGACACTGTTTCCTGAAGCTGTTCCCATCTTTATGTGCTAGGAGTCTACTTCATTCTATATCTTGTACGTGGAGTAATGCGATTTTTACAGCACCCAAAAACGGAGGTTCGAAATTACAAAGCTTTAGCTCGCAGCTCATGTTCGAGTCTACACCTGACAACCGCCAAAGCGGTTGACAGCCAATCGCTGCCTTATGCTCCCTTAGCGATCAAAGGGCAATATTAACCCGCCATTGCCACGAACTGCGTCTAAATTTGGTCTGTTGAGCGTCTCCCGATCTCTGCCGGCTCCTGATCCGACCGCGCCCCCTAGGAGTCCCTCCGCCCCATTCCACCCCGGGGAGCACAGTGGCGGCGCCTGGTGTCGGCCGCACCAGTTACTAGCTATACCGTAGTTGTTTTACCTCTGATCGTCACCGTCGGTGGCTCGCCGTCACTGAGGCCGCGCCGGAGACCGGCGGCCCGACTGCATGGTAGCTCGGTTAGTTTGGCATCGCCTGCTGGGGCGTCCGTCCAACAGCGTCCCGTCGACACCGACCGTCGCGGTGCCGCCGATGACCCCATGCCCGCCGCTGCAGGGAGGGGAGGGGGCTGGGGTAAGATGACCCCCTGGGGGCAAAACCAGGCCATGAACCGGCACAGTGGGGTGCTTTACGTTGCTGTGAGACTGGATACAAAGCCGCTTTAGCACCCACCACTGATAACTAGGTGGTGTTGCCTCCTGGTCAGCAGGTGGCGGTGCTCCCCACTTGTCAAATGGTGTTGGTCTCCACGGGTTAGCACTTAGCAGGTGGTCGCTCCACCGGTCACCATGTGGCGTCCCGAACTGGTCACCAGGTTGCGCCCTGGACCGATGCTCCCCCCGCGCCCCCGCCCTGCCCAGGATTCCGGGGTCCACGTCTGCGACACCGCAGTCAGCTGGCGGCCTGACTCCGCCGGGCCAGCACACGCCCTAGCGCCAGGAGGGTTGTCTGGGGTCAAGACACGCGGCCGCCCGGTCCTAAAGCACTCCTGGGCACCACAAGACGGCACGACGGGCGGGACGCACCGCCTGGACTCTTCGGGCATCCCCTTGTCCTCCCGACAGTGGATCCCCTTTTCTTCTGATTTATTGATGTGCACCCAGACCGCGGTGGTATGTGTGATGTCCAACGAATGCTTTGCCATCCGTTCAAAACCGTGATTTAGTCCTGTCTTGAGTTTCGCGGACAGTAAGGTCGCGTCGCTCGATTTTTCACCGTCACATTTTGACAACCGAATGCATTCGTTGGCCATGAATCGCTGCGTATACCCTGTAGTGTGCAAACTTTCGTTGCTCCCGATACCGTAGGTCGTCACGGTTGTGCTCGCCGGGTGCTCAGCTTTTGGGACAGCATGCTTGTCTCGCTCGCCTGCCGGTGGGCGTTCTTCCTTGACTACGCAGCGGCGCAGCGCGTGGCGACGAGCTGGCACTTCGACTGACTCGCCGCGTGTGTTTGGGGTCGCTTAAACGGCAC
Source organism: Pollicipes pollicipes (assembly GCF_011947565.3). NCBI lineage: Eukaryota > Metazoa > Arthropoda > Thecostraca > Pollicipedomorpha > Pollicipedidae > Pollicipes > Pollicipes pollicipes. Next base: position 34,186,118 of record NW_023596746.1, read on the forward strand.
TAAAATGCTAACAGTCACAAACGGTTACTCCAAACGCGACAATACCAGGCACGATAAAAATAAAGTTCATTTTTTTGCCACGAAAACAGCGAGGTGCGCGTACGCCGCCACGCGTCTTGCTGCTGAACGTTGATAGAATAATGCCAGGGAACAACACTGTGACGTGCCGGGTTTGATCGTGCGTGGGTGGGCACCATATGTCCACAGTGTTCTCTTCCCGACCGCCTGCTTAAGTCTCTGTGCATATTTATGTGCACGCCATTGGACACAGCTGATGATCATAATCCTCAGTGTAAGGACTGCCGTTTCAAGGGACGTCGCCTAAAACCTTAGGCAAAGCTCGAGTACATTGCTTGCGTAACAATGCCAGTTTATTTTTACGTCCGATTCCCCGACCATGAGAGTGAATTCTTGGGTTAATTTCTCTGGGGTGGAATGCCAGGATGTCCCACCGCCCGGTACAAGGCGTGCACGTGCACAAGAGCGCCCGCTGCATGAGCAGCGGGCGCTCTTGCTGTGATAGCAAGCGGGTTCACGACTGACCCACGCCCGGATCTCCCCAGTTCAAACTGCAAGCCATCGCGTACGACATCTGCTCCAACCGCAAGTTCGACATGGCCATCATGGCCTTCATCTGCCTGAACATGGTGACGATGATGCTGGACGAATACGGCATGTCGAAGGAGCGTACGCTGATCCTGGAGAACGTCAACCTGGTGTTCATCGTCATATTTACGGCTGAGTGCGTCCTCAAGATCTTCGCCTTCCGCTGGCATTACTTCAAGGAACCATGGAATCTATTCGACTTCATCGTCGTCACACTCTCCATCCTGGGTAAAAGCATGGGCAAAGTGTTTCGACCTACTCTTCTTCTCTCTTCTATGAGTGCTGGAACCTAGTACATTTTGGTTGACGATCGAGTGCGCGTAGACACCTAAATGCTCACATAATGGTGCGTAACCGAAGTCACGCGAATCTTGTCAGCAAATCAACTCGCCGCCCAGACATGCTGTTTTTCATCCGTACAGTGTCAGTTTAAAGGCGGAGCAGGGTAACTGGTGCCCTTCTCCATGCTATTGCCTAGACTGCAGCGGCTGGGCTGTTCCGCGGCTATCTTCTATCTATACCTCGTGCAAAGCAGCTTTGCAACAAAGAATGAACTGTTGAAAAACAGGTCCGTGGAACGCGATACTCATTCGTGCATAATAACTTCGCTTCGCCTGACGAGATTGCCATCCGCTGCCAAGTGCTATGAAGCTGGCGCGGCGTCTTTTCTTTAGCTCTCGCCTTACCAAATATTTTCTGCCCCTCACCGTATAAGCGGAGCGTCAGGGACCTCCCCATAAGTTCCCGAGCATTAAGCAAGTTAGAGCCACGGAGAAAATGGCATGTGACAGCTCTTGTCAAACTTCATCAGATAGGTGTGACCTAACAATGATGAATGTGACCTTCGGAAGGTCGAATGGGGTCGTGTTTTTAGATTAGCACTTCATAAACCTCTTCTTCTTCTTTCTATAAATTAGCATGCTGGAACGATGTCAAAGACGGCGTTTAAGAGATCTTGGAAAACTCATCGCGTGAAGTACTAGTGGATATCGACTCATGCGATCTAGGATAAATCATTTCAGGTCAAAGGATGAAGGCTTTTGTTGCTGTGGGCCGTGTTGCTGTATCAATGACTACACAGGCCACATCTATGGGGGAAACAGCGTTTGCAACGTCTCCCAAATGTGATTTGAAAATGTGAAATGGAATGACCTTTGAAGGGTCAGCTCTAGCCAAAAAGGTTAAAGTTTGAACTAGCTTTACTTTGGATTACCTGGCTATTTAAAAGTCACCAGAGGAATATTAATGCCTTTCACGTTAATGAAGATGAGGAAATAGCCAGGAAAACATCTTTGAAGTGCATTTTTGCATGAGATAAACATCATTTGTCCATTGTGAGGAAAATGACACCGACATGACCTAAACAAAACAGTTTTACGTCACGACCTGTCAGGGTCAAAAGCTTATACTCCCCACAATATGCGTCAAAAGGACACAAACTTAGCAACTTTTTCAGCACTGTGCTGAAAGCTGTTCGGAAGCTATTTCGGAAAGAGCGTAAGGGTGCTCTGAGAGGCCGCTTGTAGGAAGAAGGGTACAGTTGTCTGTGAGCGACGACATATGTATATATATATATATATATATATATATATATATATATATATATTTATGTGTTTTCGGTCACCGGTTGACTACGTATTCCTTAAAATGCGTGTCCTTTTCAGGGCTTGTGCTGAAAGACATCTTCACACAGATGTTCAACGTGTCACCAACGCTACTGCGAGTAGTGCGCGTGGCCAAAGTCACCCGCGTTCTGCGACTCATCAAAAGCGCTAAGGGCATCCGAACGTTACTCTTCGCCTTCGCCATGTCCGCGCCGGCACTTTTCAACATCATCCTGCTACTCTTTCTGGTGATCTTCATCTTCGCCATCTTCGGCATGAGCTTCTTCATGAACGTCAAGGTCCCCATGGGCGGCTTGGACGACACATTCAACTTCCAGACGTTCGGCAAGTCCTTCATCCTGTTGTTCCAGATGATGACATCGGCCGGCTGGGCCAGCGTGCTCACTGGCATCATAAACGAAAAAGACTGCAATGGGCCCAATCCGGAGACGGGCGACCCGGGCAACTGCGGCCAGGCTTCGATTGGCATCGCCTACCTGCTAGCCTATCTCGTGATATCCTTCCTTATCGTGATAAACATGTACATTGCTGTGATCCTCGAGAACTACTCGCAGGCCAACGAGGATGTGCAGGAGGGCCTGACGGGCGACGACTACGACATGTACTACGAGATCTGGCAGCGGTTCGACCCCAAGGGCACTCAGTACATCGCCTACGACCAGCTCTCCGACTTCCTGGACGCGCTCGAGCCGCCGCTTCAGATCCACAAGCCCAACAAGTACAAAATCATCACCATGGACATCCCGATCTGCCAGGGCGACAAGGTCTACTGCGTCGACATCCTGGACGCACTCACCAAAGACTTCTTCGCCCGCAAGGGCAACCCGGTGACGGAGACGGCCGAGCTGGGCGAGGTGACGGCGCAGACGGACCGTCCCGGCTACAAGCCTATCTCGTCCACGCTCTGGCGCAAGCGCGAGGAGTTCTGCGCCTCGCTGATCCAGAAGGCGTGGCGCAAGCACCGTGGCCGCGCCGAACCGTCGCAGCACCAGCAGACGGCCGTGCTGGTGGACGTTTCCAAGAACGGCCACAAGGTGGTGCTGCACTCGCGCTCGCCAAGCGTCACGTCGCGGTCGACGGATGTCTGACCCGACGAACGTGCCGCGACGCCGCGAACTGACTCACCTCACACAGGCTTACGTAGCTGCGCACCCAATATATAATATATAACGCCGTATTTTTATATTGATTCAGCGGTGGTCGTCAGGCTTTCCGCGCGCGCGCATATAAGCGAGTATTTATAGAAGCTCAAGCTTACGATTGTTGGGAAAACGTGCGGTGCAAGATCGGTTGGTTCCGTTTCAGTGCTGTTCGGTCTTTTGTGCGCCCTGTCGTGTGCGACTGGCCGGCCGGCGGCCTGCGAGCCGCGCGTGCCGCCCCGATCGTCCTCGTCCTGACCCACGCTCGCCGGGCGCGGCGCCGGCCGCCGCGCGCGGTAGCCTGCGCCGGCGCCCCAGCCGCGTCGGGCGCCGACGCTCCTTGTTTCTGTTTTCACCTTCATGCCTTGAGGGCGTGGCGTGGCCTTCCCCGGCCGGGCCGAGCTGCCGCCGCCGCTTCCCCGAGCCGGCAGCGCGGCCCCCCGCCCCGCCACGCCAGCCTGCCAGTATTAGAGAGGGCGGCGGTCCGGCGGCCGCCGCGGCACCTCGCGAGTGAATGGGAGCAAGTGCACGCGTGTGGCTTTTTCTCGCTAACGGTCCTAGTTACGTAAGTAAGTCGGCGGAAAACGATACGCTCTGAGATTGTATGTTTTATCTGAGCTCTCTATCTATCTATCTATCTATCCATCTCACCCCACCGGACACCCACCACCCACCGACACACTCACTCACACGCCCTTACTCACAGTCGGAGTGGGCAGGCAAGGGGTGGCAGCCGGAGCCGGCGGGGCCGCGGCGCCCCCGCCCCTGCACCCCTCGGGTGTCCCACGACCCGCGCCACGGGAGCGCGCGCTCGTGTACGTGTATCTAACCTTTGAACAGTCCCAGTTTGTCGTGCGAGGTCCGCTTCAACTAGATATTCAGCTGCGCGGTGCGGATTTCTCCCTGTTCTCATCCCCTGCATCTGGCCGCTCGCCCCCGACGCGCTGGCCGTCGCGCCTCTGGCTGAGGCGGGGCTCACCTGTCGCCTACCGACCCACCGGCGGGCCGGCGCCCAGCACCTCCCACTGTGTGAAGCAATAACGTTCGAGGCCCCCGGACCCTGCCAGGCGGCGGCGCGCCGGCGGCGGCTCGCCGCTTCCCCAGAGGAGCCGCCGCCGACGCGGCCGGCCGGCCCCCCGCGCAGCTGGCGCTCTCGGCAGCCGGCGCGGGCCTCGACCGGCGCCCCTTCCCCCGCCGGCGGCGGGGCACCTCGCTCCCGCGTGGCGTGCCGCCTCTCGAAATGAATCCATAAGGCTACTAGATGTCTGCACGGCTTACATTGTCGTTACGGAGTGAACGCTGAGCGACACTATGAACATGGCTTTACATGTCTGACAAAGCCGCTTTCACCCGTCCCATGCCCCGCAGGCTTGAACCCTTCCGCTGTGCATGCACATTGTCAACAATTATCTATTTGTTCCATTGTATCTCGTGGCGATAAGGATCAAACTTACTGTGATTTGTAGATGATATTACACTGTTATCGTTATTCATTTTCTCCATGTGTTCCTCGTTTACATGGGCACCGTATCTAGCTGAACCTGTTCGTTTGCCAGCATTGTTTGAACGTATTCCACGATATCCGTTAAGACATGCTCGTTAACGCTTGCGAAATGATTTATGACACCCGCTTCACGTATGAAACGCCGTGTTGGAAAGTTGCCTTTGAACCTATATTATTACCGTAGTTGACGCATGAAGACTGCCTCAGTTTGCGCGCAGATATGTCCATGGTACCGGCGTGTTACCTATGACCTGGACCGGTGCTGTGTACTGGTAGTCTCGAGAGGCAGTTGCGTCATACTTTTGGCGCCCGGCGTATGCCCGGGCCCGGCCCTGCTTGCTTGGGCCTACTCACGCCACTCTGCTGGCAGGCTGCCCGTCTCCTTTTACTAATGCGATGCAAAGTGCGCTGGCATTCTTTTTACGCCGTCATATGTTCTGCGTTTCTATCCGTCCCTGGATATATTGTAAGATACCAGCCCAGTGTTTGAGTGGCGCCGGCTGATAGGCGGCGGTCGACCAGCAGAAGACCGACGCCGGCCGCCGAGCACGGGAGGCGGGGGAGCGAGTGGCGGCCTCCGCCGGCGGCGCTGCCCCGACTCACACGGCTCGGTCGCTCCGGTCCGACACCCGTCTGCTGGCGCACTCGGCTCCCCGCGCTGCCCGCTGCCCCGGGCAGACTCCCCTGTACATCCACCGGGCCCCGCTATCTCGGAACATGTGACCAGGACCCACTCCTGTCGCAGTTTGTATGAAATGACATGTACATAACTAGTCATCGAATAAAGTTTTGATAATTTACCACGTACAGAAACCCGCGTTTGTTGCCACCGCTTGTAAAACGAACAAACAACAGTCAAATCCTGCGCGAGTATCAAGTTCAACGAGTTCACAATGGCGAACTACGAGCGCGCATCCTGAGAAACAAACTTGCAGTGTAAGCCTGGTGTCTCCCGTTCACTGCAGCTGATCATCCGTCTCCTATGTTTTGTCAGAAGCGAGGATGAGCAGGACGTCGCTACATTTGTATCTGTACATTTGTGTCTGTCACTATCACATCGAAGTTGCAAACGCGCAGCGAAGTGAACACCGACGGACACTCTGAACGCTAGTCCATGCCCTAGCGCAACAATACGGCCGCATATATCTAGGCGGAGCATGTCAGTGTGTACGACCGTTAGCTTACTTTTTACGCCAGTGCGTGCACATACCCTAACCTACTCGCTGAAAGGAATGCGCACTCTGTGACGGTGGTTTGAAATTGTTGGGGCTTTTATAGTTTTGTCTTTTCTCGTATGACTACGTCCAGAAGCTCAGGCAGCACATCATCTCAGATACCATCAAGAGCCCGGCCTCGCCCCCGGGCATTCGAGAGGCCCCAAGCGCGCCTGCTGAGTTAACAACCTATCCGTATTTGAATTCAGCGTCGAGTTCCAACTCCGCATTAAATCCGTCCGTAGGCCAAACGACATTCACGTGGACTTCGGTCAGACGACACCCACTTATTAGGAGAACGCGATCCGTTTAACTCCGTCTCCGGCTTGACTTCCAGAGGTCCGGAAACCAAGTCAGCCGGTAACAGCGCTACATGAAAGCACAAGCAACATTGCATAAGAGTTACTGAAAAAACCGCTCCATATGGAATCCAGGAACACATTCTGACTTGCGATAGCAAAGAGCACCTTCCTATTGTAATTTTCAGGGTCATATCGCAGGTCGACAGACGGGGCACCGCCGCACTGCCGCTGTATTGGACCGATCTATTCAATTCAGGTGTCATTTGAAAGCGAGTCGTCCATTCCAGCACGGGCTTCCAAGCACATGCAAATAAAGTTCAATTTTCAGGGTCACATTCAAAGATAAAGGACGGGATAGCGCCGCACCGCCGCCGTACGGAACCGATCTGTGCAAATACGGAGTCATTGAAAGGCGAGAGCGTATTCCGGTCTGGCCAATCAAAACGCCACCCTTCATGGTCAAATGTTTCTGGCGAGACCTCAAAACACATAATCTGAAGGTCAAAGGACGGGGTGGCGCCATACTGCCACTGCAAGGAACTGAGGCTAATAAATAAGGCGTTCTCTCAAAACCGGCCGTTCATCCAACCAGGACTCTCGCAAACGCGTGAATCAAGGTCAACATTCAAGGCTGCTTCCAAGTTCAGGGGATGGGGTAGTGCCGCACTACCGCTCTGTGGGATTGATCTAAACAAATTAGGTCTCATGAGAAAGCTTAACATCCATTGGTACCTGAACTATCAAAATGCCACCCCTCAAGACCAATTGCTTTGGGTCTGGCAACTGAAAACGCCCTTTACTTCGTATGTGAACTTAAGTACTGTACCTCATTTACGTGTTTTGGGGATCCCAGACCGTGATGGACACGTGACTTTCAAATGACGATACAGTTGTATAGATCGGTCCCCTTGCGCGGCAGTGAGAGGCTACCCTGTTCTTTGACCTTAGTCATGACCTTGTAGGTTGATCTCGCTTCATGTGCTTTTACGGACGGCACCGTACGAACTGGACGGACCGGATGGGACCAGATAGGTCCGGAAGTGACCGAACAAAACCGGCAGAGGTTAGACGATATCGGATGCCACTGGACTTGACCGACGGAATCCGGACGGAATCTGTGCGATTCTGTCCGACGGAAACCGGATGGCATGGAACGGGACTGCGTGGGACCGGACAGCGCCAGGTAGAGCGTGATGAGCGCGGACGGGACTGGGAAAGAACGGAAGAGACCGATCCGAACCGAATGAGGTAACACAGGACTGGACGGTGCCGCACAGGACCTGACGCGATGGGAATGGGACCAGGCGAAACTGGAGGGGACTGGACGGAACCGGATGGAACTGGACTGGACTGGATGAGGTTCTAAAGGGCTGTACATGACTGAACGAGCCCGAATGGAACCAGACAAAACCAGACGGGACCGAGTGGGACCAAATAATGCTGGACGTTATCAGATGAAACCAGACGAGGGCAAATGGGACCATGTGGGACTTAACAAGACCAAAAGGGACCTGACGGACCATGTGTGAACCCGCCCGGTTCCTTTCTGGTGCTGTTAGGTCCTGTTCTGTCCCGTCTCGCCCCGTTTGGTAACATCTTTCGCCGTCCTATCCCATCTCACTGCGTCAGCTTTTGTCTGATCCCGTCGGAGTCCGTGCAGCCCCACCCGATCCCAGGTCTCGTACGGCCCAATCTGATCCCATCAGGTGTCGTCCAGCTCCATCGCGTACCGCACAGTCTCATCTAGTTCCATCTGGTTCCATCCGGCCCCGTCTGACATCACATCCTATCCTTTCCGTCTGGTTCAGTTCTGTTGTGCCCGATTCCGTTCGATCACGTCCGGTTACTACCCGATTCTTCTAATCCCATCTGACCCGGTCCGGTCCAGTCTGTTCCGATCTGGTCCGGTTCGGTCCGGCCCGGTCCGGTCCGGTCCGGTCCGGTCCGGTTCGGCCCGGTCCAGTCTAGTGCAGTTCTGTTGCATCCAATTTAGTCCCGTCACGCTCGGTGCGATCCGGTTCCGCCCAGTCCTGTCCGGTCTCACCTGGCTCCATAAGATTTTGTGCGAATTTATCCGGTCCCATCCGGTCCCATCCGGTCCCATCCGGAGCCAGCGTCTGGTCCCGTTTGGTTTGGTCTGGGCCCGTCCGGTCCTGTTCGTTTCTGTCCTTTTCCTAATGGTTCCGTTCTGTCCCACCCGGTTCCTTTAGGTTATGTTTGATGCCGTACGATCCTGTCCGGCTCGGTTAGGTTCCTTCCGCTTCCCGCCCTGGTTCCGCTCGGTCCCATCTGGTTTGGTTTGGAGGGATCCCGTTCGGTTATATCTTGCTTCACGACCTCCCATCTGGCTCCAGTCCGACCGTCCCAGTGTCTGTTCCGTCTGGTTCTATGCACTCCCGTTCTGTACTGTTCGGTTCCTTTCGGTCACCACCCGCCTGTTGGTTGCCATACGCATGACGGAAGGCGCCTCGGTGTCACCATGGACTAGTGGGGCAGATATTACCAGGCCTCATAAGGCGCACATGCAGATATTACCACGTTGGCAGCCTGTGGTTTTGTGACATCATTGTGCGATCAGCTGCACGTTATATATAGCAGTATTCAACATCTTCGCGTATTCAGCTGACGACCATGCCGGTAATTTGTTCGTCGCCTCGTGCAGGAGGCGTGATCGCGCGGGCGCTGTAGGTGGAAGTCGAGAGATGTGGGGGAACGTTATATTATGGAATATGACATTAGATCCACAGGCTAGATGTCGTGGGCAATGTCTGGTGCATCTACTGGTATCAATGTTGCATTTTAGCGCACTTAGTTTTATCGCTTCAGGATGTTTCAGGAGTTCCAGTGCCTGCGTCAGTGACGCATATATACGCTCATATGACTCAGGACGCACACAGGACCCGGACATTTCCACAAGTCCTTGCTATTACCCAAGGCTATCTAACGCTATTGCCCCTATTTCCTGAGGTCCTAGTATTACCATACTGCCCTGTTGCTCCTATTATCCCCATACTTGTGTGTGTTAGCAACAGCTTTAGGGGTTACAACATTAATGTCTGCGGGATTGAAGTTTGTTATCAAACTTGACAGTGGGGCAGACTATTATGGCAATATAACTGATATGGTATCATTGAAACTCACATGAGGTTCTGGCCAAAGTATGTATAGGATGGTATCTGCTGACAAGCAGTCAAACTAAACAAAAGCCTGTCACCAAGATAGTTGTTTTACATGCTAAGGTAAAGTGGAACTGCACATTGTCAACTTTCATGAGGATGCTCGAGTCTTCTGGTATTTGTGGCCACTCTGAGTAGATTAAGTGAAGCTCTCAAAAGCTGATCTATCTTCAAAGCAAAATTTGATGTTTTGGTCTTAGAAGTTCAGTGTTATTGTCAGAGGTAAGTGATTTTAAAGTGAGTAAAGCTTTCAAAAGCTCATCTGTCATCAAAGTGAAATGTGATATTTTGATCTTAGAAGTTCAGTATTATTGTCAGGGATAAGTAAATGACTTTGAAGTTTGTTTACCTACAATGTAAGGTCAGTGAATAACACCATCAATTTCCTGATCTGAGACACAAGCTGCCAAGGTGTCTCCTCCCTTCTCAATATATTTGATCACTGTGCCTACCATGGCTAGAGGCCTGGAGTGATGCAGGACTTGAATTGGTGATTGAGCTTGTACTGCCTTTCCCAGACAATCATGACCCTAAGAATCAGTAGGCATAATTTTCTATGGAACTAGATTATCAAGGTATTGTGTTTGGTCACTTCAAAGGCCTTTTCCCATGCACTTCATTGGTGCAAGGGTGCAGTGTGCACCTTTATGGATATGCATGTTCATTCTTCTGAAGGGAGATTGCTGTTATACCAATGTAAATTGAGTTACCAAGTCAATTTGTGATAAGCTTGAATTTGTAAACCACATTGGCTCATCTTGACTTGCTATTTCCTGGTGTCGTGATGTCTTTTGGGACTGGGCTGTTGCTGGATTTGCTTATTCTTGCAACAAATGTTCTCAAAGCTAGGGTGTGGCAGCAAAACATTACATGCACAACAATGCTGGTGGGAAAATGCCTACACTTTTACATATCTCATCTTATTGATGCATGTGATGTCCAACTGAAGAAAAGTATAAAAAGCTAAGTTGTTTGTATTTCATTGGTTGAACAACTGTCACAATATAGGAGGCAGGGGCTCAACTCATAAAACCCCAAGTTTTGTCATGCCAGATGAGCTGCAGTGCCCTATCAGTTGCCCTATCAGTGACAGTGATTGTCTGGATCTCATGAACTTGATGGCTCAAATGCCGCTGAGTAAAACAATTAACAGATAAAGCTGGGGGTATTCTGTGGATTTCTATTCAAGGTCCTGCTCCTCATTGCCCCAGCGCCTCACATTTCTGTGTTCAGATGTTAACAGCTGCACTGATCCCTTGCCACTTTGCTGCTGAAGCTATTTAGTGGGGAGAATGGGGGTTGTAACAGCAGATTGGTTGGCACATTTGTGTCTCATATGGGGCACCCTGGATTGAACCCCTGTTATGCCATAACACATTAATACCAACATGACTGCCACAGTTGCTGGCACACTATAACAGGGTTTACATTGGCATGTGTTGCATTTCTGTACAACAAAAATAAATCACAAAAAAGCAAATTGATAGTTGTCACATCTACTTGCTGTTCAACAAATTGCCTCATCTTGCTGCTGGCTGGCAGCATGTGCCTGTAGGCACATACTGTTATAGTGACAATGTGTTTCCCTTTGCACCTTATTGCCCAGGGGATGCTCTTTGGCCCAGAGCCCATTGTAGTCTGTAACGCCATCTGTCCTTGATTCACATCCGTAAGCATTTTGGCATGTTGTCTCAGCCACCTGGTTCTTGGAATCATTGCACCACCTAGGTCCGTCCGTCCATCCGTCCGTCCGTCCGTCCGTCCGTCCGTCCGTCCGTCCGTCCGTCCGTCCGTTTCCGTCCGTTTCCACCCGTTTCGGTGGAGCTCAGCGGCGCGGCCGGCGTCCGCGGACCAGCCGGGCCCCCCTTGACCCTCTCTGACGCCTGACCCGGCGCGTGCGTGTGTTGCTTCCGACAGTTGGCCGGCCGGCGCCACCCTGAGGTCGTGGCTGACGCCGGCCCGGCCCGACCCCCGCCGGCCGCCATGGACGCCGTGGCGGCCCAGCTATCGGAGCGGCTGGTGGTGGACCCCGAGACTGGAGCCTCGGACGCCGGCGTCGGCGCCGACCTCACCGAGAGGCGCTCCCAGTACAAGAACCAGAGCAGGCTGGAGGAGAGCCAGGCCGAGCGGCGTGTCCAGCAGCTGGAGCGACAGAAGCGGTCAGTTGTAGGGGCCGCCCCCGAGCTGGAGAGTCGAGGCGAGGCGCGGGGCGTCGTAAACTAGGCCAGCGCGTGACGTTGTTTTGGGCGGTAAAAACAGATCCTGTTGATCAGTCTGTCGGGAAACAATGTGAGGAAAGCTGCCTTGAGTTTTGATTTTATTGCAGAAGTGCCCAGCGGGGGATTGCGATGTAGCGAAATAATGCCATGAAAATGTAATGAGTCCAAAAATGTGCCGTCCATCGGGGCAGCACCGACATGTCGATGCTGACTCGAATAGGATGTTGCCTCTTGTACTGCCATGTACCATATGCAATGAGTCAAACTATGTGCTACAGTAACCAACAACAAGGGCAGTGATATGAATTGCCTTCCCCTAGCATGGAGTGCTTTTCACAAGTAAAGCAATGTGAGTTCAATGGTCTCATTTCATTGTGTTGCCCAATTACAATTGCTGTGTGAAGCACTTCTCTGGACCGACAACAATAGGGAGTAAGGATACACATAGTGAATGTTAATTGAGTGTTGCTGTTTGGTACGAGGTAAATCATAGTTGGATCCATTTTCACAACAAAATGGACCTGAAAAGGTTCAGACAGCATTGCTTTACTTGGTCGTGTTAACTAACCTAATTAATGGTAAAACAACCAATTAAGGGAGGGGGAGGGGCGACGACCAGTCGCGAAAATTCCCTTTAAATTCGTTCCTCGCACTCGGAATGAATGGCTTGTGTTTGTAATCCAGGAACGTATAGCTCCCTGTGCTATAGGACCTAGAGTCTCCGTCATTTTCCTGATGAATTGTGCCACGAATGTAATAATACGCGACTACCTGGGCTACTGCACTGACACCGGGGCAGTAATGCGCGACTCCCTGCACTACTACACCGGGGCAGTAATGCGCGACTCCCTGCATTACTACACTGGGGCAATAATGCTCGACTGCCTGCGCTTCCACATCGGGACAGTAACACGCGACCCCCTGTGCTACTACACCGGGGCAGTAATGCGCGACTCCCTGTACTTCTGCGCTGGGGCAGTAATGCGCGAGTCGTGTTGCTGTGCCACCGAGGGTCTCGTCCGGTGGCTGACAAATTTAACACTTCCACGCGACCATGCGAGCTCGCATTCCTTATACCGTGTATTTTCCAGTCCCCGCAATGATACACTCGATGTGCGCGGCGCACAGCGCTGCTCTTTTAATCACGTCGTGCTTCTCGCGGAGCCTTTTCGCCGCGCCGTCGGGGTCTGCCCCGTCGTCGTGCGCGGAGGAATGCCTCTGTGACGGTCCACACTTGGTCCGCTCCTCCCGTCGGGTAGGTTGGTCCGCCCCGCCGCCGTCGGCCGGTTTCTGGCCCCCCGGCGGGCCCTTCGAGTGTGACGGCGCCTCCAGGGCGACGCGGCCTCGGTGGCCGGCGAGACCTGGCCGCCGGCGTCAGACCTGACCGGATCTGGCCACCGACGTCAGACCTGGCCTGAACTGGCCGCCGGCGTCAGACCTGATCTGGCCTGGTCGCCGGCATCAGACCTGAACTGGCCGCCGGCGTCAGACCTGATCTGGCCTGGCCGCCGGCGTCAGACCTGACCTGGCCGCCGGCGTCAGACCTGACCTGGCTTGGCCTCCGGTGCGACCTGGCTACCGGCGTCAGACATATCACTGCTGGTCTGCGCGCGATGTCGTTCCCCGCCGCCGATGTCAGACGTATCACTGCTGACCTGCGCGCGTCGTCCCTCCTCGCCGCCGGTGACAGACTTGTCTCTCCCGGCCTGCGCTCGGCGTCCCTCCTCATCACCACCCCCGCCGCCGCCGCTGCCCGGCTCGCCGCCCGTGTCCGCCGGCCACATTGAGATCAGACTGCTCATGCCGAGCAGCGCGAAGGTGCCCTGCACCAGGAACAGGATGGGGTAGCCGTGGCGGCGGAGCAGCAGCAGCCGCGCCAGCAGCGGTGTCACGGGCGTGCAGAGGGCGCGCACGGCGTTCATCAGGCCGAGCAGCACACCGGCGTTGGCGGCGCCGAGCTCGGCCGTGATCAGCGGCAGCTCGCAGGCGAACATGGCCGGGAAGCTGGCGGACAGCGCCCACACCCAGACGCAGTAGCCGGCGGCGCCCATGTGCGGCGTGGCCGCCAGCGTGCAGAACAGGATCGCCATGCAGCCGTTGGCGACGACCAGCACCGAGCGGAAGGTCGTGACGTCGCCCAGTTGACCCCAGCCGAGGTTGCCGAGCAGCGCGAACAGCGGCGACACGCTGCCGACCATCGTCAGGAAGCGGTCCTCGCCGATGAACGTCTGGCCGAACGTTTTCCACGCCACCTGGAAGAACTCGAAAGCCACCATGGTGGGCACGTAGCCAACCAACAGCTGGTAGAAACGGCGAGTGCGCAGCGCGGCGGCCACACTGAGCGAGGCTGGCGCCGGCGGCGGCGGGCCGCTGGGCGCCTTCTCGACCGTCGGCGGTGGACCGTCGGGCGTCTTCTCGACCGTCGCCGGCTGGCCATCGGGCGCCTTCTCGACCGTCGTATCGCCGTGGCCGTCCGGCGAGTGCCGCAGCAGCAGCAGCGCCGGCGACAGCAGCGCCGCCTGCACCACCGCCTGCAGCAGGAAGAGCGACGGCACGCGGCGCAGCACGTCCGTCTGCTGGAAGTAGCCGTTGGCACCGGGCGCCGCGTCCCCCGGGTTGATGTAGCCCGTCTGCACCCAGTTGAAGACGACCGGGCCCAGCGCGAATCCGCCCATGTTGACGCCCAGCGCCAGCCCGCTGCGGTGCGGGAACCAGGCGACGCAGGTGAGGCTGACGCTAGCCAGCGCCACGCCGATGCCGGCGCCCTGCAGCAGGCTGTAGGCGGCAATCAGCCAGGGCAGCGACACGCGCACGGCCACCGACGAGAGCGAGGTGCCCAGCAGAAGCAGCGCGCCGCCCAGCGCCGTGGTGAGCCGCGCTCCGAACCGGGTGTGCAGCAGGCCGCCGACGGCGTACAACGGCCCCATGGTGACACGCAGCACCGAATCCAGCCACATGGTGTCGGCGTAGTCCACCCGCTGGCCGGCGCTCGTGCGCAGGTACGACGTCACGTACGTGGTGAGGTTGCCGATGCTGAAGCAGCTGCCGAGCGCCAGGGACACGCAGAAGCAGGCGACCAACACGCCGGCGCCGGCCAGGCGGGAGGCCAGCGCGCGCGGCTGCTCTGTACCCATGGTCGGCGGCAACACGAATGCGAGCGACGCGGCCCGCCGACGGACTGACCGTGGCCGCGCTCGCGGCGGGCCAGACTCGTCCAGCCCCTCCCCCCTCCCCACACCCCCACCCCCGACTCGAACCACTCGGGCGCACGGCCGAACCCCGCAGCGCCACCGGGTGAGCCATGGCGGCGAAGGAAGTGGCGTAAGTCGGGACACTGCAGTGGCCCTGCGAGTAAGGTAGCGGTTGCGTGCGTTAATAGGCATATTCGGATGGTATGATGATGTCTGTAAGACATTTTAACGATTTCTTATGGGTTGAAGGTGTTACGTTGTGACTGTTGTCGGCTGCTTTCGTTCTCTTGCTATGAAGATATCGCAGCTGCCCAAGGCGCGTCAGATGAGTTGCGGTCGGTTGCGGTTACGTGACACGGTTGACATGACAGTTTGCATTCTATGAGTTACAACTCCCGTCGACTTCAGTGCGTCATAGTCTTGTTTAAGACAAGTATGTGAATCTATCGACATATCAGTATCGACGTGCCAAGATATCCATCTATCGATCATGCATCTTTCTTGCCAAACGACAAGCCTTCGGCAGTGTGCACCAGTTGCGCACAATAGCCACCACATCTGGGCGGCATCAGCCGATTTTCGCCGGCTGCGTGGGCCGCCCTGACGCCCGGTGCCCATTGCGGCCGTGTCCATCCCGCTGCCGCCGATCGGGCTGCCACCTGGCGGGCGGGCAGATTGCCAGAGGGCCGCGCGGCTGTGCCCGCTAACTGACGTGCCAGCTCCTGGGGCCGGCGACGATTGTTTTGCTCTGGCGCGTCGGCGATTAGTGACAGCGACTCCTGACTTCCCCCCCCCCCCCTCCCCCCCGTGCCATCAGGCAAGCCTTGGAACGGTGGCTGCTGGCTTTGTTATTACTTACCTTTCTCCATTAGTTTTACTCGATATCGGTATGCATGCTGCCCGTCACCGTTGGCCATGATCCGCGCGGCTCGTGGTTGCGATCCGCGACGTCGTTTCCCCGAGAATGCTGGGAATGGTTGTTGGGCTCCGTCACTGGCCTAATTTGCTCATTTAACTTTTGATGAACGAGTGCAGTGTGAACGTGGCGGTCGTGCGAGGGGGCTCATTGACTGGATTGTCGAGTTTTTCGATGAAGTTGACTTGGACGTCAGTGATGCTCCAGACATGAAAGCAATGCACACGCGGGACGGTTATCGCCAAGGCCAGCCCTTTTGTGTTTGCATTGGCGGCTATCGTTTACAGTTCACAGCTTATAAGGCGGCGCGTGAAGGAAGCGTGCAAAAATCGCGTATGTACTATTATTTCACATTGTTACCACCTACAATGCACACCTGCATGGCCTTCCGCTGTGCACCACCTGTCCGGTGTAGCTGCTCCAGGACAGCCTGTGTCCCAGCGCTGGTGGCGCTGTCCGTGTACTCGTCTAATGGTGTCCGGGTTGGACGCCACTTGGCTGGAGCAATCGGTGCACCTGAAAATCCGGGCCATCATCACGGTGTCCGGGAGCCCTTTCGTCAGTCTCTACATCTCTGTCCGTTTCCCCGCGTGACGGTGCCCAGAGCCCTCCCTTGGTCGCTACACCTCTGTCCGCTTCCCCGTGTGACGATGCCCGGAGCCCTGCCTCCCCATGTGACGACGCCCGGAGCCCTGCCCCGGAAACGGCACCGCTTCGGTGCGGCCTCCCGTGCGCCGCTGTCTCCGGCCGTGGCCGGCGCCGCCGGCTCCGGGCGGCCGCCGTCGGGTCGCCTCGCCGCAGGATGCCGTACATTACTCCGACCATTGGCAATTGGACCTCGCGGCGGCGGCCGTTTGGGCCGGCCGTGTAAAAAGTGCGTCCGGTCTGGGGGCGGAGGCGGCAGGGCTGGCGCCGCCGCCTGTGTGACGGACTGCTGCTCGGGCTGCTCGACCTGGTGCCGGGAGGGAGGGGGCTGACAACGTCTGGTTTTGTGGGGATTGCGGGCACTGACGGGAACGGGGGAATGCTTATTTGGCTTGTGTGTTTGTGCGGGAGATGAGTCGTTGGCCTCGGTCTGCTAACTGAGTAACTTGTCAGGCAAATAAGACGGATGTGCAACGCCTCGAAGTGGTTAAGTTGACGAGCTGTGAACGCTATAAGAGGACGTCTGGACGGATGTTAGTGTCAAGAGAGAAACACTCCGATTTAAGAGGCGTGGGGGCTGTATGCCGTCTAGTGCCAAACACTTTCGAATTCAAGGAACAAATAACGGGGAAGACTTAGTTTAGTCGTCTGGATGTTCGCCCACAACCGTGTGGTGGGCTGTGAGTTGCAGCCTAGCTGTGGGACTAGCTGCTGTGTTGGAAACCCAGCTGTGTTCCGCCGTCCCCAGCTGCAATCGGCTTCCAAGCTCGCGACGCTTGCCACTGGAGCAGTTGCTTGTGTCGTTGAATAAGTCGGCAGATCATTAAAAGACGAATCATCCATTCAGATTACCCTGCCTTGGTGAGACAGCGTGTCAAGCCCTCTGCGACAAACCTTGTATGTACCGTGCGGGGTGCCATGGAGATGTCTGTGGCATCCAGTGAGCTATTAAACTTCATGACATCATCGCCCACCTTACTCCGTGGGTTATGGTCGCGCGTGCCGTGGATAGTCCGGGCGGTAACGAATTTGGCCTTGGTGGATGCCACCAAACGGGCGCCGCAGTGCCGCCGGAGACGCTCGTCAGATTCTGTTTCGACTGTTGGAAGTTTTAAGTTTGCTGACCACGCCATAACGTGCCAACCAGTACCCACCTGCATGACTTATCAGCTTGAATATATGATCAACACCTGACGCGGATGTCGACAAATCTTCGCCGCAAGTGTTTGTCATGGTTGGATGTTCAGGAATCATTATCTATATCGTCAGAGAAATGTGGTGGTTGCCAAACATTGTTTTGTTGTAGGATGGTCAAAAAATTGTCTGTTTTGGCAACGGGTTTGCATTCTTCACGACGTGGCAGCGATGAGGCTCTTGGAAACGTAGTATGTGGCGTATACCGCGCCAGCCTCGAGATGGATTGATCGAGAGTTCAACGACCGAGGCCTCGCTTAATGCGGAAATGCTCTTAACCTGTAGTCGCGTTAACCCAGGGCACAACCTTGCAATGAGCGTCACTAGCGGGTGGCGTGGAAGCGCGCGACCGTTACTCGCGTATCATCGTTTGATGTTGTAGGCTGGTCCACTGTCTGCACACACATCTGATGAAATGCACATGATATATTCCAGTTCACGTTCAGGATCTACATACAATTATCCAGACTTTGGGCACTAGCAGTTGAGTGTCACGTAAGTGTCACTCAACTGCTACAAGTGACACTCAACACGTAAGTGTTGAGTGTCACGATAACCGCGCCACGCACATTTTTGGTTACGGTGTACGATTCGGTGTGATTGTTCGGCGTTGTGCCGCTGTCCTGATGACCGCCGGACTTTGACCGGCGGCCAGCGCCTTGTAACAGCACTGTCATTGCTGATAGCGGTCTGTCCGGGCGGCTGGCGCTGTGTTGTCGGCCACCGTCGGTAAACACCGACATAAATGGATTTAAGTGGGCCTAGTGATGGACATGGCGTGTGGACGGTCTCACCGACCCGTCGGCCAGGGGAGTGGCGATCGCGTGCGCAATCATCGGACGATGGAGAGGAGAATGCGGAACTGGCCAGCGGTCAGCGGACAGCGAGTATCGTCAGGTTGCGACCGACCTCCTTTTCGTGCGTTGTCGTGTCAGCTCCTTCGATCCGTCTCCATTTTGGCAATGTTCTGCGCCTGCGCTGGGTTTGTCTGGGCCTCAGCCCCCGTCCTGCTCACCCCTGATGCGACCTACGGCCGCCAGGGGGCGAGACGACCGGCTGGATCGCCTCCGGGCTCTGACGGCCGACGATGGCGACGAGGAGGAGGGCATGGACACCACCGTGCCCAGTGTCTTCCAGTACAAAAAGAAGGTACTTGCGGCAATGTCGAACGCCTTTGCTGGTTGCGCGGGGAGGAGGAGTATGTTGGTGGCCCGCCAGAGGGCTGGCTGAAGGCCACTGTCTCCTAGCGAGATCAATAGCTGCACATACTTGTTCTAACAATAGCTGCACATACTTGTTCTAAGCAGACGTGAGCCGGTAGAATGAGACGTCCGGAGCAGACCAGTCACCGCTGACCAGTGGTCGTTGGGGCTGGTGTCTGGTCTCGTACTTCGCACTGGTCAACGGCTAGCATGCACGGTTACTGTCGCCCCGATGTGGATCGCACGTGGCCAGGGAAAAGGAGCACCTCTACTTTCCCAAATCCACTGCGTCAGCGCTTGTTTGAGCTCCTGTGTCGTGATCGATATAACGTCTCGGGCTGTACTTCAGGAGTACTACCAGTCCCGGTACTCGAACCAGCTGATGTTCTCCGAATGGATGGAAGAGAAGCCTGAAAACCTGGAGGCGGACTGGCTGTTGAAGATGTGTCCGCCGGGGAAGCGGTGCCTCGTCGTGGCAAAAAGGGTGAGCGGCTGCGGGTGGGGCCGACCTTGGCGGCAGCGTAACGGGCCGGCCGTCGTCCTGGGCGGGGCCTTCGCCGCGCAGCACTTGGCGAGCGGTCATAAAACAATATTTATGTATGTCTGGACTGGAAGCAAGTCGCGGTGGTGTGTGGTTTGTGTATTTGCTATTCAGGCCTGAACGGCCTTGCGTCGTGTGGTGTGTTTGTCTTAAGAGATGGCCACGGCTCTCCTCCGGCGGTGCGGCATAGGACCTGCACGGTCCGGGCGCCCGTCACCCCGCCGCTCGGCGCTGCACCCACCGCCGGACGGGGGGTCACAGTCCCCGCCCGGTCCGGTGGCCTGGCAGGAAGGCCGCCCCGTCCCGGGTGGTCGGACCGGTGTCTGGTGGCGCGCCCCGACTGGGACCGCCGGGTACCGACGCGGGGCTGTGGACGTGCTCGCGGCGCCGCATCGGTCGCCGACGCCCTATGGTGACTGTCAGCGAGCGCTCGCTACTTGCCAGCTGTTCTTTGTGCCGACATCGTTAGCGGGTGACTGCGGCTGTGCAGCTCCGATGCGAAGGTACAGTTACGGCAGGTGCCTGTCGCGCGTCCGTGCACCCGGGGAGTTCCAGCGATGGGAACGGCCCTGCCCACAATCCAGTCCGTGCCAATCCGGCGGTACCCCGCAGGTGGATCCGACCGCCAACAAAAAATTGGTGTCGAGGTGACATTGACGAAACCGAAACACGCCAGGAAAGTCCAAATCCATGTGGTGAACTGATACATATCCATGCCCACGGACTCGTAATGGCTCTGCCGTGGAATTCTTACGTCGGATGTTTGCACGTAGAGAGGCACCTGCCGTGAAAGATACACATCGATTTGGCCCTTGCGATGAGCCGTGTCGTGCCTAGTCCCTCGCCATTCACTCGGCGCTCAGCTGTCATTCGTCTCCAATTAGGCTCACGCCTAGTTCGTGACGCACTCGCCCCCAGCACACCCAGCACTGCCAGTCTGGAGCCCGTCGCCTGGCCAGGACCCCAGGCCGGTGCTGAGGAGAGTGGCGCTGTTTCAGCGGAGCACGCGGGCGTACAGCGCAGCCGGCGCGCTGCTGCGCACGTTCCCGTCGCTGCTGCCGGCCGGCTGTCGCGGTCCACTCGGCCAGCGGCCCACGCTGCTCGACTGCATATGGGACGACGCGGCCGGCACCTTCCATGTGCTGGACCTAATCTGCTGGAACGGCCACGAGGTTTACGAGTGTGAGGTACGGTGCGGGGGGCTTTCACTGGCGTCGTTGGTGGTGCTGTCCGTGATCTTCCGACTCGCTGGCTCACGGCCGAGGTTGTCGACCCTTTGAAATAGTCCACCGGACGTTTGGAGGCGGGTCTTTGTTGTTGCTCAGGTGGCGGTCGTCGTATGATCTGGGTCGTTGTTTTCATTGGCTAGAACCCGCATTGGTGAGCCGAATTCGTGGCATCAGCGGGCGGGTTGAGGGTCGGTGTTCCCTTTGAACGCGCGTGTGTGCGTGCTCCCCTGTTCTCCACGTCCGCTCGGGGGGGGGGGGGGGGATTGAGCCCTCAGGCCGTGTCTGGTGTCGAGCTCCTCGTCATCCGGTAGGTCGTCTCGGAGCCGAGCGCGCGCTACAGCCCCCCACCCCCTGACCATAAGTGCTCGACGCCGACACTTGAGCCCGTCCTCACGTGTAACACATCTGCCCTTGACCTTGGCAGACGGAGTTCCGGTTCGCCTGGCTGGCCTCCAAGCTGGCCGAGAGCGCGGACGTGGCCAGTGCGTCGCGCCGCAATCCGTACCGCTTCTGCGCCGTGCCGTACACCGCCTGCGCGCCGGCTGAGCTGGCGGCGGCGGCGGCGGCGGCCGGCCGCGCCGCCGACGGCGCGCTCTTCTTCCACCGCGGCGCCCGCTACCGGCCGGGCGTCACGCCGCTCGTGCTCTGGCTCAAGCCGTTCATGCTGCCCGAGGCGGTGGGCGTGCCGATGACGGCCGAGGAGCTCGGCGCGCCGACAGACTACGCCGGCCGCGCCGGCTTCGTCGCGGAGTTCGAGGAGAAGCGGCGCAAACGGCGCCGGCCCGATCGACGGCAGAAAGTGAGACGCCTCCGCATTCGGGCATGGTTCTGGATACGTAGGCTGTTGTGGAGAATGTTTTCACGGTTCTGTAGCTGTCGACTGTATTGTTGGGCGAAATGGACTACTCGATTCTATCTGCATTATGGTAGTTGAAAACGCTCGTTAGATACGGGGATTCAAAAGTTATGAGCGTTCGAAATTCTTGTAATTTGGTGCGTAAGTACGTGAAACCGCTCTCATTAACATTCCTGTCACTTAAGTTTAATTTAACGGATTGTATTATTGGAACTAAACGACAACGATTGCTGTAACGACGCAATACGCCCGAGGGGTGTCCGCGGTCCAAAATCATGCTGCGTTTGGTTGAGACTTCTGCAGTTTTGCCGAAGTCCCAGTTGGTAATACATTATTATGTTTTGGATTGCGAAGAAAACAAAAGATTTCTTCCAGACCTCTGGTTGGGAAAATAGATAAAATTAAAAAATGCCACCGCAAAATTGTGCATGCTTTTACGCACTGTCATCAGTGAATGGTGGTACTTGACCGCTGTGATGACGTCAAATCAGTGCCAGCATTGCTTATCTTTATAAACAAACCGCAAACCGACTTGACTGCAAATTTTACCCTGCAAATCATTGGTTGAAATGTGTCATGGAAAAATGAAAGCTGTGCTGATCTCCAATATGAATGCCCCGGTTATACAGTAGAACAATATTGCAGTAGTATCATACAAGTCGCAGAATACGTGAGCGCACGACGGGCAATGCGGGGCGAGGCGGACGCGGGTGACTCCGGTCCGGCCAGCTTGGTTCCGTGCGGTCCAAGTAAGGCAATGCAGGGCGAGGCGGAAGCGGGTGACTCCGGTCCGGCTAACTTGGTTCCGTGCGGTCCAATGAATTAAATTTAATGACATGAAAGCGGTCCGAGTAAGGCAATGCAGGGCCAGGCGGACACGGGGGGCTCCGGTCCGGCCAGCTCGGTTCCTTGCGGTCCGAGTAAGGCAGTGCATTTCGTGAGGTTACAGCGATCTTTTAGCTTTGTAGCCCCATTGTACGTTACTGAGAGCTGTTTGCCGTTTTGCCTCACCCTTTGGTTAAGTGTTTTCGGACGTTGCGGGGCTAATTTCTCCCTGAGGATTTATCGAATCATGATGTTCCATGAACCAAACAACAAAATTCAGTAAGCATAGGCCATGCGTATCTTGCCTGTTGTTGTGACCAAGATCATACAAGCGGCTGATAGGTGGAGAGAAGTGTTCTGCGTAGTGGTCGCATGCTGGCGACAGGTATCTCGCTCGAACCTTCATACTCCAGTGGAACACTGACCCTGCTTTTGGATTCTATGGTAGATATTTTGGGCTTATTGCATGCGGTGCATGGCAGCACATCACCTTCCAGCCAGCGTCTACCTGCTGACACTGCATAAACGGTTATCTTTCTCAACTCCGACAATATTTGGCCTGAGTTGCCCTCGGTTGGGGGCGCGTGATCCCACCAACCTTTGGAGGAGTTGCCCGGGGTCGGGGGCGCCTGGTCTCATTACCCCTTGGAGGAGTTGCCCGCGGTTGGGAGCGTCTGGTCTCATTACCCCTTGGAGGAGTTGCCCGCAGTTGGAAGCGCCTGGTCCGATTACCCCTTGGGGGAGTTGCCCGCGGTTGGAAGCGTCTGGTCTCATTACCCCTTGGGGGAGTTGCCCGCGGTTGGAAGAGCCTGGTCCGATTACCCCCTGGAGCAGTCGCCCGCGCTTGGGAGCGTCTGGTCCGATTACCCCTTGGATGAGTCGCCCGCGCTTGGGAGCGCCTGGTCTCATTACACCTCGGGGCAGTTGGCCGCGGTTGGAAGAGCCTGGTCCGATTACCCCTTGGAGGAGTTACCCGCGGTTGGGAGCGCCTGGTCTCATTACCCCTTGGAGGAGTTGCCCGCGGTTGGAAGCGCCTGGCCCGATTACCCCTTGGAGGAGTTGCCCGCGGTTGGAAGCGTCTGGTCTCATTACCCCTAGGAGGAGTATCCGCGGTTGAGAACGCCCGGTATAACCACCCTGATTTTGCGATGCACGTTGTGTAAGTTCGCACACAGTAGCAGAACGTCCTGTAGGCTCATCGTTTTTACTTTGGTATGTCTAATGAGGACTCCCACCGACCTTGTAAGTTGTTTGGGTGTTGCCGTTCCTGGTTGGTGTTCTTTGTCGTATCGCATGCACCTAACGAGGCTTTCGGTGGATGTTGGGGCTTCCGTCTGCGGTCTCTGGCTCGCTGATGTGAATCTTTTTTGCCAGGGGTCAATCACTAGGTATACTACCTTTGTCTTTTCCTCCGGTAGAAGTACCAACGTCATGTCATGCACACATGTCATGCATAGGAGATTAAACAATCAAGTGCTCGGTACTGTGCATGTCTAACAATTGCTATTTGTGCTTTGCAGATGGAGTCCTGATCAGGAGCGCCGATGCCATTGTTGTGTCCCGGTCACGCTGCGGTGAACATCGGGGGAAGTTCCGCCTTCAGGTATTCACGAGCTGGCGTACCACACCGTGCCCTGCACGCCGGAGGCTTGGACGCACCGTCGCCCTCCGTCCGCGGCGTGTGGGCCTGCTGATGAGCTCCGCCCGAACCCAGCGGCCGGCGCGGAGCCGCTGCTGCCGGCCGGTGCAGACACCTGTCCGGGCTCTGCCAGGGGCCGTGTCAGGGCCGCGGCGCTGCCGTCCACGACGTTGGCGGCCCCCAGCCCCGCCCGGGCGGCCGGACCGCCGGCGCCGTCAGCTGGCGGCGGCCTCCCCAGAGCCGGGCCGCCGGCGCCGCTGGGAGCTGTGATAGCGGCTGAGTCGCTCATTACTGAGTTGATCGGGAGCCCTCGGTGTGTGGACCTGTTGTGGGACTGAATTTTGGTGGATAGTGACCGCACTCTCAAGCCAAATACATCCATGTTGGCAGTTTGTTCATGCCTGCGTGTTTTGTGTCGGTGTTATGTGATCCAGACGGCTCCAGGCCGGTGGTGACACGCTGAGACCGACCGGCAGAACCGCCCCGAGTCGCCCCACCCTCTGCCCAATAAGTGAATTAGTTGACTTGTCCATCTTCGTGTCTGACTGCTTAGATACTGTCGGCTGTATCAGCTGGGATGTGCACTGCGCAGGGCTTTATTTTAAAGCCGGTGGTCACAAGCGCAGAAACGGAAACCCGAGAAGGTCGCGGCCAATACTCCTGTTTCTGTTTCTGATGAAAATTTGACATTGACCCTATTGTGATGCGTGAACGGTATTTGCTTGAAAAACGACGTTTATTATCTCGGCGCCCGCCTCCTTCCATTGTTTCTACACCCAGTCGTTGGCGACGGTGGTCTCGAATGATGACGTGTTACCGCCGACGCTGCACCCAGCGTCGAGCAGTCGACAGCGGCACAAATCGGCGAGAGCGGACGGTGGATGTCTCAAACTGTGACCAGCCGCCATCAGCATCCAGCTTAAAAACTGTTCGAGTGAAAGAAAGGTCGATGTTACATGTTAGAAATGGCTCCCGCCCCGCATTTGGGAAGATCCCATGGCCCTTGCCGGTCACGCTTCATTACCCATCTAAATTAGTGGATATGTCTTTGTACAAGGCGTGTTTTTTGGCAATCTTTTGAGCGGTCGAAGTTCTCCCTGGAAATCAAGCAAAGACAGATATTAACATGGGCGGTGGGGGGGGGGGGGGGGGTCGTTTCCACGGAAACGAACGTTTTATTTATCATTTGGGAGTAGGCTGAAGGTATGATATGCATGATGCAATCCGGCAAGAGGGCCCGAAATCTTATCCTCGTGGGACACCAAATTCCTGAGGAACAACAAGGGGCCTGTCACCTTAATATAATGCTGAATCGTTCGTGGGTGACAGACATCAACACTTACGCCGGGGCACCACGGTCAGTAAACACCACCACCACCTGTTTTCAGTAACCGCCAGATGGAGGTGTGTCGCCAAGGGGCCCAAAACCTTCACGTTTAAAGGGTATTGACACGCACGCACGCACGCACGCATGTGTATATATAAATAAATAAATATATATATATATATATATATCCATCTTTGCTGATAATTTCTCAGGAAAGAATGAACTTCCCATGGCAAAGTTGGGCTGGACATATCAATGCAAACTTGTTTACCCCGTTGTGATTTACACTGGCGTTTAATCTACGGGCCCACAATATCTTTGTAAAACCACGAGAATGCCCGACAGCGTCCGCGACTGGTACCGTTTAATAGAAAGAGCCGTATGAACCGCTCTAAGCCGAAAAGCCCCATTGTTTATTCAGTACTGCCATCAATTTCCTGGTTAGTTCCATTTTTAAAGTTATAAACATATGCAGAATTGTATTTTGTGGTAGGTTCTGGCTTTTCTTCCAGTGGAAGAAATTTACCAACATGAAAAATAAAGAATATATATATATATATATATATATATATATATATTTGAAACAAAGCTGGTTAACTGAATATGTATGAACAAAAACGTGAGGTGCAAATAAGTCCTGCTTCGGAGTGACGAAAAAGAGCTGTCCATCGAGCTGGTCCCGAAATTGATGCGCGGCTGGTGCGGCCTATCATGTCCCCTCTCCTGAACGATGAGTGAGTGAAATTGTACCGCGCTCGGCCCCAGGGCATTCCGCCGTGTCAGGCGATCACATGACCCCGGCGGCCGGCCTGACCTCGGCCGGCAGCGGGCGGGAGAGGTCATCGCCTTCGAGATAACCAACGCGTCGAGTCCGCTCATCACCGATCGTGGAAGAGCACAAGCCATCGATCCGCTACCGCGTAGTTGGGATGGTCAAGGACGGCACGGCCCAGGTTCAGTTCGCCAGGAACTTGGGCGTCAACGTAGCGACGATTGGGCGCTGGCTGGCCCGTGACCGCTCAGGAAAGACGCTCAAAAACGACTCAGGTCGCGGGTGGAAGTCGGCCTTGAGCCGAGTGGCGAAGATCGTCACTTCAAAGTCGACCTTCAAAGGCGCCACTCGACTAGAACCCTGGCGAGAAAACTGACGGCGAAGAAGCACCTAGCCCCCAAGTCGGCCGTCCACTGGTCCGTGAAGACTGGCCTGCAACTGAACCGTTCAAGCTCAGGTTACAGCCAATACCAGAAGCGTAGGCGGCTGGAGCTGGCCAAGGTCCGCAAGGACTGGTCTGTTCAGGACTGGAGACGCGTCCTGTTCAGTGACGCGTCGCCCTTCGAGCTCTTCCAAGCCCCTAAGCGCCAAAATGATCGGGTTTGGGCCAACAACAGCTCGGAGGTGCCGATCGCCGAGACAGTGAAGTAGCTAAAAAAGCTAAAGATTCTTGTCTGGGGCATGATGAGCTACAGAGGCCTATCCGAGCTACACCAGGTCCCTCGTGGGCAGGCCGTCACCGCCGACTACTACGTCAGCGAGGTGCTGCAGAACACTGCAGCGGAGGAAGGAGAGTAGCCCACCAACCAAAATCGTACTCCTGCCAGACATGCCGAGGGAGATTCTCCAGCAGAACGGCGCTTCAGCTCATCGCACCAGGAAGACCTAGGACTGGTACCGCACAAACTTCCCAGGCTTCTGGAAGATGTACGTGGCCAGGAACAGCCTCAACATGTCGCCGACCGAGAATCTCTGGGCGATACCCAAGGAGGAGTTCAGCAAGATGTCGCTGGCCACTTCAGAGAAGACCCTGTTCCAAAACGTGCAAGCGGCGTGGCGGAGCGTCAGTGCATAGACTCTCGACAACCTGATGCCGGAGCGCATGCGGCGGTGTATGCGACTACGTGGAGATTGACAAATAAATAATCAGGTGGCCTCAATTATTTTCTCTGTTGGTGAGGACGACGCAACCGCGCATCAACTTCGGGACACCCTGTAACTGACAAAGGGATGGAAACATGAACAAGTAACTCACGTTTGAGCGTAGTTGGTGGCAGGTTATTCAAGTCACATTTTTTTTAGGGACGCGAAACATTGTGCCTGATGAATGCTTGCGTGGACAGCAAGAGTACATCACGCCTTGCTCCGACAAAGCTGCGCTTGTCCGAATCCAGGATGACGTTACGTGCCGGCGGCGCAGTGATATCCAACTCTACAGAAACTACTCGACATAGAAACAATCGTGATATCCAATAATTATTCAGCTACTGAATCCGTGAAACCCATCGTATCCCATCCAGGTATCTCTGGAGTTACATTCCCCAGTTAGAATTCAGTCATTTTCGCGCCGTTTCAAGATACTCAAAACGTTGTAGTCGGGAATCTAGGACCACTGCCTGAAGTTGTCGGGAATCTAAAAGGCATTGGTTGCATTGCATCGGACAGGCTCGCATTATATACCGTCCCTGGGAGGCGGTGGTAAAAACGTTGCCTTCCAGGTACTCATCATACGCGTGGATTGCACGCGTGGGTCGCGCGCGTTGGGACTGTTGTGTTGCATGAAAGTCGCGGTCACGCGTTTCGCATCGATCCACGCGTGGACCGTGCTGCTGGCCGTCCGGCCGTCTTCGTGGCACTCTCTCCGACCCGTCAGCTGTGCCGGGGGTCGAGCGCCTCCGGGTGACCGGGGACCGTGATCCGTGGCGCTCTCTCCGACCCGTCAGCTGAGCCGAGGGTCGAGCGCCTCCGGGTGACTGCGGGCCGTAATCCGGGCGCGTCCTATTACGAGTCGGTCCTGGCGTGTGCCTCCTTTGTATGGCGTGGAGGGAGGGCCCTGGTTCGGCAACGTGCAATACGTAACTTATTTATTTTCATGTAAACGATGCACATTTTTAACTTTTTTAACGGGTTTAACGAGTTTTACTGCCAGAAAGCATGCCGCGTCAAAAGTCTGCCAACAATACTTTCTTTGCCGCTTGCTGCCGCACAGACATTGCAACAATGGCGTCACGCAATGTCGCTTGGGTCAGTATGAATTAGGATCTGTGGACATATTCCTGCTTTCGCTTTTAACCACTCAATTTTAAAGCTAGCGACCTACACGCTGCAACGTTCTACTAGTTTCATCGTGCGTAAGTTGACGATTCGAAACGTGTTGTACCTGACCGGTTTGTATTCAGTGGTCCACTTTAAGTCGTTTTGCCACATCCTCTCCGAAATAATTAGCTCAGAGTGGTAGGAGCATATCAGACTCGGGAAAGAATGCGCGCGCGCAATGTACATAACTATTTACTACTCCTTGTGATGCACGATGCGCAGAGGGAGATGGCTTCCTGACGCAAAAGAAGAATCTGAAAATGAAACGGCCGCATTCCGTGAACATTTTTGTAAAGAGGGGGTACCAAATTCCAGGGGCGTCACAATGAAGCGTGTCCCCTCCCTGGGCGAAATCCTGGATCAGACCTGACAGCTGGAGAGGCAGCTAGACTTTTACAAAGCGTATAAGGTCGACGAGGCGGATGCCTTGAAAAAAACTGGCTGGCTATTGAGTTTGTGAGGCGAGGACCTTGACAGCCTCAATGGTGCATGACGCCGATGGGAATTAAAAAGCGAACAGGCCCTGTCGCCGTGCACTGGCGAGGTAGGCACAGGTACTGGCTATGGAAGGCGGTGAGGCGGATGCGACGTTTGCGCTGTTGTCTCCGTCATCGATTGTTGATTTAGGCATGGCCAAGTCGTAGGTCATCCACTTGGTAGACGCAAAAAATGCAGAAGGACCGTGATATCATCATCAAAAAGCAGGTATGTCGCACTTTGATGTATGTTCTTTGCCCAAATACTCGTGCAACTCACGTGGCGTGCTTTTGCTGCTGTTGTATAAGACTGCGCCAGGGGCGGATCCAGGACAAATTGCTCCATGGTGTTAGTCGAATAGTTGACGTGATAACTAGCCGAATGTTATTTCACCGAATGTGAAAAACCCGAATTTAAAAGGCCAAGATGACCGCCTTGTTAAACAGGCCAGCGCTGAAAAGGCGAGAACCAAACTGATCACATGTATTTCTGACGAGATGCGAATTGTCAAAATACGAGCAAGCTAAAGTGCTCATCAGCCGAGAAGCCATTAACCAAAATGTTAAATCACCAGCTGACGTTATGCCGCTGCGGGTTTTAGGCAAAGTAGTTTGGCGAATAAGAAATCGATCAAATTACCGCACGCCTTTCTGTCTAAATGTGAATTTGATGGATGACAATTAAACGAACGTAAATCCACCTTATGGTCCGTAAGCCGAAATGGTGTCGACATATCAATTGGGTGAATGCAAATTTTTTGAACCAATAACGCCCGCTTATGGTGGGCAATTGTCCATGAATTACTCAATACGTTGATATTATTGGTGAGACGTAGCCAATAGTACCAAAGACATTTGGCTAATCTGGTCATTTGGATAGCTTGACGGACCAATAAAAAAGCCTTCACCCCTTTGCCTGACATGATACATTGCAGGTCAAATCTGTCGATGCGCACAAGGGCCCATCCGTTAAAGATTAAAAAGAAAACACTACGCTGTTTTCTGTATCGTCCGCGCATGTTTAGTTCTTGCGTTAGCAGGTGGGTAAACCTTATTTAACCTATGAAATTCGCATTTATCAGTGTTCAGTCACACCCAGCTCATACCATTGAAAAGAGATTTCGAATGTTTGGCCGGACCGGTTCGAATCGCGGTCAATGTTTGACCCTGAACGCAACATATAGGTCCCCGTAGTTCCACGGAGCCCCCAATCGGCACAAAAGACCCTCGGACTGGCATTTGAGGGCCTTGCCTGCTGGCCGGAGTCCCTTAATATGACCTTCAACCGGCCCTTCGTGCCCTTCGGACCCTTCCATCGGGCCCCTGATCGCCCGTCCCGATGGGGCCCAAACTTGAGTGAAGAGGGGGGGGGGGGGGACAGGTGCCCCTTGTGGCACGCCCTGCCTGCGCCCCTGGACTTCCCATGCTTAGCGCAAGACTAGCCTTTTGGACTGCTCGTCAAATTCTCCATGGGCTCATTGTATAACAATGGCCTTCTTTGCATCACACGAGCGGCTGATTTTGTGAATGTTCTATTTCTCGTTACGCCCAGCTGGCACAGGTCAACCACCATGTCTTCAGCGCTGCTTGATACATCGGCCAACCAATTTGCATTTGGTTAACGCATCAGAAACACAATCAGTGCATAGCATATATTTACTTCTGCAGACCGAAGTCATCATAAATATGCAGCAGGTCGAATAACTGAGGATATGCCGTGTCAACAACTATCCAATCAAGCACGGGGATCGGTCGCCAGTAGGTCTGATGACGACATCACAGGCACGAAAACGAACGCCACTGCAGACGAATACCATCGCAATTGGTAGGCGGTAGCAAAAATCAGCTAAAAACCTTGATTTTTGCTCCTACGCTGCCCTACCCACCAGACTAACAGAAAAGTGCTTGCATGGTATGCAGCTCAGCCATTGGTTATAACTGGGCGTATTACGGCGAATGCAGTACTGTATGGAATGCAGGGAATTATCCATATTTGAAGACATGGAAGCATGCATCAAATACTATGAAATAAGCTCGCCTATAACTATTCGTGCACTTTAAAGTGGAAAAGACTGCTCTAGACAACACAATTGCTATGTGTAGTAAATATGCTCCTCAATACGTCATTACTTGATTGTATATCGTGCCTCACACAACATTGATTGGGAGCCAATTGACAGTCGTTACGTCCGAAAATCGTGCTCACGAACGCCAGATATGAACGACTCGACAGTAAAATCTTTCTCGACAGTCAAAAGTCTTATATATATGGGTTAATGACCTTTGATATACCACCAAGTACTGGTTAAACGGCATTGAGCGGGCATTTTTGACAGCTTTTTGACGATTTTGACGACCTTGTATTACTTTAGAGAAAGAGGTCACATCGACTCCCCACCTCCACGTTATGAAAGGGGACGATCATGGCGAGACAAACTCGAAAACTCCAAAATAATTTTCCTGCCGCGGAATGACTTCCCATTTGAAGGTGATGTGAAGCTGCATTTTTGTGAAAAACTTGGAATGTGGTATAATTAACAGACAAAAACATGTAAGTAATTCGAGGCCGTGTGATGAACGAGAATAGGTGGGTGTCGTTCGTTGTTCATCGAAGATGACCCGAGGTGCGATATGGCGTTCTTTGTGTAGAATGCCGTGGCCTGACACGAGCGGACAAGAGCCCATGGTAATTTTCGAGCAGGCACGATTCGGCGGTGTGCACTGCTACGATGCTCTGATGTACCAATAAAAGTTGAACTGAACTTGTAAGATCTTTTCAACAGACATGGCGATGACAGGAAGAACATAGTAGGTAAGGGCTGGTATCCGGATGTGGCTCAACTTGGCAATATTAAGAAAATAGCGTGACTGAAGATTTGACACGCGTGGGAAGTTAATGTCAGCAAGCCAGGTCTTGAATCTCGGTATTACAGGGTATTCAGCTGCAAGTGTGTTGATAATAATCGACCTTCATTTTTCCAAGAGACATTGGTTAAACGATGGTATCAAAAAAGGCATTAGTTATGTTGAGGAAACCCAACGTTTTGAAGCTGCGCTCATGGTCAATTTTCTTAGCAGACGCCCATCAACAGCATCCCATATTTTTTCATTCTGCGATGCACCGCACAAAATGTGTTGAGTGCATTCCCCGACACTCTTTATGTGGCATAACCAGGCAGAATATACACCACCGAACTGTACTCATACTGTCATATCATATCATACTGTCCCGCAATGTACTTCGTCCAATAATTCCACCATCAGGTTTGCAAAGAAGTCCTAGAAAGGTGAATTGTGCGGACTGTCATGTGAAACTACCGTTTATCTAAGGTAGCCCAGATAAAAGTGCATTTCTCGCACAACCAAGACTGCGGCTCTTTCGAATATTCATTCAACGGCAAAATGTGATAAAAGCAGTGGTAGTCGTCAAGGATTTCACATTCGTCAAACCATGACTACACAGAAGATCTCATTGTGAGGACCAGAACGAGTACCTTGGCGACACCACCTCATAGCCCTGTATCACTGACGCTTCCATACCCTTCTGGGTGGCCCTGGAGCGACTTTCGCCTTTTCAACATGCCGACAAATGCGTTCGGGATTTTGTATTCGGCAAAAAACATTCAGTAAAACGACATATAGCAACTGACCTGGAAATTGAAATAATACCGTCACCAGCGAGGGTTTCCACAGCGTTTTTGTGGTAGTATGCAAAAATTCGCGGCTCGTTTTGCCGTTTTCGATATGTTTATCGCATGGATCGAGTTCCAGTCAAGATCACCTATATTATACAAGGTCATCCCATGCCACGAGCAGAAGTCAGGTGAAGTAAATCTTGCCCCTGCTTGGCCACTTCCCAAGCAGAGGCAAGACCGGGGGCCACGATTTGCATTCGTCTGCGTTCTTGAAACAGTGGTTTGGGCCCCTGTGTCGATCAGGGGCCCACAGTGTCCTAACAGATCATGGGGGATCATGTGTCGGCTAGCGGCCCCGAGTCGGTCACGGACTTTGAGGAGGTCCGAAGAGGGGCCCAAGGACCCTTCGTGGCCAATGATCAAGGGCCTGACTGGAAGGCTGAAGGGCCTGAATGGCTGAGTGAACGCCATATTGAGGACCTCCGTCCGTAGGGCCTCGATCTCAAATGTCAGTTAGAGAGTCTCTTGCACCGATTGGGAACCCCTGATTGGGACAGAGCGTTCCTCCATTTCGGCCAGAGATCACAACACCGAACAGTTGTCTCCGTGTTGGTCTGAGCTCTTGGGATCCATTTCCCAAGCAGGGACACGATCGAGACCGCGATTCACATTGGTCGTGGTCCCCTGCAACAACACAGAGCTCTTGTGTATTCACGAAAAGCAACAGCAACACGAAAAACAGAGATTTTACCTATGCCCCTCCAGTTTTCACCACCACATTCTGGCAGCACCACTTCGCAGTACTGTAAATGCCAGTCCGTTCTCAACATTAATATAAAATTCGCATCGGTGAAATAGACGCTCGGACTACCATCTAAATAAACAATTTGACGCTCTGGAAGGTTAAAATGTGCTTCTTTCAGAAGCGTCGTCACCGTCATTTTCAGAAGCGTCGTTTCATCCACGCATTGGCCACGGCTTAGTGTTAGCCACGGGACCGCCGCTGCGCGACTTACGGAGACTTGAGACAGAGTCTGGCGTCGAGGTTTTGATCCAAATACTTGCGAGCGCCCGTGTTCAAAACTACGTGCATAATTTGTATCGCTAATCAATTTTGACTGAATGTTGAACATTGCCAGGCGAACATAGCTGGGCCAAGTTTATACACACTGTTCACCCATTTCAATCTAGAATTTACACTCGCGCGGTCCTTAATATCTTTGTGGAACCCAGACAAAATTCTGACGAAGCTTCGAGTTCTATCGGTTTAGAAACAGCTCGCTGGGCCGTTGCAAAATGGGAAGCTCCGGCGATTTATTTCACGCAGTCGTTTAACGCATGTTTTATTCAGTTTATTGACTAAAAATTCAGTCAGAAATATCTATCAGTACCTTTTGGCTTCTATGTTAGCTATAGAAGGAAAAGAGAAATAAAAAGGAATGAAAAGGATGCCTTTGGAAAATTGGTCTATAACCGTTTTTTGGGGGAGTGGGGTGGGGGTGGGGGCCATTTCACTACAGGCCTTCAACCCTGTATCAACCCCTTGCCAAGGCCCTGGCTACACGCCTGAACACAGATCTGCGTAGGGTTCCGTTATTATCAAAGTGTCGACCCGTCGCGCGCGATCGACGGATTCGTCGGTTTCCGCCCGCCTCCCGCGCCGGCTGTGGATCGGCGTGCAGTGTTCTTGAAAACAGTCGCTTCTCGTAAACCAGACGAGAAAGAGACGCTTTTTGGTGCTAGAATACGAGCAAAGGATGTCACATAAGCTACCGACAGTTTGAGTGCGATTGCACAATATACTGAAGATCGATATACTAGGAAAACTTTATGGGGGTCGCATCAATCCCGCCTATCAGAGCGAGGGCTAAACTTTGGCATCGGGAACGCAGCTTCTACGAGCCGATCGAAATTGCTGGGGAAACGGGTTTTGAGGTGGGTTAGGTCAATCCTATCGGCTCAGCCACCCGAGCAGATGTGGCAAATATGACCGTTGGAGTTGGCCGGCCTTTTGCCTTTTTCCCTTTCAAACGCTTCTGCTTTAACGACATCTTTAATAATCGTTATACGGCTCCGCTCAATTTTCGCATAGTGATATTTCTGTCCATGGACGCCTATGCTATTTATTTTGACGACTTGGAGGGCGCAGCGAAATGCACTGAAATGAGGGTTTTTACAACATAACCAGACCGAGTAGTTCGCTGATAGAAACAGAAAACTAAATGTACCACACAGCAAATTGCAGGCCTAACAACGACCCCAAAAAGGTACCAAGATTCAGTCATGGATTTCACAGGACAGCTGATGAAAAAGTGCCGTTGCCCACATTGAATGGTTTGTCAGGCCCACAAATCCCACGTAACAGTGCAGGTCTTTTTGTTTTAGTAGCACATTCTTTTGGTTTTTGAGCT
Organism: Pollicipes pollicipes; assembly: GCF_011947565.3. NCBI lineage: Eukaryota > Metazoa > Arthropoda > Thecostraca > Pollicipedomorpha > Pollicipedidae > Pollicipes > Pollicipes pollicipes. Next base: position 34,221,078 of record NW_023596746.1, read on the forward strand.
CCCGAGGAACTCAAAATAGCGCAGATGTGTGTTGCAGTTGACGCGGCGGACGGCGACGAACGATTACAATTAGGTGTATTGTGGAGACGCGGGTGTGTGACCATCTTAAGTTATGTTGGTTCAGTAAGCGCAGGGCTCAATCTAACGTAATTGTTTGGTGGCGTGACTAAGAAACATTGAGGCGAGTGCACTTGTTACGGCATATTTGCCCTCTGTTGCATGTCCATTGCGAACGCAATAGGCGGTATTTGTGGATACGCTATTGGTTTTTAAGTACAATGTCCTTTACCCCTATGCTGAGGGGGAACAAGAGCTTGAGAACATTGGATGTGGAAGGTAGCATCTGAACAGTATTATGACAAGCTTATGCCACCATGCTGTTACAGTCAGCAGACCTGACGGTTACTATAACAAAATTATGAATTTCTTTTCTTTTCATATGCCCATTCAGCTTGTAAGACATGGGTAGTAATGTGGTGGAATATGAGCTTGAGATGCTGGGTGCTGTTAAAATCATGAAGCTATTGTGCTAGTAAAGCTCCTGCCTTCGTGATGTGGCATAATACTAGGCTTGCTTTTGGCAGATCCATGTGTTGTATCAACTTTATTTTGTTCAATGTTTGTGTTAAGAAATGCATTGAAAAGCTGAGGTCATATAGCACCAAGATGCCTGGCAACTTGCCCATGACTGACATGGCCTGTGGCCAAGGATGGCAGCAAATGGCTGAAACAGTTTTTGCCAGTCAGTTTTTACTGAATATGACTGGCTGACAGAAAAAGCTGATGGCATAAAAACTGGAAGGAAGTGGCAGAATGCTAAGCATAGAAAACCATGTTGCTATGGTGCATCTTTCATTTAACAGCTTAACACCAATACAAATTTCATTTTTAACACTGCCAGAACATTGCTGGCTTAGAACATTATTAGCATAGTGCCTTTCCAGATGTGTTCAAGCAAAAGTATTGCACAGAGTACTGTTTGCACCATTCTGATGTAAAAATATTTGAGCCTGCAGGTTCTGACATTCAACAAAAGTGATCCAGTGGTTGTTGCTCCATGACATATTTCTGGAACAGATAAGATGGATGTCTCACAACATGCTCGCTAAATGGAATTTCTGAGAAGGCTGATGTTGTCTGCGAAAGCAGAACTAATTAATGTTATCTGCCCTGATATTATGAGGTATTTGTGTGACATTGCATTCTTGCTTTGTGACATTGCAGAATGCATACCTTACCTTGATGCAAATACACAATGGAGATGCATCATGACAAAGTGAACACAACTACATATTATAACCTGCACCTTGATAGAGATGGCAGTGCAGCATCAGCTTGTATCAGGAGCTCATGACATATTTGTGTGTACAATTTAATATATCAACTGTCAGCTGCCAGCTAGAAACAAATTTTGACTGTCTGCTCATGTATGAAGTTTGTTGGTATAATGTTATGCACCATCGCTAGCTGCCTGGTAGTGGATCCACACCTTGTGTGGTAGCACACAACCACTAATTGTTTAAGACTAAGCTTCATATCACAACCCTGGGCTGGTGGTTGTAGGTCACAGGCTTAGATGAAAATTCCTGTATGAATCAGCAGATATGTATACTATGCATTGTGATAATCCTGTTGTATCATAAGTGGGGTTTTCCTTGTTTTGTTAACCACTCAGGAACTGTGGCAAAGAATTGCAACATCTGCAATGCAAAGCCCAAGAAAAAAAACTGGGAAAAAGGGCAATAGTACCTAAAACCTATGGTGAAGGCTCATGCATTTTTGCAGCTTTGAAAGGCATTAACTGTAAAAGTCTGGTGGTAGTAGGCATCCTGACAAAACACAATGCTGTTTTCAACATGATGTGCCTGTGTGGCACATGCAAACATCAGTGGCATGTTCGACATGGGAAGGACAAAGTCTGCAACCCGTCAAAACTTGCTGAATGGCAAATGAAATTGGGACTATCATCCTTACAAAGAAGAGTGACAGCAAAACAAAATGAGCACATTTTGACTTGGCGAAGAACAGACTCACACTGGTGCCAGTGCAAGTCCGTGCATGCAGCGGCGCACGTGCGCTCGTGCTGCACCACAGACTTGACAGCTTGGTGATGTTTTTCAGAATTCATGTCAGATCTCAACAGTATGGGCAGATATCACCATGAAGATATCACCACCTCAGACGATATCACCACATAGGATATCACCGCCTCATACGCATGTGGCGCCTCATCTTGATCCATGTGCCATCCCTACTTAACTTGGAGCATGGCCCGGTATATACCAAAGGCGTCTGAAATTTAGTGCCAAAACATGTCATCAGTGTCTGTAACATCCATTGGTCAAGAATCATGGAGTGCCCACCTTCAACATCTGTCTTGGAACTGGGGCAGGTTACCCTGGCCTATACAGAGCCATGCTATAGGCATGGTACTTTAGATGTTGGACAAAAAGTCCAAAGTTATTACAACTGGCAGATTGTCCTTTGCATCAAGAGCTTGTAATCTGTAAATTTGATTTAAAGTCTGATAACAGAGCCTTTTGACATGTAAGGAAGCTTACAAGTGCAGCCGCTTTCCAGCACAGCTTCTTCCAGTTTCGCTCCTATCAGTCCTTAGCACAAACCATGACATTTGACTCTATGTGCACTGGAACTTCAGTGTGGTTCAGTTGTACCTGGCCTAGCTACCTCCCATTTATTTGATATATTCCTGTTGTTTTAGTTGTGGTTGTTATATTTGTCTGCATAGGTTCCAAACATGCCCATCTTTCACTTTCATCAGTTTCTTATTACATGTTGAGCTCTGTTCACTCGCAACCATCAGCTTCGCCTGGGAACATCGAACATTCCCGCGAAATGCTCTGATAATGATATTGATTATGATACCAGCCGTGCTGGCTATAGTGGCTACATTGTATTGGCATATAGCTGGTGCATATATATATATATATATATATATATATATATATATATATATATATAAAGAATAAAGTCAATGATACTATTTAGAATAGCTTTAAGTTATAATGAATGCCATACTGACAATATTGATCTTGTTTGTTTTAGGCAAACAACCAGGTCTGCGATGATGGCTGGCTCCTCAGCAGTTGAGTCAGACGCAAAATTTGATTCGTTCTACAATGAGGTAGGTTATTGGCTTGCCTATGTTGTACATCTTTGTTGTTCAATGTATTCTTGTGCCTTGACTTAGAAGTGAGCCATTAGTGTTTTCCAGCTGTGATAAGCGTAAGAGGGCTTTGCTGTTACATTGATCGACCATTTTGTTGATTGTGTTTGTTCAAAGCAGCTGTATACATCTAGAAATGACTTATCCACCAAAGGTTTGCAACATGCTAATAATATTTCACTTAATGTTTGCCTTGCATGTTCTCGAAATTTGTTACTGAAGTGTGTTTACCAACATCTGGGTTTACCTGCAGGTAAAGAAGATCGAGAAACAGGATTCGGTGCTGACATCTGCCCAGCAAATTGAACGGTTGCTGCGACCAGGGGCCACCTACAGAAATTTGAACCCGTTTGAGGTTCTGCAGATTGAACCTGACCTCCCCATTGGTGACCTGAAAAAGAAGTACAAACGTGTAAGTTTGTAATTATTTTTAATTGCTCTCTTCATGGGTACTTGGTTGTTTTACAGGTAAAATACTAAGTCCAGGAGTATAAATACTATATAAATACTAAAATACCATGCCAACTCAGTGGATTTGTCCTCCGTGATTACGTATTTGAGGCTTGTTTTAGCCATATTGTGGATATTCTATTTGCAGAATCAAAACGAGTTCGTGACTCATGGTTTGAAAACATTTTTTTTAAGTCGCTTGGTTCCCATTTCAGATGTCCATACTAGTGCATCCAGATAAAAATCCTGATGACAGGGAGCGCGCGCAAACTGCCTTCGACAGTGAGTAAACAACTTCCGGCTGCAAGTTTTCGAAGAGCTATCGACCATCGGAAACTTGATGTTCTCCTGGTCCGCCTCAATTATGGAATTATACGAGCGGGATTGCAGATAGAGCTAGTCTTGTCGTCGACTGACCGGAAATGTAGCTTCGATGGGCCGGCCCCACCAGGACAGCCACGTGTTCGAGGGAGCTTTTTCTTTGTAGCCATAAAAAGTAGCGCTGTGCAGTTTTCATCAATAAGTAACACAGTTCGTTAAAAGTTTGGTGCAATATTTACAATGCATCTGCATTTCCGGCATTTAACGAGGCATGGGTCTTCCGCCACATTTACTCACCATGCTGCCACCTCATCCCTTTGATTAGCATGATCAAATTTACATATTTTGACATGAACTGTTTTCAAGTTACTAAAAAAGCTGAGGAAGACGGATCGAAACAAGATCCGGATCCGGACGACCCGGGGTAGCAGCGACACCTTGTGGAATACTGACGACGGTTAAGGACAGACAGCCCTATTAATCAGATCGCCACGTGCCACGTGCAGTGCCACACACACACACGTGCAGCCCTATTAATCAGATCGCCACGTGCAGGCGATCAGGTGCTGTCGAGCGCACACCACGGATCCGCTCTTCTTTTTAAGGGGGGGGGGGGGGCGGGAAAGGGAGGCCAGGGTTCGGTGACCAGAGCAGATAAGGGTGCGGCACCAACTTCACATTGCAGGTAAATGTATCCTGAATGCATCAATAAACGACCACAACACTGTCCGACCCATGGGCTCGCCAGTGGTGTAGACCAGCCGGTGACCAATGACACCCGTTCTGAGACCGATACGAATGCGATGCATTGCGACCTGCCTGAATTGCGCGCTCGAATGACACTGTGTTCACGTCCGATCACTGAACACACGGATGGGTATTTTCCAGTACATTTATTAAATCTGCCGAGCGGGTCTCTTGAGGCAACAGGCTACACTGGTTGCGTTTTTGTATCAGCTGCATACCACTAACAACTCGCCCGTGTTCAACTCGATCACCCGACGGCGTAGAGGACCTTTGTCTGATGACACAAAGCATAAGTGAGGATTGTAAAACGTGCAGTTTTAGCGAGCGGCCTGTGTTGCTTTTACGTGTGAACCAAACCAGCCGCACTGATACCTTCCAAATATGTGTTCAAGCATTTTCTTTGCTGGTGTGCCCGGCATCGGCCATTTTTATGGTTTTTTTTAAGCTCTTTGCTTTGTTAATCGCACCTGACCACTATCCTTGAAACATCTTTTGTATCGTTGCTGTCTATTGCTAGCTGCTTATACAGTTGCATTCGATGTAATGTGTCTGTGTCTTTCAGTCATCAACAAGGCTTACAAGGCGCTAGAAGACGAGACAACTAGACAAAAATGCATGGATGTTGTTGAAGAGGCCAAGTTTAAGGTGGATAGTGCTGTAAGTAGACATCATACCATCCAGGATCACAGTTGTTCGTGCGCTGTTGAGCATGTTGCTTTGAGCGCAAGGGGGCACTTCGGGATACACCAGGATGCTGTGTAAAAATCCTGGTAGCCGTCCAATCTCATTTGGACGGTGAGCGTGAGTATTGACGGTGCTCTTGTGTGTTGTGGGCATGAGGACTCACCCGTTACGTGACCGATGTCTAGGATGCTGTTGTGTCTGACCCAAAAAAGCTCTATGTCTCGGCGGTTGTGGTAATTAGCGTTAGTGCTTGCCAGCCATCAAGTGTGGAGATTGGCCACTGGTGACATAACAGCGGCAGTACGTTATGTCTATGTCTAGAGGGAATGCTTCACATCTGAGGGCATTGAAGCAAGCATGAGATGTGATGAAACAAGCTCACTTATAACTATTGGTAATTTTTATGTGGAAAAGGCCGCACTAGACAGCACAGACTGTCGAGTAAATATGCTTTTCAATACGCCATAGTTTGGTTACGTCGTGACATCTTGCACATAATTGATTGAGAGCCAATTGACGGCCGTTATATCTGGAAATGGCGCTCACGAACACCAGGCATGAACGCCTAGACAATTACATTTTTTTCGGCCTTGATCGCCGCACGGCTTATAGAATAGCAGGATTTGAGTGGCGTTTCTATCACGTCATGAATGCCGAGGTAACTCAGATCCTCTTCCCGATATACCTTTTTCTATTTTCGCGGGCGTCTAGCTCAGAGAGAAGCTCAGAGGTCTTAGGTCTTGAGAAAAGCAGAATCGTGAACAGTGCGGAAACGTCTTCAGGATGGCTATTTCAGTTCAAAACCCCACATAAATGTGGAACGCTCTCTTTAAGTGCCCTATTGCAAAGGATCTTACATCTGCGTTCATGCTCATAAGGACTTTCGTTTATTGAAACGTTCAACCGTTTAATGGTACTTTTTGTGACTATCGTTATCATGTTACAGATCCAGGAGAAGCGTAAGAAGCTCAAGAAAGATGGTAAAAAGGATGTGTCTGTGGACGAAGATGATCCCGAAAAGTACAAGCGTGCCATACAAGTTCAAACCATGAAGCTCTTCGCTGATATGGAGAGGAAGCGACGAGAGCTAGAGGTACAGGACGCGTTAAGTGCGATAACTCTGCTGCGTGATTATATGTTGAAGAAAATGTATAATGGAAGGGCCCACCGGTAGAAACAATCACTGATAGAAAACACGTCTAACTGTAGAAGGATGGCAAGATTTCCAAATATGGCAACGCTTGCAGCAGTCTTTAAAGGTGACATTTTCGGGTATATTGTCCCAACGACATAAGCTGAACAAAAACTGCAAAAATATCAATGTTTCCGTTTCTCTGCATCTGTTTGGGACCAAACAAGCCGTGAACAGGAAAATGTCCGTTTCGTTGCAGAAAGCTTGAGAAACCTGTTTTGGTACGGGCAGTTCCTTAAATGCGTCATGCAAACACGCTAGGCATGCTCGATTATGCGGAAGAAAACGTTTGAACGACACATTCTAGGGACAGAGCTCCTTTCCTTCCACGACGTTTTCTATAATGTTGCAGGTTCAGGTTGGACGGTGTTCGGAAATTGCAGGCCCTACAATAAATGAGAATCAGGCAGGCCTCCGATGGCCTTGGCTCAGACATCACGGATTATTTTTATGTGCGGGGTAACGTGAACACTTAAAGTCGGGATCGAATGCATATGAAATGTCACTTTAGCAATGTCTTGTGGTCCACTTATTCTCCTCTAAATTTTCTGGACGGTAATTTTTAGGGACAATGTCTCCATCAGGGACTTCTTGTAAATGTCATGACTTCTTGTGACGGTCTTAATCATGTGATTGACTACGGTTGCAGTGTGTGTGTAGTGGCAACAACGGAAAAAATTGTGGCGTTGGGGTTCAGAAGATGAGTTGTTTCCGTGCCCTTTCATTTGACACTGTCTTGTGCACGTTTCGTGCACGATGTCCCATTATATGGAATGTGTCCGTTCTTCTCATCTTTCTCAGTTTAATGCTACGATTTCTTGTTGCTTTTAGACTCGGGACCAAGAAGAAAGGAAAAGAAAGCGAGAGCAAGAAATCGAAGAGGAAGAAACCAAGAAAGCTCAAAAGGAATGGAACAAAAACTTCGAGGTACTGCTATCAGTACTTTTCACTTAGCTGCGTTAACAACCACGCGCACGCCAACCTCGCTCAACCTCGTTTGTTTCGCATTGGCTGTGTAACACGTTTTAAAAAACTAAGCTCTCGTTTTGAGCTCCTCGTACAACTGTAAAGATCGTTATCCGTTCTAGTTATGACCTTAATGGAACATTTATTTACATACCGTGGCAAACGACGCAGCCAATGTTGCGCTGCCTTTCAGAGTCCCAGTTTCTGGTTCAATCCATCGTATGGCGTCGATGTTGGGCTGGCTCCCATCGACGTAAACGGCGTGGTAATTTGCGACGGGGCTACTGCTGTTATAAACATGGTACAGTCTCATGTTATGACGATTACTCCATGGTATGTTTTGCATTAACTCTAACCGTTTTGGCGTTTTGTCTCAGGAGTCTAGGGAAGGCCGCGTGACGAGTTGGCAGAACTTCAAGGCCGGAAAGACCTCAAAAAAGGCTGCCAAAGCGAAAAAGCCCCTTGGCTTCCGGCCCCCGAAGCTGAAGCCGGAACAGCGGTAGTGTGTGGGCCGAGGTGCCTCGGTTTGCCGGGCACTCGGCTGTACAGAGGCTGCAGTCCGTGTACTGTACCATAGGGAAGCACTGACCAGGTGGCCGCGTGGTGGACGATGTGTGGTCCTGGAGCGTCATGTGGGTCCGGAGCAGACGGATAGCAAGAAGCCCAAACCACCAGCGGACGGACCCGACGCACGGGACGTTGTGGAGCTCGCCAAAGAGTGGCAGTTCGGTGAAGCGACGCGGCGCCGCGCGGAAGAGTGCCAGTTCGGAGTCTTGCGGCGAGGCGACCGCACCGAAGATCGCACCATGTCACTGGTCTGAAGAAGCGGTCAGCGAGCGTTTGCGCGCCGGGACACGCACTGCACGTACCACTGCAAAGCCCCGTGATGCGCAGACTGGTCAGTGTGGTGGATGTGAGCGGAGCTGTAGTGGCTGGCCGTGCTGGCCGGTGGTAGTGTTCAGCTCAAGGTGGAGCCAGGCCGCGGCTTTTCGATTGGGTCGCCCTTAGACTCATGTGCTGTATGTCATGAGCACCACGCGCTCCTGGAAAAGAATCACGATTGCTTTTTGCTTGATGTTGTGCCTAAACATTGCACTTTTATGTTTCTTTTCTCGTTCAGAGTATTATACAACCTTTTCATTTTAGACATGTAGTTGTGCCAATGCTGTTGACACTTCGGGTTGTGTCGTAATGTAATGGTCGCATCACCAAACATTTTGTGAGATAAAGTGTTCGTCTCGGGGCTCTGAGCTGTTACGGGACTGTGTCAAAGAAGCACGGCCCGCTATTATGGCGTGAGCTCGGTATAAATTCACAGTTTTACTCATCCACATTTAAACCGGAGAAGTCTTCGGTTAACATGGCACGAAATGCCTTGCTGGCTGCCCGGGTCCTGACAGCTTCAAATTCGCGTGGTCGATAGACTCGTGTGCGCTGTGACACCATTGCTCGTCAGGCGTGATGTTTCGGCCCCTGCGGTGGACGGCCAAACAAGGTGCCGCAGAAGGTGTGCCGCTCCAGTGATGTGCAGGGCAGGACTTACGGCGGCCGCCAGCGCACGGCAGTGTGTTCAGGACGTACTGTTACCTGGCACCAGCAACGTCATAGGAAAGCGGGCCGTACGTTTCCGGTGGTTGGGCATAAAGATAACAAATCCACTGTGGTTGCCGTGCCACGCAGCGCCTCGGCCACCATGACACATCCTGATGAATGTAGCGCTGGTGAAGGAAGTCGTTTAACTCACCTCCGAACACCTCTGATGGGCGCGGAATTGCTCACTCTCCTGTCATCGCTAGCGGTCCGGGCGTCGATGCGAGCGAGCCGCGGGAAGTCCAGGCACCATTGCCTCGTTCAACGGCCTCGAAAAGGCCGCAGCGGCGGTCACATCTGCTTCCGAGCGCCAGAATAACCGTATGAAGCCCTGCACTTCCGACATCATAAGCCTGTGGGTGTGGTTTTTCACCGCCACCACGCGGCCTCCCTCTTGGTTGGTGTACCTAAGCAATCTTGGGTATTACTCTGGGAGAGGAAGGGGGCGAGTTGGCTTGCTCTGACGTCTGGAACTGCTTCGCCCCTGTAGGGCGGCATACGGTGTGTTAAGGACCCGGCTCCGCTGTCAGCGTAGCCCAGTGGCGTAGATAGAGAGTAGGCACGTGCCTCCTAGGTCCCAAGGGACTGGAGAGCTCCTCGGGATCGGTGATAAAAGACCCACTTTGAGGGCACGAAAAGCTTGTCAGAGATCTTTAAGGGATCCGGAACCTCAAACGCCAGTCAGGGCCTTCGCGCCGATTGACGGCCGCCAAGCCGATGAAAGCCTTTGTCGGTCAGGCGGCGCCAGCACGGAGCAGTCGGCGTGAGCCTAAGGGCCCATCTCCCGAATAGGGACAATGATTGAGGACACGATGTACGTTGTCTAGTGCACCTGAGTCAATGAGGGGATCTGTGTCGCTCAGAGGCTCACTGCCTAACAGGGTGTTTCGTGTTGGTAAGGAGGCCCGAGTCGGCCAGAGGCAGTTTTCGAGCGGGCCCGAAGTAGGGTGCATTGGGACCTTCGGGACCAACGACCAAGGGCCCGATTGGAAGACTGAAGGGCCCAAAGGGTTAGCTGTAAGTCACTTGGAGGCTCTCGGCCCGTAGGACCGTGACCTCAGATTCCGTCAGAGAGCCTCTTGCACCGGTTAAGAACCCCTGGGATATTGCGGGTCCCTATTTCGGCCAGAAGCGACCAACACCGGAAGGTTGACTCCGTGTCGGTCTGAGCCCTTGGGGTCCATTTCCCGAGCAGGAACAACGCCGGGGCTCGCGGTCAAACATGAAGAGAGGTCACTCCCATGTTTGGCAGAGAGCACCCTTCCCTTTGCAGGATCGACTTTCGAAGCATAGTACATACAAACTTGATGCTGCGCGCTCGCAATCTTAGTTGCAAGAACAGCTATGACCGGGTTGCATTTTCCATAAAACCGAACGACGATGGCCGCTGCAGATAACAACAGGCCATCCCGGAAAAAATGCTTCCAAAAGTCTTCCAAGCAAATGCGTGCTCTTCAACGGCTGGACCTTGCCGTATCTTGCAGCTTTATAATTCTGAGGTTGTTCTTTATCAGGTCAGCAAATAACGCACAACAAAACATGAATATTTCGCATTTTTAATCCAATTTCACCACCAGATTTCAACACCGATTCGCGGCGCTGGAAATGATGATTCGTTTCTGTTATCCATCTAAATCGAATACCAAAGTCATGTAGGAAAAATACTCGCCAGGACCGTCTTCTGAATTCACGAATCAGTGTCACAAAGCATTAAAAGGAACTATTTAAGTGCTTGTTATTTTCGGCTGCTTGTTGGCAAGTACCTGATGTTAACCGCAGGTCTAGCGCCGCGCTGCCTTCGGAGACTGCAACGCTGGACGTCGGGTGTTCCTTTCCACGACTTGATTGTTTGCCAAACATGCGACTTGCGCGCATGTTTGGCACGCTCCCAGGCGGCCGGCCGTACACCCTTCGCCCGGGTGGAGGGTCAATTTGAACCCCCTGAGATCTCGGGAACTATGCCGCGCCGTTCGAAAACCATTCCGGAAAAGCCTTCGGGGGAGGTCAATTTGACCCCCACCCGAGCGCGTGTAAAGGCGTAAGGCGTGTTAAGCGTGTAAGCGTAAGGCACGTGTACGTCATTTTGCAACTAATCGCTTCTGCCTGAGGGTTGAACACTGCCAGATGTAAATGGGTTCGCCATTTTACACAAATGTTTGATCCCATTTGGCCTATAGTGAGTCAACACTCATGGAGCCCTCAATATCTCGACACAACCCAAAAAGCATTCTGACAAAGCTTCTGGCTCTGAATTCTATCGTTTTACGAAGAGCTCACGTAATAATGTGGGAGTCATATCGCCTCAGGTTTATTCCACGCAGTCATTTAACGTCTGATTCTTTCCGTTCATTGACTTCAAAATGCAAAGGGGATTACTTCTACAGGTGGCTTCCATCCATGGTTTCTGTTCCAGCTTAAGTGGCTAGAAATTAAAAACGACAAACACGTGCTCGTTTAAAATCAAGGGGACCAAATCTGTTGATTTTTTGGGGGAAGGGGCTTTCATTATCAGGGAGCCCTTTGTCAACCCAGTGCCCTCCCCTCACCAAGACTCTGCCGGCGTGCCTGCAGTGTGCTGGACCCGTATGGGGCTGGCTGCCGGGCGGCTGGATCCAGCTCAGTTGTAGACAGATGGTCACTGTTCCGTGGTGGTGTCGAGTCAGCAGCAGCAGCAGTAACCTCTGGTGTTCCATCCCCTTCCAGTTCCAGTCCCCCGTCCAGTTCCAGCCCCCGAACACCAGCCCCTCAGGTGTTCAGGTGTTCCACACCTGCAGGTGTTCTCAATAATGCAAAAAGGTCCGCTGCAACTGATCCAGATTGCAAAATGGTCTGCAATTGACCCAGATCCGGGGCTAATTGCTCTGGTCAGATGGCCTTTTGCGTTGGAGTGGACTAATATGTTTGTCCCTCTTAGGGCCTCCGGATCGACTAGGCGACCCCGGTTCCCATGTTGCCAAAATGGCACTCCGCGGGCACCTCACGCTGGGACGAAATGATCCCTCAGCCCCGGACCGGGAAAGATAATAAGGCCTCTACCCACGGGGGCCTCTTGCCCGGAAAAGACAAGGGTGGCCCTTAGTGCCCAACAGAGTGGATACAAATTAGATGAAGATTAAAATGATCTTAACCTATGTTTCCGGAGAACCTACTTTCCTTTTACTCTTTACTTTTTCAGAATCGACCAATGAAGCAAGTTACATCACGAAGTTTTAGAGCTGCGCGCTCGCAGTCTTGGGAGCAAGAACACAAATCCGTCAAGCGTCCGGTGTTGGCTGCTGCAGCCGACACCAGCCGCTGGGACCCGGGTGCGCGGAAGCAATAATTGTCAGGTAATGCTTCTGAAAGTCTTTCAAAATCAAATTGTACTGCGGTATGATTGGACGCGTCCAAAGATTAGACTGGAAGGAATATCCCACTTGAATAGATTTTAGTCAGTCCTCTGAACAGAACGGCTGCAGCAGCCATCGACACAGAAGATGAAAGTTCCGCTATTTCTTTTCCAGTTCCATCACCAGATCCCAGCACTAGTTAGCGATGCTGTCAATACTAATCCGTTCCCATTATCAATCCGAAAATCACGCGGGTAAAACACGCCACCTGAGCCCCGGACCGCCTTGCTAACTTACAAATTCAGATATGAAGCGTGTTTAGGTGGTCCTTTTAGATATATCATGGTTTAACTCCGTCCCGCTGACCGCCACCTGATATTTGCCGAGGCGCCGACGCCGCGCGACCCGAGGAGACTGCAGCGCCGGATACGGGGTGCTCATTTTTAGCTGGAAACGTGAGCTCCGAGTCCTCACATTACATCAATGACTATGTTAAATAACGTTGAGCTGGAACTGAACACGAGAGGAAAAGAGCAACTGGCGTGATGTTGCATTTATTATCTGGCTTATCTTGCTTTCCTTTTTATCTGGAGCCGGAGCAAAGTAACCCTGTGTGCTTGCCCAGCACGCCTGGAACTGCACGCATAAAAGTCGATACAGTGATCATGTTACTAATGCCGGCTTTGATCAAAGCAGGCCGGCGCCCGGGAGAGGGTCAGTGGGAAAAGAGACCCATTTCCAGGAGGTCGGGAAAATAAAGATCCGCAGTTTTTCTGCTTTCACCAAGTACCTCCCGTAAATCAGAAGAATCGGTCGAAGCTGGTCGAAGAAGAATGTATAAATTGTTTCTATTTAGGCGAGCACGGTGCAAACCATTTGTTATTATTTGTTAACTTCTTAAAATGTTAGAAATATGAAGAACCGCCATGCTAAACTTAAGACATTCGTAGGACCGTTTGACCTGCAGCACATTGTAACAAGTGAGAGTTGCGCGAAATCGCCGAAGTTTTTGAGAAAAGAATTCCTCTCTAAAGAGTGAGGTAGAAATAGGGTATGAATCACATACGATTTACTAAAAAAGCATAGTCATCTATCGTCTCAAACACTGATGCAATCCGTCAAAGTGTGGGTGTGCAGGAATCACATGATCTGGGGACACAGGCTCCAGATCACAGACTCACAGAATAGAGCTGAGCCACGGAAGTGCGGGGCCGAATCGTAAAATCACGATCTCGCGATTCATGATTGATTCATGATTCATGCTTCTCGCGGTCATGACTCCAAGGCGTGTCTTGGAACACACAATAATATCTACGGCTGGAGAAATTCACGTCCCGTTCATGTGAGGGCAGCATTATTTCCTTGTCCATGTAAATGCTTAACAGGCGGGATGAGCGTGCCCCTTGCGCCCACCGTCACATGTCTGCGTGTTTCAATAGGGTAAAATAATAATAGTGGTGGCATTTTTCAGAAGTCCTTTGCACGGGAGAGCTGAGCACAACGCCAGCACAACACAACTCAACTCATATGCTCAGTCCATTTAATAGGCTGGCCACGACACCGGACGACACCACGACGCGTATGAATTGTTCGCCGTTGCACGGAGGCTTTGAAAACGCAACAGCTCAAGAAGCGACGGTGAACCTGGGAGCTGTCTCGAGCGACGTGACGGAACGGAACGGTACGATCTCGAAAGGCGTGGCGTGACGATACGATCGGTACGTCGAAACGGTACGATCTCGAAAGGCGGAATACAACTATACAATCTCGAAGTGCGTGATGGAACGGCAAGGAACGGTCTCGAATTGCATGACGGAACGGAACGGTACGGTCTCGAAAGGCGTGACGAAACGGAACGGCAGAACAAGATCAAAACCTGACGTCACATGATGCTATCATTTTATCGCAGACTACGCAGTTAAAAGATACCATTGGGAGGATCCTCTTAAGTGGGTAGTAAATTTGTAATATACAACATTTCGTGGCATGCTTCAAACACCTAATGACCTAGTCAGAAAAAAATATCTATATTATCAATGATAGTTAAACCCATTCAATAGCCGCAGTATACACTCACCAGGAAAATGTGCTACCCATGCTGAGTTTCGATCATTTTTCACTACGTTTCCACGAAGTGCAAAACAAATTCATTACTTAACCTTCGCTGCCTGACCAAAGCAAAACAAATGTACGTTCCTCAACATGAATCACCATACTGTGGTTTTGGGCCTTCAAACTGTGTGTTGCGTTTCCCGGTAACCTTTAATGAAAAAGCGCTTGCACCGAAGTGAGGGGCTCCGTTAAACGCCTGGCAGGATATGAGAATCTGTAAGGCCCAGAAGCAGGATCAAATCCATGATATATTTCACAACTTTGTCAGGAGGCATGTCATGTCACATGATACGTTTGGCAGCAGCAACAACCGCATTGCTGGCATTGCATTGCATTGCTGAACATATAAATTGCGGACGCAGTTTATGAATCGTTCTACATAACACAGCATGGAGAGGTACAAATTTATGTATTTCAAGCCGAACTTATCTGTCATGTATGCGTGCACACTCTATCTTTCTACACATAATCCCGTAATTTGCCTCGTTATTCACGTAGCTCAACCAAACCGTTTCATTTTTATTCATATGCGTTCATCTCATCTGTGTGGCAGCTGATAAAATACGCAAAACGAAGCAATGCTTATAATATAGGCTCAAAAAATGCACGAACGTTGAAGTCAACGCGCAGCTTCAGTCGTAATCAGCCTTGGTGAAACATACCTCAGTTGCAGCTGCATCAATGAGCAAACTGCTCAAACAAAAAAATAGTTCCGTGAAGGATGAGTGTAGCGCGAAACATTGAACGTAGCGACTTAGTTATGCAAAACTTTCGGTGCAAAACAAGCAATTGACAATTTAAACCTGCTTGCTTCTTTTTTCCGTATTCAATTTAGCCTTGATAACAAGATGATCAGTGACAACTTGTTACAGACGACGAGTTTGGAACGCACGAGGCATGGCTGTACACCATACCCTTGAAATGTAATCTGGGTCTTTATCAACGTGACTGAGGATAAATGACAGACAGGTAATGTCGATCAAAGTGCATTCTTCATTTCTACATCGTTCCAGAGTCCTGATTGAATTCAAGGTCGCGGTCACAGTGTCCAACGCATTGAGCCGATCGCGCTGAGCGATCCAATGAGCCTGTCGGCTCATGGCGTGCCCGCCACGCGTGGTCCACACGGTGTACCCTTGTTTCATTCAAAAATACATAAATTGTGCTGTCTCGAGCAGCCTTTTCGGCTTAAAAGTACGCCGATACTGATCAATACGTTTATTTAATCATATTTGATGTTTGCTTCAGTTTTATTGATTGAGTTCTGAAAGCGGGGTCTCATATCTGTAATGTCAGGCGCCCAGGAGCGCGGCTCCACAAAATAAGTTGGGAGGAGGGTGACAGTAAAAAACAACGTAAATAAAAAATATTTCAACCTACCCCCAAATGTGTAACAAAACGGCATTCTCCCCTTGGCGCACTTGGTCTTGTCGCACTTTCTACTCAAAGATGGTAGGGCTTGGAGCTCAAGCTGGGGGGTGGGGAATGGGGGTGGGGTGGGGTGGGGTGGGGTGGGGAGTGCAGAGGCCCCCCTTCCAAATGAATAAGACCTGCACCTCATCTAGCTGGGATCTCTGAATGATCTCTGAATGATAGGATCGCTGAATTAAATTAACTACACCTCATCTGACTAGGATTGCTACTGGGATTTCTGAATGAGAGGCACTAGTTTCCATCCCCGCAGCTTAAAGTATGAGCAGGACATTCTAACGTTTGGTTCAGTACCATTTAACAGCCATCTAGCGAGGAGACAAGAGGAAAACACTGCTTCATCGATTTACCAGCAGATGTCGCGTCCGTTTTATTCTAGGATCCCTTTTGACTGGTCTGCGGATGGCTTGCCAAACTCAGAGGGCGCTTTGTCATTTACAGAGGATTGTGCAAGTGGTGTAAAGCGCGCCCTGCCGCATACTGTCCATTTATATTTTCTAATCACATGCTGAAATTATGGAAGCACCACCCCTTGGCCGGAATTTCTGCAATTTCAGCAAAACTGTACATATTTTGCAGGATTTTCGGGCTTCTGTCATGAGCCCATAGATGAATGCCTGCATGTTGACGTATTACTGACAAATGAGCGGTGCTTTATTTAGCCAGGGGCTTTGGAAACAGCTTTTCATTCCATAATGCTGTATGACCGTTGGCACTCAGCGCAGTTAAGATTGCTTCGTTACAAGCATGGGTGTAGGAACAGGGGAAGGGAAGGGGAGAGAGGCCATCCCGTCACTTTTTCAGCTTTAATTTAAGTTTAGGTTACTTTTGTTCTACCTTAAATATACGTGGCGATTTACCTAATTTACCAGTCACATTTCTCAACATGCCTCATCTTTTTCGTTTGCCCGCTGACCATCGCAGTGTCAGCCGCGAAGCCAACACCGCGCGGCCTATGGAGACCGCAACGCCGGGTGTTGAGGCTGTTGCTGCTGAAATTTGTAACCGCGCATGTTTAAAACCATGTTACAAATTTTTTATCAGTAATCCAGTCTGCATGAACGTCGAACATTTTAAGATAAAGATGGATCAGCCATGCCAATGCAAATTCTTGACCCCATATCGATCTACGATGTACGTTCAGGGGTCCTCAATATCTCCGAAGAACACAGAATAAATCTGGAACTGGAGTATATGTGACAACTATTGGACCACCTGCGGCGATCACGGATGTTGTTGTGTCAATGAGAGTTTCTGTGTTGATCCGGGGCCAACTGCGCGGGTCAGAAGGCCTCTCGCGTCAGGGAGGGGAACAATATGATATGATATATGCCTCTAGGAGCCTCCGGATCGACCAGGGGATCCCGCCTCGTGTCACCGGAATGGCAGCTGGAAGACACCTCGCGATGGGACGGAATGGCCCTTCAACCCTTAAGCGGGAATAGTAATGCGCCCCTAGTGTTCTACTCCAGGAGCCCCCTGCCTGGAAGCAAATAAGGGGTCTTATTATTGTTGAAAAGAGTGGGTTCGACTTAGTTCAAAAATGCACGAGTCATCCCATGCTTGCCTACGAATGTTCATGCTTTTGCATAATCAATTAGTGGGGCATATTACTTCAAAAAGTTTGACACATGCGTGCCCACAATCTTGGGAGCAAGGACGGCGATGGCTTGGGTTGCAGCTTCCGTAAAACCCAGCGGCGTTGGCCACTGCAAATAACACCAGGTGGTGGGTGCCGTGTTGACCTGTCCTCTGAAGATTAACGGCTACAGCAACACGACAAATAGGGATTCGTCCCTTATTCTTCCAGTTCCACCACCAGATTCCAGCATCATTTCGCGGCGCTGTAAGGGTCAATCCGCTCTTATCATCAATCTAAAAACCGCGTAGGTGACATATACGCCCATACTACTTTCTAAATATCAAATTTGGTGTCCCAAAGGTTTTAAATGTACTGATTTCAGAAGCGTCATCATTTTCGTTGACTAGTTGGCCACGGTTCCGCGCTAGCCACCGGGCCGACAATGCGCGGCCCAAGAAGACTGCAACGCCTGACGTAAAGGCTTTTGCTGCTAAGGTTTGCAAGCGCACACGTTCAAAACCACGTTGACCACAAACCACAAAGCCATTTATATCTCTAATGGAATAAAGTGTTCTAAGGTTCTTCATTTAAAAGCGTCATCATTTTTGTCTACCCACCAACCACCGCTCAATGTTAACCACGGAAGCACAGCTGCGCGGTCTCTGGAGACTGCAACGCCTAGCGTTGAAGTTTTTGTTGCTAAGATTTGCGAGCGCGCATGCTCAAAACTACGTTACATGATAACATCACTTATCGATTCCGACTGAATAAGAGCAAACATGGCTTGGTCATGTTAATACACATTGTTAGCCAGTTTCGATCTACAATCTACCTTCGCGAGGTTCTTAAATGTTTGTTAACACGCGCTTGGATGGGAGGTCAAATTGCCCCCCCCCCCCCCCACCCGAGCGAAGGTTATTTAATCGGCCAACCGAGCGCGTGTTAAACCAGACTGAAAGATGTTGAAGAAGCTTCTGAATTTTTTCGGTATAGAAAAGCTCCACTAAGCCATTGTAAATTAAGAGAGCCGGTGATATATTCCATGCAGTCCTTCAACGCCTGATTTCTGCAGCTTACTGACTTCAAAATACAAACAACACCGATCTCGCGGTACCGTTTTGTTTCTGTTCACACGTGCTTGGGTGGGGGTTAAAATGCCCCCCCTCCCCGAAGGTTTTTCTAGAAAAGTTTTCGAATGGCGTGACGAAGCCGCGCCAAATTTTGCATAGCTGTAAACAACTGAATAGTGGATCGTTTGATATCCAAAATTTGGATGCACCTTGTGAGATCGCTGACCTACGGCAGGTCGAAGTCGGGCTATGGTTTCAGAGCAGTCACTTTCTAGGGTATCGTTCAATCTGATGGAACAACGGAATGTTAGACGAAGCCACACATCTCTGAGATACTTTCTTAGGCAACACAAAAATGGAATGAGCAAGTTACGTTGACTTAACGTAAGGTATGAGGGTCAGACCAATGTCAAAATCAACCTGTTTTATTACCCTAGGATTTGCTATCTGGGATATTTTCTGGTGCCTCTTTCGAATTTATTGATAGCAGGAATCACATTATACATCTTCCATGGACTTCCTAGAGGTCAGGATAGTTCATTCACCTAAAGTGACCTAGGTTTACGTTTTGTTTTTTAGATACATACTGCCTTGCGTAATCTTTGCGCTTATTCAAATGCAAAACTTGAAGCAGTCTTGTACCATTTTGGTCATCATGACCTTAAAAAGGTAAATCAAGGTCACTGGCCTTAAATGAGCATGTTAACTTTGGCTTAGAAACAGCTATCTAAGTTCTGCGAGCACTTCGGAGACCAACCTGTAACTTAGCCTTGTTTAACCTTATTTGACCCAAAGGTCATGACCTAGGAACCGCAAACTTTGACCTAACTGAGTTCACGTACAGGTCAACACATCCGGTAGATTTGATGCCTCCAGCTTTCTTAGTTCCCGAGATCTCATGGGGAGGTCAAATTGACCCCCAACCCACCCGAGCAAGGGGTATCCAGCCGGCCACCCGGGCGCCGGTATAACTGACAATAAAACGAAGAAAACCGTGTCCCTTGTTAATCAATAGACTACATCCGATTATTTTTTGAGGAGGGGGAAGTCGCAATCAGGGGGCTTTTGCCAGCCTCGTGCTCCCTTGGCAGGGCTCTGGCCCGCATACATACATGAGGCTCCAGTCTACATACAAAAACAGATTAAGTCGGCTGTATTGAATGAAGGGCAATTAAATGTCTGTTGCACCAACTCATGCCTAGGCAGGTAGCTTCCCGTAAGCTTTTTTGTCTGCGGTGGTGTCGTGTATGGGAAGATAATTCGGAAAAATACTGTTGCAGGTGTCCAATACATGTTTTACGCACCAATAAGTGATAAATCTGATCCATGAATGTGTAGCAAAGCAGCCATACGATCAGTTCAAAGTCTGTCATGCGGAGGACAGCCGGGTTAAATCCGTGGCCTCGGACAGCGGACGAGAGCAGGGCTCAGATAAGAAATAGGTGACAGAAGGGCCTTTGTTCCCTGATTTGATTATTACAGAAGACACTCCAGTTTCATGGTTTTTGTCGCATCGTTTTTGGCATTTAGTACTTAGAGCTTCTGAATTTGTTTCCACCCAAGATGCTGCGCATATCTTACCTCTTGAAAAGTAGGCGGTGAGATCGAGGCACATGAAATTCGGGTGCCTGGACCAGCGGTTTGCATTGAACATTCTGACCAGCCTATGTCCAGGTCGCATTTTGGCATCTACCCTATGGAGGCAGATGCCTCCTCAATGACCCAAAATGTCTTCCCACTCGCGGAATTTCGCCTTTCCAGGGAAAAAATGTTGAAATGAACGAATAATCTTGAGAAGCTGAATCGTCTTATTTGCCGAATGGCATGCATGAGTCGAATGGATAAGATTGCGCATCAGTGAAAAACAGCCGTAGACGTATACTCCGCAAGCAACGATGACATTTAATCACTTCCAAAATATGTTATGCGAATTAAGGGCGGACAATAACCTCCACACTTAGACCCGCCCCCCCCCCCTTCCGGTCACCGGGTTTGCTTCCCAGAAAAGTTCCCGAATTGTACCTTGAGCCTGGCTCCCTCCCACTTTTTGAAACGCTCCTCCGCCTATGGTTATCAGGGATCGCAAACGTAGGCTTTCTTGATGCGCTCTGGTCAGTTGACCTTTATGGGCGCTGGTGCAACAGCAGTAGGTGTATCACAGCTCCATCAGCCTGTCGTGCCTGCCGGACAGGCGCCGAGAGGGTAGACGGCAGAGATGCGTGTTTCTATTTTCAAATCTGGTATCGGTACTGCACCAGCGCCGGTGTACAGCCATAGAGCACCGACACTGCACCAGCGCCGGTGTACAGCCATAGAGCACCGACACTGCACCAGCGCCAGCGTACAGACATAGAGTATCGGCACTGCACCAGCGCCAGTGTGCAGGCAGAGCACCGGCACTGCGCCAGCGCCGGTGTACAGCCATAGAGCACCGACACTGCACCAGCGCCGGTATACAGCCATAGAGCACCGACACTGCACCATATCTCAATGCTGACGAAGTCACGACTTTGCCAGTTCAGACCCCCTACAACACACCCGGTACCAATCGTGCGTTGGCCGCCGGTGTTGTGCGCCGCCGTCTGCTCAGTCGGCCGCCGATGTTGTGCGCCGCCGTCTACTCGGTCGGCCGCCGATGTTGTGCGCCGCCGTCTGCTCGGTCGGCCGCCGGTGTTGTGCGCCGCCGTCTGCTCGGTCGGCCGCCGATGTTGTGCGCCGCCGTCTGCTCGGCCGGCCATCGGTGTTGTGGGCCGCCGGCTGCTTGGTCGGCCGTCGGTGTTGTGGGCCGCCGGCTGCTTGGTCGGCCGCCGTTGTTATGCACCGCCGGCTGCTTGGTCGGCCGCCCCCTCTACGAAACTGCCTGCCGTGGGCGTGCTGCGCGACACTGCCCCGCCCGGCTTGGGCTTTTCTCTTCCCCTCCCCCACCTCCCGACGTGTCCGGAAGTGGCAGGTGATGCGGCACGGACGCCGCAGAAGACTGGCTGACAGGGATTGCGGCAGCGGTGCGATCTTTTCGATCGATAGCTTGGCGGCGCGCGCGGGGTGGCCGTGCGGCACAGCGCGCGGTTATTGCCCCCTATTCGAGCTGCTAATCTGATTTACGCTGCAGTTTGCTCTGGGAAGAAACCTGATATAACCTCACTCACTTGAATCAGCGCGTGTCATTCTGTGGATCAATACGTGTGGACCCCGCCAATGCCGTTCTCCGAGTACATATACGCATCTAGTGCGAGAGAATGGTACCAGGGGTGATCATATTCACTCTATAAGTGTTGTGAGCGGTATGTGATGAGTTTACAAACTACCACGCCTGAGTGGGTTCTGAAACATGCTGTCAACTTCGCCGTGATACTAACAACGCTAATTTTGATCCTATCTTACCTTCCCACGCAACTGAAGTTGTTTCTGCTTTTGTCGTAATTATGCCAATCAAATTAAATCGAGAGAAACACTGATGCTGCCAATCATGATCGTAGGAAGAGATAGATCTGAGTATATATATATATATATATATATATATGTATATATACATATATGTACATATATATACATATATATATATATATATATATATATATATATATATATATATATATATATATATATATGTGTGTGTGTGTGTGTGTGTGTGTTGTGTGTGTGTGTGTGTGTGTATGTGTGTGTGTGTGTGTGTGTGTAATTGAGCTACAGATGAATCGATTCTGTCGCATACAAATTTAATGTGAATCACTAGCCAAATCACTGGCCTTGCAAAAAAAGTTGATTTGAATCAGGCAATGTCAAAATGCACACCTAATGAATCGGCTCAATATGTTTTATCACCACAAGAACTTGTTTCCTGTAAGAATTTTACAGGTGGAGATAGACAGTTGTAAATCAACATGCAAATAAAAGTGTGCCAGAAATGATAAGTTGTCATGACAACGTGATCAGGCTCGTTTGGTTGATTTATGCCAGTTAATGTGCTGATTGGTCAGGGCGAGGGAAAAAGACAATAGAACGCTCCGGGATTGGTCAGGGCAGGGGAGGTCAAGCTTTCTCAGTTCGGGATGCAGATAAATTTTCGGAGGGTCAGGCCGGAGGAGAGGGTTAGGACCAAAGGCTACTAGAAAAGGCTACGCATACGTGACGTCGCCATAGGACTAAAGTTGGGTAGCTCACAGTATGGTTTTTGATTGATACTACGAAGAGGTAGGTAGATACTAGTCACGTGATTAAAAGCGGAGATATCGCCATTTAAATGGATGAAAACCCTACTCTACATCTTTATTTTAGTGTTATTTGAACATATATGACACATTGGCATTTCACACATTCTAAAGACAAATCAATGCTAGGATCTGATTACAAAAATAAATCCTACTAAGCTACGTTTTCTAGTTCCAGCACCTAGGCCATATTCGTCAAGGTCAACGCGTGTTAATATTTATATGTAATGCGTTTTTGTAAAGGAATATCTATATGTCAATTAATAATTGTCATATGGAGCATTTACATTAAATGAACTCATGGACGATGATTACAGATATATCTTTGTCCTGCAATGCCTATGTGGAGTAAATGTGAAAATAAGGCCATGTGAGGAGGGTAGGTGCCAAGAAATTCGCTGTTGCCGTGCTCTGATCCTTCCAGGTGTTGGTTAGCTTGCAGATCTGTAATGTTGGACGGGTTAGATAAAAATGATGTGCAGAGAACAATGCCCCCGTCAGCCTAAAATATCCCTATTAGACTATTTCTAAGCTAAGATATGAAACTGGACTCTGACTTGCAGAAGTTGCAAAACTTGCCTGAAATCGGCCCACTTTACATGAAAATTCCGGTATCGTGAGCTGAACTGGGCGCGTTTTATTTTGCCCCCGGGGTTCACCACCCACCACACCCATAAGGGCAGTCCAACCCTGCATCCACCCTGACAACGTGCCCGCTAATGCTACAGGATGTGCGTTCTAACTTCTCAATGCGCATCCCAGGGTGTTGCGAGCCCGACTGGCCCGCCGTATCTCATTTCGATCCTATGTCAATGCTTTTGTTGCATGTTGTGCTCTTTTACAAATGCTGTTTCTAATCACTTCCGGCAAGAGTTATTCGGGATAAATCAGCGGTGAATGGGTAGCCCCATCTGTCTGTCGGAGGGAGGCTGGAAGCGCATTTCAGCAATAATTTGTGGCTCTGGTGCAAATCAATGGCATATCCCGGCTGAAAATGGTTCACTAAACGTGCTAGGTTGAAAAAATCGGCTTATGGAAATCGTGATGTTTAAACCAGCCCGTCAAGAACAGTGTTTTCACGCCGCCATGGCGTTAGTGCCATATGACTTAGTCCCGTGATGAGGTCACAGCATCGCTACCCAGCATGCAGTAATGCGGGGGCTTGGGTTAGGACTAGCTCAGAGTATGCATTTATTGTCTGCGTTTTCTCAATAGAAAGCGAACTCTGCTTAATAGTTTGAAAATTCGCAACATGTTTCTATCAAACCCAGCCAACACTGTCCTCATAAATGATGTCTGATTGCCAAGGCTGTTGAACTTATTGAACCTCTGAATTATTGAGCATTGGCTACAGACAAATGGTTTATCGATTAACTCGTATTCAGATCAGCGACCATTGCATACTATGTGAGCATTGAATGGTGAACGAATCAATGCTGAATCGATTCACACACTGGGATGACGATTTTCATGAAAACTGAATCATTGAACTGGGATAGGAATAGATAAGAAATTGATAAAAGATAGGACTACATCGCCACTTAAATAAGATCTGAGTTGTTGAACAAGGCTCATGAATCAATGGTGTAATGAATTTTCAGAAATTTAAATCATGCACAGGTCTGCTCCCAGGCACTAGGTACGGGACAGGACAGGTAGCTTTGGACGCTCAACTCAGTGACTTGTCGTTTTGTCGTTGTTGTCGTTCACCCCGCAGCGATGTGCAACCAGTAGTAAATAACCATCGACAAAGATATCAGTCAAGCTCAGTAGCGACAATGTGCAGTCTAACTGTGACAATCGTGCTTTGAAAACGATAGCCTTCAGCTGTCTGCCGTGACTGGCAGCCGGCTTGTTATTGGGGAACTGTATAACGCCTTGCATTTGAAACTCACTCTTAGCGTCTGCATTAAGCGTATTTCCTCCACATCACGAGTGGATCGCTTTGCTCACCGTAAGTCATCACGTCCTTGCGACTTATCGTCATCTCTTAACGCCGTTTTAATTTTGTCTGTTGAAGCCTCTTTTTTCATTTGCACATTTGCCAGCAGTAATGCCAACACACATGCCACAGTTATGAATTAAAAGCGTCATGCTGTGTTGCTTGATCTTGTCTGTATCCGCGTTCAAAGACCGACCATGTACTCACGCGTCTTTCTACCGGCTACTATGTGGCACTGTCAGAGCCGCGGCACCACGCATGTGAGCTGTACTGTTTTTATGTGCTATTTCATGTTTTGCGGGATCGGTGACATCTCAAACATTGATACGATGACAATATGTGGCCCGGGTGTCACCGAGCTCAATTTTCCGATCTGTGCCTTCCTGACATGTCTGGCATTATGGACCTCATTCGTTCCAAGCCGCGCGCCACCTTCGTCGAGATGCCAAGTTCGCTGGTGTGCGGGGTCTGCGGACCCGGGCGACCCCGGTCGGCTGACCCCAGAGTCTACCGTCGGGAGGAGAGTGGATGGACAGTCGCCGGTTGTACGGCGCACGCGTACGACCGGTCACACCTGCTGATCATGCGTGACCGGCTGGACGGCAACGTGGCTCGTTGGGTGACCGAGACCATCCGGCACAGCCTACCAGCCCACCTGTTCCGTCTGCTCCGCCGCCGGCGAGGTCGCCGGGCCGGCGCCCGCGCCAGCCGGCCGACTCTGGTCGTGTGCGGGGAGGACCGGCACCGCCCCGCTCGCGCTGCTAATGTAGTGCACCGGCCACATACGCTACTGTACTCCGCCAGGCGAGTCGTGCCACAGACTCACAGGGAATATGCGGCTGTGGCGGGCGCGGCTGAGCCCTCGAGTCGACAGTACTACAATGTTGGTCGTGCCAATACCAGGTCGCTGACACGCCGATTGGACGCAGTGAATCAGCTCCTGCAGAAACACCACATGTACACCACGCGTGTTTCTGAGACATAGCTTAAGCCTGAGGCGCTCGGCAGGGTGCTGATATTCCCGGGTTTCGGCATACTGCGGCATGACCACGGTGTCACCCGGCTGACAGCAGCCCAACAGACCCAGCCGCGCGGAGGTGGAGTCGCCATACTCGTCGTGGACTCCATCCGCGCAGCGGAACTCGACATAGGCGGCACCGATCCCATTGAATCCCGGTGGCTATCGGTGAGCGGCCCCGGCCGCCGCACCGTGGTGATCAGTGACATCTACCAACTGACGGGGACCGACATCCCGATGCCTGGAGAGTGTTCGAGACCAACTACAGGCCGTCATCGCCATAGGAAATTGGTATTTGCACTGGGAGACTCAACATCAGTCTGCTCAACCCGGACGGACCCCGTGTACGCGACTTTCAGATCATCCAGAGAGACATGAGTCTCAAACAGCTGGTCGTCAAGTCCACCCACCTCCACCCGACTCTAACACTGCTGGACCTCATGGTCACCAACGTGGCCGGTCTCGGGGACTTAGCTGAGGCTCTCCCGAACCTGTTGCGAGCCACCAACCTATGTTACTCCGCGCTCCCGTTCCCAGAGAGCGCCGACGGTCAGTCACCGCCACTGTGCGACCGTGGAAACGCGTCGACTGGACGCGCTCAACCTGAGTCTGCTGGTCGCCGATTGGGAGCCGCTCTACGCCGCTGGCACCACCGATGACAAGGTCGCCTTAACGGAATTGGGAAACGTCGCAGAGTCGACGCTCACTGTCCGACCATCACCGTGACGTCATTCTGGCTCGGCTGTTCATGGCTGCGCGGAGATACCGAAGTCTCCGCAGCTGTGGAGGAGCGACTGCGCCCGCGAGACCTGGGAGTGCTGCCTGTACCACAGAGCCGCGTCGCGTGCACCAGCCGTGCCGTAACAGAGTGAAGGGACTGAACCCTCCCGCGCGACGCTCCTACCTGTGCAGCGGTCTGCTGGCAGGGCAGCGGGACTTTTGGAGCCGCCTCAAGCAGTTCGGACTGCAGCCAGCGAGAGGGCGCGACACACCCGATTACGGTATGGGCACCCGGGTGGACGCACTCAATGCCCACTTCGCTGCCGTTGGCCCCCGCATCGCTGCGGAGGCGGCGGCGGTGAGTGGCAGTGCGGATGCGCCCCGATTAAATCGCGCCTGTACCGTGTCTGTGCCTTGGCATTTTCCCTGCATCCGGCCACTCCACCGGAGCTCTCGGTAGTCATAAGGAAGATGAACACGTCGAGGGCTGTCGGTGTCGATGGCGTACCACTCCATGCAGTGAACAAGTGGTGTCGGCGCTCATGTTCTACATCTGATCAACTTTTTATCACATCACGCACCTTTCCGTCCGTCTGGAAGATCGCGGGGATCATCCCGTTGTTCAAATCGGGTGATCGATCAGGTCTGATTAACCTTCGGCTCATTTCTAATCTCTCTGTGCTGTCGAAAATCACCGGGAAGGTCGTCTGCTCTCAGCTCACTTCTTACCTTCTCGACAGCCGTGTACTGACGCCATCGCAATAAGCTTACTGCCCACGCCACTCGACGGAGGACGCCCTGATCGATGCTGTCGAGTGGCTGGCAAGGCTGTCGACAATGGTCATTACGCGTTGATAACGAATATTGACCTTAGCAAGGCCTTTGATGGCGGCATCCTCCTCAACAAACTGGAATGGTGCGGGGGGTGTCCCCGGAATGGTTCCGGGACTACCTGAACGGCCGGAACCAGGTATTAAGTGGTGGCCTGGTTAACCGTTCCCTATCCCGCTGGGTGGCCCAGGGATCCCTTATCGGCCCAGTGCTGTTCCTCATCTTTATCACTATTCAGCTTCATACTCTTCGGCCGCCTACTATCCTACGATGATAACACACAACTCCTTGACTCCGCTGCCCCCGGTGTCGTCAGCCTGTCCAACCTGAAAGCCCGTAAAGAGGAGTTCATCCCGTGCCTTCAGAATTAGTGCCTTCAGTCAAATAGCCTTTAAATGAACCTCAAAAAGACAGACTAGGCAGCGAACACTCTGTCACAAAGACCGGTAACTTCCACATAACCATCTCTGACTCAGACATTCATCCACCATCTTCAGTGAATCTACTGGGTGTGCTCCTCGACCACCACCTTAACTGGGAACCCCATATTTCCTCTCTCGTTCAACGCTGCAGTGCATCCCTGGCAACACTGATCAAAATTCGACACCACTTCACTCCTGAGGCTTTGATGCTACTTATCCAAATTCACATCTTTCCCGCATCCTGTTCTGCCTGTCCATCTGGACTGGAGCGGCCGAGCACCACTTAGACAGGTTGCAGAGGGTGGTGCACGTTGCAGCCAGGCTAGTGAGTGGTGTTCGCCACAGCGCTCACATTTCACCTGTTCTGGAATCGCTCGGCTGGCGTAGCGTCGCAGATCTTGTGCGCCGCCGGAAATGTGTACAGAGCACTGTACGTCCCCGAATCCCCCAGTGCACTGCGTGCTCTATTCGTGACGTGCACCATGTCTTCCCAACGTCAAACTTGGGCTGTTGCGGGCGGTGTCGGCTCGCTACATCTGCCGCGCGAACGACTGAGCGCCACCCAGCAGCAGTTTGCGCACCGCGCAGCCGCCGCATGGAACCGGCTGCCCGCGGTAGCTGTGCGCGCCCCCTTACGCCAGGCATACCTCACTGTTTAAAATCGCTGACTTATTGACTGAAAATGCTTTCACCTGCTGCGTATGTGTGTATCTCTGAGTACTGTACATGTTTTTGCTTGTACGACTGGGCGCAGATAACCACCGCATGGATGCGCCTCCAATAAAATAACTGTATTTGTAACTGCATTATAACTGTACTGTAACTGTATTGTAACTGTAGCTGTACAGCACGTACAGAGGCGTCTGTGCGTGACATGACGCTCCGTCTGTGTGGATCCCTGTGTTGCGAATGGCTCTCCCAATGACGCTCCGCCTGTGCAGACCTCCGTCTTGCGGGTGGCTCCCTCAATGACGCTCCGTCTGTACGGACCCCTGTGTCGCAGATGGCTCTCCCCAATGACCCTCCGTCTGTGCGAACCTCTGCGCCGCGGCTTGCTCTCCCCAATGACGTTCCGTCTGTGCGGACCTCTGTGCTGCAGCTTCCTCTCCCCAATCTTACTCCGTCTGTGCGAACCTCTGTGCTCTAAGTGGCTACCCCGGCCGTGTTATTTGCCGTACTGACCCGGGTTCTACTCCGACAGGTCGTGCAGAGGCCTCAATATCAGGCCTCAAGCGGTACACGGGTGCCCAAGCACCCGTGCACCGCCTGGCGCATGACACGAGCCTCCCGCCGCTTAGCGGCGGTGTTCCCTGCCATGACCGCGTCCGAAGCCGTCGCAGTGAGCGCCCTCTCCTCCCGCGGCACGCTGGCGGCAGCGGACGCCGGGTGCAGGGCAGGTGTTATAGTGTCCGGGTGATCTCAGTTGTGTGGGACTGTTACCGCTGATGTGCTCCCGTCTGGAGATGCCGTTCGTTTTTGGCTGGTCACTTACCCACATGAGGCATCGGATGGGATTGCCCGGATTCGGATTACGTTTGCCCAGCTGCGGATATCTCCTTGACTGCCGCTTAGTTTTTTTTTTTTTTTTTGGGTGTGTGTTGTACCTTAGTCTGTTGTATAAATTGACCGTTGCAGCGCCCGCAACCTCAAAATGTATGTTAGCCATGTGTTTTAATCGCATCACAATTACTGAAATCATTTGTTCCAGAATATCCGCGCCGCTGGTGACACCTCCCCCCTCCGCGACGAAGGGGCGTCCCCTTTGGTGAGTTACAGCTGCTGTTCGCATGCCCTCGTCTGACCTCATACGGCGCCGCCCGAAGGCCCGTGGTCGTGGAGACGGATGGTCTGACCGTGTGTCAGCGACTGGAAGAGGCCGCCAACAGACACCAGCTCGTCCGGTCCCGCAGCCGCAACTACGAAGGTGAGGTCGGTGGTGTTTGGCCGTCGTCGCGCCAGCTAATGACTAGTCGGGGTCGGCTGCGGCCACCTGCTCGGCCCCCGTCCCCCCGCCCCCCGGCGCTCGGGTTCGAGTGTCGGTTGTGCAGCGGTTGCTCGGCGACGCCAATTAGCTTCATCAGCTGGTAACATCGCAAAGCCGCAATGCCACGTACACAGTGCCAGTGTCCACAATGCCAGCATAACTTATGGTGTATATATATATATATATATATATATATATATATATATATATATATATATATATATATATATATATACATAGAGCTCGACAGAGCTCGACAACAGCAGCATAGTCGGATGGTGCCTGGTAACGACTCGTAGCGAGGTGAATAATGAATATCATAGCTACTCATGAAGACATGAGCACCGATCCCATGTCTATCGATGTCCTTTACTAGAGAAACTTTCAATCTCATGCTTGTTTCAAAAAGTAGAACTTTCTAGTGTGCTCAACAGCAAGCAGTTGTTCCAAAATCTAACGATTCTGAATTGCATGAAAACTTTTGAGATGCTTACCAACTTGCGACACACAAAATTAAGTCGGCTGCCGAATTTTTTTAAAAGAAATAATTGACGAATCAGACCGATTTCCAACTTACACTTAACAACTTTTTGAAAATGAAAAATAAAATGGAGTCCAATCGTTACATTTACACCGTAGTACATAAACGCTGCCGCTCCCCAAAGGGGGAAAGTCGTGCGTCGCATTCCTTTTTAAAGCGAGCATGCCACCTTTCCGTTCTTTTCGCTTGTTGATAGACCAGTCGCGCCTGATTGTATCGGTACTACCAATTTTATCGAAGCCCTTCTGCATCGCTCAAAATATCAATTTGGGATGTATCTTGGGCAACCGATCCTGTGGGAGAACCTCATCAGACTCTGCTCACCACTAAAAAGTGATGAATTAAATTTGCCTTGCTTTGTTCCAAAGCGTGAGACCCGAGATGCCTCAAAGGTGGCACGTTTCACCTGGGCCACTACCTTTTAAAGTGATGGACATGTATGAGTGTCGCCACCGGTGCAACGCCGGGCCTCTCTATTTCGCGACAGCGGGTGACCACGCCCGGGCGGGCGGACCTACCGCAGGGAGGGCGGGTGACTGCTCCGTCCACAGCAGAACGAGCGGCTCAGCGACCTCCTGGCGGATGCATATTTGTCTCGAAAGCAGCCTTTGCAGCGCCGTTGCCTGCGAGTTTCTGCGGGGATCAGCTTGACGCCGCGTCTTGAATGCCAGCGTGCATGTCGGCGCCTCCTCCGCCTCCCACGTCCGTCGCTCCTCTGCCGCTCTTCCATCGCAGCTTCGCCTGTCGCCTCGCGGCCATCTCCCGCCCACAGCAAGCGCGCCGGAGTTCGCCCGTCGGCTTATCCGGCCCGACCGGCGCCCGCGGCCGCCGGCAATGCCGGCCGTTTCTTGTTGAGCGCCCCTTGCGGCGGCCGCGGTGGTCTCACTGGCCGCCAGAGGGTAGAGGATCGCCAGCTGACTACCGCTGGCAGTTTATCAGCCCAGGCTCCGCGCGCATTACTTCCGTCAGCCTTAGGTGAGGGAGACATGCCGTTTCCGATAGTTTTCGTCCTATGGATGCGTGTGGTCTAAATGCGGAGGACATGGAACAGAATATAAACGTATTCATCTAGAGTAGCTACGGGAAAGTAATTTGCGTTTATTTTTCGAAGCATTTCGTCGCTGCAGCACGTGGCTGCCGTAGTTGGGATTAGCGCACAGCACGGGGCGCGATGTCCAGTCAGCACCCGCTCACGCCCGCCCCGCTGCTGGATGGCCTGTTGGACCGAGCCCCGCACCTCTCGGCGTCTGGTGGTTCACCGCTCTGTCAGGCGGCGCAGAGCGTGGCGCCGCGCGGCCAGGCAGAAGATGAAAGAAAAGCCGACGTCGATGTGCAGCGGCAGAGGCTGCGCAAAAGATTGGCGCATTCCGCAAACCTACGGCGTGCACGGATGCGGCGTCTACACAATATCTGGGTCTCTGTGCTGACGTTCGACGCAAATAAAAATAGCCTGTCGTGGGAACAGATCATCGGGCGGCATCGCACCCCACTGCTGACCACTGCAGGTCTCAGTGTCTTCCTATCAGCCTGTGGATAGTGTTTTCCAACTGTTGCCATGGCAACCGCTCTGCGGCACCTCCGGCGCGGCGCGGCGACATAAGAGCTGGATGTCGGAGGACGGGCATTGGCACATTGCTGTTTTGGTGACGGATGCAGGTGCTTAATTGGCTGCCAACGCCGTGCACTCGGTGTCTCGTACAGTGAGCTCCAGTCTAGCCTGAAATGTATGTAATTCGCAGGCCATAAATTGCAACTCAGTATTACATTTTTAATAGGATAGGTTTGCTGGGTGCTGGTAATGTACCCACCGTCGTTGTACCGCTCGCTGCTAAAGATGCGTGTTTCACTGGGGATATTTTTTGATAGATTATGCGTTTCGGTGTAGATTTCATGGTCAGCTGTTAGTCAAAAGTATACCGAATTAGTCGTAACACGTTCTTAGGACATGAACTGGCACTACGAGACTTATGTATCCGTCGATTACATCAAGAGGTGTCACTTCCAAAAATCGGTTGGGAGGCTCAGCCGGTAAGTTGATATAACCTGCCACCTAAAACCTGATTTTTCCCGCATTTCGGCCGATGAAGTTTGCGTCCTCGATGTTAAAATGCATTTTAACAAAACATTCTTCAAAATTGTCCTGCGGAGGAATGACTTCCCATTTCAAGCTAATGTAAGCCCGCTGTTATGAAAGCTTAGGACTGTATATAGTACACGGAAGAAAAAAAACTTCCGAGTAAATATGAGTAAGGGATCACTGGCAAATGCCACTGTCCGGGGCTGACAAGTCCCTTATGCTCTCATACCCCAGCGCGTAGCAGTAGATGGTTATCGTAGCTTGCTACTGTAGCGAAATCAGTGCGACGTTAGGGATGCGCTCTAACAGACGAAACCTTTCCTGGCAAGGAATAGTTAAGTTTGCCAGTAATGGAGATAATCAAGCGAACAAGTTTTGTGTGAGAAACATTTTGCGGCGCGATATCACCCTGCCTTCAAAGTCCCAGCTTTAACGGCGTACAATCTGACACGTCCATTTATACCAGATTTCTGTAGTCGTTACATTTTCTTCATACTGTGAATCGCCTGTCAAACAGTATGCTCTACGAGTTTTTCACAATATACATGCTACTCATTTTTCCTCAGTTCGTATTTTGCCATGCATAATTGAACTTAAGAAATCGGGCTGATTAAAAGCTTTGCAAAACCTTCCTACCATGGATTTCAGGAGAGCAAAACAAAAGTATGTGGCTTGCTCAGATGCGATTTTTCGTTTGGAAATTCTTTCTGTAGAGATGAAGCGCTGCCTGTGATGTTCAAAAATCTCTAGCGAAATGTGTAGATCCATTTCAACAGTGTGCAGCACAAGAAAGCCGCCGCAGAGGCGTCGAAAAAGCAGATCTCGCCGCTGGAACGTTCGCCAAGCACACGAGCAGTGCTCGTCGTGCGCTAAGCACCGGCTACCATGTACTTAAAAAGAGCTCGCCTCGTGCAGCTTACGAAGACCTTGCTGTCATGCAGGCGCGAAACGGCGTGAGTCTGGGTGATATGAATCACTTCATCTCGTTCATCACGGCGTCGCGGAATCAAGTCCACTCCGCCTTGCCGGATCGCATCATCCGATTTGTCTGCCGGCAGCCGCGCGTCTCGGTTGCTGTCGATGCGGCCACTCTCTGCAAGAGGGCTCTCGACATCACAGCTATCGTGGTGACTGTACCACAAGAACCAGAAGGGCACACGTGCTGTGTTTTGCTATCGCTGCTCCAGTGATAACGGACGGACGCAGCGGCTCTCTTCCGAAAGAGATCGCGGGATCGCTGGCACCCGTCGGCGTTCATCGGCCAGACCAGCTGGCGCGCATCTGCACGGATGTGCGATGTCTGCGTGGCGGTGTCCCCATTAAATTACGGCAGAATATGAAGACAGCTGACCCGAGCACACGGAGCCGGCCGGCTGTCCCCGTAGCGTGGGATGGTGCAAACCTGCTTAATTTGGCGGAAGAGGGTGTGAGCAGGAGCTGCATGTCGGTGCGCGACACCATCCAGCCCATCATCTCCGTTACCAAGCGTCACACTCATGGGAAAAGATTCGAAGCCCTGGTGACGTGCGAGGGAACAGCTCTCCATCCAAAGCTGTGATCAGAGACCCGGTTCGCTTCGTGCGCCTCCCGCGTGATGCGGACATTTTTGGTTAACGAGGCGGCGATGACCTGACTCTTGAGCCAGCAAACGGGGGCTGGTCCTGCAGATGCTTCGGCCCATCGCGATCTGCTTATGCTGCGAGGTAGAGTTCGCTGTTTGGCAGCGTGCTGCGCTTGGGTTGCAGTGCAGTTCTCCAAGGTGTTCCTGGCTTTGTCCTGGAAACATTAGTTGCATAACATTTAACCCGTTATAAGTTTTGATGAACGAGATTGAACATTGCGCCCGTTACTGAGCTCCATCGATGTAATGTTTGGTTATTGATGGTAACGCACAATGAATTGTTCAGATTTAGCACAGATAACCGGTGTGGTACCAGGCTTCCTGTTTGGTGTGATTCTCAGGCAAGCGAAACTTAATTTCGAATAGCGTTTCACGCTACACGGAAACGGATAAGTTATTTCGCCTGTCAGTGAAATGATTTTCAAATAATTTCGAATAACTACTCCGCATACAACCGCATTTACATGTCGTTTCAGACGGACGACTTCCGACCGTGGCGGCTGGGCTTCACGCCGTGTACGATGCCGTGGCAAAGTGCAGCGCCCAGCTGCAGGACATGCAGGCGTTCCCATGGCAGCAGAGACAGGCAACCAAGGATCTACGCATCACTCTGGAGGCCATGGGGGCCGAAATGAACGGGCCGACTTCACCAGAATCCAGAACGAATCTCTGGCCATCACTGAGCGTCAAGGCTCTCACAGGCTCTCATTCGAGGAACATCGGCCCTCGAAGTGCGGCAATTGTCAATCTAATGTTGTGTACCATGTTATATATATAATACACACACACATACAGAGAGAGAGAGAGAGAGGATTTCAGCTGAGACTGGAGGCGAGAAGAGAGAGCAAGGACGGCGAGCGAGAGGGAGATGAGAGAGAGAGAGACGGAGGGAGAGAGCCGGAGAGCGAGGAGGAGGCGAGATCGAGGATGAGAGAGGAGAGAGAGAGAGAGAGAGAGAAAAAAATAGATGGTTCATCCAATCGACCCCACAGCAACGCCTCTCTGGCATCTACTCCGCGAGGACCGCCTATCGACCCCGGCATATATTTAGCCATACATACTGCATATATATAATATATATATATATATATATATATTATATACTCTAAAGATATTCGTACAGAAACCGTCCCAATGAACGGTCGAGTGCGGATGGCTCTAAGAACTTCGTCATAGATCTGACCGGCTTATGAGGTAGTTGGAAAGAGGTTTAACTGGTAATAGTACTGAATAGCCGCACAGGCTAGTGCACCCGGCCCCTTACACCGTACTGTAATTCGTTTGGTATTTAGCTGTGGAGGGTGTCTCCTGCCTGTTATACAAGAGCATGCGTTACTTAGATGATTTGTGCATTTGGATACAACATCACGTTTAGAAAATAGCACGATCCTTTAACTTGTAGTTATCAGTATGTTACACCAGCATTCCCAATATTCGGTTTATGGTCTATTCGAGGTCACTTCCCTCCAAACGGATTCTTATCATCGCTTCCTTCTTTTGCAATCGGCAGGCGGAAGGGCGTGCTGTGGGGTCGGCTAATGAACTCCTTCAAGGCAACACGCACTTACTCCGCGAGGTAGGTGACCTGCGTCAGCTACGAGCAATACAGCACGCAGAATGTCTTATGCACGTCAAGAACACAGCCACGAAGCTCGCGGGTCTCGGGATAATACCCGAATGTGCTGCGGTCAGCTGTGCTCGTGTTCGGGCTGTCTATGACGCCGTGAGGGAGATGCCAGCAGAGCTCGGTAATGCTAAGCTGTTCCGACGCAACAGCGGAGTAGCGAGCAAATACCCCGTCGGGCAGGGTCATGCAAAACTGGTGAGCCACGTGTGACTTCTGGCTGTGCCAGAGTTCGTTGTCGGAAGCACGGCTAGCGTGGCGCAGGACGTGTTCGAATACCACCGGCAGCTCTCGCATGGTAACGCGGCCCTCGAATTGTTCATTCGCTGGAACAGACCCGACGTCACGGCATCTGACCCGCTGCTGGATACGGTGCAGGCTAGATTTAGAAATAAGTCCCTGCGCTCCAATGGTCGCGGCATCACGACCTCGTCACAGAGCACGGTGTTGCGACGCTACCTGGCAAAGACCATTCCGCGTGCTGGTTTGTGTTGAGGCGTACTGGAGCCCGGATGTGTCTCCACCGCAGTGGAAGGGGATCGGTTCCCCTGCCATATCTTATGTGAACTGCAATGACAACACAGTCACTTGTCGTCTTGCCCTTACATTGATAAGTACAGTGCGAGGCTTTGCACTGAAGCGTGTGTCCAGTGTCACTGCTCAGTGTAGCTAACATGAATGTTCAGCTGCTAGTTATAGCTGTTGGTTGGATAGTATGTAATCCTATACTACAACAATACGCTGCTGTTTCTGTGTCGTGTGGTCCTGTGCACAAATACAGTGCATATGTGAACTCCCGTCTAACGCTCAATAAATGACACCAGATCCAATTTAGTGCAATTGCAAACGAGGCCCTGTTCAATTACTGTCGAGCTGGCCCAGTTTTACATTACATGTCAAAATACTCGAGCATTGATCAAGAGAACCAGAGGGAGGAGATTGAAATTACTCTGTGCTGGTCTTAAAAAAACTAGTGCAGCAAATGCATTAACCGAATTTTCAGAATGTACCAGATTCAACATTTTTCACAGCCCTGCCGCTGTCGCTGATCGTGTTACACAGGCACGACAGCCATGATTATGCGTCAAACACATTTGGTACTGTTGGGGAAAACATGCGTTAGCTTTAATCTGGGCCAGCCTGCACTTTTAAAAGCTGCCCCGCCTTGCAGACAACTGTTCCTTATCCCGATCCAGTAGTATCATTTGAAAACTTGTCAACATTTGCAGACTGGCTTAACATGGGATGAAGACAGCATGACGAAAACTTTAGGTGCCTGTAATATGCTTTTTGGTAGAAAATTAACCTAACACCAAAAGTTATGTGTTTATTATCGCACACCAATAGTTAAGATAGCCCTTCCGTATTTAGTTGGCCCAGTGCTCCCTCTTTGCTCATATCCATTAGGAGGGCTCGGAGGATGGGAAGGGTGGGGGGGGGGGGGCGCTCAGTGCAACATTTGGGGAATTAGCCCCACCCCCCACGAAAGAACAGAAAGTGACACCCCTGCTTGCATCGTTGCAAGACGCGATGCTCACGTGTTATACATATGCATGCGTGCTATATTGCGTATGCATGTGTGTTTCTTCTAGCGCTCAGATCAGTTAAGATCCGATTTAGTTCAATTGCAATCACGGCCCTGTTCAATTACTAGCGAGCCTGCCAAGGTCTGCTTCACATTCCGGAATACTCCAGCATTGACCAGGACAAATATTGAGAGGGGAATCGACATTAGTCTGCTATGGTCTTAAAAACTAGCGAAGCACACACATTCACCGAGTTTTCAGAATGAAGCAGATTCAACATTTTTCTGAGCCCTGCTGCTGCCGCTGATCGTGTTTGCACAGGCACCACAGCCATGCTTACGCGTCAAATACACTTGCCAACGTTGAAGAAAACATGCGTTCACTTTGATCTGGGCCACCCTGCACCTTTAAAAGCTGCCGCATATTACGGACAACTGCCCTTTATCTCAATGCATTATTATCATTTGAATACTTGGCAACATTTGCAGACTGGCTTGCTGCAGACTGGCATGTTGTCCCCATGATGGGACGGCATCACAAAAACACCAGGCTAGTACAGGATGCTTTTGATGAAAATTAACCCGATACTAAAGTTATGTGCTTATGTACCTAATGCCAGGTGTATACAAATTTTCTTCTGTCACCGGACGAAATTTTGGAGCTGTTTGAATTGTCATCTGGAGCCGAATCTTTCAGAAACCGTTGCAATAAAATGCAATAAACCACAAAAAATACCAATTTAATGCAATACAGCATACCATCAAACACCATCAAACAATTTTGTTTCGGGAGCCCATTTGCATCTAAATATCATTTGCTGGCCATCAAGCAATGAATGATGATTAAGACTTAAGTAATAAAATTTTCAGATGATACGTACTTAACAGAACCAGCTTGGAGACAGGAAGTTTCCTATTCAGACAGGGGGAGGGGATTGCTCTTCCTGGCCATGGATGTGGTTTCCGATTTCTATTCATCAGTTTTAGGCATTTTTTCCATTACTAATAATTCCTAGGGTTTAGCCTCGCTCTTAAGTAACCTCGAGAGAGAACATACCCCTGCTCCCAACTGTTTAAAGAAAGTGCGTGAAATCTGTGGAGAAACCTGTCTTGAGCACATTTTGCAGGCAGGCTCAGTCATTTTTATCGCCCTCCCTTCATCCCTCAATCCTATGTATTTTACAAAACTGCATCCTCGTAGCCCGATATTTACCGACGGCATGGTTCTACAAACACCTGACAAGAACATCAACTTTGGTTTTGTGTTTTTTTTGTGGAAACGACATGTTTGAACACCTCTACCACCTCCATTCAGCTTAATATGCAATATGATGAAAACAAATTTTATCTCACGCCTGCCCACCGATCAGTACGCTAAGTCTGAGGTGCAACGGACAATGCGAGGGGCCTACAGCAGCGATGCTGAGTCCCTTACCTCAAAGCCACTGTTACTCTCAACAACAGGACGCCCCGGATGAATCTTTGACACCTATCGAGCCAACGTCCTTCGTTTACCTCTGGAGCTGCCGCTCAAATATCCACAAACAACGATCCCCCCTGTATCGGCAGGACTTTTTAACGCTACTACATTAAAAAGCTGACGAATTAGCTATGTTCATCGGCCAGTCAGCTTCTGACATGAACACAACTAACAGCAGCCCACAGCCTTGCGCTGACCAAACGCATCACCGCGTGGCGAGCGCTCGAGCCCATCTGTCTCAAACGGCACGCCGCTTTAAAACTATGCGTAGCAAACTGATCACGTTCGTCAGGGCTGAAAAGTGCGTTTTCTGTCACCGACAAAATTGGGAGCGGTCTGAACTGTCACCTGGAGTCAGATCAAAGCCAAACGAAACCGTTACAAGATGCTTCTAAATGCTTTAACTACAAAAGACAGAGACAAATTAAATGCGATGCGGCATAACCCTCAAACATTTTCGTTTCGGGACTTAATTTGTGCTAGATTTTTATTTGGTGGCCATTTAACACCTGAATGAAGGTTGAGACTAATCTAAAATAATTATCAGATAAAGGTATACTTAACATAACCAGCCTAAGGGCGTATAGTTTCCTACTCAGTTGGGGGAGAGGGAGGTAGGATTGTGCCTCCTAACCAGATGCAGCTTCACATTTTTTAATCACTTTTATCCACTGTTTTTCATCTATCATAATTTGGTGCTCAACACCAAAAAACTTATTTTGAGAAACTGCACCCTCGCTGCCAGCTGCAAATCTGGGGAAAAACTGGTTTAAATGCATCTCGGAGACAGCCTCAGCCATTTTTCTTCCTGCACCCCCCCCCCGCCCTCCTCCCTTCCATCTTACACCCCTGCGCATTTTGAAAAACTGCATCCCTGCGTCCCTACATTTACCGACACCATGATTCTACAAGCATCTGAAGCAATATCACTTCTATTCTCGTGACCGCATCGTACAATCAGCTGACAGCGTTGAAAAATTGTCTTAGCAAAATCATTGCCGGTGCAGAACTCACATTTCCTGACATCATCCCAATTATTTAGAGCAAAACCCATGCATTAATGGTATCAACAGATGCAAACGACAGCTTTCAACACCTCTAGCACCTTCGCTTAGCTTTACATGTAATATGATGCCAACTAAGAGCGTTTTAATTCATGCCTGTCCACCGATCGGTGCGCTAAGTCTGAGTTGCAATGGGCAATGTGAGGGGCTTATACCAGCGGTGCTCAGCCTCTTACCCCAAAGCCGTTGTTCCTTTGAGTAGCAGGAAGCCGCGGAGGAATCCTTGATGTGTGTTGCTCCAACAGCCTCCGTTTACCTCTGAAGCTACAGCTCAGGTGTCCACAAACAACAATCCGAGGACTTTTAAACGCCATTACCTTAAAACATTGACGATTAGCTACCGCATTCTAGCCAGACAGCTTCTCACGACATGAACGCAACCAACAGCAGCCCACAGTCTTGCACTGACTCCAAGGTACCAACCCAGCGTACCTTGCACAACAAAAGTACAATCCGCGTGGCGAGCAATCCAGCCCATCTGTTTCAAATGACACGACGCTTTAAAGCGCTGCGTAGCAAGCTGATCACGTTCGTCGCAAGACGCTGTGGTCAGCCATAATTCTTACGACCATTAATGGGCCTAGTTATTTGGTGTTTTATACTCTTCAGTATGTGAAGGGAATCTTGGCTGAAAAATCTGCGAAAAGCATTGATATGAGCGGGA
This sequence comes from Pollicipes pollicipes, assembly GCF_011947565.3. NCBI lineage: Eukaryota > Metazoa > Arthropoda > Thecostraca > Pollicipedomorpha > Pollicipedidae > Pollicipes > Pollicipes pollicipes. The sequence continues at coordinate 34,261,460 of NW_023596746.1, forward strand.
TTGGAAAAACACTGTCACCACTGCTTTGTGATGCCAGCACTGAAATAGCATTGTTGTTTATGTGGTTACGTATGGTTTTGTATTTGTAATAGCTATTATAATAATGGTAATAGTAATAATATAGTATAAATGCTACACAGGCTATTATTTGTAATAGCTGTACTATGTTTCTGTAACCTGCAAAAAACTATCCTGATTAAAGCTACTGTATTCGCCAGCAATTGATGGCTCAGTTTGCTCATACAGCGAAACGCCAACGTTTTGACATGTGTTCTTCGCATGTTCACGCTGCAAGTGCCAAGGAGAATAGACCAATACTAAGCTTTGAGTTTCGCTTAGCTAGGATAGTGAGTTTTAATATGGTCTCGTCTAATACAATTTGTTTGCATTTTCCCAATTTTTTCATTATTTGGTACAAAAAGTCTCAGTTTTTGTCATCGATCATATCCGGTAAATCGGAACCTTTTTTTCCCTGCCTTCTACCGCACACCAACAGTTAAGGTAGCCGTCCTGTATTTGGTTGGCCCATTGTTCCCTCTTTGCTCATATCCATTAAGAGGGCTCAGAGGATGGGAAGAGGGGGAGGGGTGGCTCAATTCAGCTTTAGGGGCCCAGGCCTCACCCCTGAAAGCATAGAAAGTGACACCACTGCAGACATCGTTGCAAGATGCGATGCTTTGGGACTCATCCGATGCATCTGACTTCTGAATATTGTGGTTTTCTGGCAAATTTCTTACATGTTACTGTCATGTACTGTCAAGACGCCGACATTCAGGGGATTATACAAGGAGCAATTGCCAGCCGTTACAACGATGCAGTACATATGTAATTAAAAAATCAGGATACGCGCAACATACGTTTACATGCAAACGAATTCACGTAAACAGGCATACACATCACACGCCAATTGTGTACGCAAACAAATTCAAATAAACAGGCATCGCGCATCACGCGTCAGGCATCACCTATACACGTAAACGATTTTAAGCTAGCACGCATCACACATTAAGGCACAAATTTCACGTTCGCATAGTCTACCATGATGAGCCCTGCACGTTAACACGCGCTCGGATGGGGTTGGGTTTAAATTGACCCCCCCCCCCCCCCCAAGTTTTTGTCCAGAATGGTCTCCGAACGGCGCGGCGTAGCCGCGCCAAGTTCTGCTCACTGTAGACAATTGAATAGCTGATTGTTTGACATAAAAAATGAAGGTGTACCTTGTAAGGTCGTTGACCTATGGCAGGTTAAGGTCAGGCCATGGTTTCAGCGGAGGCAATTTCTATGGAATCGTCCAATCTGATACAATAACGGAGTGTTTGACGAAGCCATGCATTTCTGAGATGTTTTCTTATGCACCACAAATATTGAGTGAGCAAATTACGTTGACTTCAGGCAAGATATGAAGGTCAGACCAAGGTCAAAACCAACCTGATTTATCATTTTGGGGCTTGCTCTATGGGATAGTTTGTGGTGCTCATTTCGAATTTATTGACAGTAGGAGCCGCGCTATACATCTTCGGTTTCCTTCTTAGATGTCAGAATAGTTCATTGACCCAAGATGACCCGGGTCGACATTTTATTTTATGAACATACTGCCTAGCGTAGTCTTTGCCGCTTATTCAAATGCAAAACTCATAGCAGTCTCGTATGATTTTGGTCACCATGACCTTCAAAAGGTCAAACAAGGTCAATGATCTCAAATGGGCTTGTGATCTTTTTCTTAGAAACAGTTGCCTAGGTTATGGGGTCACTTTAGAGACCAACCTGGAATTTGAACTTGTTTGCCTTATTTGACCTTAAGGTCATGATATAGGAAGCTCAAACTTTGAATTCAGTGAGTTCACGTACAGGTCAAGACACGTGTAAATTTGGTGTCTCAAGCTTTCTAGTTGCTGAGATCTCAGGGGGTCAAATTGACGCCCCCCCGCGAGCGAAGGGTATCTTGTCGGCTACCCGGGCGCGTGTTAAGGTTTGGTCGCCGACTTTTGATAAAAAACGGATTCACTTATCTTCCTGTCTGGGTGTTCCTGTACTCCGTAGATGGCTTTGAGTTTTAAAAGGGACGTAAGGTCCATGTCTCCCCTGATTTCAGCCTCAGCGTGTTTTACCAAAAGACGGTCACCGAAAGGGGTATTCCCTGTTTCGTTTTTAGCGTTTCGCAGGTGTCCATCATATCTCACAGGAATAGGGCGCGTGGACTCCTCAGCATAGACTCAATCCCATATTGTCATGGGACTGCCATGGACGGGCCCATGACAATGTAATATATGCCATGGGCCTCCCGCGCCGACGTTTCAGAGGCTTTCGGGCGCCGTCGTTGCGCTCGAAATCGGAATGCGTAGCCTAGGGCTCCCGGCAGTGGATCGATACACTGCGCTGAGCGTACTCGAGGAAGGCGCTTACATTAAAACTCGTGTCCTTTGTTTGCATGCGCATTTGGCTACATTTTTGCCCCTTGCATTACCCTTGCCGCTTAAAAAACATTTTTGTAGAGATAGTATGCCGTCGATGATTGCTCGGGGCTAGGCTCGTGTCAGTCGTCATCCATGTCGTTGTCTAGGCAGCTTTCTGTGCACCAAAGAGATCATAAGACGCCGGACCGTTATGGCAACTAGTTGCAATCAATACCTGGATTGTCCTCTAGATTGCACAATTTCCGTGGTTATGCGCAGGTTTGCGAAAATACAGCGCGCATTTGATTGAATAACTCCACAGTAAAAACATGTATTTGTCACAAAACGTCGATCATTGAACATTCTCTGTGGCAAGAGTAGACACCGTCCGCACACCAGCCGAGTCCGGCTAAACTAGATCCCACACCGGTGCGATCGGCGTCCGTACGCATCTCGTACTCGTCGCAGCTCTCAGCTTCAGTACACTGTCTGACTCACGCCCTTACAGCTGTCGCGACGCGTCGGAGCGGCAAACCTGGCTTTCGCCACGGCATAGCGCCCCCAGAAAACATGTAGACAAAAATACACTGCGTGGGTATGTTCGCTGACGCTGACATGACCGTGACCACAACTCACTGGGCCTGACAGCAAAGCCTACCAGCTCAATAGGCCTGACCTAGGACGACTGACGGGGTTCCCAGTAGTCGCCGGACCCGTCGGCTGGCGGCGGTTCCGTGGTGGAGCTGCGTGACGGTGGACGGCTCGGCTGTGGCGCGGCAGCCCCCCCCCCCCCCCTGCCTTGGCCCTGGGCCAGCCGGGCGCGGCGTTCTCCCGTGCGCGCGCCGTGGTCAGTTACCGCGATGCGGTGCTGTTTAATCGCGCGGTTAGCGACGATGACAAACTGAGGGTGCCCGGCCGGGCCGGAGCGTGCCGCCTACGTCACGCCGTTCATCCCCTAGGCGGCGCTAGTGTGGCGACCGAAGCACACTGACGTCAGCGCCAGCGCCAGCGCCAGGCTAGCGGCGGCCGGCGCCGTCTTGCCCGCCGCGTTGCAGAGATCATTCTTGCACGTGCAGAGCACCTGTCCCTTCTTGGAGGTCTTGGTGCAGCGGCTGATGGCGGTGGAGAAGCAGCTACGCATCTCGTTCCCGCTATCGTCTGAGGGACAGCGCTAGTGTCAGTATCGGTCACTGTCAGTGTCAGGCGGCAACACTGGCTGACAAAGCGACATGGTCCTCTGATGAACTGAAGCTGCCCCTTACTCCTCAGATCGTGTAGAGTGGGGTCGGAACGATACCTGTTGTATGCCGCAACGCTGAAAATCAAGAAGTGGTGGGGAATAAACTGATAAATCCTGCCGACTTGGTGTATAAGATCGGCAACAAAAAAGCATATATTCATGCGAAACTAGGAGCCAAAAATGTTTTAGGACAGCCAACTTTGGTAACCGTCAAGACGAAAAAATACAGCGCACTATGCAAAACATAACATGAGGTCTCCATGCATATATATTATGCCTCCATGGTAATAAGCTCGTCACATAACACAAGCAAAAGTTTCTGTAATTTATCCCACTCTACCGGACCCTGGTACCTTTTCTACGTTCCATTGCAACCCGGCGGCAAAAATATTTTACGATTGTTACAACTATTATATCGTTGGTCGGCCGGCTCGGTGACAGGTCGGCGACAAATCAGTACATTTCCTATGGCCCGGCCGGTCGGCCGATTCGCTGTTTTTAACAGGCGCTCGGGTAGGGGGTTCGAAGTGACTCCCCAAAGGTTGTTCCAGAATGGTTTCCAAACGGCGCGGGGTAGTCGTGTCACACTTCGCACAGCAGTAGCCAATTGAATAGCGGATCGTGTGCTGTCAACAAATTAGATGCACCTTATAAGGCCACTGACATATGTCAGGTTAAAGTCAGGCTATGGTTTTAGCGAAGTCAATTTCTAGGGAATCGTTCAATCTGATGAAACAACGGAGGGTTAGACGAAGCCATACATCTCTGAGATGCTTTCTTGGGCAACACAATAATTTTATGAGCAAATTACATCCACCTAAGGTCAGGTATAAAGGCCGGACCAAGGTCGAAACCAACCTGTTTCAATACCCAAGAGCTTGCTGTATCGGATGGTTTCTGGTGCTCATTCTAAATCTACTGATAGCAGGAACCGTATTCTACCTCTTCCATGGACGAGGTTAGAATAGGTCATTGACCTAAAATGATCCAGGTCAACATTTCGTTTTTAGGAACATATCACCTAGCGTCATCTTTGTCGCGTATTCAAATGCAAAACTCAGAGCAGACTTGCATGATTCTGGTCACCATGACCATCAAAAAGTCAAAGAAAGTCGCTGGCCTTAAATGAGCGTGTGACCTATGACTTAGAAACAGTTATTCAGGTTCAGGGGCCCTTTGGTGACCAGCCTGGAATTTGACATTGTTTTACCTTAATTCAGAAAGTCACGACCTAGGAACCTCACACTTTGATCTAAGTGAGCTCACGTACAGGTCAACACACCCTGTGAAGTTGTTGCCTCTAGCTTTCTTAGCTCCCGAGACCTCAGGGGGAATTGACCCCGCACCAAAGCGAAGGGTATCCAGCCGGCCACCCGGGTGCGTGTTGACGGCCGACTCTGAGTGTCCCAAACCATACAGTGTAAAATACCGAAAAAGATATAGATATAGGAATTTATCTGGCCACAGTGACGTGTTTCAGTCGTCGCGATGCAACTAATATGAGGTGGGCGGTGACTTTCAATGCACTGCAAGTTCTCAAATGGCATTCGCATTGCAGTGTCACAAATACCTGCCTAGGGTTTAATTTCTGGCCTTGTTTGCTTCGTCGACTGTGCCGTGATTCAGAATCCTGTCCTCAGCGACGAGAGGCATTGACAGTTCAAGGTAAGTCGGCGGCATGATCCGATCAAGGTAGAAATTGGCCTGTAATTATCCAAACCACTTTCCAAGTCACCCGAAGGGCTTTTGACTCGCTGAAGCGGTCACAAACGATCAGCCTTCTTCCCTTTCAAAGAACCATGGAAAGAACAAAAGCTCCGCTCTCGGTTTAATGGTGGCATGCCACCTTTCTGTATTTTTCACCGATTGCTATATCAGACGCATGTGATTTGATAAGTACTGCCAGTTTTCTTGAAATTCCTCTCAATAGTTCAGAATTTCGATTTGAAGTAGCCGCTCTTGCGGTGGTAACCACATCTGACTCACTGCTTCACCACTATGAACTGAATACTTTTCATTTGCCTTGCTTTTCTCACGCGTGTGTCCTGTAATGTTTGCAACACACTAATACATCAAAACGTTTGTGGAATAAATGCTACGAAATCTTGAAACACTGTGTAGACGACAACAGATGCGAACATGAAGCTATTATCTCGTGAATTCGAAGAAGCGTTACACTATGACTTTGATCTCTACCCTATGGCGTTTACCACAGTGACTTTTTTGAGGCGCACGTTGGCTTTGGGAATGGGAGTATGACATGGTCCGCAGTGACGCACTAGTTCACACTCCAAGCGATTGATCTCTCGGTAACAGGTCCTTGCCGCTTACTGCGCCAACCGCAAACATTCCTTTATTCGCACCTGTAGGGGTGCCGGAGCGGTTGTCATGACAACGGTGGTTAGGCAACTGAAGGGAAGAAGTCTAGTGCCGTTACGAAGCACTAACAGCGCAATTTGGGCGCGTAGCTAATAATAGTTTTATCATTATTTTGTTATTTTGTGCGGCAGTGGCGTTACCCAGTAGAGTTCTTGGACAAAACTGGTCCTAAGGTTTCAATAGAGTATGCGTTTGAGAAAAAAAAACTCCAGGTGAGACATCCCCTTTAAATATTTGCTCGGTTCGCAAACTTTGAAATATGCCATACTCAGTTCCCTTTCCTTTGCTCACAACTCGTAATGCTCCATGCGCCTGCGGCTCGTAACACTGGCACGAGCAGGATACTCGCGTGCCAGTATGACGGTCGGGATGGTGTGAAGCGGTCAGTAACGAGCGCGACGGCGGAGGCGCGCGTGCCCCGCCTGCCGGGCACGCTCGGCTGCTGCCGTGCGGCGGCGCGCTCATTACCAGCAGCCATTACCGGCCGCCACCGACCCACCGCGGATCTTGATGCAGGAACGGTCAAGGCCTGCCGGGCAGGTCATCTCGAACCGCAGCGCCGGCTCGGCCAGACTCAGCGCGCTGCAGCGCGGGAAGCCGCTCGTCTTGTTGGCGATGGCTGCCGGGATCTGCACGCCGGCGATCTGCTGGTTCGGCACGCAAGCGTAGCAGTGCAGCGCCTCGGCCTCTGCGGCACACGGGAGGGGGGGGGGGGCAGGGTCAGCGGGGGGGGGGGGGGCAGGGGCAGCGGGGGCAGGTGGCTGCGGCCGGCGCCCGCGAGCCACCTGCTTTGTGCGTTATTATAGACGCCTCAATATCTATAAATTAGATGTCCACATTCGCCTATATGTTTACAGCTTTATTATTGATGGTCTATGGTCTACGGTGTATCGTGTGGTAGGCCTGTGTATGATGGTTATATATATATATATATATATATATATATATATATATATATATATATATATATATATATCTCTCTCTCTCTCTCTCTCTCTCTCTCTCTCTCTCTCCTCTCTCTCTCTCCTCTCTCTCTCTCTCTCTCTCTCTCTCTCTCTCTCTCTCCTCTCTCTCTCTCTCTCCTCTCTCTCCCTCTCTCGCTCTCTCTCCCTTCCACGATTTTCCACCACCAAAGCTGGTGGGCTCTGCATCACCCACACTTCAACTGAGCAGCAATTACAAATCACGATCACCGGGTTAGCGGGCTGATGGAGCCCGTTCAGTCCCATTCAGCCTGCTCAGCCAGGCTCCACCCAGCCGGAGCGACGACACGCCTCGGACCAACGGATGGCCGAGGTCACGACAGCTGCCTGCGGCGAACCGGCGACGCGGGGCCGGAACGTGCTCTCGTCGCTCGCTAGCCTGGGCATGCCGTGTGGAGCCGGCAGGATACGGGCACTGTGACTGCACCGTCCGTCACCACCACAGCCAGGCGCAGCACAGCCGCTTCTCGTCCGGCTTCGTCTCACCGTAACTGCACCGTCCGTCACCACCACAGCCAGGCGCAGCGCAGCCGCTTCTCGTCCGGCTTCGTCTCACCGTAACTGCACCGTCCGTCACCACCACAGCCAGGCGCAGCGCAGCCGCTTCTCGTCCGGCTTCGTCTCACCGTAACTGCACCGTCCGTCACCACCACAGCCAGGCGCAGCGCAGCCGCTTCTCGTCCGGCTTCGTCTCACCGTAACTGCACCGTCCGTCACCACCGCGGGCAGGCGCAGCACAGCCGCTTCTCGTCTGGCCTCGTCTCACCGCTGTAGTCCTGATTACGGTCGCACGCGTCAGCATGAAGGCACGGCGAAAGGCCGGACTTGTGACTACTGATGGGCTGGCTCGTGGGCCTGGGACCGCTATGGATCACCGCTCACCGGCGACTGGGTCAGCGGCGGTCAGAGACGGCTGGCATCGATTCAGGACGCGGCTGTAGTGGTGCAGCGGTGCAGACCGGAGGTGTGTGCCCACTGTCATCAGGTATGCGGAACGGTGACCGGTCGTCCATAGCTTCGTGGCCCGTGCTACCCCCCCCCCCCCCCCCCAACCCCCAGTGCCCAGCGGCGTTCGGTCCCGTGTGAACCCGCGCCGCCCGGTGACGCGATCCGGAGCGGCTGGATCCGTGTCCCCGTCCGGAGCAGCTGGATTCGTGCTCCCGTCCGGAGCGGCTGGATCCGTGTTCCCGTCCGGAGCAGCCGAATCCGTGTTCCCGTCCGGAGCGGCTGGATCCGTGTTCCCGTCCGGAGCGGCTGGATCCGTGTTCCCGTCCGGAGCAGCTGGATCCGTGTTCCCGTCCGGAGCGGCTGGATCCGTGTTCCCGTCTGGAGCAGCCGGATCCACGTTCCCGTCCGGGGCAGCTGGACCCGTGTTCCAGTCCGGAGCGGCCATCCACAATGAAGCTGTGCTGTGCATGACAGACCGGGAATCAGGCTGCTCGCGGCTGGGGCTGGCACAGCCCCGCCCGCAGCCGGGGCCGACGCTGGCCGCCCAACCGTGACGCCCCTCCCCGCCGCCACCCACCCGCTCACTCACGTGGGAACGCGTCCGCTCGGCCCCAGGCTGTTTCGAAACGAGAGCCGGGCGGACCGTGTCCGTCGCGACTGTACGCGTCCGGGCTGGTGATCGGGCACATACGGCCGATTGTTCGTGTCCGTCACTTTTTGGAGTAATTCCCGGCGTGGTTTCAGTAAGGAACCCAAAATGAAGTACGACAAGAAGAGCTTATTTACTTTACTTTTTAGTTACATTAAACACTGATATAACCGAAACACAGCCCAGAAATTTGCGCCACGCTGTCAAACTCAAATCAAGGAATGAAGGGATTGAAGAGCGGCAAACGGGCAGCGAGTGCGGTTAGAGCATTTTGATAAGCGGTGACCCACCGAGGACGGCTGCTCCAGTTCACCTACCTGTTGCCGCCCAGAGCACGAGGGCCAGAACCGATGCGATGCCCGCCATTCTCAGAGGTTCGCACCGCCACCGGCCGCTCCGGTGTCCCGCGCGGCGCTCCCCGAGGCGCCCGTCTTTCACACTCGAACACCGCCGGCCGATCCCCCCTCCCGTGTCGCGCTCCGCAAGACCCCGCCCCCTGTCCCCGACTGCCGTCGACGGCGCGCGTACCGGCAACGACGCGGCGTAGACGGATGCTCTCGGCCGCGGCGGGCACGCGTCAATAACGAAACGCGTGGCCGCGCGCACCTGCGCGAGGACTAATGCGGTGCAGCGACGGCGCGAAACCCTCGCTCAAGTGTTCGCTCCTTGGTTATCCCGCGACGGAGGCCCACAAATCTAGCCTGTTTGAACTGTGAACTCAATGCAAATGACAATGCTCGAAAGTCTGTAAACTTCCGCTTTATCTGTTTCGTTTTATCTGTTTGAATTGTTTTTGCCCGTTCGCGCCATTTCACCCCTGGAAGATATAATTTCAGATTGATGTCATAATGTGTGTGAATAAAAGTACGTTTATTGACTTTTGCATGGTTTGAAGCAAACCGTTAAGTCTGAAAAAGTTGAAGACGATGTTAAGCAACTGAGGATGGCCATGGCGAGGAACGTTTCTTAAAAAAACTCGATTTTGTACTTATGACAATACATCTGCATATATTTGCATTGCTGTTTATATTTGGCGCGCTAAATAATCACATGTTTAACCGAAAATGAATGATCGCACGGCTGACCGTGAGGACGGGATGATTTAAGTATATGTAACTATGCGTGAGTGTAGTGTGTCCAATTCGTAGACGGGCCAACACCTTCTCCCCTAAACGGTCTTCACGGTGTGCTGATGGCCAAGGGGAAATGTATTGTTTGATATCGTGAGGCTGTGTTCTGTTAGTACCGGTCCATTGTCGTAGCAAAAATTGTTTTGTCAGTGTGCGAATCGAAAATTTTGTAGATGCATGATCAACGGGGGTCTCCATGATGTGACGGGCTGTCAAAGCTTCTTTATATAGTTGGTCAGCCAGCTGATTGCCCGTGATGCTTCTTTGTCCTGAAATTCATAAAAATTCAATTTTCATGCCCTGTATGCGTAATATATCATAGAGATTGACGATGTTAACGAGGAGGTGGTGAGTGAAGTCTGAGTTGATAAGAGATTGTAAAGCTGCCTTCGAATCCGAACAGATCAGTATTGTCCTCGCTGTATGGCTGAGTTGTGGAATGTGCCGTAATACAAGAAGAGCAAATAATTCAGCCAAAGATACTGATGTGCCACCCAGAAACCAACAATTTTTATCGCAATGTTCAGTGCAAATTACTGTACATCCGGTGTGGTTATTGGCCTTGGAGTCATTGGTACAAACAGAACTGCCAGTTCGATTGTTGGCAGTTAGGTGATTAAATGTCTGTTAAACATAGCTTGTTGTGAAAAAGTGTTTGGGATCATCAAAAAGAAACAAAACTTTCCGAGGGGTAAACTACCATGTTGGTACTACTAAGGCAGGTGGCACGGAAGAAGGCGGTAGAGAAAACTGGAGAGAGGTACGGTGTACAGTGGTTCGAGATGCTATTGTAAGTCCTGACCGGCGGTCTGCCGGCCTTATGCAGCTGTAGTGAGTGTGAGGTAAGACATGTATAGATTGAAATGCCGGGTGATTTGGATTTTGTTGCACTTTTGTCGCACTTTTTGGATCTCAATTTGTGTTCCATTTATCGAAGGGAAAGATGCATAACGCGAGCGTCCACTTCAAGAGCTGAAATCGGGGAAGCACACAAAACTCCTTGGGCAATGCACAAGAACATGTTTCGTATGGTGGATAGTGGTTAAAGAGTGTGTTGGCTGCCTCCTGCATATATACCGCGCAGCCATGTTTAGTGATGGGAAGAACTAATAGCTTTTATAGACGTAATAACGTTTGGCGGTCGGCACCTTATCTTGATCCGGAAATGCATGTAAAGAGATTTAGTCTCTTTAGACATTGGGAGTGAACATGCTCCGCGTACTGTTGCACCGATAATTTTGGGTCAAGTACGATATCAATAAATTTAACAGACGAAGTGAAAGGAATGCAATGCCTATCTGATCGGAGCCGAAAATTAGGAATACGACGCATATTTTTCCTGAAAACCATAGCTGTAGACTTTGAAGTGGAGAAACGGAACCCAAACGCTCTGATCACTGCTGCACCTAGTTAAGGGTGGCTTGGAGCCGTGGCAGCGAATGATCATACTCAGCGCCCAAACACCAGATCGCGCTAACGTCCGCAAAAAGTGAAGGAAAAACGCCGGTGGTAGTGAGTCAAATAAATCGCTTGTCATGGATTTAAATATAATGGGTGAGATGCAGCTGCCCTGTGGGAGGTCGCTCCCTAGGTAGTGAGTATCAGAAATGACGGATCTACATCTCACACGAAATGGCCTCATGTTGGAAAGAAATCCAGTGAGGTAATGTGCTAAATGGCCCTTAAGCCCTAACTGATGAAGCTTGAAAATCAGTGCAGGCTTAAAGACCATATCGTGGGCTCGATTAATATCCAGGAATATAGCAGTCGTGTGATGCTGATGTTTAAGTAACGTCTTATGTCAGTTTGAAGTCGGAAAATGTGGTCTATTGTGCTGCAGTTGTTTCGAAAACCACATTGTTTTTTTGTACGCAAGCAGACTCGTTTTTTAGCGGCCAGCGGCACTTCCGCCGACTACACCCAAGGGAGATTCTGTGTCAGAGGCCGAGGTCGAGTCTGTACCGGTGTCATCCTTCCTGCACTTGCTGCGCTTCCCCATAATGGGGGAGCGGGAAGAGAACAAAAAAAAAAAAAAAAAAAATAGGCGATAGGTTTGTGTTTGGGCGAGTACGAACGGAAAAACGACGAAAACAATGATGAGAATAGAGGACTCTTTGGCAGATAGCCGCAACAAGAGCAACCGCTTCCATCAGAAATTGTCCTGCCAGTCGGGCGTGGCCAGCGAGTAGCGTGTCTGTAAATTACTGGAAAGCGATCGGAACACCTGAGCCCTGAAAAGCAGGCAGGAGTTCCCGGGTACTTGTGTGCTCAATCGATCCGATCCCACCTTATAATCTGCCTGTAATGGAAACTGCCTGGGTAGACATTTAATGCCTCTCAAACAAAAGGAAGCAACTAATTTGGTCTGGCTTCTTCTTCTCGTTGGAGCAGCGTAATTGAAGTTGCTCGCAAATCTATCGGTGAAAATGGCGCCCGCGTCACTAGTTGGCGCGGCCTATGCCAGTCAGCAGATGCCGCTACCGGTCTAGTCCCGTCTGACGTCCCTAGATTTAATTTGGTGCCCCATGATCCGTGCGTGCATGCCAATGTCTTATGTTCACACAGGGTCTCATCTGCAGTGTAGCAATACACCGCTCCGAACTTGTCCCCCGCTCCTCCACCCTTTACCTCATGCCTCTCCCCAGGTTCGACGCTGGCCGTGCCTGCGTGGCGCTGTGGTGGCCAGTCTAGCCCTCTGACTCCCTCTGTTGCACTGTCCTGTCCGCGGCCGGCTGCACGTCTCGTGTACGAGAGGAACACCAGCGGCGTGCGCGGGCGTGGAACGAACCGCGACTCGCTGTGTCCACCCGCTTCATAGTGGCCGACCCGGATGGAAGCAGCGGCCTAGAGCGCGGCCTGCCCGGCCTGTTCTGTCCGCTGTGCGACGCCTGCGCCGCCGTCCAGGTAGCCCTGCTCTTGACCAAGCTGGAGCCGCTGCTGCACGCGCCCGACAACCGCGACGGCTGGCGTCCGGTGCGCACGCCGTCAGACCGCACCACGCTCTACCTGCTACCTACGGCGTTCAAGCGGTGTGGTCAGCTGATCGAAGGCGGCCCCGATGCGCTTGTCACGGACGTGGTGGACGTAGTGGTGGTGTCGACGCGGGACCGACATTCTGTCCATCCGTGTGGGTGCAATCGGTGCTGGATGCGTCTGAACATATCGTCATTCAGCGATCTAAAGATATGTCTTCAAACGCTTGTCAAGCCGTGTGTTTATTTCTCGGCGGAGGCGCCCGACGGTGCGGCCTTGTGTGCCGTCCCAAGTTAGCCGTGTCTTCGCCGTTGTCGTGTGTTGCTGGCAAATCTCTCTCTCCTCTGTATTCCAGGAGAAAAGATCACGAGCTTTCGGTTCACTCTTGTGTGTGAGGTGTTTCTGACCGGTGCCCCCCGTCACTCGCGGCGGCGCCCCGGCCGCATGGCGCCCCTCTGGCTGTGTTTCCGCCGTCGTTATTGTTGGCGTAACTGTGACTGCCGCTGAAAAGCATCTTGTGCCAATGACCGCCTCCCTGTCTGACCTGGAGGGCAGCGGTCCTCGCCGCCCGCCGCGGCTGTGTTGATGCCGGCAGAGAAGGTCGCGCCCTTTGTCTGCTCTGTCGCGCCGCTATGTTTCAGTTGTTCGTTTCATGGAAGGAGCTCACGACACCACCTTTACCTCGGTGCATGTAAAATTATGTTATCAACGTTTTATCCATGCCGACGTGATGGTACATGGACGGTGTACATATCGAGTCATGTCCAGCGTGTAGTGAAAGAGGAAGCTGCGTTCCCTCTTACGCCAATAATATCTTCTCAGTATCAGTGCAATACACAACTGCATCTTTATTAGCCTGCTTCCCTGATATGACCACTGGCCGACAGACGAGCGAGCCGTGTCTGCTGTTGTAGGATACCTGGTTTCCGGCCTGGCTTACGCTTCTAACCTGTCCGGGTCGCCCATGCCCCGAGACGTGCCTGGGCGCTGGCTGTGGAGCGATGCTCGTGCATGCGCTGTTTGCGCACGGACCACGTGCCAGGGGAGGCGTTACAGCCCGGGATAGACAACTAGCTCCCTGCTTCTGGGCACTAGCCATATTTGATTGTTCGTGTTGTGGACAACGGTCGCTCGATACGAACGGTCAATCTTATGTCATCGGGTGTACGCATTTACCACGCAAGTTTATGTAAAGATTATGCATGCATAAATGCCTGAGTTATTTACAGAAGCTGTCACAGAAAAGCTGTACTCATAACTGGTCGACATTTCGCGGGAAATGAGATCTTTGTTAAAGCTAGTGAATGCGATCACTGGCATGCGCCACTGGCATCTATGCTTGAGCTTACGATTCATTGAGCCAGGCACTTTTCAATGTCCATCGCCATCCGGTCTCATCGCGCCATGAAATCGCCCACATGTGGAAACAGTGTGCTAGTACAGCGATATCGCTAAGTTATGTGAATCGTAGAATGAGTCCGTTGTCATGACAGCCAGCTAAAAACTTACGCTTGTTGGAAGCCAGCGCACCTGCTAGAGCAGGGAGAACACAATGGTCCCAAACGTGCATGAAGAAAGGCGGATATTCCCGCGTGTCTCGCAGCCATTCAGCCGCGTGCTGTCGTTCAGACGACCGGTCGATACGGCGCAGCGTTTGCACCATATCTTCCCCGACTCGCACGGCGCCCCGCTGACAGCACGCCGCGCCAACGTCGCCGTGACTGTCAGCACCGGCCGATCCGCAGCTGTGCGGTGCCATTGATTGCCGGGGCGACAACCGCGACCTAAAGATAATGATTTCCTAAGAAAATGACGGCAGATTTTTGTTGTTATCGTCGCCGTCCCTATCGGGGAATAGTTTCCGGGTAGCAGAGCATGAAATAAAGCTCAGGTAAACACTTTTATCGGTAATTGGAATATTGGATGGCACATATTGGATATTATAGACTTATGGACAACAAGTTTTATGTGCGAGCTAAATCCCAAAACGTGGATCAGGATCAGGATAAGAACAATGACAGTTACATTTGAGAAACTGCAAGAAAACCCCAATGCTCGCAAGTCAAATGCATCAGAGAAGCCCCAAAGCATCGCGTCTTGCAACGATGTAAGCAGGGGTGTCACTTTCTGTTCTTTCGGGGGGGGGGGGCTAATCCCCCTAATGTTGCATTGAGCCAACCCCCCACCCTTCCCATCCTCTGAGCCCCCCTAATGGATGTGAGGAAAGAGGGAGCGCTGGGCCAACTAAATACAGAACGGCTAGCTTAACGATTGGTGCGCGGAAGTAAACACATAACTTTTGGTGTTTTAAGGTTAATTTTCTTAAGGTTAATTAATTTTAATTTTAGATAAGGTTAATTTTCCACCAAAAAGCATGTTACAGGCACCTAATGTTTTTGTCATGCTGTCTTCATCCTATGTTAAGCCAGTCTGCAAATGTTGACAAGCTTTCAAATGATACTGCTGGATCGGGATAAGGAACAGCTGTCTGCAAGGCCGGGCAGCTTTTAAAAGTGCAGGATGGCCCAGATTGAAGTTAACGCATGTTTTCTCCAACAGTGCCAAATGCTTTTGACGCATAATCATGGCTGCGATGCTTGTGCAACACGATCAGCGACAGCGGCAGGGCTGTGAAAAATGCTGAATTTGCTACGTTCTGAAAATTCGGCTAATGTATTTGCTGCACTAGTTTTTAGGACCAGCACAGAGTAAGTTCAGTCTCCTCCCACTGGTTCTCTTGGTCAATGCTCGAGTATTTCGATATGTAATGTATAACTGGGCAAACTCGACAGTAATTGAACAGGGCCTCGTTTGCAACTGAATTAAATTGGATCTGGTTTCATTTATTGAGCGTTAGGCGGAAGATTACATATACATCGCATTTGTGCACGGGACCAGACGACACAGAACCAGCAGCGCACTGTTGTAGCATGGGATTACATACTATCCAAAAGCCATAACCAGCAGCTGAACATTCGTCATGTTAACTACACTGAGCAGTGACGCTGGATACACGCTTCAGTGCAAAGCCTCGCACTGCACTTATCAATGTAAGGGCAAGACGACAAGTGACTGTGTCGTCCTTGCAGTTCACATAAGATATGGCAGGGGAGCCGATCCCCTTCCACTGCGGTGGAGACACATCCGGGCTCCAGTACGCCTCAACACAAACCAGCACGCGGACTCGTCTTTGCCAGGTGACGTCGCAACACCGTGCTCTGTGACGAGGTCGTGATGCCGCGACCATTGGAGCGCAGGGACTTATTTCTTAATCTGGCCTGCACCGTATCCAGCGGCGAGGCAGATACTGTGACGTCAGGTCTGTTCCAGCGATTGAACAGTTCGACGGCCGCGTTACCATGCGAGAGCTGCCGGTGGTATTCGAACACGTCCTGCGCCATGCTAGCCGTGCTTCCGACAACGAACTCTGGCGCAGCCAGAAGTCACACGTGGCTCACCAGTTTTGCATGACCCTGCCCGACGGGGTATTTGCTCGCTACTCTGCTGATGCGTCGGAACAGCTTAGCATTACCGAGCTCTGCTGGCATCTCCCTCATGGCGTCATAGACAGCCCAACACGAGCACAGCTGACCGGAGCACACTCGGGTATTATCCCGAGACCCGCGAGCTCCGTGGCTGTGTTCTTGACGTGCATAAGACATTCTGCGTGCTGTATTGCTCGTAGCTGACGCAGGTTACCTACTTTGCGGAGTAGGTCTATCTTGTCCAGGAGGAGTTCATTAGCCGACCGCACAGCACACCCCCTGGCATCTACTCTGCGAGACTGGATATGAACCAAGTTGGCCACACAGCTGATGGGATATCAAATTCCTTCCACCTGCCAATTGCGGAAGAAGTGAGCAATGATAAGAATCCGCCTTAGGGGGAAGTGACCCTGAATAGACCATAAACCAAACGCTGAGAATGCTGAGAGCACGCTGGTCTAAAATACCGATAACTACAATTTAAAAGATTATTCTATTTTTCTACACGTGATGTGTATCCAAGCACACAAATCATCTTAGCAATGCATGCTCATGTTTAACAGACAGGATATGCAATTAATAGCAAAAAGATTTGCAGATTAATTATTTTCCCACAATTGCTTTTTCCACAATTAAATATTCTCCACCATGAAATAGCAAAAAGAACTACAGTACGGGTTAAGGGTCTGGGTGCACTAGCCGTGTGCGGCTTTTCAGCACTATTACCAATTTAAACTTTTTCCAACTACCTCATAAAACCGGTTAGATCTATGACGAAGCTCTTGGAGTCATCCGTGCTCGCCCGTTGCAGAACGTCGTCACGCCTCTCGGTTATACCTGGTAGCCCTTAACGTAGAAAAATCAAGCATACAGACGGCCTTTTTAAAGCATGGCCACACTAGGCAAAGCCGGCCTAAAGGCATTTTCATTGGGACGGTTTCTGCATAAATACCCTCAAATATTGGATATATATATATACATAATATAATATTCACATATATGCCGTTTCATGCTATATCCTGGGTATGAGAGCATGAGCGCTGCAAGGTAGCTAAACGTTGAGGTCCATGTTACGGAAAGTTTTTTCTGGAGACAAGCGGTTAATCGTGCACGGTCGAGGTTAGGACAAATTCCAGTTCACCTCGAAGAAAGACCACAGGAACAAGCGTGCACACGAGGTGCAGGTGCGGTCGAACAGACATAAGTCTCATGGTCGTTCTTGATCCTATCTCGATCTTCCAGCCGCTTCCCAGAGTACTGCCTCCCGCCAGTGACCCGCCCACACAAGCAAGCTGTAGCGACATCTCGCGGTGGCAGTGTTAGTGTTTCGGTCTGCCGCCAGGTGGCTGCTCTGCACACTGCCAGCAGCATCTTTATCCATTCCTGCAGATGAAAATACCGCCTCTGGTGAAACCCCGTTGCAAAGACACTAAAAGAGAGTGGCGATAACTACCGTAAGAGATATTAAGAAACCACGTGCTCGCGATGGGTGTGCCGAGGTTGCGGCATCAACAACGGTTTGAAGTCGGTTCCTGAAGTTTTTTTTCGTAAACGAGTTTTTGAAGCAAGTTCGAAGCTTAAAGGGCAACAATGCTTGGGAAGGGCCAGGAAATTTCACGTACTCATGCCCTAAGTCCGCTTAAACGTGAGGCTGTGCTTGGATTCTGACGTGAAAGGACACCTAACGTTCATTCTGGCTAAACAGGGCATTTGCAGCGGAAGTGAGGAACAGTGAAGAGAGATGAAAATTGCTCCCAGAATTGCAGGAGCATCCTAGTCAGGGTGATATATCCCTGTTATATGTGCGGTGACGACGGCTGCTCGAGGATGAGAGTGCGGCACCGGGTCTGCTGCTGGTGGATGAGAGTGTAGCACCCGGGTCTTGCGATATCGGCTCTGGAGAAGGAGAGCGCGACACTATGGTCTTCCGATGTGTGCCATCTGGGTCTGTCACGGTCTGCCATATGAGTCAACCGCCGTTAGAAAGAAGAATTTGAGAGAAAGGAAAGGAGAGTTGTTAAGAAAGGAGAGCTCCAACAGCACGGGGATATGCCGGGCTGCTGGAAGAGAGTGCGTCACCCGGTTCTGCCGCTGCTGGGTAGGGAGAGCATGACACGCAGGCCCTCAAGTTTTGTAAGCCATCACTCGATCACCGAGCCTCCAATACCGCTCAGTCCTAAGTGCTAACTCGCCGGGACGCTCGGAGAGGAGCGTCCCCGCGCGTTAGGCCACACATCAAGGCCTGATGTGTGGCCTGGACCGCGCTGTGGCCGGTCTCCGGCGGACCGTGACCTGCGCGGCGGACCGGGGGACCGTGTTTGACCTAGGGCGGTGGTTGGACCAACTCTCCTCACCCGTGCGCTCTGTCTTCTGGAGCTGCGCAACACTTATTGTGCAGATATTTGCTCGCCCATCCAAGGCCACTGTCTGCGGTCGGCAGTGCCTGTACACTATTAATACTCCTGGCCATATTCGGTCGTGCCTGTTTACTGTTAAAGCCACTGGCTGCAGTCGACCGTGCCTGTACACTATTAAGCGTTCGCCGAATTATGACGGCAGTCACTGGTTGGATGCCACCAGAGAGCAGAGTTGCGGCCTGGCCCGGTCGCGAGTGCTACGACACCAGTGCTGGCTCACTCAGCGGACTTCGTACCGGACAGTAACCCCTCGTGCAGAAACCCAAGGCAGCAATCGCGAGGGTGGGGGAGGCCTTCGACAGGCAGTGAGGCTGCCTGGCACGCCTACCCAACGGACGCATGCGCTGGACAACCGCCAGTATCTCCGGCCCTTACGTGACTAGAGAGTCTGAACAAATTGCCTGGTGACTGCCTGGCATATAAGGCCTTGAAGTAATATAACGTAACCTAACTAGTTCATGGGAGACCTTAAACAGGCGTGTTGGTGAGTTCGGTTCAAAAACACGCTTTGTTCAAGACAGAATCCCTTGCCTCAGGAAAACCCTTACTCAGCTCTACGCCCATGTATATGCGCTCTCGCCATTTAAGTTGCAATAATTCGAATCCATGCACGTATCTTACCTTTTAAATCGCGGATGTCTGGAGTTCATGTACGAAAATAAGCAGGGAAGCATGAAGTAAATGCACCTTGTCGATTTTTTACACCATAGACAAGTTGTCTTATCAAGCCGTATTTGGGATATTGTTGGTGCATGCCAACTGTCTCTCTCTCTCTCTCTCTCTCTCTCTCTCCTCTCTCTCTCCTCTCTCTCTCTCTCTCTCTCTCTCTCTCTCTCTCTCCTCTCTCTCTCTCTCTCTCTCTCTCTCTCTCTCTCTCTCTCTCTCTCTCTCTCTCTCTCTCTCTCTCTCTCTCTCTCTCTCTCTCGCTCCCTCTCTCTTCCTCTTTCCCCCTCTCTCTCCCATCGACCTGTTCAGCTCAAACTTCTTGAAGTTCACGGCGCCAGCTGCTCCGTTCCGCTCAAAGAACTCCGCCAATGGTTGGTGATTTATTGAGAACAAGAGGCTCAAGCTCGGCAAATTGTGCCCACATTTCTTCGATCTGTTCCTTGGAAGAATGCTTTGTCCTCCTGTGTCCTGGGAGCCCACTACTGAAGTCTCCCGTCGTTGTCTCCCGATCTCATCCACCGCCATCGAACTGATGCTCCTCCCGCTGGTCCTCCCGTCGCCAGTCCTCTTACCGCTGATCCTCTCGTCCGCCGTTTTGCATTTGGCATTATGTTCACTTGGCCTGACGGGGCGGAGGAAGCCGGGAAGCCGTGGAACGGGCCACATTTGCGATCGACGCTTCAAAATAATTCGCCCGACTCACCTACGTCAGCAAGGCCTCAGTAGTAAAAATAGTCACGAAGGCGTAATGGGATGATCTCGTCAAAAGGCCACCAATAAACTTTTGTCATCACGTCATTGCATGCTACAAAAAAGGAACTTCTCTATTTGATGTATCCAACGTGTGCCACCTTATTTAACCGTTTAGGACATCTCGCAGATACTCTCGCTGTAGCCCACCAAATACCCATCGTTTTCCCCCACCAAATGGTCAGGTTTCGACGTCTGGTAATTGCCGGGTCTTATTTACCGGTGTGGGTGCGTTGCTGCTGATAGTTATCTGACAGGGTGCTAACACGATGCCTGGTCCCCCTCCCGCGCTACCTGTTGGGGCGGCACGCACGCGCAAAGCCAGCCGCTTCCAAGGCTCATTACCACCCCTCGCCGGCTATCGGCTGTCGGCTGTCAGCTTTGATTGGCGATCCGACGCTAGGTTAGGTCACGTAATCCAGTGCTACCCGTGGTTTGTCTGACAGCTTAAATCAGCAGGCACCCCGGGACAGATAGGACAAATAATCGTCACCACCGCTAACGAGCCGTCGGGAAGATTTGGCCAAGAGTTCGGGTCGGGTTGGGTCAGGTTGGGTCGGATCGGGTCGGGTTGAGTGGGGTCGGGTCGGGTCGAGTCGGGTGGAGTCAGGTCGGGTCGGGTCGGGTTAGGTTGGTCGGGTCGGGTGCTCCATTATTCCAGCTGTGTTCTAATAAATAAATCATAAAATAGCGGCAGCCACACTGACAGCCGCAGCTATCCTGCAACAGCGTACTTCCGTGAACGCTGAGGAAGGATATCAGGATGAAAAAGGTGAGGTCTTTTCGTACCAATTCATATTCACAATGAATGTTCACTCTCCAACTCCTTGCCGTAGAAAATTAGCCTATGAACCTGAAGCCCGGCGGTTAACAAGTCTCGACACCTACAGACTGATGGCGTTTCATGCAAGCGAAGTACAAAATATATAGGCGCCAAAAAATTGAACCAGCAAAACGAACTTCAATCGCTAGAAATATAGTGTTAGCAGCCCTACCTAAAGTTGGACACCGCGGCTCCAAAGGTTTGTCTAAAAAACCGTGTATGAAGAGTCAAATGGCAACTCAAGCGGCGTCTGGAAAACACATTTAAAACATTAACGCGCTAAGTTTTGAGCCGCAACAACGGACAAAGAGAGGAAGTAAAAGCATGGCTGTTTATGAAAGCAAACTTCCTTAATCTCGGGTACACTGGTACCATTTTTATATCAAAGAGTAAAAGTCAGTAAGCAGCGAAACCTTAAAACATTAGCACAGTTAATCCAGATTAAATGGAATCATTGTTGCAGGCATTCCATATTTTGTCTTCGATAGCATTTGCAGTTACACCAATAAGAACAGCAAATACTCCAACGTTGCGTAAAATGCTTGTTGTGTCGTACATGCTGATCTGTTCAGAACATCGATATGACAATTGCACAGATTGAAGTCTGCGACGTGGTCTGCCTGCGATACGTGCTAAGCAAATTCAAGAACCTTTTGAAAGAACCACTTTCCGCTTCGCGGTGGGTTTCGCCCATGTGCCTAGGGCCGTTAATACCAGCCGTGGCAGCGGACGCTGCGCGGCCCACGGAGACTGCAACATCGGTCTTCGGACCTCGTTATCGCGATCTCAGATTGGTCATCAGCATGTTTAAAACCCTTATGTTATACTGTCTCATACAGTTTCTTCAATTTCTAGTTCTGAAAGATGGTAAAGGTAGCTTGGCGAAGATCGGTTGGCCTCACCAATGAAAAAGTTTGACGTTGGTTCGATCCACCGCAGTGTGCAAATGCCACACAAGAATGAAAGCCTGCGGTCATTGGCCCTCCCATGACTTAGGTTTTAGTGGCAAGAATGTTGATTTAAGAAAGGTGCACAGCATGATCAATGCGATTGGGAAAAGAGCAACGTAATATACTGCTTAAGCTAAAATGAACACAAAAAGAGCTGAATTGTTCCAGAACGCTTCCCGGATGTCAGTCGTGCATACAAAAGTTCATAGATTATGTAATCGGTCTTCTCACACATCATGCAAAAGTGGTGAATATACGGGACAAAGTGATGTTCCTGGTTCCTTTCTGTTAAAAACTTCATCTCAAGGAGTTCGTGGTGCATTGTATTAATGCCAATCGCCCCGAAATCGAGGCATATAGAAAACTAAAAAAGTGTTGAGGTTCCTTGAACAGGACGGTTCCATGAGCTAACGATGACCTATCTTAATCACAATGCGTCTCACGCTCCGTTTGTTTCCGCGAGTCCTCGGGCTACACCAGCCGCACATGCGCATTGTAAACGGCTACATTGTGGGCGCTACGTCACTTCCTCAGTACGCCGTAGAAGATGGATCCAAGTTCCAGCTGGATATCCAATGCGTACAGGAGCACACGCTGCTAATGGACTTTGCAAATTGAGCACCAGAATATGTCGACACAATATGAAATAATACATAACCGGTGCGTACCAGAAAAATTGACGAAGCTCGCATGTGTATTATTGTAGAAAATGGCCCGAACCAACCAAACCCGACTCGATCCGACCCAGCCAAACTCGACCCGACCCGACCCAACCCGATATGACGCAACTTGACCCGACCTGACCTGACCCAACTTGATCTGACCTGACCTGACCCGGTAAAGGGTATCTGTAAGTTATCTGCATCGTACTACATTTAGTAACTTGTCCTTTTAATCTTGTTGTAAGTGACGAAGATAAAGAACTTTTCTGAGGCACGGAGCCTTTGTTTTTATATTTAAGCCAGTGGGATCAATAATCAGTGATAAATTATGACTCGTGAAAGCTTTTGCTGCGTCAATGCCTCAAATGGCTTGCGCACGTTTGGTACTTCTTGAAAAATGCTATGCGGCCTAAAGGCATTAGAAGCAGATAACTTTCCACTAATTTCAAGAATGGTCGTCACTCTCATCGGCAGCCAATGTCCCCAAAATTTACAACCTGTCGCTATCTGAATCTCTGACAACACAGCATAGTGAATTCCATGTTACGCAACATTAAATGAGCCGATGCATGCCACAAAAATTGAATCAAATACGCATCGAGAATCACACAAGGATCTAGATATCAAAATCAACTTTGTTTCACGGAAACTTTGGGTAGAATCAAATTTGATTCTGAAGTGCTGCCCAGGAGACAAGCCTGTCTTTTGCGATGTCCGCGACCAAAATCGAACAAGACGACGGCGGCTACATCACTCCCCCCTCTTCCCTTCCGGTGCCGACCCGATGCGGTGGGGCTGGAGGGGGGGGGGGGGGCTCACGGGATACGGGTGGGGGACAAAACCCTCAAAATAACCGCTGGTATACCTCAGTCCGGCTTATGAAGGGGACCTGGGTGCGGCCACGTCAGACGCAAAGTGGACCCCGAGTGAGGTGGTGCTACTGCTGCGTGCGCTGTGCAGACCGGCTGTGCCCAGGACGACGTGGTGATCGTGCAGCCTTGTGTGAAAGGCGGACTCTGTGGTGTGGAAGGTGTGCGCTCTTCGACCTTGAAGCTGTATCTGCGAGTCTGCTAGCTGCTTGAAATGTAAGTGTGTCGAATGAATCGAAATGGTTTATTGTGGGTCCGGAATTTTCATCATGGGTATTCAGCCTTTGATCTACAATGAGATGCTGGTTAAACGATGTTATAGCATAACATGGTGCAGCCAGACTTCTGCAGAAATCCACACATTGCACCGGCCACCTTCCATTAACTTTGTAACCTCATAATTCCTTGAAGCACTGGCGCTGATGCGCTGAAAAGTGCTGCCGACAGATGACGAAACCTGAGTTGGGCAGGGATTTCTTTTGTATATTTCCTTCATTGCGGCTCATTTATGGTGGGCTCAGTTTTCTCCCGTTTACTTTATGGTCTTAACATCCGTGAGCCAGGCTTGTTGCTACTCATTGCAAAGGTAGTCAGCTAGCTGGTCGGGTGTGTCCGCTCTCTCGGACTGATTGTTGCGCTCAGAAGTGATCGGATGGCTAAATGCGGTTCATCTAGGTTTGATGATTTTTAAAGAAAATTTGACTGCAACAAAATTTGTTGTCTAGCCTTCAATGATTCTTCCATTTATGCCCAAGACATTGACATGCGCCGTGAGTATTTCTTGTCAGGTGCATAAAGTGCATTTTGGAATGCTTAGCCATAGGTCGGCATAGCATGGGTCCGGAATATGAATGGTCTGTAGTCCTGTGGTTGGTCTGTGGTCTGTGAGTCCCTATTTGTGATGCAATGTAGCCTCAGCTCCGCTTTGATCCGCATGGTGGCATATGAAACAATTGGGAGTTTGGACGTACTCAGCCGTGGCGCCACCTATCTGGGGGTCTGATGACGCCGCCAAGCGGTCAGTCGGCGAAGCTTGAGCTCCGTCTTTCGCCCCAGGTCGTCGGAGACGAGGTCCGGTTTGCCGAACCCCGGCGCGAGAGCCGAAGCGGTGGACGACGACGTCATTTTCCTTTCGGAGACGGTGCGACGCTGCTCTTCCAATGACGACGAGGTCGTCATCATCTCGCCGACGGAGTATCGTGTGCAAAATGAAGAGCTCGGCGCTGCGCGTGCGCCCGAGGCAACCACCGGCGAAGAGGAAGTCTCTTACGCTCAGCAGCCGCTCCCGGGGAAATGGTGAGTACACGCGGTAGATTGAGCCACCTTAAGATTTGTTACTTGGCTCGGTCATGAACACAACGAATAACTCTGTCAAGGCACGAACGATTGTGTTTCTGCTTCACTGACACATATATTAGGACATTTTATCGCCCACCACATAATGGCCAACCATAAGAGAGAGCAAACAACAGACACGTGATGCTTGACTTCCAGGTATCTTCAAAAGCGACAAGCAAGGTGTTTGGTCAGCAACGTTCATTTCAGTTAGGACATTTTAGTTGTTCTGGTCCAATTGCATCTTACAAATACATTGTACTTCCACCGGGCTTTAACTTTGCTTTTCCATAAGATATACAAGGTGACAAAGAAGACAAATGATACATAAACAAACATGTCTGCTTCTGCACACGATATTTTCCCAAGACATAACTTTCTTACGAAAAGGCGCGGGTCATTTTCTCTTGGTATTTTTTCCGCCAAATTGTGTAACATTTCGAACGTCAGCTTTTAGGAGCGAGACCATTGCCACGTGATTCAGAAACATAAACA
Source organism: Pollicipes pollicipes (assembly GCF_011947565.3). Taxonomy (NCBI): domain Eukaryota; kingdom Metazoa; phylum Arthropoda; class Thecostraca; order Pollicipedomorpha; family Pollicipedidae; genus Pollicipes; species Pollicipes pollicipes. The sequence goes on from NW_023596746.1 coordinate 34,286,607, forward strand.
ATCCCTTTCTGCCCTGAGCAGTGCTCCATCTAAACACACGACAGTTGGGGCTTTTACTGATCAACTTCCGGAAAAGGCGACATATTGGTCAAGTTTGTCAGTTGGCTCGATGATGTGATGCGAGTTTCCAGTTTCAATCCAGTGTTAAGTGTGCGCGGGACGTTCCACAGCATATGCCTGCCATCTAGTGAGTGGACGGGAAAAGAGCGTCATCAATTTGCCAGCAGATGTCGCATCTGGTGCTGGTGGCTTTTGATTGCTGTTGGATATCGATGGCCTGGATAGTCAAGCTCAGTCAATTCAATCTCAGTAACTCAAACATTCAAGGTTTTAGTAACGATTATGCTGTGCAAATAAGAAGAAACTGGTCGGATCTGTGGCGTGATTGTTTGCCGTCCAGTTAAAGAAGTGTACAAATCATTTCATTGAGACATTCCGCTACGTGGCTGTATTTCATATTTTGTTTTCATGGTACATACAGATTGCATTGCTACCCTTCAGTCAATGTTTTTCGGGGCAACTCGTCATCTCTCAACTTCATTTTAATTGCTGTGTTCATTGTCCCGTTTAATGTGCATGCATAGCGCGCATCAAATATATAATGCTATGCTTAACTTTATCTCTGCCATTGGTCAAATGCTGTCTCTTACCCTCTCCACCACGTGCACAGAGAGTCTGTCTGGGCCGTCATGTTCCGTTTGTGCGGACCGCTGTGCTGTCGATGGCTTCCCCCAATGACGCTCCGTCTGTGCGGACCCCTGTGCTGCCGATGGCTCCCCCAATGATGCTCTGTCTGTGCGGACCTCTGTGCTGTGGGTGACTCCCTCAAGTGACGCTCCATCTGTGCGGACCTCTGTGCTGCAGGTTACTCCCGCGCCAGCGGCAGTCGCCGTACTGACCGGGGGTCCTACCCCGGCAGGTCGTGCGCCGACCTCAACACACCGAAGCACCCGCGCACCGCCTGGCGCATGAAGCGAGCCTCCCGCCGTTTAGCGCCGGTGTTCCGCGCCGTGGCTGCGTTCGAGGCCGTCGCTGTGCAGGTGAGCGCCCTCTCCTCCCGCGGCACGCTGGCGGCAGCGGACGCCGGGCGCAGAGCGGGTGTCATGGCGTCCAGGTGACCTAGATGGCGTGCGACTATTGCCGCTGATGTGCTGCCGTCTGGAGATGCCGATCGTTGTTGGCTGGTCACTTACTCACACGAGGCATCGGATGGGGTCACCGGGATTCGGGATAGCATTCGGCCAGGTGTGAATGCCTCCTTGACTGCCGCTTAGTTGCATTCTGTTAGTGTGCGGTAGAGCTCAGTTATGTAATATGGCCTAGCTGTTGCGGCGACCGTAACCCCAAAATGTATGGTTGCAAAGCGCTTAAAACGCATTAAGATTAGTGACATTATTTGTTCCAGACTTTCCGCAGCAGTGATGGCCAGCCCCCTCGCCTTCTGTGTTGGAGTTGGACACCCCATTTTCTCGCTACAACCGGTCGCATGACCTCGTCTGACCTTATACGGCGCCGCTCCACAGCCCCTGGTCGTGGAGACGGACGGTCTGACCGTGCGTCAGCGACTGGAGGAGGCCGCCAACCGGCACCAGCTTGTCCGGTCCCGCAGCCGCAACTACGAAGGTGAGTCGGCTTTCCTCCGCGCGTGCGGAGCTTTCACTGCACGTATCACAACGCGGGCCTGACCTCAAAAATAATGTGTTTTACATCAACAGGAACTTAAGATCGCATAACTCTTGTTAACATTATGCATATTTCATGTTCATGTTCATGTTCATATATTTCGTAACTTTCCACAAGATCCAGTGGCTTTTTTAAAGCTACACGTCATCATTTATAAAAAAACGGGCATAAAAGGGACAATGTGCAACCAAGTAAAAATAGCCTAACACATTACACAACGGTCACGGGATCGTCTCGGTGAATCACATTATTGCACTCACATTGTGGCATCACACACAGTCGAACCTCGCACGCACCCACTCATGTACCAACATTCGCCTCACTCAGTAGAAGCTCCATAAGTAGTCCTTTCTACGCTTGGCAATGTAGTTGTAGCAAACTGAGATCAGGCACGTTGGTACATGAAATCAAGCGGCATCAGTTTCACCAACACGGTAAGGTGGTCACACGCGGCGCACTCGTTTCGCGCCCGTTTCATCAGTGGTGTCACACATCGAACTTGTTCCCTACTCCCCCGCCACTTAACAAGTGCTCTCTCCCTAGACTCGACAACGGCCGTGCCTGCGTGGCGCTGGGTTGGACAGTCTAACCCTCTGACTCTTTCTGTTGCAGTGTCCTGTCCTCGGCCCGCCTGCGCGTCTCGTGTACGAGAGGAAGACCAGCGGCGTGCGCGGGCCTGGTACGAGCTTCCGCGCCTCGCTGTGCCTACCCGCTTCATAGTGGCCGACCCGGACGGCAGCAGCGGGCTAGAGCGCGGCCTGCCCGGCCTCTTCTGCCCGCTGTGCGACGCCTGCGCCGCCGTCCAGGTAGGCCAGCGCTGGACCAAGCTGGAGCCGTTGCTACGCGCGCCCGACAGTCGCGACGGCTGGCGTCCGGTGCGCACGCCGTCCGACCGCACCGCGCTATACCTGCTCAGCCAATACATGTACGGCGAGCGTGAGCGGTCGGATGCTGCTGGCGAGCCGCCCATCATGCCCACACCGCTCGAGGACTCGGCGCTGCTGCTCTGGATCCGCTCCGAGGCCGTTGGCTTCGTCGCGCTCAAGCGGTGTGGTCAGCTAATCGAAGGCGGGCCAGAGGCTTTCGCGATGGACGTGGTAGACATGGTGGCTGTGCAGCGTGCGTGGCGGCGGCGCGGCCACGTTACGCGCCTGCTTGACATGTTGCTGGTCGACCGGCCGGACACGCCACTCGGCCTCACGCAGCCGTCACCGGCCCTGTGGCAGCTGCTGCTGCGCTACCTGACGACGCGGCCGGCGCTGCGGCCTCGCGTCTGGATCGTCCAATGGGCCGGCATTGAGGGCTTTCGTACCAACGTCTGGCAGGAGCTTCTGCGCCGCAGTCAGCACGACTCCGATTCGTCGTCGTCGTCGTCGTTAGCGTCGGATGAAGAGTAGTGAGCGCCAGCGGAGAGCCGGAGGTGGGAGGAACACCACGGGGGCCGGCGTGCCGTCCAGCCGCGAGAGTGTGATCGGTGCTGAATCCGTCTTCATAATCCGTCAATCGTCAATCGCTTATACGTGTGAAGTGTTTCCGACCGACACCGATCGGACCGCGCTGTCTGGCGCCCTGCCTCACGTGGCGGCATCCCAGCCGCGCGGAGGCCCTCTGGCTGTAATTTCGCAATCATTACTGTGTGCGTAAATGTGACTGTGTAGTTGGAGACTGGAGAGCATCCTCCGCACACATCCGTCTCCCTGTGCCGGCTGACCCGGAGGCCAGCGCGCCTCGCCGCCCGCCGTGGCTGTGTTGATGCCGGCAGAGAAGGCCGCGCTCATTGTCTGCTCTGTCGCGCCGCTGGGCGTCTGGGCGGATGGCACGTGGTATTGTGGCTTTGCGGTTCGCGGAACGAACCCATAACGCCGTCTTCGCCTGCGTGTAGGTATGATCATTATGTAAGTGTTTTACCTCTGAAGACGTGATGGTGCATGTACAGAGTGCATACCGAGTCAAGTTGGGCTTTGAAGTGGACGAGGTGGCTGTGTTCTCTCGTATGTTAATGGTACCATCTCAGTATCAATACAATACACAAATGCATCAATACCAGTTGGCTTTTCTGGTGTGACCATGAAGAGTCTGATGTAACGTTGGGAGCGAACCACACGGCAGACGAACCAGCCGTGTCCGCTGCCGTGGGATGCCTGACACCCGGCCTGGCTTATGCTTCCGTGTCACCCAGGCCCCCTGTCTAGAGTCTGAGATCAGCCTCACCGGCCGGTCTGGTTGGCAGCACCCACTTCCGTATCAAGGAAACACAAATGGCCAGTTTTATGTTGTCGGGGACACGTACTTGTCACGTAGGACCATGTGAGCAGCTGTGCGATCTGCAATCCGCAGCTGTCCGATGCCGTTGATGGTCCGGGGGTGACAGTCGCGACCTGAGCGGCGGAGTTGCTCCAAACCCAGGTCATGCACCACAGACTGATGGCGATCTCCTCTCACTGCCGGCGTCGAGCCGGGCCTGACCGTGTGTGTACGGAAACAAGTCCGTGTGCGTCGGCGTACAGACGGAGAGTACTAGCACTGCATCAACCTCAGTGTAAAGGCTGCGAGTACCGGCACCGCACCAGCGCCAGGATGCAGACATAGAGTGACACTGCACCAACGCCAGTATGCAAACGTAGAGTGCTGGCACTGCTCCAACGCCAGTGTGCGCAATCAAATTCTGGCACTGCATCAGCCTCAGTGTGCAGAAATAGGGCACCGGCACTGCAACAGCGTCAGAATGTAGGCAGAGACTACCGGCATTGCATCAGCGCCAGTTTAAAGGCAGCGAGTACTGTTACCGCACCAGTGCCGGGACACACACATACATTGCTAGCACTGCAGCAGCGCCAGTGTACAGACATAGAATACCGGCACTGCACCAGCTCCAGATACAGACATATAGCACTGGAACTGTACCAGCGCCAGTATACAAACATATATTTCTAGCACTGCACCAGTGTATGGCCAATGCGAGGAATTACAGTTCAGATCGAAGACAGGCTACGGAGACCATCAGGTACACTAGATGCAGGGACTAACGAACAGGCACAAGTCCCATGGTTGCTCTTGACAATACATTGATCTTATAGCCAAATCGAAGAGCGCTGTCGCCCGCTAGTGAGCTACCCACACAAGCAGCCCGCAGCGACACCTCGCGGCGGCTGTGTTAGTGTGTCAGTCTGCCGCCAGGTGGCTGCTCTGTCCACTGCCAGCAACGTGTTTGTTTATTCCTACACATATGAAAACGCCGTTTCTAGCAAAACCCCGTTGCAAATAAACCAAAGAAAGTGTTGATAACTACCACAGGAGATATTAAGAAACCACGTGCGCGGGATGGGTGTGCCGTGATTGCGGCATCAACAACGGTTTGAAAATAGTTCCTGAAGTTTTTTGGGGTGAAGAGTTTTTGAAGCCAGAGGAAAGCTTAAAAGGCAACAGTGCTGGGAAAGGACAGGGAATCGTAGGGAGTCACACGTTAAGTCCGCTTAAATGTGCAGCTGTGCTTGGAGTCGGACGTAAAAAGACAGTGAACGTTCATTCTGGCCCAACAGTGTCTTTGCAATGGAGGTGAGGAACAGTGAAGAGAGTAGAGATGAGACTTGCGCCCACAATTGCAGGAGAATCCCAGTCAGGGTGATACATCCTTGTCATATGTGCGGTGACGACAGCTGCTCGAGGATGAGAGTGCGGCACCGGGTCTGCTGCTGGTGGGGGAGAGTGTAGCACCCGGGTCTTGCGATATCGGCCCTGGGGAAGGAGAGCGCTACATGGATGGTCGGAGAGGAGCATGTTGTGTAGCCTTGACCGCACTGTTGCCGGTCTCCGGCGGACCGTGACCTGCGCGGCGGACCGGGTGACCGTGTTTGACCTAGGGCGGTGGTTGGACCAACTTACCTCACCTGTGCACACTGTCTCCCGAAGCTGCGCAACAATTCATGTGCGGTTGTTTGCTCGTCCATCAAAGGCCGTGCCTGTACACTATAACGGCCACTGGCTATAGTTCGCCGTACCTGTACACAGTAGCACGCGCTCAGGTGGGGGGTCAAACTGACCCCCCTTGAAAGTTTTTCCTGAATGGTATCCGAACGGCAGAGCGCAGCCACGCCAAATTTTGCATAGCTGTAGACAATTAAATAGCGGAATTGTTGCACATCAACAATTTAAATGTACCTTGTAAGGTTGCTGACCTATGGCAGGTCAAAGTCAGGCTATGGTTTCAGCGAATGCAATTTCTAGGGAATCCTCAAATCTGATCCAACAACGGAGTGTTAGACGAAGCCATACATCTTTGAGATGCTTTCTTAGGCAACACAATGGTTGAATGAACATATTACACTGACCGAAGGTCAGGTATGAAGGTCACACCAAAGTCAAAACCAACCTGTTTTGTTACTCAAGGGTTTACTGTATGGGATAGTTTCTGGTGCTCATTTCGAATTTGTTGATAGCGGGAACCGCATTATACGTCATCCATGAACTTCTTAGAGGTAAGTATAGGTCATTAACCCAAAATGACCCGAGTCAACATTTAGTTTTAGGAGCATACTTCCCAGCGTAATCTTTGTCGTTTAGTCAAATGCAAAACTCAAACCAATATTGTATTGCCTTGTCCTTTAAAAGGTCAAACAAGGTCACTGACCTTAAATGAGCAAGTGACCTTTTGCTTAGAAACGGATATCTAGGTTCTGGGGCATTTGGAGACCAACCTGGAACTTGACCCTGTTTGACCTTGTTTGACCCAAAGGTCATAACCTAGGAACCTGAAACTTTGACCTAAGTGAGTTCGCGTACAGGTCAACACACCCTAAAAATTTGGTGTCTCTAGCTTTTTTAGTTTCCGAGATCTCAGGCGAGGGTCAAATTAACCCCCACTCGAACAAAGGGTATCTAGCCGGCCACCCGGGCGCGTGTTAATACTGCTGGCTACAGTCGGCCGTGCCTGTTTGCTGGTAAGGCCACTGACTACAGCCGGCCATGCCTCTACACTTTTAAGGCCACTTGTACACTTTGCTGTACCTGTACACTATTAATTCTGCTTGCTACAGTCGGCCGTGCCTGTTTACTGTTAAAACCTCTGGCTACAGTCGACCGTGCCTGTACACTATTTAGTGTTCGCTGACGTATGGCAGCAGTCACTGGATGTATACGACCAGAGGACAGCAGAGTTTCGGCCTGGTCTGGCGGCAGTGGAGTGCTACGACGCTAGTGCCGGCTCTTTCAGGCGCCTCCTTACCGGACAGTAAGCCCTCGTGCAGGAACCCAAGACAACAGCCGCCGGGGGGGGAGGGGCAGACGTCGGCAGGCGGCGAGATTTCCTGATATGCTTGCCCAACGGGCACACGCCTGATGACTTTACCTCGTATATAGGGCCTTGACTAAACCTGTCATTGTCTAATCAGCCAAGACAGCCGATGAAGAATCGAGCCCATCGATTCAGCAAAAAAAAAGCATCTTGCTTATGACATAATCTCTTAGACAAGTGTGCGTAGGGAAACGATTGCTCAGCTATACACTAAGTTGCGTGGATCTGCACTCAGGCCAATCAAGTTACGAGACGTAGTATCAAGTACGAGGCGCATTTCTCGTAACGAGTTTGACAATTAGCAACAACAGATTCTAACAAATCCAGTTTACAATCGCTCATGAATGATGTCATGAATAAGATATTGAAATCATTGAACATTGGCCGTGAATGCATGGTTTATGCATTAAAACGCATTCAAATTAGTATGCATAAGATATTGAAGTAATTGAACACTGGCTGTGAATCCATGGTTTATCCATCAAAACGTATTCAAATTAGCACGCATTGCATACAATGCAAATACTGTACGTGGGATGAACACATGCCGAGCTAATTCACACTCTGGAATTATAATTTTCATCAAAATTGAATCTTTGAATGTAAATCTGTAAGAAAGCGATTTACCGAAGACTATATCTTTATTTGAATAAGATCTGAGTTGGTCAGCAAGGATTATGTGCCAATGGTGAATCGGTTCTCAAATTTAGGTCGAACAAAGTTCTGCTCTCATGCACTACGTAGAGGACATAACAGCACAGTACAGGTAGCTTTGGATACTGCTAAATCAGTGGCTTAGATAAGACAGTAGTCATAGCCTTATTCCTCGGAGAAAACCCAGGAGAATGGAATATAGTTGGGTTTATATTTCGGCAGCATGCCTTTATCGAAACAATAACAGAGGTCGAGACAATAGCAAGCTGTTGGTTTTCTTGCTTTGTTCGTCCACGCTGCAGCAATGCACAAGCATTAGTAATATAAGCCGTCAGCAAAGATATCAGTCAAGCTCAGTGGAAGAACTACGCAGGGCAATTCTCGCAATCACGGTGGAAACATGCACATAATCAGCTGTCTGCCGTGACTGGCAGCCGGCTTTTTATTGACGAATCGTACGACACTTTCCATCTCAAAACTCCCTCTGGGAATCTGCATTAAGTGTATCTCCTCCAAATCACCAGTGGATTGCTTTGCTCCTCTTAAGTGGACATATTTTTCAAGCGATCGTTATCTTTCAACAACGCTTAATTCATATCCTGGAGCGTCTTGTTTTCATCTGCACACATACCACATTTATAAATCAAAGATGCCATGCTGTGACCTCTGACGTTGTTTGTATCCGCCATCAAACACCTGCCACGCACTTATGTGTCTCTCTGTCTCATGTACAGAGGCGTCTGTCCGGGACATGACGCTCCGTCTGTGCGGACCCCTGCGCCCCCCCCCCCCCCCTCTGACACTCCGTCTGTGCGGACCTCTGTACTACTGGTGGATTCTCCTCTGACACTCCGTCTGTGCGGACCTCTGTACTGCTGGTGGCTCCCCCCCCCCCCCCCCCCAGTAACCCAGGAACGATCCATCTGTGCGGACCCCTGTGCTGCGGGTGGCTCCCTCCAATGACGCTCTGTCTGTGTGGACCTCTGTGCTGCGGGTGCCCCCCCCCCCCCACCCCCAATCACCCAATCACGCTTCGTCTGTGCGGACCCCTGTGTTGCAGGCTGCTCCCTTCAATGGCGTCCCGTTTGGGGCCCACGCAAGGCCCAATACCGCCGGTGTTGTGCGCCGCCGTCTGCTCGGTCGGCCGCCGGTGTTGTGCGTCGCTGCTGCTCGGTCGGCCGCCCCCTCTACGAGGCTATCCACCGTGGGCGTGCTGCACGACACTGCCCCGCCCCGGCTTGGGCTATACCTTTCCCCTCCCCCACCTCCAGATGTGTCCGGAAGTGGCAGGTGATGCGGCATGGACGCCGCAGAAGACTGGCTGACAGGGACTGCGGCAGCGGTGCGATCTATAGTTTGGCGACGGGCGCGGGGTGGCCGTGCGGCACAGCGCGCGGTTATTGCCTCCTATTCGAACTGCTAATCCGATTTCCGCTGCAGTTTCTTCTGAGAAGAGACCTAATGTAGCCTCCTTGAATCAGCGCGCGCTACTCTGTGGATCAATACGTGTAGATCCTCCAATGCCGTTCTCTGAGCACATAGACGCATTTAGTGCGAGAGAGTGGCATCACGGGTGAACAGATTAACTCCACAAGTAGCATGAAAATAACGAGATGGCGAGGTGTCCAATCTACCAGGCCTGAATGCTGTTCTGAAACATGCCGTCAGCCCCGCCTAGGTACCAACAGCGTTGGCTTTGATCCTATCGCAACTTCCCAAGCAAACATTTGCTCCTGCTCTACACGTAATTACTGAGATCAGTTGGAAGGGAGATAAGCACTTTCATGTTGCGAAACGTGACCACGTGAACAGCTTGAATGGGTATGCGTGTGCCGTTGGTCTAATTCTGCTATTTCCCAGGCAGAGCTATCTTCGATTCAAGATGAGCAGATTAATGACTCATAAACGACATGATGCTTTGGAATTAAGTCACAAGTGAGTTCATTCTGTCGCGTAGGACCTAAAGATGAGTCGTGAACAATACCACTGGCGCTCCTAAAAAGAGTTGATCTGAATCAGCTGAATGAAACTTAACGTGTGCAATAGATGACAAATTGCCACGGTTAAGTGATCAGGATAATTTTGTTGGATTGGGTCATGCAAAATGCTGATTGGTCAGGGCAGGGAAAAGGAAGAGAGAAGGTTCTGAGATCGGTGAGGCAAGAGTAACGTCAAGGCTTCTCAGCTCGGAAAGCAGGAAAATTTTCGAAGGGTAGGCGTCAGGCTGGAGCGGTGCGTTAGGACTAGCGCGCAGTGTGTGCTTATTGTTTTGTGTGTGTGTTTTTTTAATGCGAAACACGTTCTGCTCAAATAGTTTGAGAATTAGCAGCAACACGTTCTATCGAACCCAGCCAACACCTTGCTCATAAATGTTGTCTGATTGCCAGGGGCTGTTAAACCTATTGAACATCGGAATCATTGGATATTGGCTGTGAATACGTGATTTATAAATTAACCAATATTCAAGTTTCTAAGCATTGCATATCACGCCGCCATTGAATGTGGAATGAATTTATGCTGAACCAATTCACATACTGATACGATAATTATAATCAGCATTGAACCATCGAACTGAGATTTAAATCAACAAGGAATCGATAAAAAATGACAACATCATTGCTTGAATAAGATCTGGGTCGTTCAACAAAGATTATGAACCAATAGTGAGTCGAATCCCAGAGGCTGGAATCGGAAATTGGTTTGCTCCCGCACCGCGGTCACACCGCGGGCCTGACCGTGGCCATCACGGCAGGTGTTTGCATTCGTCGGTGGTGCTGGGCCGTCGTCGCGTCAGCTGATGATTAGTCGGGTTCGACTGTGACCGTCTGCTCGCCACCCCCCCCCCCCCCCGCCCCCCGTCCCTCGGCGCTGAGGTTCGAATGTCGGTTGTGCAACGGTTGCTCGGCGACGACATGTAGCTTCAGCAGCTGGGTGCGTCGTAAAGCCGCAATGTCACGTACACGGCGCCAGCGTACCCGTGCTACCATAACAGAGCTGCCTTTTTCTGTGAGTTATTGGCCAAAATCCAATCCGAGATCCAGGGATGGAGCAGCTATCCGTCCAGTGTCCAAAAATCGAATTGTCCAAAAATTTATATTTTCAACGTATAATCAATATTACCAACAACTAAGTCACTACTCGCGTCCCTGCATACCCCCACTCGAATCGAATGAAGGGAAAGAAAATGGCTGCAGGTAAGTAAAGTGCATCATTGACTGTCATGAAAACGTCAACAAATCACAATTCACATCGACGTTTGCTAAGCGTGATTACCACACCAGCTCACTAATACACAGAGCACGCTGGCCACAGGCTGGATTAAGTGCAAAAATATCAACGAGGTCCAAATAGTATCATTACACTTCGGATTATAATCATTCGTCGGATGACTGGCCACGAATTATCGGATCCGTTAGGGCGAGCGGGGTGAGGGGCGCACAGGCCCTACCAAGAGTTCAGCAAGTGACACCCGTTCTTACGTGGTCCCAATATGCGAAGCTTTGGGGCGTATTTGCTGCAGATGACTTTTAAATGCTGTGGTTTTCTTGCAATGCTCTCATATCTAACTGTTATTTCCCTAGTTCCAATCCTGATCTCCGTGATTTAGGTCGATGGTGACTTGGTTTGCGACTTAGCTCAATTAAAAGATATTGTACTCCGTAATCCCACAAGATTATATATATATATATATATATATATATATATGTATATATATATATATATGTATATCTATATATATACACACATATATGCATATATATATACATATATATATACATATAAATATATATATATAAATATATATATATATATATATATATACATATCACCCTTTTTCCAATTATCTATTACGAGCGGTCATCTCGGTTGCATTTCATGCTTTGCTGCCCGGAAAGTGTTACCCAACAGAGACGGCAATGATGAGAACAAAAGTACGAGAGGCCTTTTCTTTGGGAAACAAAATGTCTATCTTATTGAAAATCATTGAGAGCATGTTGCCCTCCGTGCCCTTTTCCTGCTTGGCAGGGCGCTATACTTGTGCGACAACGTGACGATGTGGAGTAAGATGCAGTTAAGACAGCTCACATTACTTAGACACGTTAATTTTTAAAAGGAACCATGTCATCAGCAGACCTGGCTGCGACTGAAGTTTATTCGATTGACAGTTCATAAAACGCGCATGTCATACTGTCACAAGTAAATGGATTGGCATAACGCCGTAATGTGAGTCGTAACCTTAACTGTTTTCTCTTCGAAAACGATTTGGTATACATTTTCCTAAGTCAAGGTGAATGTTAATACCGTCGATTAAATTCTTTGATTCAAAAACTGCACGAAAATTAACGCCTTGTCTGAATTCAACTATAAACATAAAGATATGTCATAGACATAAAGATAAGCCACCAAGCTTCTCTAGCACAGAACTCATGAATGGGATCTGAATACCAACGGCTGTCATGCATGACATGCCAATGACATGTCAAAAGATGAGATTGAAAAAAGTTGGCTGAGTAAGATTTTCAGTTTTGTTTTTTGCGTTGTAGGTTTTGAGTTGCTCTTCATGAACACGCATCCGGCTGGCCGGTTGAATAAGACGCCGCTCGGATAGGTGGGGGTTAATTTAACCCCTGATAGTTCAAACACTAAGAAGCACGAAATTACCAGGATGCATAGGCATACATGTGAATTCATTTTCTGTAAAAGTTTGAGGTCCCCATCCCAGTACCCTTTGGTTAAAAAATAGTCAAACAAGTTCAATTTCGAGGTTGATGTCGAAGTTTCCTCACATATCCTTATGCAGTCATCTTTAACATACATACCTCTGCTAGGGAAAAGGTCACTGTATTCATTTAAGACAGTGACCTTATTTGAATTCTGGTATTTAAGTTAAGAAGTCACGGTAACCACACACCTGCGATATTGTTTTTATTTTTAATTTCAGTAGGCGTCTAGGAGTATGCTGCGCAGCATGCTCTTAAATAAAAAAGTTATCATGATCATTCTAAGTTAGTGACCCTTTCTGACCTTAAGTAAGCTCAAATAACATATTTTATGACTTCCCGTGATTTGTTGGTTAAAATGGTCGAAACAAACGTCAAAACTACCTCATAAAACAAGGTGTCCAGTAGAAATCAAAACTTGTTTTGATCTCGACCTCACCCACATATTTGGTTCCAACTGAATGGAATTAGTCGTAATTTTAGTCAAATAGTCAAGTTGTGAAAGAAACCGCCTCAAAGATACATGGCTGCGTCTAAACCGCAGTTGCCGCACCAGATGAACGATTCCCTTGGAACTGCTTTTGCTTGAATGCCATGGCCTGATACGACCTGATGTTAATTAGAAACCGTACAAGGTGCATAAATTTCTTTATCACTCAAAAAACGAAAAATAAGGGCACGGTGTGAGTTTTGACGCAGGATTCATGACCCGAGTACATCGGGTCTGGTTGATGCATACAATGCATTGATCATCACCAATTCAGTAAAAATTTGTGTCGTAATCAAGACTCCCGCCAGTCAATTATCAGGCAACTTCCAAACTTGAAATAAGATGTTTGCTCACCTAGCGTGAATATTGAACGTTAAGAGTAAACACATGGTTTATCAACCAAACAACATTATAACTGATGAGTGATGTCACATGCATCCGAGCAAAGCTACCGACGAATCGACGGCTCGTGCCATCAGCGTTCAGGCGCGCTGGCAGGCGAGCGCGAGCAGAGCGGCGGCCAGGCCTACCGGCGCGGCTGCCACGCGTCGCGCGCCGTTGCAGAGGGCGTTGGGGCAGGGGCAGCCGTCCTCGCCGTTCTCGCCGGGGATGCACCGCAGGTCGGCATCGAACGGCACGCGACCGCAGGTTCGGGCCTGCCAGGCGGCTGTCGGCAGACGGTGCGGCGTTACTGACGCGGGCGTAGTTTTGCTGCCCGCGCGCCGGGCGCCGTCTGGCGACAAGGGATGCTCTGGGAGTCGCGGTCTTATGTGTCCGCCCGTGAAGAAGGGATGCCCCGAGAGTTGTGACCGCGTGTGTTAATCTCTGAAGAAGGGATGCCCTTTTAAGTTGCGACTGTATGTATCTACCCCTAAAGAAGGGGATGCCCCGAGAGTCGCGGTCTCATGTGTCCGCCCCTGAAGAAAAGATGCCCGAAAGTCATGGTCTTACGTATCTATCCCTGAAAAAGGAATGCTCTGAAAGTTGTGGCATCATGTGTCCGCCCCTGGAGAATGGATGTCCGAGAGTCGCGTGTGTCCGCCCCTGGTGACACCTGGCAGGGCGGCATCTCCGACGATCTCCGCGTGTGTTCTCTCCGCCCCTTGGGGTCGTGGTAACCTGCAACTGTGACGTGGTATCTGGATGTCAAGACCGGCAGGGGTTTCGGTCGCAGGTGTTGGTTTGTTCACACGGTCGTTTTTTTTAACCTATGCACGTACGTCGTACATAGCCTCAGCCTATGTTCCCACAGTGAAGCCATGCGCCTGGCGGTGCAGCTTTTCCTCCGGCCAGTGGGCGGCAGGCTCACCCACCATGCTTGATGTCGAGGCAGACGACACTGTCGTCATCCCAGGGACACGCGGCCTGCGCGCTGCTCTGGCGCATGTCGAACGAGGCGCCACACTCCTGGCGAACAGAGCCGACCGTCAGCCACCGAGCCGCGTCACTACGACTCGTTTGGGAACAACTCGGGTCTCCCCTTGGCGGGGAGGGAGGGGGTCACCGAAACCCTGATCACCAGGCGCTGACGGAGCTGTGCTCGGCTGGCGACGGCTCCACCAATGAGACGGCTAGCGAGCTGCAGCGGTCGCCGCCGCATGCCAGCAACATGCCATTTGACTTGTCCTCGCTGCAGTGCAGTAAGTGTGCCTTGTGTCGGAATACGCATTCCATCGTGCTTGCCTGGGGGCTGTGTTTTGAGCCGATCGCGACGAAAAGGGAATATATAATGATATGTTTTTATCGTCATGTGGGTTGGCGAGTTGGTGGCTTATTAAAAACACCACCGCTGTCGTGGCTTACAAAGTTACATGGTTTGCTCTCTATTGCCTGGTTTTCATCTGTAAATCTAATTGTGATAATGGTCATTTTGTGGCACATGGCGCTTTGGGTTACGATTTTTTCCTCTTATGCATTCACAGTGGAAGGATTTCATGGACTGCATAATTTGACTGAAGCTCATTACAATAAACAGAACAGTAAAACAGTCTAAGCAGCAACCGAAGAGTAGTGACGGTCTAAGTAACAACGGAAGGATAATAACGGTCTAAATAATAACGGTTCTACGTAACAACAAAACGTAACAGTGGTCTAAGTAACAACAGAACAACAGCAACGGTATAAGTAGCAGCGGAACTATAACGCAGGAGGTACCTAGAAGCCAGCCAAGACGTGGCAGTCGGAAAACTCCCCACACCAGGACCGAGATCCGCACTGACCGAAACTGCTGCTACTGACTGCTAGTGCCCCGCACTGACCGAGACGTTTCCACTAACCTTTTCGTCAGTCTCTTCGATTATTGTTAGAAAGCTGCTCAGGTCAGGCCTGCGGCTGACACATCCATCCTCGAGCCACATCATAGAAGAGTATTTGAGCTGGGATAGCAATATCGCCGGAGCCACGAAGCTGGCCTGACTCCTGTAGCCTCTCCTGCGTCAGTGGCTGGGTCCCCGGGGCTGGCCCGACTCCTGTAGCCTCTCCTGCGTCAGTGGCCGGGTCCCCGGGGCTGAGCGAATCCTGAAGCCCCTTCTGCGTCAGTCGCAGAGGCGCAGCTGGCCGACAGCGCCGCTCAAGCCGTACCTGGAACTCGTACTCGGCCTTTCCAGGGAACGTGCGGCTGATGTTGGCTCGCATCAGGTTGGCGGCGTTCTGTGCGGCCGGATTGCCGGCCAGCGGCGGAATGCAGACGTAGCAGAGCAGAGCCTGGCCTGCCGGACGGACGCCGGAGGCGTGAGACAGGTGCCCGGGACGTGAGGCAGATGCTGGGGGAGTGAGACGGATGTTGGGGCGCGAGACAGACGCGAGAGGCGTGAGACAGATGCGTGGGACAGATGTTGGGAGCGTGAGACAAGCGCGAGGGGCCTGAGGCAGACGCCCAGAACGCGAGACAGGTGTCGGGGGCGAGAGACAGACGCCAGGACATGAGAGAGATGCTGGGGGGCGTAAGACAGGTGCCAGGCAGACGCCCGGGACGTGAGACGGACGCCGGAGGTGTGAGGCAGACGTCGGGGGCGTGAGGCAGACACTGGGGGCGTGAGGCAGACACCGGGGACGTGAGGCAAACACTGGGGGCGTGAGACACACGCCGGGGGCGTGAGACAGACGCCGGGGGCGTAAGACATACGCCGGGGGCGTGAGGCAGACACCGGGGGCGTGAGGCAGACACCGGGGGCGTGAGGCAAACACTGGGGGCGTGAGGCAGACACCGAGGGCATGAAGCAGACACTGGGGGCGTGAGGCAGACACCGGGAGCGTAAGGCAGACATCGGGGGCGTAGGACGGACGCCTGCCGGCCCGCGCGTCCCATTCACCCGCCCTGTCCGCCTGATGTGGGGCCGGTCGCCTGAGGGCAGGTCACCCAATGGAATAAGGTCCGACTGTTCCATTGGTGCACGATATGCGTATATTGAAATGTCGAATTATCTAAGCATGACTGTCGAAAAATACACCACACCGCCGGATATTGCAAACACTATTCATGGACAGCAGAGGGTTGCCGATTCCCGCCAAGCTCTGAAGCTCCCAAAAGGACAAATCCGGCGAGAAACCCATTGATAGCAGTATATCTTTTTTATTTTATTCCCAATGGTTTGTATGGGTGACTTCGGATTCAGAGTACCTGCTAACCATAGCTTGTTGCGTGTACCCCGAACCCACCACCCAAGCGTGCCGTCCAGTTCAACAGCTAATTTTGCCTCCGCCCTTTCGCCAGGCAGGAATGCGGAGGGTTTTCCGTGCCGCACAACGCTGCGACACGGCCGCCTCGGGTCTGGGTTGAACCTCGTTGGCCAGTTGCCAGCTGGCCTTTCCGTTTCAGTCGGGTCAAACAATGCGCCAACCCCGGGACTCGTACCCAGTGCCGCTGGATTACGAGTCCAGCATCATCAGCATACCGGGGAAGGTCAAAGCAATTTTTGCTGTTCAGCCCCCTTGCCCTAACCCATTTTGCAAAACTACATACCTGTGCTCGGTCATTTTCCAGTTTGAGAGCTGAGCATGGTTTTATGGCCGTGTGTGACCGATCAGATCTGCTAGTGACTTCCTGTCAGTGCGTACTCCGTAATCCACCCGCAGTGCGGCAGGCAAGAGTTTTAGAATATTAAACTACGACTGTGGTATATTTTCAGGCGGTGATTTTCAAATATTTCCACATTCTACTTTACATTCGCGCTGTATCAGCAAATACCAACTTTTACCTATATTTGGACTTGCAAGCGTTCTTAATAGACTTATTAAATATATATGTTATTAAATAAAATGTGAGGCGCCGAACGCAGACTTCGCCCCGTCTACCGTACAAGCAAACCCGGCACGTGCCACTCACCGGTGCCGACCAGCGTCAGCAGACAGAAGGCCAGGGGCGTGCGTGCTGCGACCATGCTCGCCGTACGCGGGCCGCTCCGTATGCAGCCAAACTGGTCGAGCTGGCCGGGCCGATCGCTTCGGCGCTCCAACCGTTGCTCGGATGCGGACGTAACATCGGCACCGGTGGTCGATCGTGCGCCGCCGGCTGGGTGTTTGTCGCCGCAGCCATGGCTCTGGCTATGGTGACAGCGGGGCTGGCGGCGGTGGCCTGCCTATTCCTGAACGCGTTCAAGGAGGGCATTTACAGTGAAACTCGTGTCATTTGTTTACCTACGTGTTTGGCTGCACTTCTGCCTCTTGCATTAACCTTCACGCTCAACATTTTTCTTGTAGAGATAATATGTCATCGATGACTGGCTGGGGCTCGGCTGGTGTTAGTCGCTATCGATGACATTGGGTACTTTTCTGAGGACCAAAGAGATCATGACAAGGTGCCGGACTGTTCTGGCAGCTGGTTGCAAGGCATACCTGGATTGGCTTCCAAATTGCACAGCTTCCGCGATTATGTGCTGGTCTGCCCAAAAAAGATGCGAAACGCATTTTATTGAATGCCTCTACAGCGCAAACGTATATTTGTCACAAAACGTCGATCTTGGAACATTCTCTGTGGCAAGAGTAGACACCGTCCGCACACCAGCCGAGTCCGGCTAAACTAGATCCCGCACCGGTGCGATCGGCGTCCGTACGCATCTCGTACTCGTCGCAGCTCTCAGCTTCAGTACACTGTCTGACTCACGCCCTTACAGCTGTCGCGACGCGTCGGAGCGGCAAACCTGCTGTCGCCACGGTATAGCGCCCCAGAAAACATGTAGACAAAAATACACTGCCTGGGTATGTTTGCTGACGCTGACATGACCGTGACCACAACTCACTGGGCCTGACAGCAAAGCCTACCAGCTCAATAGGCCTGACCTAGGACGACTGACGGGGTTCCCAGTAATCGCCGGACCCGTCGGCTGGCGGCGGTTCCGTGGCGGAGCTGCGTGACGGTGGACGGCTCGGCTGTGGCGCGGCAGCTCCCTGCCGTTTGGCCCTGGGCCGGGCGGCCGCGGCGTGCTCCCGTGAGCGCGCCGTGCTCTGTGGCCTCGGCGCCGTGCTGCTTGACTCATCGCGTCATCGCGTTGTCAGCACGTCATCGCTCAACCCGTCATCACGCGGTTAGCGACGATGACGGACTGCGGGCGCCCGGCCGGGCCGGGGCGCGCCGGAGCGGGCCGCCGACGCCGCGCCGGCCATCCCCTAGGCGGCGCTAGTGTGGCGGCCGAAGCCCGCCGACGTCAGCACTAGCGCCAGCGTCAGCGTCAGACCGGCGGTGGCCGGCGCCGTCTGGCCCGCCGCATTGCAGAGGTCGCTCTTGCACGTGCAGAGCACCTGTCCCTTCTTGGAGGTCTTGGTGCAGCGGCTGACGGCGATGGAGAAGCAGCTGCGCATCTCGTTCCCGCTGTCGTCTGCGGGACAGTTTTGGTGACAAGTTCGGTCGGTGTCAGTGTCAGGCGTTGACACTGTATATCAGAGCGGCATGGCCCTCCAATAAAATGAGATTGCCCCCTTGATCTTACCATTGCGTAAAATGGGGTCGGAACTGGTGCATATCACACTGCTGGAGATCAGAAGTGGTGGGAAATAAACTTACCTACAGCGGTTTGACTCGGGTGCTAAATTTCTTGTGGGTATGTTAGCCGTTTACAAGCAACATATGTTGGGAAACGTGCGATGCCATTACCGTTACAGACTGCACCTTTGGCACACGATGCACTGCATGATTGCCACTCCAATGCATGATATAATAATATCCAAACGCTTTCATCAACTTGCGTTAGCAGCGTATAAAGTCTAGAAACCATCCAACATTTAAGACCTTTAACCCACGCCCGGCCGGGGGGGGGGGGGGGGGTAGCTGACATTCCCCTACCGTTATTCGAGCACAGGTAAAAAGTGAAAGCTCGCAGCAAGGAGAGATTTTCAGTGCCATTTCATCCATCAATTTGACATCTTTTGTACATATTTAAAGTTTTGGCCGTCCGCGATGAGTAATCTGGGTGAGATTAAAGCGATCAACCTCTAAAAAGTGTTGACCACGAGTAACTTCTGTGAATCGTTTGTCATCGTTCGAACTTGCTTTGTTAATATAGCACAAGAGCACATACAGTTTTGATTTATGTTTTTCAAAAGAAACAAAGTCAGTGACCTGAAGGTAGATCATTTTTCTGACTTCCTTGTCAAAAATGCAGATGTGGTTATGTTATGTAAGTCTAAAATCACACTAGGTCATGTAAGGACATACAAGATCATACGAGGTTTTCCAAAATCAATGGCCTATGTTGTCAGCAGCAGAGAGGCTAGCTGGACGAATGAGACGCATGTAACCACCACCTTATCGTATTTTGTGATGCTAATAACGCATAGCTTCATCTACCAAAAGGCCTATTCTCAGCTTGTTACACATACATTATCAAGCGTTGAAGGGTTTTTGCAGTGTCCTAGAATTGCCGACTTGTGTGAAGCAACACCCTATGCGGAGGATTTTTTCACTCCATTTTCCCATATTTTATGTGAATTTTTCACTCCTACCTGACATTGCCTAATCGCACATGCCAAACCCCTATTTCCCTTTCTGAGGTTTTCAGATGGCATCCAAAACCGAGCCCACTTGAAACCACCAAGCATAAACGAGGCTCCGCAGAACCTGGGCACCTAGTCCTAGCTATGTCCTGCCTCACCTACATCTGAATTATCTCTACGTATTCACAGAGCAAGGGGGCCAGGTACCTCCAAGCCCAAGAACGCCAGCGACCCAGCCGCTCGCACGCATGAAGTTTGGTTTGTTTACAAAATGCATCACAATCTGCAGCTGTGCGCCAAATACAAAGTTTTCACGCATCCCCTATTTTTTTTCTCACCACCACGCCACGAAAGTATAGCCTGGTGCAAACACCATCAACGCCTGGTAGGGAATTTTACTCCACATATTTATTTTTCCCGAGGAAACTTGATCACTAAATTGCATCACTCCCGAAATGCATGAGTGAAAAGTTCAAGAAATGCCTTCTAATTTAAACTTACAAGATGAATATCACCATTTGAGCACTTACATTAACAAATTTCAAGTCAAATCAGCTGATCACAAAATTTTGCGAGAAAAGTACTAGTCTTTATATTTATTTAGCTACTTTTTTTCTTGGTATCATATCACGGTGATGCCACTTCACTCTTCCCTCCTTTTCAGTTGTCTTTAGAGGTACCCTCTACCGCTTAAAATTGGGACAAATTTCTCTGCAAGATGCTCCAACTGCAAACTTGTTCGCATTTCATACGTAAATTGGATTAATTCGCCAGCCGCCCAAACGTGTTTGATATGCACTCAAGCGTGAACAATTCACAGGGAATGAAGGAGACAATTTGAAGTACGAAACTTCTTTTTACCGCCATTTTTGCCCTCTTAAACCTTCGGTTAACCGTTTTATTGGCTCATGGCGGTGTTCAACAGTGATAAATCCAAGCATTTCGAGTGTCTGACTCACCAGGCTACCTGGCAAGGCCTGGTACTCCACACAAGGCAAGGCAAGGCTGCCATATAGAGCCTTGGGGCAGACCTGACGCAGCTTATACAGAAGTGTTTGATGGCGAAATTCTGGCCTCCGGAGATGTTTATCGTGCATACCTCTTTCTTGTTTCGCATTTTAGTCTCGAAGTTTGGTGGGCATGACTGAAGTGTATATTTGGGTGTGAGTCGGATGACTCTGTCTGCCAGCAGACCATGCAAAAGGTGCTGAATTTTGTTTTGGGGGAGCAGGAAGAAGCCAGCAGGTCTCCTGTGGACCAAGTAATTGCTTACCTTACCTGCTTTCGACCCATGATTGGTAACCAGATTTAGCCATGTTGTGTTTTAATGCATCGATTTTTGCCATAAGACAAATTATGATTCCACAAGCTTATTTTGTTCCGTATCCTTGGTTATTCGCCGCAAATTGCTTAAAGTAGTTCCTCATGGCTGTTTTAACCAAATGTTTTCTATAGTTGTCATGATTTGCTGACCGGCAAACAACTGTACTGTATATATGCACGACATTTTTAACACAGGGACACTCTATGCTGCATAGCAATTATAACATGAGTTAAATATTGATATGTAACAAATAGTCAGACCACCCCATTTAAAACGTGAAGCCAACATCTCAAACTTTGTCATTAAATATGAATAAACAAGCCCAAATGGATGCTTTTGCCGCAGCTGAAAAGGCAAGCAGCAATACTGGCATGGTCATCCAAAATTTATGTTATTTTTGGAGAAGAGAGATTGTTTTGTGGAGCATACCCTTTATTGCCCTTGACATAGGTTAACCATGACGATCAAAATAGGTTGTTCAAAGCGATTTAAAGTGTTTTCATTTGTGTGTTGTCAGCTTTGTCTTATGTCAACAAGCATACACAAATGAACTGAATAAAAATGCAAGTTGAAACCAGCTAAAAACTAGCTTTAGATATCATGTTTTTATCACAAGTGCTGCTGTCAACAGATAGGTGAGTTGAGATGATGTTCATCATAGGGGCTACTCTAAGTTAGGTACGTTGGTCAAGTGCATGGCAGGTGGCAATAGGAATTGTGCTAGAAGCAGTAACTCACAACTGCTGCTGCGATACAAACGGGTTATACAGGATGAAATGATGTAAGGCCTCTTTAGGTTAGGCATAGGCTACTTTCATGGAAATAGGCATTGGTATTTCGTAAGAAACAGTGACAAAGTGTTTGTTTTCCCTGACCCCCATCTTAACAGATACAAAAAGTATGTCTACTGTGTTTGGCTTGGTGACGGGCTGGTGTGTAGGAGTCCAAGGTTCTTTGTTTGAATGTGTTATGCTTGTTGCATTTTCTGTTGTTATTTTGTTATTGAATTCCTTTGCTTTGTTTTGTTTTAAAAGTGCTGTGAAAGGGAATTGAAAAGCGCAGCATCAAATTGTTGGTGTTATTAATTTGTTATGCTCATAATACTGTCATGAAATTACTATGTTTTAACACCCACCCGGTTGGCCGGCTAGATGCCCTTCGCTGGAGTGGGGGAGGGGGGGGGGGACGTCAACTTGACCCCCTCTCTGAGATCTCGGAAACTAACAAAGCTAGATACACCAAATTTACAGGGCGTCTTGACCTATACGTGAACTCGCTTAAGTTAGAGTTTTAGCTTCCTAGGTCATGACCGTTCAGGTCGAATAAGGTCAAACAAGGTCAAATTCCAGGTTGGTCTCCAAAGCGCCCCCAGAACCTAGGCAACTGCCTCTAAGCAAAAGGTCACAAGCCCATTTGAGGTAACTGACCTTGTTTGACCCTTTGAAGGTCATGGTGACCAAAATGATGCAAGACTGCTCTGCGTTTTGCATTTGAATAAGCGACAAAGATTGCGCTAGGCAGTATGTTCCTCAAACAAAACGTTCGACCCGGGCCATCTTAGGTCGATGGCCTGTTCTGACCCCTGATAAGTCAAATGAAGATCTAAAATGCGGTTCCTGCTGTCAATAAATTCGAAATGAGCACCAGAAACTATTCCAAACAGCAAGCTCTAGAGTAATACATCAGGTTGGTTTTGACCTTGGTGTGAGCATCATACCTGACCTCAGATCAACGTAATTTGCTCATTCAGTATTTGTGGTGCCTAGGAAAGCATCTCAGAGATGTATGTCTTCGTCAAACACTCCCCTGTTGTATCAGATTGAACGATTCCCTAGAAATTGCCTTCGCTGAAACCATGGGCTGACTTTCACCTGTCATAGGTCCGCGACCATACAAGGTATATCTAAAATTTGCATGGCAAACGATCCGCTATGCAGTTTTCTACAGCTATGCAAAATTTGGCGTAACTACGCCGCGCCGTTCAGAAACCATTCGGCAAAAACCCTCGGGGGGGGGGGCAATTTCCCCCCCCCCACCCCCCACCCGAACGCGTGTTCATGTATTCTGTTTCACTTTAGTGGCCTAAGATGTTAAAAAAACGAAATAGTTTTGTCAGGTTCCTGATATTACGTACATGCCAACTTGAAATAGATGTCTTTGTTTCCTGAAGCATCAGTCACGAGCTCATAAGCTCCATCTTTTGTGAATTGATTTTTCACTCCCGCACGGTCTTTTTGCGATGAAATTTTTCACTCCCACCCTAGTTCAAAAGCGATTCTAGCTCCCTGGGTTTATGCATAATGCAAACAACAACGATACGATCTTCAGTACCTGTAGATGTACAAAACTATTTCCTACCACAAAGAAAAACATTGCACTGGTTATGTAAAACCGGATGGCACTTCAATTTTTTTCTTGAACTTTTTATAAATTTTACCTAAGTTGACCTAAGCTGACCTCTATCTTAAGCTCACACGATATTGTTGTGTCTGAAATACTTCTGTTCCACAGGTACACCTAATAAAATAAACTTAGACGCACACGGTGAAGAAGTATAGTTCTTGTAGGCTACTGGTAGCCTAATTTTGAACAATGACGTGATCTGGCCTCAACCTTGTGGAAGAACGCGAGTGGCCGGAATAGACTCTCACAGTCTTAACGCTTATTTTCTTCCCCTTAAAATCCGTCTTCACGTCTATAGGGTTTTACAGCACCTATCAAAACGACCATTTTGATCTTTAATGACCTTTGATGACCTTATACCTTACCTAAGATCAAAAATTTGGTATGCATTCTTTGTGATTTGACGAAATTTTCACAATGGTAAACTTGGTCCTTCTTACGGCGTCTGGATGTTTGAGATCTCGGAGGGAAGCCAACTTCCCCCGACCGGACGCAGGTTGGGATTAGATTAAATTTCCGACTATTTCCTGATGCGCGATATATATATATATATATATATATATATATATATATATATATATACATACGCGTGGGTCTTTCAGTCATTTGAGTCGTCATCAACCCATCGGGAACAATAATGTTATCAAAGGTTTTGCTGTACGCATAAATGCGCATCAGATCCGCAAGCTTAGAAAATATCGTGACGTACTCACGCCGCCAACACGAGCAGGACACTAGCGTATGACGGTCGGCATGATGGTCGGTATGACGGTCGGGATGGTGTGAAGCGGTCAGTAACGAGCGCGACGGCGACGGCGGCGGCGGCGGCGGCGGCGCGCGTGCCCCGCCTGCCGGGCACGCTCGGCTGCTGCCGTGCGGCGGCGCGCTCATTACCAGCAGCCATTACCGGCCGCCACCGACCCACCGCGGATCTTGATGCAGGAACGGTCAAGGCCTGCCGGGCAGGTCATCTCGAACCGCAGCGCCGGCTCGGCCAGACTCAGCGCGCTGCAGTGCGGGAAGCCGCTCGTCTTGTTAGCGATGGCTGCCGGGATCTGCACGCCGGCGATCTGCTGGTTCGGCACGCAGGCGTAGCAGTGCAGCGCCTCGGCCTCTGCGGCACACGGGGGGGGGACAGGGGTCAGCGGGGGGGGGGGGGAGGCTGCGGCCGTCGCCCGCGCGCACCGGCTATATGTATATATACATATATATATATATATATATATATATATATATATAGATATGTAGATATAGATGTATATATATATATACATATATATATATATATATATACATCTATATCTATATCTATATCTATATATATCTATCTATATATCTATCTATATATCTATCTATATGCATACATATATATGTATATATATATATATATCTCTCTCTCTCTCTCTCTCTCTCTCCTCTCTCTCTCCTCTCCTCTCTCTCTCTCCTCTCTCCTCTCTCTCTCTCCTCTCTCTCATCTCTCTCTCTCTCTCTCATCTCTCTCCTCTCTCCTCTCTCTCTCCCTCTCTCTCTTTCTCTCCTTCTCTCTCTGTCTCCTCTATCTCCTCTCTCTCTTGCTCACTCGCTCACTCTCTCCCACTTCCATGACTTGCCATCACCAAAGCTGGTTAACTTTGCATCCCCCCACACTTGAACTGAGCAGCAATTAATAACCACAATCACCAAATTAGCGGACTGATGGAAAGCCGTTCAGTCCATTCAGTCTGCTCAGCCAGACTCCACCCAGCCGGGGCGATTCCCCTCGACACGCCTCGGACCAACGGATGGCCGAGGTCACGACAGCTGCCTGCAGCGAACCGGCGACGCGGGGCCGGAACGTGCTCTCGTCGCTCGCTAGCCTGGGCATGCCGTGTGGAGCCGGCAGGATACGGGCACTGTGACTGCACCGTCCGTCACCACCATAGCCAGGCGCAGCACAGCCGCTTTCTCGTCCGGCCTCGTCTCACCGTAACTACACCGTGCGTCACCACCACAGCCAGGCGCAGCACAGCCGCCCCTCGTCCGGCTTCGTCTCACCGCTGTAGTCCTGATTACGGTCGCACGCGTCAGTATGGTAGCGCGGTGAAAGGCCGGACTTGTGACTGCTGATGGGCTGGCTCGTGGGCCTGGGACCGCTATGGATCACCGCTCACCGGCGACTGGGTCAGCGGCGGATCTAGATCACCGCCTTTGGGGGGGGGGGGGGGGGGAGTAACGCAGGCTTGGGGCGTATAAAGTTAAACATTCTCCTCATGTACAACACAATTTTGCTTTTCTGACCTCGCCATGTGTTTTATAATAAACGTCCCTCGGTGAGGTGCTTAAAATGTCTTCAAACTCCAACAGGAGACAAGAAAGGAGTTATTTGCTGGTCTGAATTTGGCCGCCTGGAAGGTGCGGGAAACGTACGATTACCCGCCTTCCACTTGATCCCCCATGAACTGTGAGGAGAGAACCTTACCATCGGCTGCCTGGACGGGCACACTGTGAGGGGACGACCTTAGCCTCGGCTGCCTGGACGGGCGCACTGTGATGGGATAACCTCACCTTCGGCTGCCTGGACGGGCGCACTAAGACGGCGACAACTCGGCCAGCAGCTCCCCTTCCCCTCCCCCCCCCGCCCCCGTGGTCGGATGCAGGCAGACGTAACAGCCCAAGCACCCTTACAAGCGGTGCATGACAAGGAAAGCGACACTGGGAACAGGCAGCGGAGGCCTTGTCACAGATGCTGGCGCCCAGGCGTCGTGAGAAAGATCAGATACCGGATCGTGCTCTTATTGCCTCTGCTTGTCACAACATGGGGAGACGGTCCGTATAGATTCAGGACGAGGCTGTAATGGTGCAGCGGTGCAGACCGGAGGTGTGTGCTCGATGTCACCAGGTCCGCAGCGCGCTGGCCGGTCGTCTGTAGTTTCGTGGCTCGTGTTGGTCCCCCCCCCCCTCCCTGGTGTCCAGCCGCGCCCGGTCCCGTGTGACCCCGCGCCACCCGGTACCGCGGTCCGGAGTAGCTGGATCCGTGTTCCCGTCCGGAGCAGCCGGATCCATGTTCCCGTCCGGGGCAGCTGGACCCGTGTTCCAGTCCGAAACGGCCATCCACAATGAAGCTGTGCTGTGCAGGAGGGGTCGCGAATCAGGCTGTTCGCGGCTGGGGCTGGCACAGCCCCGCCCGCAGCCGGGGCCGACGCTGGCCGCCCAACTGTGACGCCGCTCCCCGCCGCCACCCACCCGCTCACTCGCATGGGAACGCGTCCGCTCGGCCCCGGTCTGTTTCGAAACGGGAGCCGGGCGGACCGTGTCCGTCGCGACTGTACGTGTCCGGGCTGGTGATTAGGCACATACTGCCGATTGCTCGTGCTCGTCAGTATTTGGAGTCATGCCTGGTGTTATTTCGTGTCAGTTAAAGAGAGTATTCCACATTCGCGTTGGGTTTTGACCTGAAGTAGCCATCTTGAAGATCACTCGGTTTAGTTTACAGCCCTGCCTTTCTAAAACCTAGCCCCGTCTAGTTTTGAGTTCCACGCCAGCAAAGATGTGCAAGCTATTTCGCAGACTATTTCAAGGTCATCCAGGCATCCATGACGCCATAATCACGCCATTTAATTCCCGCCTTTCCATTGGCCATGCGACGATCAAGGCCAATAAAAGTATAATTGCCCAGTCGTTCATACCTGGTGTTGATGAACACGATTTCCGGGAATGGTGAATGTCAGTCGGCTCTCAATCAATGTTGCGCAAGGTACGGTAACGCAATCAAACAATGTCGTATCGAGGAGAATGTTTACTTAAAAGAGAATTGTGTTGTCTAGGGCAGTCTTTTCCAATTAAAAGTATACCAGGTTTTTAACAATTTCGTCATCTATGATGCTTGATTCAATATCTTCAAATAAGGATCGTTCCCTTAAGTACGTGTTAAGCGGGCTGCGATTGGGGTTAGGGCATTTTGATAGTCCTGACGTAGCATTAGACGGGCACGTTACCTAATGGGATTCCGGACGGCATGATTGCAAGTGCATACGACCATCAGACGTGTTAGCTGACTGGGGGACAGCCTTGCGTAGCCGTACCAGGCAGCGACGGCCGGGGCACGGTCTGGTTATCATGCAGCTGATGTCGATCGCCGGTGACCCACCGAGGACGGATGCTCCAGTTCACCCACCTGTTGCCGCCCAGAGTACGAGAGCCAGCACCGGTGCGATGCCCTGCCATTCTCAGAGGTTCGCACCGCCGTCGGCCGCTCCCACGTCCTGCACGGCGCCCCTCGAGACACACGGGTCACTTGCCCCGGACTGCCGCCGGCCGCTCCGTCGTCTCTTGCGACGCTCTTCTATACACCCGTCCTCCCTCCTCGACCGCCGCCGGCGGTGCGCGTACTAGCAGCGACGCGGCGTCGACGGATGCTCTCGGCCGCGACGGGCACGCGTCAATAACGAGACGCGAGGCCGCGCGGACCTGCGCGCGACGACGAGGGCCGGGCAGCGGCGGATAGAAAGGCTCTCGTGCCTGTGTTTTCTCTTCGACCATCGCGCGATGGAGGCCCAAATGTCTCAACTTGTCTGAACCCCATGCGAATGACACTGCTCACGGATGCCTGTAAACTACCGCTATGCCACCAGAACACCTGAGCCCTGAAAAGCCCACTGGAGTACTGCAGCTTTCAATCGATTCGGTGTCACTTGATAACATCTACTAGTGACGTGTATTGCGGGGTTATTAATTCGATTTCTCCTCGAACAAAAAGAAGTAACTAACTTGGGCCGCCTTCTATATTCCATTGGAGCAGCGTAACTGACATCTCTGGTGACGTCCTTGGTGAAAACGGCGCCGTGCTCACTAGATGGCGCGGCCTTTGCGTCTGCCGATCAGCAGATGTCGCCACCGATCGAGTCATGTTTGACGTCCCCGATTTCATTTTGTGATCCGTGGTTTGTACGCATGTACCAATATCCTGTGTTCATAGAGGCTCATCTGCATCTGCGAACTTATCCCCCTCTCACCCGCCCTTTACCTCATGCCTCTCCCCAGACTCGACACTGGCCGTGCCTGCGTGGCGCTGTGGTGGCCACTCTAACCCTCTGACTCCCTCTGTTGCAGTGTCCTGTCCGCAGCCCGCCTGTGCGTCTCGTGTACGAGAGGAAGGCCAGCAGCTTGTGCGGGCCTGGTACGAGCTTCCGCGCCTCGCTGTGCCTACCCGCTTCATAGTGGCCGACCCGGACGGCAGCAGCAGGCTAGAGCGCGGCCTGCCCGGCCTCTTCTGCCCGCTGTGCGACGCCTGCGCCGCCGTCCAGGTAGGCCAGCGCTGGACCAAGCTAGAGCCATTGCTACGCGCGCCCGACAGTCGCGACGGTTGGCGTCCGGTGCGCACGCCGTCCGACCGCACCGCGCTCTGCCTGCTCAGCCAATACATGTACGGCGAGCGCGAGCGGTCGGATGCTGCCGGCGAGCCGCCCATCATGCCCACACCGCTCGAGGACTCGGTGTTGCCGCTCTGGATCCGCTCTGAGGCCGCTGTATTCGTCGCGCTCAAGCGTTGTGGTCAGCTAATCAAAGGTGAACCAGAAGCGTTCGCCATGGACGTGGTAGACATGGTGGCAGTGCAGCGCGCGTGGAGGCGGCGCGGCCACGTCACGCGCCTGCTTGACATGCTGCTGGCCGGATACGCCGCTCTGCCTCACGCAACCGTCACCGGCCCTATGGCAGTTGCTACTGCGCTACCTGACGGCGTCGTCGTCGTCGTCCAACGACGAGTAGTGAGTTAATTTGACCTGGGCTAGGACGCGGGGCCGACGTGCTGTCGGCCGCGCAGCGTGATCGGCCGCGTCGGCCCCGGGCGTGTCAGCTGCGCGGGTGCGATTGTTGTTGAGTATGTTTCAAGCAATGACCACTCAGCGATCTAAAGGTATGTCGTCAAGCGCGTGCCAAGCCGTATGTTTATTTCTCAGCGGGGGTACACAGCGGTGCGGCATCACGTGCCGCCCCAAGCTACCCCTGTCGTTCCCGTTGCTCTGCACTGCTGACGGGTTTCCCTCTCAAATGCATTCCGAGAGAGAGGGTTACGAGCTTTCGGTCTGCTTTTGTAAGCGAGGCTTTTGCGCGCTCGTTTTGTACTTGGTCGCAGCGCTGCGCGACTGGGCGGATGGTCCGTTTCGAGCGCAGTGTTTATGTCGCTCGGTTTGCAAAAGGAACCCTCGGCAACGATTTTATCGTTATGTATGCTCATTACGTAAGTGCTAATCTCCACAGGGGTAATGATATATGTAAGGAATGCAACATGAGTCAGTGCAGAGTTTTGTAGTGGACGAGGTGGCTGTAGTTTCTCGTATATCAATGATATCGCCTCTGTATAAGTGCAATACCAAATTGCATTGTCCCTGTTTGATATTCTGGGTATCGACGAATATCGCCTGAGGCTGCGGCGGCGGCGTTCGATCCGGCACTGCCTCACTCAGCGCCTCCAATCTACACGGGTCACGCAGGCCCCGGGACGCGCGTGGGAGCTGGCTGTGGGGCGATGCTCGTGCATGTGCTGTTAGCGTGTGTATCACGTGTCAGGAGAGGCGCTAAAGCCTGGTGATAAACAAATTACTGCCTGCTTTTGGACAACAGCGACATCTGCATTTTTCGTACCGAGAACAACGAACACTTGCACGAACGGTTAATCTTATGGCGTCGGGTAAACCTAGGCTTATGCAAACTTCACGTGTGCGTAAATGTATCAGCTTTTGTTAGAAACTTCTGCGAGCCCATGAAAAGCTATACGTATAGCTGACAAAAAGAGCTCTTTATCAACGGTAGTGGGTGAGATCATTGGCATGCACTATTTCTGTCCGTGCTTGAGCTTACCATATATTGATTCAGGCACTCTTCGATGTGCTTTACATCATCAGCTGGTCTCATTATGCGATGAAATCGCCCACATGTGCAGACTGTATGCTAGCTTAGCAGCTGTCACCAAATAATGCCAATCAAAGAATGAGTCCGTTGCCATGACAGCCAGGCAGAAACTTACGCTTGTTGGAAGCCAGCGCACCTGCTAGAGCCGGGAGAACACAATGGTCCCAAACATACATGAAGAAAGGCAGACGTTCCCGCGTGTGTCTTGCAGCGATTCAGCCGCGTGCTGTCGTTCAGACGACCGGTCGATACGGCGCAGCGTCTGCACCATATCTTCCCCGACTCGCACGGCGCCCCGCTGACAGCACGCCGCGCCAATGTCGCCGTGACTGTCAGCTCCGGCCGATCCGCAGCTGTGCGGTGCCATTGATTGCCGGGGCGACAGCCGCGCTGCGCCGCTCCAAACCCGGACCAGGCGCCTCAGACTGACGTCGGCCATGGTTCACGCCCGCGCCGGGCCGGGCCTCGACCGTGTGTGGACGAGGCTGGGGATGGGAGCTGCTCACGGCACGACAAGAGCCAACACCGTTTAACGACGGAGTGGGCAGGTGATCGAGCCGACAATGGCGCGGTCGGGCATGATGGCCCCGCGCCCGAGCGCGAACCATAGATCCGCCTGTTTTTGGGTGGCTGTAAGGTTGATTTCAAGTCAGCATTCGACTACCAGAGGCGATAAGGACGAGAAACACGCTGCGTCGTTCGTCGTGCGTCGAGAAACACGCTGCTGCAACTGAACGTAACGTTCACGACGCATTCTCAGCCCACTGCTGCACGACCCCGTAGCGACGCACGTAGTCGGCCAGGGAGCGCCTAATGTTGCATTTTTGAGACCCGTTCTCGGGGGTGTACTCGCTTCGGTATAAGTGGAAGCAGGATGTGACTTGAGGATCACACAGGCGTGTAGCTCAGTTGGCTGAAGCCAATGCTTGTGCAAAAATGACCGCATTTTGGCAACACTGTTTGGTTACGAAAAAAAGTTAATATTTCAAAATTCATTGCTTTCATTGATCGTATTGGCATGGGCCGCCAACCCCACATCCTGGCCATTTTTTCAGCATTCATTTTCTATTTGGACGTGAATACTGCATGTCTGTGAATGTCTTAGTTATCAATGCGACCATATTATGCTGCGCGAAAGAATTCCCTTGCACCTACTGGCAAGCCCCTGGGGAGTAGCGGAGAATAGGAAATTATTCAGAAAATGAGCCTTTGCTGAAAAAATATGCCTAAATCTACATGGAACACAGGATGGTCATATTATGTAAGATTGCTCTCTGGAGGTTCAGTCTCCCACCCATCCAACCATATTGTTCGAAGAACACAAACGGTTCCGACAGCGTGCGCACTTGGGCCTCGCATATTTCACTTGTTTCCAGTGACAATACATAGGCAGGGCAATCCAAAACGCATTGACGCAAACGAGTGCACTGCACACTAAGCGCCAACAGCATAAATGAAAAAGGAACAGAGCGGCACTAGTAAATGATTCAACAAGTAGAGCGAGAGATAAATGATCCATCGTTGTTCATTTTCATATAAGCTGAGTGCCATGAATACAGGCAATGACAGCGATTTAGGAGGGGAAAAAGGCGATGAAAAGCGTTGGAGATGAAGTCATCATTCTGGTCCTGCCATTCGCCATTCCCCCGAGCCACTTGAAACAACGCAGCGCGTCCAAAAGTAACATACATTTTCTTATGCTTAACTTTTGACATCAACGTTGGCGTCGTTATCAGACCGAGACCTTAGAATGGCGCCTTTGTACTCAAGCTTTCAGAACCACATAGCGCTGGTACGCTGAAGCCAGCTGCGTGGACTGTGACGGCCGAGCCAGCCCTGAGCCGCCGCTTCCTCTGACTCGTGTACGAACACGTGAGCTCGTGCAGAGGGAGTGGCTGGGCGGGCAGCTGTTCGTGCCAGTCCGGCACCTGGCCATTACCGGCGCCGGAACAGCCAGTCACCGCGGCGATTTGTGGATGTGCCGCCCACCAGGCGGAATCAGAAAACAGCGCGGCAAGAGGCCGGCCAACGGGCACGAGTGGAGTCCGCACCGAGACAGCAGGGGCCATGCGCGCGGCAATGAGCTGAGGGGAAGAGGTTGAGAAAGAGAACATGTAAGTAGCTGAAATGGGGAGGGAGAGGGCACACATCTCGGTCACCGCCCGCAGCAGCCACAGGCGCCGGAGGACAGGTGCAGAACACAGTCAGGCACCCACAGGAGAGAGAGAGAGTGCGGGCTGATGCCCAGAGGAGGCACATCAGGCCACAAAGTGCTCGGAGGAGGTACAGGGGTGGCAGACGCCCGGATGACGTGCAGCAGACGGCAGGAGCCCAGAGCAGGCGCAGCCGGTGTCAGGCTCAGACCAGGCGACAGGCGGCCAGGCTGAGCAACAGAGCGGTGGCCGCCAATGAGAGGCGCGGGCCGGCTGCGTTGCACATGTTGGAGCCGCAGACGGTCATCATGATGCCGTCGGTTGTCTCCGTCGTATCCAGCCGGGGCTTCTGCGTGCAGATCCGTAACTCTTCAGCTGAAATGGAGAATTTCGATGGTGCAGGTCAGCCGTATCCAGCAGCAGTCCCCGTCGGCAGAAAGCGTTGGCTAGTTATGTGGCAAAACATCAACTGCAGGACCACTATAGGCAGAGCACAAGCACGGACTATTCAGAGATAACGGATTTAATCAACCTGCCTATCCAATCAGATTTGACTCAGCCTGACAACTGTTGACAACTGACAACTGTTGATGATATGCGAACTGCGAGCAGCCTGCGAGTTATCCATTGTTCTATCGAAAACATATGGGATTGGATTTGAGTTGGGCCAAAGAAGACGTTTTGGATGAGCCGACGGTGACTTTAAGAGGAAGCCAATGTGTCGGCAACTGATGCATTTGACATTTTGTGCTCCATTTGGACGAAGCGTGACTGACCGAACAAGAGAGTATTATTCCGTAGTGCAAGGCTGGATAGAATTAAACTTGGTTTCCAAAATAAGTGTTTTGGGCTGCTGGATTAAGCTCAGAACTATGGGATCCAGTTGGAATGAATATTAACTGTGAAATCCAAGACGATATTTTTCAGCGTATTTTACTTGCTGGGATGTTTGGTAACCGGGATTGTTGGAAACAGTACGACGTTATGACCTTTTCAGCCCAATTAGCCTCTGCTCGGAAATCCTAATGGTAAGATGGGTTTAAATTATCATGCATTCTTCAGCAATGCCACCGATATATCTTCGATGATTAAAGTTTCGCAAAAAAGTGCTCGTAGCAGCCTCCAACAAACCAGCCTTTAATGCAGCGTCAAGAACTCACAGCGTCAGTTAAACAGCCAGTTGTCCTACTGCTCACTTCCCCATCGAATCACTTCGTCATCAAACAGCTACCCGTACAGAGCAGCCATCACCAAATAGCTACCCGTTCAGAGCAGCCATCACCAAACAGCTACCCGTCCAGAGCAGCCATCACCAAACAGCTACCCGTCCAGAGCAGCCATCACCAAACAGCTACCCGTCCAGAGCAGCCATCACCAAACAGCTACCCGTCCAGAGCAGCCATCACCAAACAGCTATCCGTCCAGAGCAGCCGTCACCAAACAGCTACCCGTCCAGAGCAGCCATCACCAAACAGCCACCCGCCCAGCCCAGCTGCTCCACGTAAAACCACGCGTTTGTCCCCGGTCTCGTCCAGGGCGCCGTGCGAACACTCCTAAAGGGATGCAGCATGTCAGAACCGCGCATTCAGGTGCAAAAATATGGGGCAGGGGAACATTTCCTAAGTTTTGTGGACTAGGAGTAGTTCAGACCGCAAGTTCTCGTTTGGGATTTGACGTCAAAATCGGTCATAGCGGTCCTACGGGTTCGAGATATCCAAGGAATGGGGAGGAGAGACCCGCGCATGTGCGTCAAGCGACGTTTACCGCGTGAACAGGGGCTTGCCTCCACTTGGCACTAAAACACTCCAGGATGACATGGTGTACTATGGGTTCTCGTAGTAGCCATATGAATAAGACCACACATTGGTATGTGTTATGTGGTTATTTTGGGAGACTTGGTAATGTGGATCAAAATCGATCATGAAATCGAGGGTTTCAAGTACTGAGCACCGCACCAGTGATTGCTACTGGTCTCGGCTTTGTAGGAGAAACAAGGAACGGCCTTGAAGCTTCAGGTTCTTAGCGTGAGGTTACCCGAGGGAGAACGTCAGGAATCTTGATGAGGGTCGAGTGCAAGCGCCACAATAACAGCTTGAATTCTTAGCGCGGGGCTCTTAGACGAACAGACAATATTAAGAGACTTTGATGCAATCGATGCAGATACATCCTTTCAGTCTCGCAGTGACATATTTCGAAAAAGTTGTTCGTCCACCATGCATCACATATTCAACGCTCGAAAACACGCAAAGCCATAACGCAACCACCGCACACCACAATAATGCAAGCACCTTGCCAATGCATAACAAAACTAGTTCCGTCCTAAGTCGTGACATTCCTTTTTGCCAAGAGTTTCTTATAGCTACGTGCTGTGTGATGCAATAAGTATTTGTACCATCAGTGTTTACCAGATATCTGTGCGACTAAAACAATATCTTCTCAAAGCCCCAAAGGAAGCTACATGAAGAGCATCTGACAAGTCTATTGTTTGACGTGCCAGTGCCTTTATGAGCAGAGGGTTACACAGATATTGCACTGTTCTTTCCTGGCGGAAGTAAAAAACTCGGGTTTCGCAGAGAACCCTTTATCCGTCACAGATTCGAACAACTTAGATATTGTGAATTTTCTGCTTTGCTTTCAGCTGCATTGCCATGAAACCAAAACACTAATGCAGTAATGCAATCAGCGTTGCGCGTAACAACAGCCAACGGTAATGCAGCCAACGTAGCTTTGCGAGGGCAATATAACGAAAAAACATCCGTCACTGCGCGGCCAACAGATGCAGGACATTGTCTCGAGGTTGGTCGTCGAACATCCTACGCCCCCATGGGGACCATAAAACGCTTCAAGTTCTTTTTTCTTCAGTTTTTTTTCTTTCTTTTTTTTTGCTTTTCTACTTTTAATTTTTAAACTTTTCAGGGTTCTTTGTCGAGGCAGTGGGCACGATCAGACAGCGCGGCATCTCCTGCCGATCGGTTTCTTTGGTGGAGGTCACTGAATACTTCTCAGACGTGTGGCGTTCAGATATGCGTAAAGAAAAAGAGGAAGTCATGTGTAAAGGTGTACTTTGATTTGTGCAACTTCTCACATAAGTCCTAGGCACGATATCACTGCCTGCTGTCTTGGCCTAACTGCGTCCATTGACACCAAATTGCAGCTATTAACGTAAGAGACTAGACCCAAGTGTACAGTGTTGCTTATCTCCTTCATTAATAGCAACTTTAAAACGCTCAGGTACATACAGGTGATAAAATATATGCAGCGGTTCAGCATGAGCAAAACTGCTCATGAGTGAGAGGGCCCTGAGTGCAAGAAATCGTGCCTGTTAAGGCCTTGTACCGTCATTAGGTCACCTTGCACGTCATGCCGCGTCTTACGCCATGAAAACGATCGTTTACTGCCACTTTCAGTGTTAATTGAGTCACTACGATTGACCAATGCGGAAAAAATAATTTGATGATTCACGATACTATCAGTGCAAGGTTCCTTTCCGGCTAGCCAACTAGCCAGCAGGCCACCCATCGAACGGCTTGCGCAAGGGGGAAGGAGCGCCAGCCGATCCGATTAGCGCAACGCAGGGGGAGGGGGCGGGGGCTCTTATATGTGGATTTAAGGAGCACTCACAAGTTCTACGTCATCAAGCGATCCCGCAGAGTATGTAACGCGCCCACACATTACAGTATGTTGTGATACTATAATATGTGACTGCCAATTCAAAATATTGATGGTAATTAACATCGGATTGTAGAGGACAGGTTCAAAGTTAGCCAAACTGTACTAAGTAAACAATTCCCTAAAGTCAATAGTTCTCTGACAGCTTAACTGAGTGACAACACTTTGAGAAGTTACCGAAGGTCTGTCTGACCTTGAAAAATCAATGTTGATTATATAACATAGATATGGCAGTAGTAAAAGCCTGATCCATCGGAGAAAAACCAGGAGAATCAAGAAAAAGGTGCGTTGATAATTTGAAAATGTGCCTTTATTGAAACAATCGCAGAGTATTTCTGCTATTGTCTTCATAAAGACACTGCCGAAATATCAACGCGCCTATACTTCCATTCTCCTGGCTTTTCTGTGAGGAATAAGACGATAACTTCTATCTTATCTATATGAATAACGTTCCTTCCAAATGTACTTAATAGCTTACGTAACCAAAGAACATTGACCTCGTTCTTGAAAACCTGGAAGACTTAAATGTATTAAAGTTAATGAAGATGCGGATTTATGTTAGACTGCACGACCAAAAGAAAAACATGTTTTTGGATCCAGCACTGGTAGCAATCCAAAAAGGCGTAATGTAATAAAAAGGCCAGCATGGCACTAAGCAATCTGAAATTCGCATGTAAAAGAAAGACAAAAAGTCATGTAAAAAATGTTATGGCAAATGACATCCAAGAAATCCCAGGAAAGGTCATGCAAGGAAGGTAATTTCAACCTTTATAAACATGGCTTGAAACGTTAAGCATTAAGAATATAACCCATATTTGATTGATAACATCGTCTGATTTATATCCCCTGGCAGGCGCGTACCTAGGAACTCGCGATGGAGCGGCACAGCCAAAAATTTTAGCTGAAACCTCAGGTGCTGCGCTGTGCCTTAAGCTGCACACGCTGATTGTGACACATGAACATGAGGATATTCAAGTACGCAAGGTAATTAGGACATATCATACTTGCATTGCTTGATATTTTACACCTGAACAACCTACTTAGATCCTGATGCCTTATTGTTTTTTGACAGGTGACTTGTGAGCTATACGGACCGCATCGAAAACAAGTAGCAACTCATGCAGAAATCTTTGTCGGGAACAACTAGAAAGGAGAGCTGTCTCTTAACGAGATTATCACATGCCGTCTGGTGAGCAACTTCAGTAGCATATCAAACAGTTATATAGAATGAGTGAAAGTGATTTATCAGATTATGCGGTTATGCAGCATTGTGCGGTATGCTCAACATTATGCATCAGATAACATTTGAGCTATGCTGCATTTAGACACCGCTTCAAACAGATTACATGCCATTCACTCATATTTCC
>NW_023596746.1:34324467-34329056 GCF_011947565.3 Pollicipes pollicipes
ATGCGCGCGGCAATGAGCTGAGGGGAAGAGGTTGAGAAAGAGAACATGTAAGTAGCTGAAATGGGGAGGGAGAGGGCACACATCTCGGTCACCGCCCGCAGCAGCCACAGGCGCCGGAGGACAGGTGCAGAACACAGTCAGGCACCCACAGGAGAGAGAGAGAGTGCGGGCTGATGCCCAGAGGAGGCACATCAGGCCACAAAGTGTTCGGAGGAGGTACAGCAGGCGGCAGGCGCCCAGATGAGGTGCAGCAGGCGACAGACGCCCAGAGCAGGCGCAGCCGGTGGCAGGCTCAGACCAGGCGGTAGGCGGCCAGGCTGAGCAACAGGGCGCTGGCCGCCAATGAGAGGCGCGGGCCGGCTGCGTTGCACATGTTGGAGCCGCAGACGGTCATCATGATGCCGTCGGTTGTCTCCGTCGTATCCAGCCTGGGCTTCTGCGTGCAGATCCGTAACTCTTCAGCTGAAATGGAGGATTTCGGCGGCGCAGGTCAGCCGTATCCAGCAGCAGTCCCCGCCGGCAGAAGGCGTTGACTAGTTATGTGGTAAAACATCAGCTGTAGGACCACTATAGGCAGAGCACAAGCATGGACTATTCAGAGATAACGGACTTAATCAACCTGCCTATCCAATTAGAGTTGACTCAATCAGCCTGACAACTGTAGATGATTATGCGAACTGCGAACAGCCTGCGAGTTATCCATTATTCTATCGAAAATGTGTGGCGTTGGATTTCATTTGGGCCAAAGCAGACGTTTAGGCTGAGACGGTGAATTTAAGAGAAAGCGAATGTGTCGGCAACTGATGGATTTGACATTTTGTGCTCCATTGGAACGAAGCGTAACTGACTGAACAAAAGAGTGATGCTATTCCGTAGCGCAAGGCTGGAGAGAATTAAGCTTGGTTTCCAAAAGAGGTGTTTTGGGCTGCTGGATTAAGCTCAGAACTATGGGATCCAGTTGGAATGAATATTTAATGTGGAATCCAAGACGATATTTTCCAAGTATTTTACTTGATGGGACGTTTGGTAACCGGGCTTGTTGGAAACAATATGACGTTATGACATTTTCAGCCCAATTAGCCTCTGTTTGGAAATCCTAATGGTAAGATGGGTTTAAATTAGCATGCATTCTTCAGCAATGCCACCGATATATATATATATATATATATATATATATATATATATATATATATATATATATATCGGTAACAGCTACCCGTCCAGAGCAGCGGTCACCAAACAGCTACCAGTCCAGAGCAGCCATCACCAAACAGCTACCCGCCAAGCCCAGCTGCTCCACGCAAAACCACGTGTTTGTCCCCGGTCTCGTCCAGGGCGCCGTGCGAACTCTCCTACGGGGATGCAACATGTCAGAACCGCGTATTCAGGTGCAAAAATATGGGGCAGGGGAACATTTCCCAAGTTTTGTGGACTAGGAACGGTATAGACCGCAAGTTCTCGTTTGGGATTTTACGTCAAAATCGGTCATAGCGGTCCTACGGGTTCGAGATATCCAAGGAATGGGGAGGAGAGACCCGCGCATGTGCGTCAAGCGACGTTTACCGCGTGAATAGAGGCTTTCCTCTACTTGGCACTAAAACACTCCAAGATGGCATGGTGTACTATGGACTCGCGTAGTAGCCATATGAATAAGACCACACGTTGGTAAGTGTTATGTGGTTCTTTTGGGAGAGTTGGTAGTGTGGATCAAAATCGATCTTGAAACCGAGGGTTCCAAGTGCTGACCACCCCACCAGTGATTAATACTGGTCTCGGCTTTGTAGGAGAAACAAGGAACGGCCTTGAAGTTTCAGGTTCTTAGCGTGAGGTTAACAGAGGGAGAACATCACGAATCTTGATGAGGGTCGGGTGCAAGCGCCACCAAAAACAGCTTGAATTCTTAGCGTGGGGCTCTTGAGCGAACAGATAACTTAAGAGAATTTTGATGCAATCGATACAGATACATCCTTTCAGTCTCGCAGTGACGTACTTCGAGAAAGTTGTTCGTCCACTATGCATCACATATTCAACGCTCAAAAACACGCAAAGCCATAACGCAACCACCACACACCACAAAAATGCAAGCACCTTGCCAATGCATGACAAAACTACGTCGTTCCGTCCTAAGTTGTGACATTCCTTTTGCCAAGAGTTTCTTATAGCTATGTGCTGTATGATGCAATAAGTATTTGTACCATCAGTGTTTGCCAGATGTCTGAGCGATTAAAACAATATCTTCTCAAAGTCCCAAAGGACGTTACATGAAGAGTATCTGACAAGTCTATTGTTTGACG
Source organism: Pollicipes pollicipes (assembly GCF_011947565.3). Lineage (NCBI taxonomy): Eukaryota > Metazoa > Arthropoda > Thecostraca > Pollicipedomorpha > Pollicipedidae > Pollicipes > Pollicipes pollicipes. Next base: position 34,326,762 of record NW_023596746.1, read on the forward strand.
CGCCAGTGCCTTTATGAGACGGAGGATACGCAGACATTGCATTGTACTTTCCTGGAGGTAGTAATAAACTCGGGTTTCGCAGAGAACCCTTTATCTGTCACAGATCCGAACAACTTAGATACTGTGAATTTTCTGCTTCGCTTTCAGCTGCATTGCCATGCAACCAAAACACTGCTGCAGTACTGCAAACAGCTTTGCGCGTAATAACAGCCAAGGGTAATGCAGTCAACGTAGCTTTTGCGAGAGCAATATAACGAAAAAATGTCCGTGACTGCGCGGCCAGCTGATGTAGGAAATTGTCTCGAGGTTGGTCGTCGAGCATCTTACGCCCACATGGGAACCATAAAACGCTTCAAGTCTTTTTTTCTTTTTTCAGTTTTTTTTGCTTTTGTTCTTTTAACTTCTATACTTTTCAGGGTTCTTGGTCGAGGCAGCGGGCACGATCAGACAGCGTGGCATCTCCTGCCGATCGGTTTCTTTGGTGGAGGTCACTGAGTACTTCTCGGACGTGTGGCGTTCAGATATGCGTAAAAAGTGGAGATCATGTGTAAAGTTGTGCTTTGATTTGTGCAATTTCTCACACAAGTCCTAGCTACATATTTGGGAAAATGACATATGTATGTGGGTCTGGGGAGCAAATCCAAGAAGCAAAGGGCATATACCTCAAAAAATTTAGCACGATATCACTGCCTGCCTTTTGGTCTAACTTCCCCCATTGACACCAAATTGCAGCTATCAACGTAAAAGACTACACCCAAGTGTACAGTATTGCTTCGCTCCTTCATTAATAGCAAATTTAAAACGCGTAGGTACATACAGGTGGTAAGGAATATGCAGCGGTTCAGCATGAGCAAAACTGCTCGTGAGTGAGAGGGCGCGGAATGCAAGAAATCGTACCTGTGAAGGCCTCATTCTGTCACCTTGCACGTCATGCCGCGTCTCTCGCCATGAAAACGATCGTTTACTGCCACTTTCAGTGCTAATTGAGTCGCTACGATTGAACAATGCCGAAAAAATAATTTGATAATTCACGATACTACCAGTGCAAGGTTCCTTTCCGGCTAGCCAACTAGCCAGCAAGCCACCCATCGACCGGCTGACGCCAGGGAAAGGAGCGCTAGCCGATCCGATTAGCGCAACGCAGGGGGAGGGGGCGGGGGCTCTTGTTTGTGGGTTTAAGGAGCGCTCACAAGTTCTACGTCATCAAGCGATCCCGCAGAGTGTGTGACGCGGCCACACATTACGGTATGTTGTGATACTGCAATATGTGGCCGCCAATTCTAAATATTGATTGTAATTAACATCGTATTGTAGAAGACAGGTTCAGTATTAGCCAGACTGTACTAAGTAAACAATTTCCTGAAGTCGACAGTTCTCTGACAGCTTAACTGAGTGACAAAACTTTGAGAAGTTGCCGAACGTTTGTTGTACCTTGAAAAATCCATGGGGATCATATAGCATAGATATGGCAGTAGTAAAAGCCTGATTCCTCGGAGAAAAATCGGGAGAATCAAGAAAAAGGTGCGTTGGTATTTCGGCAGTGGGCTTTTATTGAAACAATTGCAGAATATTTATGCTATTGTTTCCATAAAGACACGTTGCCAAAATATCAACGCATCTATACTTCCATTCTCCTGGCTTTTCTTTGAGGAATAAGACCATTACTTCCATTTTATCTATACGAATAACGTTCCTTGCAAATGCAATTAATAGCTTACATGATCAAAGAGCATTGACCTCGTTCTTGGAAACCTGGAAGACCTTAAATGCATTTAAGTTTATGAAGATGGGGATTCATGTTATACAGCACGACCAAGCGTAAAATATACTTTTGGATCCAGCACTGGTAGTAATAAAAAAAGACCTAATGTAATAAAAAGGCCAGCATGGTACTAAACAATCTGAAATTCATATGTAAAAGAAAGACAAAAAAAGTCATGTGAAAAAGATTAGGGCAAAGGACATCCAAGGAATCCCAGGAAAGATCATGTAAAGAAGGTAATTTCAACCTTTATAAACATGGCTTGAAACGTCAAGCATCAAGAATATTGCCCATACTTGACTGATAACATCGTTTGATTCAAATCCCCTGGCAGGTGCGTACCTAGGAATTCGCAATGGAGTGGAGCAGCTAAAAATTTTAACTGAAAACTCAGGTGCTGCACTGTGCCTTAAGCTGCATACGTTGATTGTGACACATGAGCATTATAATATTCAAGTACGCAAGGTATTTAGGATATATATATGTATATATATATATATATATATATATATATATATATATATATATATATA
>NW_023596746.1:34330160-34340160 GCF_011947565.3 Pollicipes pollicipes
TGTGTCTTAACGACGCAGGTGTGTGATCCACGCTGGCCTCAGACGGTCGTGTATCTATGTCGTGGATCGTCACGGAGCTGAGCCTGTCATGTGCGTTACTTTCATGGCAACGGATGCCTGACATCTGTGCCGTGCATCTTGCTTTGCTACTGCGAACCTACAGACAGACATGCGCCCAGAAACTGTTAACTTTGTTATTGTTTGAACAATTTTAAATCGATAGATTAGTGCGTTCACAAAAAAGACAACGGTGGCTTAATGTGGAAGATATTACTGCGAAGCTCAGCCACCTAATTTATGACTGCCGTAATCATGTACCAATGGCACGTCCAGCAGTCAGGGCTCGGAATGGTGTCATGTTTTTACCTTTTCTACACGTATCCCTCAGCTCTTTGTGGCATTCACGCTAAGCACTGACTGGTATCGTTAGGGCCGTCACCATAGCGTGAGAACGTCTCATTCCTTACGCCGCCATTGTGACGGGTACTGCACTCTAACTTATGTTGTACGGTTTGGGGCAGCCCTGCTAGACTGCAGGAATGCGTGCAAACCGAGCTAGACACTATGTAACTATTTCACCTTGCACGAGTCCAACTTTTTAATGACTTCGATGAAGGACATCAATGGTTCCAATCTTGATGGACTCACGGAAAGTAGCCTAAGACACTACGCTTTTTGCTAGGCCTTGCGCTTTCATGTGGCAGCATACAAACTAAGCTAGACAATGTCATCATGCCACATCAGCACGATCTGACACATTTCATGTGCCTAATGCAAACTAGTACAAAACTCTCGGCTTTAGGTTAGGCTTTAGGCTTTCAGGTGACCGTACATCCCGAAATACCCGATTTGGTTTTGATGAGACTTGACCGATGAAAATAAGCAGCCTAAGGTGGAACTGAAATCCCAGGAACTAGGTCATTCCAGACGTTAGTTACGGAGAAGGTGATGAAACTTCCCAAGCTGCTCCTAAATAACGCCGGAGCAGAACATATAAAACCGAGAATGGTTGGATCCCAAACTTAATCAATGCATACCTTTCAAATTGGTTAAAGGCCTCTCCCAGGTATGACGTAGTTTGCAGAAATAAAAAAGATGTTGGGTGGACACGGATATGAGTTCGCTAAGTACTGAATGTCATGATACTGCAAAATTGATAACCACACATCCCTATGGAAGCAGCATTGTGTATTTTACATGAAAGTTGCCACGGATGCGCGTGGCGTTAATGCAGTGCCTTATCTCGTTACGCGCTTTCATGCCACATTCGGAGGAAGAAATGAAAGTGGAAACTAGCTGCCATTACCATTAGCCGTATCACAGCCCCATGAATGGTGCATGGACGCGTAGCAACGAGTACCAAACAGCACGCGGTTCCTCCGCTTCGCCCCACCAACGCAGAGACGATAAAGACGCTCCCCGCGTGATGGCCGCTGTGCGCACGCTGTCCGTCGTGTTTTGCTGTGGCGCTGTGTTCGTTAGCGCCTCGTTCGTCCGCCGACCAGACGTGTTCTCTGTCGCACCGACGATGACGTTTGTGACGCCTTCTCTCGTGAGCTGTGCCGCCTCCTGCGTAGTGCCAGCCCACCTGTCACGGCTTTACCCGCCAGGAGAACGCCTCGTGCGAGCTGTTCTCCGCCACGTGCGTCACCCAGACGCCGCACGCGGGCAGCAGTCGGGTCAGCTACAGCCGACATCCCGTGGCCCGAGTTCGCGCCATGTCCGTCCGGCTGGTTGTTCTACCGCGACAGCTGCTACCTGCGCCGATCGGCGAACACGCCGGTGGATTGGGAGACTGCCAGGGTCGCATGCCTCGCGCTCAGTCCCTGCTCCGATCTGGTCTCCCTCAACGACGAGCAGGAGGGAGCCTTTCCTGCTGCGCCATGCGTCCCGACCCGCCAGTGCGGAGTACATTGGTCTCAGGTACCAGAATGACGCGTTTATGAACGTGGACAACACCTCACTTTCGTACCAGCCGCAAATAGCGAGCGATTATAGCCAGGGCTGTATTAATGTGGAAGATGAGCGGATGGAAAGCGACTATCGGATGCGTCTTTGCTCGGACACTTTGCCGGCATACATCTGCGAGTCGCCAGTCAACTGCCGCACGGGCTCGCCATGTCTGCACGGCTGGCTCGGCTTGGACAACTACTGCTACCTCTACGTCTCCACCCGACTCAACTGGCTGGCGGCAGACCAGCACTGCGCGGCGCTGCAGGAGGGCGCCCGGCTCGCCGTCATTCCCAACATGAACACCTGGCGCATCCTGCACAGCCTCTTCTGGAAGGGCTCGCCTATTTTCGTGGGCATTTCCGACATGGCTTCTGAGGGCTCCTGGCAGTCGGTGGACGGCTCAAGCTGGTCCCTGACCTGGCTTCCGGGTGAGCCAAATAACAGCAACGGGAACGAGCACTGCGTCGAAGTCCATCCAAATGGCGCAAACGACAGACATTGCTCACAAGCGTTCCCTTTCATGTGCCGCTTGCCCGCTACAACGTGCTGAGCCTTCTTTCGTGGTGAATGCCAACACGACATTGTTAGCCCGCACAGGGTGTTGTTGGGAAATTCGTTGATCGGCCTTACGACACGTGGCGGGTCCAGCTTTTGCCGCACATAACACAACGGAGGGAATGTGGATAGATGTTTGGCTTCAGGTAGTATTTGAACAAAACATGTAGAAAGGTGACTGTCATACATCGTCATTCACCAGCCCAATCTCATGACTGTTTGGCACGCTTTGGTTTGTTGTGTTGATTAGTTATTGCACGTACATGTGTAAAGTACGTTGCACGTTGTACTATCTGCATTACTAGCAAAGCATAAATCAAAACATCTTTTATGGTTGGTGTTTTAAATGGCTTTGCCGTTCATCTACGCACAGGTAACACCAATGCTACCTCTTTAAAAATGGCTGATTACATGTGCAAAAATAGCTTAGAAGGCCTTTTTCTGTCCACATTCATTCACAATGTATGCCAGCGGCAGTTGAACAATATCAAAATTTACCACAGAATATACCTACCATTTAATTGCTTACCTCTCACCAGACCAGTAGAATGTAACTTCGACGAGCTTCATCGCATAAGTTTGTTGAGTACATCCAGGTCTAGCGAATCAGTGCAAGTTTGAATGATTGTTCTCTGTTCTGTTGATTACTGATCAAATACCTGCATCGCTTGCCCCGCTCTGGGGTCACTGGTGCGGTACGGATTGGTGTTTCGGGTCAAGACATCACGACTGGCTCGTTTATTGTCCTCTTCTTGTGCATCCCACTAGTAAGCAGCAAGCCAGCCTTGGCATCTTTTAACGCTGCTCTTAAATTGTCTAAAAAGAGGCTCTAGCGTAACAAAACTGAACACCAAGCTTCAGGGATAGGCAAAAAATAACTTAAGACACGGGCACTTTTCAACCTAAAGCCTTGGTAATTCCACTCCTAGCTGTCTGTCCTTTATCCCTAAAACGGCTTATTCCCTTCATAACACTGAACATGCCACTTCATGTAAGTCACAATGATCGCCTAATGTTGGGCAACAAGAGATCAGCATTTTTTATCTTCTGCACCAGCTTGGATGCTCAGTCGAGGGGATAGCTTTTCTAAGCGGCATTATCTGTCTCTCTCCTCACGCCGCGCCTCTCCAGCGTTACGAGTGAACTCGTGGCAGTCCGTCGTGGTGAGGTCACTCTTATCAAGGCCTTGGGCATACCGATAAGCCGTGTTTAATTCAGTACGTAGAAAATTGCAACAAGCTCTGTTCGCATTCTTCGTTTCCCAAGAATTTTCAGACGGCTGCAGCATTTCGGACGTGCCTTATCCTGAACATTGACCTTCTGGAGATAAGCATGCATTATTGGACGATTCCCTGCATAAAACGCCATATCTACGCCGACGCCTTGGTATCAGATCGGGCGAACCTTTGCCAGGTGCCACTGACTGTTTTAGCGTATGCGCTAGCCAGGTTCCTTCAACAAAGTGGCATTTGGTTAAATGCATGAGGCGTCTCGGCGATGAAAAGAAAACGCGATTTGACAACGAAAAACGTCATTGAGCACGGCTACTGACTGCTCTGACTGCACCAAGGCCCTTATAAGGTATGGTCATACGGGGATTTTTCCGGCACTTTTTCTTCACCATTGCAGTGACGTCACAAAGTTTCAGCCTGGCATCACCGCGCCGTCAGCGTCACCTTCGCGTCTGCTACACCGGCGCACCTACTAACAAATGCATCTGGTGATCGCCACAGGGCACTTCAAGAAGTACTGTGAGGAAATATGAAAGGGAATTTTCGTCACGCCTGTTGTAAAACAGCGAACATAGGCCTAGGAACCAGGGACCCATGTGCCATGGTACTCCCATTTGCTGAGGATGCCAAACATTGAGTCTGTGGCGATGTATTAAAGTTGACCAGCCTACATCTGCTTAAATGCAGGTTAGCAAACCTGCCCAAGGTCCAGCCACCGCCAAAGGAAGAACTGAGCGGCTCCGGGATCACCATCCGATCAGCCGCGTTGAACCTCAGCACTATACATGATAACGCGCTGGGTTGCACTGGTGTCCGATTGAGGCAGTTTGAAACGACGGAAGTGGTATGCTGCCTGGTAGAACGTAGGACATTGTAGACATTGCAGATTGCGTCAACTATGCCACGAAGCCTCCGGAGGTCGTGGCGCGTGGCGTTAATCAAGATCATATCTGTCACGCCATGCAGCCAATTTGTCGAACACGCGCATGACTCATAATTCGCAGTATTTTGCTAAAAAGATTCTTGCGCCCAGCATACACTCCATTGTGCAAACTTGACGAGAACCCAAAATAAACGGGGGGGGGGGGAGAGAACACAGCTAAAGATTTTTCAGCATAAATCCAGAGTTATGCGACATGATGACTAGTCTGAAACAACCCAAACGGCTATGTTATGGAACCGTCTATGCCTCAGACAGACACATAAGCGTGCAAGACAAAGCAGACACAACGACGCTCATTTAATCTCACTTTCGTATGCTCACATAACCAGAACGATGTTAACTTCGCGCTGTCCACCTGATGTCGCACCCTGTTTGGCTGCGCGCCTGGCCCCAGCCTGATTAAGCCATCTGAGGTGCAGATGGATGCGCGTCTTCACCAGCTTCCGACCCATCCGCTTGTCCAGCGCAGAACTTTCTCAGCAGAAGCTTTGTTGGGCGGTCCACGATGTCAATGTCTCGGTCTATGCCTCGGTCCATCACTAGCTGGAACACAATCTCCAAAGCCTCGACAACGCTCGTCCAGGCCGGCAACAGCACCATCAGACCACCCTGTCTAATCGTGTGTATCCAGCTGTCTGGTACACAGCTGGGTGGTATCTTTCGGGTCGACAGTCCCATTCTTGGATCGAGGTGCTTGCACTTGACCGCCAAGAAGCCCGTAACAAAGGCCAGCGTCTCGTGCTCGATGTGTTTGTCCTCGTCCATCTCGTCGCCGCAGCGGGGGTCCATTTTCGGTCCTCTCGCCGCCACCGCCATGGAGCTTTGCCTTTGCCCGACTCGTTGAGCCCGCCGTTCTCGTCCACTTTGTTCAGGACGGCCATTGGAGGCATCGCGGCTGCTTGCTGGTAGGCGGCCTCCACGTCGTCAGTATGCGCTGCCGCTTCCACCACAGCTGGATCTTGGATCTGTGACGCAACGAAACAGTCATTTTCGCGTACCTATCAGGCGCATTAATCAAACCCTTTTACAAGATCGCCAGTTTTGTTTTTCATTACGACAGCAAAACGTCTTGGACCAGGACACGCCCATTTTTTCGTTATCGCACGCTTGTTTTTATACACAACCACTTTTTGTGGTCCAGCGTGTCATAATCCGATCGGGTAAGAGAGACGGTCAACGGCCGACGAGTACTGCACCGTGTGCACCGTTCCGATGTCTCCCGCTCCTGCCCATAACCACGAATCTGTCTGGATGGACCCGTTTCATGGTCCCATTTCATTGCATCGGCTGCCCCAGGGGCTGGCGCCGCCATTACTGTTTTTCGAAGCAAAAATACACGAGAACGGCACGGCCCTCCAAGGCTCGAATCCCCCTCTCCGCTATATTCGTCTCTAGGCATAGCCGCAGTTTTTTACTACGATATTACTGTATGTAATCCCGGAGTTTGATGACCAGGCAAATAGCCTTTATTTGAAATATCAGACACTACCATGAACAGCAACACGAAGAGCCCAAAAGTGGTTCAAAAGTAACAAGACTCGCAAAAAGCCGAGTGAACATGTACGGTACGCATGTGAGAGAGCTGTTAAGGCACCAGTGCAAACCAATATTAGAAGCTCATTGATGCGCTAGGTACTGTACCTGTTAACGGTTGTGGGGTTTGTTGGTCAGTTCACAGTGCTTAGGTGTACTGTCAGTGGGGCTGGGGCTCGCTCGGGCAGACTTACTCTCCCCCCGTCGCAAACCCTGGCTACGTCCCTGACCCTCACCCCCTTCGCCCTTGTAGCTTGGATGGCTGTACCACTTGTGTGGTAGTCAGGCCCCACTTTGTAAACAAGATTATGGTCGGAAAATCTAGCCTGAAACTCGTATTGTAGTCTACAAACTGCACAGATCGGCATGGATCATGCAAGCATTAGTGACTGTGAATAAGGTTCAAATATTTCTGCATAAAACAGACGGGAATTTTCCTTTTAAGCACACACACCAATTCGGCGTGCCGGCGATATCCAGTCGCATAGAAGGAACTGCACTTGGTCGAAGGCTTAGTGTAACATTGGGTATGAGACTGGCCTTAACCATATTGTCAGGATCATAGTCATAATCTTGAAATTGATCAGATCAGATTACCGCATTCTTCGCATTTGTAGCGTTAGTCCAAGAGCAACGGTGCACTCATGTTTTCAGGACAGTTGGATCGTTTTTGAAAAAAGTCTTGATTGTGTCGTTTCACATTCTTGCAAGAGGCCACTTCACAGAATGGCATCTTGCTGCCAAAAAAACTGCCTTTGATGCTCACTTTTGCCCCATGCCCACACACCACTTCAAAATTCTCCCATCCGCGACATAACAGCACGTACTGAGGCCACTCAACAATACAAAGTTGATGCCACACTGCGTGATAATCACGATATCATATTTGATACATTACATTGGTATTACATGACCTTGACGGTAATAGACAAGACCAGCCACAGCATTTCTGCGTGAAGGCTGCTTTCCGCGCGACGCAGTCGACGTTGCCATGCAGCGCCGCAGCGCGAGCCATGGCGACTTTGTAGCGTCACCGCCTAACGTTAACCAGGCGCCAGCCCGACCAATTTTTCAAGCTGCGATGATGGCTCTTTGAACTGCGCTGACGAGCCCCGCACACAGCAGTCTCGCACTCACACGTTGTCGCAGAGCTCAGACAGGCCACGGGGCCTCGCTGTTCCCACTGAGGAGAAGGCATGGTGGTCAGCAGCCTGTTGTGACTGGCAGCGCGCTTTGGCGCTTTGGAGTGAAGGGTGTTGTAGCTAGCGTTGCGCTGTAGCAACGATGTCACTTTGTATAGTTTTGAGGGGGAACTGAGCCTCCCCCATACTGCTGACCTGCGCCCCTTCAATGCTCCTCTAATCCTCCGTCCATGTATGGAACAAAAAAGGAATACTCCGCCGATAAAATGCAAGAAACTTCCACTAACTGCTGGTAGACTAGGTAGCAACTAATGATATCAAACTTTTCAAACCATGTACTTTCCTGAAGTCACCTAGTGTGTGTGTTTTAAACAGGTCAGTTAACAGACGCTGGTAGGTTTTTCATCAGATAGACACAGGTGGTTCGGGGTAGAGACAAATGTGGACTGCGATAAGCGGCAGTTTTTAAAAGCACAGAATGGCCCGGGTAGAAATTGACTGAGTTTTCGTTCAGCAATGGCAAGCATATGTTTCACGCGATCGTGACTATGGTGTCATTTCATCGTGATTTTGATCATAAAACACGAACGGCAAGCTTCCTCACCGTCTTACACCAAAAGAACACCGGATGTATTTTATAGAAGGAGATGGCGCCATTATTCACGGTTTGTACAGATATGGTTTCGGCATCAGCGTTAGCTGCTGGACCACGGTTTATTTTCGCACAGCTCAGGCAAAAGAGTTGGTGAATTTTCTGCCATGCCTTGTGCGTTTGAAATGCAACATCTTGCTCAGCGTTTGCCGAATACTGGCAAACTGCTATAAATGAAAGCATCACTGGCAGCATCGATAAAAATTAAGCTATACATTATTTGTATGTACGTCTGAGACGCTCTTACCTGCCCAAGCGCGTTTAAAATAGCAGCGAGAGGTAGTTCAGTGGAGCCGAAAGTCAGTATAGGCATAACAACGAAAACGAAGGCGGGATTCCAGTCAGTAAATAAGCCTTGAGTCCTAGATGCATGAGATGGATCAATTCTTTCTTTAATGTAGTCGTATTGTTGCATGGCACCTTACATCAGCGACACTCCCGGCAGATGATTTCAGTGACGGACCTGAACTGGAGTGATGGAAGGAAGGCCGCGGCCGAACGGTCATTGTTCATCTCTGGCATGAATTCTGTGTCTATAATGCCAGCTTAGTACATTTATATCTGGATTACTGGACTGCTATGAGGGTTTCACCATGGTGGCTTATAGAACGATGACTTTTGGTTCAACATACGGCCGACCTTTGCATACATAATAGCTTGGCGTTCAAAGGACCCTGCATCCCTTGATTTTAATATTTAGAGAAGTCCGGCACCACCAAATGCTTAGAAGCCAAACGAGCGTCAGTGAAAATGACCAAACACAAATATTTGGTCGCAGAAATAACGTAGTACTAACATTTGTTTCTAAAAGGGCCCGTTCCGTGAGGTAGTAAATGCATTGGAACACGTCCGGCGGCAACCGAGTGCGATAATGCTGCCCTCCTTCGCGCCAGGCGTCAAATGCCTGACTACCTGTCTGCTTAAAATGACGCACTTCACTTCTATTCACATCAACTTTTTGTTCATTTAATTGCTGTCCAATTCGACTTCGATCCCTGTCTATCCTTATCTTCTTCAATACCCTTGATTTTTTTTAGTCGACTGTTCTATGTTTTGCTTAGTCCATGTCAGTTTACGTCTCTTTTGGATTTTTGTCTTTGGAATTTTTCCTTTTTGACTTGCATGCCCGTAAATGGTTATCCCCTTTGACTTTTCTTCTTTTAGACTCAACTTTTTTCATTTTCCTTTGGGTTCTTTTGACTCTGTCCGTTACTTTTTCTGATTCAACTTTTAGCTCTGTTGGCTTCTATTTCATTCGACTTTCTATTTCATTTGCGTTCGACTTTTCCACTCGACTTTTTCCATTACAATTTTGACCGGGAACTGTTTGGGGTATCTGCCTGCCGTTCAGACGGACTGCCACCAGGGGCCATTTAAGCCCGCTCGTGGCTGGTGCATTTAGCTTGTCCCGGATCGATGAAGCGCCGCCAGGATGCAAGAGGAAGCTAGAATAAGGAAGGAAGGTGGGGATGCTGCTTGTACCAATGTTCCACACTCATTGAACGAGGCGCTGCATTAAACACGCGCGAGACATGATACAAAATTCGTCCTTTCTCTTGCTTAAGCTGTGCGAAAATGAATAAGGGCTCCAGCAACTTATTATAGTGGCGGGCACTGCCATCATGAACACATAGAGTTGGCATTGCAACGGGTTTTAATGTTGGCCCACAGTCCAGTATATAAATCGTCCCTGTAACCCCGGTCCAACAGGCGCAGCTCCGGCCTCTTCTAAAAGCCGGGAAGATGCTGTAATATTGTGACGACACTCACTCATCAGCCCTCTCATACACCACATGTTCAAGCGTCGCTTAGGTTTTGTTCTCTCTCTCTCCCCCCCTCTCTCTCTCTCTCTCTCTCTCTCTCTCTCTCTCTCTCTCTCTCTCCTCTCTCTCCTCTCTCTCTCTCTCCTCTCTCTCTCTCTCTCTCTCTATCTACAACACAACTGATGGTGCTGATAGACTCCTGGTGGTCGTCTTGTTCACGTCAGGAG
>NW_023596746.1:34345160-34454464 GCF_011947565.3 Pollicipes pollicipes
AACAGTTACGCCGAATGGCTGTTGGAATAACGAAGCGTTAGCTCGTTACTGTACTTGTGCCAACTTTCCAATGCATTTAATCGGAACTAAACACGTCTAGCCTCTGCCAGCACATTATTCGCCTTGTGTAGCTCTTTCGCTTTTACTCGCTCACACGCTTTGTGCAGGCATTTCAGGCTTGCTAACTTAAATCAATCTTCACAGCTACGCGGCACAACTTAAGGTCAGAGGGCACATCACTTCAAAGAACACTAACTCAACATTTGTCTCTGGCGGCTGTCGGGGCGCGCACGCTGGCATTGGCCGCTGCCGTCGGCGGCCAGCGCGCGTCTCGCGCCGCCGGCCGCGCTCGCCGGCACGGACCGTCGATGCGGCGCCCCCGCAGTGGCCACGTCGACGTCCGAGCCGTCGGTCGTCGGAGCCGACGGGGCTCAGTGCGGGGACGCCTCGGCACCCGGCCGGCTGCCTGGACTGGCACCTACGGCGGAGCGGGACGCAGCCTGCCGCGCCTAGAGCACTCCGCGAGCTCGCAGGACGAGGTGCGTGTGCGTGTGTGTGCGCGCGCGCGCGTGTGTGTGAGTGTGTGTGCGTGCAGCTTCGTCGCCGCCTTTGACAGTGCTGCGTTGCGTGTCTTGCTGTTGGATCCAACGCACAGACACAGTTCAGTCTCTATCCGATGTTGCTAAGGTTTACAAACCTGCAGGTTTCTCTATGATCACGGCGACAGGTCTCGTCCCCGGTCGCGGTGCCCGTGTCGATTAAAATAGCTTCGAAGTTGACGTTTTCGGTCAGATTCCTGTAACGCACAGCCCTGTCCCCAACTGCTGGCTTGTGCACCCTCCAGCAAGCTAGGGCCGCTGGAGTCAGGCCTCATATTCAGTAACACTGGCCGGCAACAGGCTGCGTGGATGGTAGCGCCCGCCAATGATGATTGATGGCGCTGATTCGTGTGGAGGGACCCGGTCGGACTATTGATGTCCGTTACCTCCGTGGCGGCCGCCATTGTGCGAGCCCAATTATAAGTCGACCTGCTCATGGCCCCCTGTGGCGATGCCAGGCACAAACATGAAACGCGGCAATGCTATTGGCTGGACAATTACGTGTTTGGGGTTCATGATCTATGTGCTGTGCCTGATCCTCGTCATCCTCATGGCATTGCACAGCTTGAAGCAAGACTTTGAAAAGAAGGGGAGTATCGATCCTCAGCGCAAAATCGAAACGCCCTCTGATGATTTCCCTTGGGAATGCGTGCAAGATCCGCTGCAATAGCGTACGCCCAAAACGGCCACTCAACAGTACTTCGAGAAACGTTAAGATATCCTGAAGCGTTTGGCCAGTGCCAACAGTCACATTAGATATTCATACAAGTTTCCTGCTCCGAGTACGAAAAGGGTTGACTGGAAGCACGATTCCTTCGAGTTCGGAGAGCTCGCTACATTGAATTGGGACGGATGCGCGCGGATGTTGTGAACCGCAATGTTGATGGAACTGCCATCCGAGCTCTCCCAAACAATCGAGCGATGTTTTTCGCGCTGGCCTGCGAAACCTTCGTGTGGTGACGGCGCGAACAACTGAAGCCTTTGTGAACTGCGCATGCGCGTGCCCCTGGTATCTACACTTCATTGCACAATTTACTTAATGCATTTCTGTTACGACCAGAAAACATCAAATAATCGCGTGAACCCTCAAGGATGAGTAACAGGATGCAGAATAATATTCGCCAACGTATAAATACTGAACTAGGTATCGCGGAAGGCTTCATCGGCTTTCCCTGTGGAACTGAGATCAAATCTTGAAATATGCGCAGGTCACGTCCGTCTACGCTGCCGTCACCCCGCACCCTCACCGCCGTCGCTCCGGTCCCACGCTGCCGTCGCTCCGGTCCCACGCTGCCGTCGCTTCGGCACTCTTACCGCCGTCGCTCCGGTCCCACGCTGCCGTCGCTTCGGTACACCTACTGCCGTCGCTTCGGTACCCCTACTGCCGTCGCTCCGGTCCCACGCTGCCGTCGCTCCAGTCCCACGCTGCCGTCGCTCCGGTCCCACTGCTGCCGTCGCTTCGGTACCCCTACCGCCGTCGCTCCGGTCCCACGCTGCCGTCGCTCCGGTCCCACGCTGCCGTCGCTCCATTCCCACTGCTGCCGTCGCTTCGGTACCCCTACTGCCGTCACTCCGGTCCCACGCTACCGTCGCTTCGGCACTCTTACCGCCGTCGCTCCGGTCCCACGCTGCCGTCGCTCCGGTCCCACGCTGCCGTCGCTCCGGTCCCACTGCTGCCGTCGCTTCGGTACCCCTACCGCCGTCGCTCCGGTCCCACGCTGCCGTCGCTCCGGTCCCACCTGCCGCCTCCTCATTCCCACTGCTGCCGTCGCTTCGGTACCCCTACTGCCGTCACTCCGGTCCCACGCTACCGTCGCTTCGGCACTCTTACCGCCGTCGCTCCGGTCCCACGCTGCCGTCGCTCCGGTCCCACGCTGCCGTCGCTCCGGTCCCACTGCTGCCGTCGCTCCATTCCCACTGCTGCCGTCGCTTCGGTACCCCTACTGCCGTCGCTCCGGTCCCACGCTGCCGTCGCTTCGGTACCCCTACTGCCGTCACTCCGGTCCCACGCTACCGTCGCTTCGGCACTCTTACCGCCGTCGCTCCGGTCCCACGCTGCCGTCGCTTCGGTACCCTTACTGCCGTCGCTCCGGTCCCACGCTGCCGTCGCTTTTGTACCCCTACTGCCGTCGCTCCGGTCCCCCGCTGCCGTCGCTTCGGTACCCCTACTGCCGTCGCTCCGGTCCCTCGCTGCCGTCGCTTCGGTACCCCGACTGTCGTCGCTCCGGTCCCCCGCTGCCATCGCTTCGGTACCCCTACTGCCGTCGCTCCGGTTCCCCGCTGCCGTCGCTTCGGTACCCCTACTGCCATCGCTTCGGTACCCCTACTGCCGTTGCTCCGGTCCCACGCTGCCGTCGCTTCGGTACTCCTACTGCCGTTGCTCCGGTCCCACTGCTGCCGTCACTTCGGTAACCCCACTGCCGTCGCTTCGATACCTCTACTGCCGTCGCTCCGGTCCCATTGCTGCCGTCGCTTCGGTACCCCTATCGCCGTCGCTTCGATACCTCTACTGCCGTCGCACCGGTCCCACTGCTGCTGTCGTTTCGGTACCCTACTGCCGTCGCCCCGGTTCCTCTGGTACCGTCGCTCCGGCTTATCGGCTGCCGACCAGCATCCACCGGTCCGTTCCATGTTTTTCGATCCACTTCATGCATGGGGTTCAGTAACAGAAGGTCTTGAAGAGAATGCCGATTATAGGGGGTTGACATGGATGGGATCAGACAAGGGACCAGGACTTCGCAGTCGTATCATGTTCGCAAAGTTCCAAACATATCCGTCGGCATAGATCCTAACTACCACGCACCTGTGCCTATTCGCTGAAAAGGAAACACCGCCGTCTTCACCAACGCGTCATTTGTTCTTGCCACTAAAGCTCTGTTGGCAGAAACAACGGCTTAAACACGACGCGGAAGGTGGCGCTGCCGCGACACGTTCGGCCGGACTGCCAACTGATTTATGGATTTTA
Source organism: Pollicipes pollicipes (assembly GCF_011947565.3). Lineage (NCBI taxonomy): Eukaryota > Metazoa > Arthropoda > Thecostraca > Pollicipedomorpha > Pollicipedidae > Pollicipes > Pollicipes pollicipes. The sequence continues at coordinate 34,348,725 of NW_023596746.1, forward strand.
TCGCTCGCCCTTGGATGTCGCCAGTCAATACCCACCTGATATATCGGAGTGGGGCCGGCGGCGACCGCACCGACGTCAAGTACGCCCGCTTTCACACAGTAGATGGCGCAGCGACCAGGTGTACTCACAAGTCTGGTGTCATATCTATTATGTGTATGTGCTCAGATCTAGTTCAGATCGCAGTCTAAGTCAGGACTCTCGTGACTGACATGTACATAACACAAATACATCGTTAAGTGTCACGTGATCATCACTGCCCATTGAACGCCTGTTCGTTTGAGCCAGTTTCTGACACATTCATTAAATCTTTCATCATCTTTCATTCTTTATTAAATCAACATCAAGGTGAACTAGGCCGAAGGCTCTTTTAGGCCACATTTCAACTCCATCTGCAACAGCCGAGGTTGACTCTGATCCCCTTTACGCCAAATGCATGCATACCACGACCTCGCCTGAGCCGACTGACTTAATCTTATCGTTGTCCGAGACCGATCCCCGTAGGGGGTGTTAAATGAGTAGCTCGATTTAGCTCAGACTGTCTGCAGTTCGATTCACCGACGGCCGTTGTTTCGAGATAACATGAGAGCGGGCACCACCGGCCGCTCTCAGACGGGGCGCACGGGGCTGGCGCGTGTGGCCACGCGCACACACTCCAGCGGGGCGTCACGCTGACCCCGGTGTAACGCGTGAGTGCTGCTCCAAGTGGCCGTGGATCTGGTGCGGATCTGGTGTGGATCTGACCGTGGATCTGACCGTGGATCTGGTGCGGATCTGGTGCGGATCTGACCGTGGATCTGGTGCGCACGGCTCGGGCGACGGGACTGGGCGGACCAGACAGATGGCAGCGTGCGTCTCACGAGTGCAACATGTGTCTCATAAGTGCAACATGTGTCTCATAAGTGCAACATGTGTCTCATGAGTGCAACATGCGTCTTATGAGTGCAGCATATGTCTGCAAAATTAGTGCAACATGTGTTTCATGAGTGCAACATGTGTCTCAAGAGCGCAACAGTGCGTCTCAGGAGTGCAGCACGCGCCTCGTGAGTGCAGCATGCATCTCAGGGGGCAGTATGCAGCTCATGATTGCAGCATGCGTCTCATGAGTGCAGCATGCGTGTCATGTGATGATCTGGTGGTCATCTCACGGCTCGGTCACAACATTGTTGTTGGTTTAAGCTGTCATAACGAGCGTTGGGGCTTGCCAGAGCGTAAGCAGGGTTCTGTAACGTGCACGCTTGACCTATATCTTCCCCGAGGCTGAGTACAGCCGAGTGCAGGCCTGTGCAAGGGACGGACCGGCCTGACTCGGCCTGACCCGGCCTGACCCGGCCTAACCCGGCCTGAATCGGCCTGACTCGGCCTAACTCGGCCTGACTCGGCCGGAACCGGCCTGACTCGGCCTGACCCGGCCTGAGCCGGCCCACTCCCCCAGCGAACCCAGAACGGCCAGCTGTTCAGTTGGCGCCTGCCCCGACCGACCCAGTGCCTCAGCTGAAGGAACAAATCACGCTGCGAGCGGCCCATGAAAAGAGAACAGCGGAATTCAGCGAGAACAGCGGAAGATCGTCGGATGATTCCGAGAATTGTACGGACCCTTGCAGACAATACGGCTTGCTAATTTGACAGCTGAGGTCAAATAAGGTACGGTGCTTTCGGTACATAACATTCCAAACAGAAGCAGCGGCACGTGCGACCATGCACACGGTCAGTGGAGGACACCAAATGGAGCCAAAAGTGGCGCGACGGTGACTTTGCCAAACGGCACAGCTGATCAAAAGGCACAAAGCCAACGCTACTAAATCATGAGCCGGTATACGTGAGCAGCCGCTCAACACAGCTAATGGAGCATTTGCTTTTAGAGAGGTCATCACGTGTCCCGGGTCTACTGTAAGCGGTTTGACACCTGGTGTAGCAGGCCGGCTTCAGACACTGGTTCCTTGGGCGCCAAACTGTGGCTCTGGGTCGCCCTAGCGTGATCCCAGAGGATACCCGACTGCCTCCAGAGGCCGGGCCGCGGAGGCACACTGATAGATGCGTTAGTCTAAGTACCATTAACCTTACTGATGCACACAGCAGTCAAGAGGGCTGTGGAAGAGCGGAAGATCGTCAAACAGCCAAAAAGGACAAAGGCCTCCCTCGAAGATCGGAAGGAAAGAAAACGGGCAAAAGCCATGAAGGAATGGCAGCTAGAGAAGAATCCAAACTAAACTGGAAAGAAAGGTTCTGCGTAGCTCCAATGAAACAAACTCGACTGCCGGTTATGCGGGGGGGGGGGGGGGCGAGCGCAGATGACGTCTGTGTGATTAGGGCGCATTGCTTACGCACTGATAACAGGTGATCTACGCCTGAAACCATGGCTTTTTCAAACGCAGAGAACCGCAGGGGAGATCGGGTCTGTCTCCATTTCTATTCACATAATTTCGACGTACTCGCGATCTCAAATATTTGTCCGATTTTTGTTCCCTTATGCTGCATAAGCATTTGCGCATTTCAGAACAATTGAGCTGCGTCTGGCTTTAATGCCCGTGCCGATTCAGGGTACCAAGGAGATGTTTTGTGTGAAAATTTGTCCGTTGCATAGGCAATTTGTCACATATGAGGTTAGCCGTCTTGTGCTACTAGATTTGGATGGCGATCTTTACCTAATATTTGTCAAAACAATTCTGATCGAGCCCTAATATGCTCGATAGTGAAGAAGAATGACGTTAGCAGACTAGTAAAGTTGTTCATAGGAGATTTACGCTAAATGAGACCGTACAATATCTATGTAACATTCCAACGGTTGAATTTCTGCGCAATACATTATCTATGAATCAAAGATATGCCGCAATCGCTTAAAGCTGAACACAAAAACGATTTTTCCTAAATGCAAGAAAAAAAACAAGCGTGAAGTTTCCCATTCAAGTGGGAAAGGAGGGGAGGAAGTCGAACAGCTAACCCACCTTTGAGATGGGCGGATAAATCAATTTCGTCATGTATTGTCAGAGTTGGTTAAGCCATTGCTTCCTGCTCAGTACCCCACCTCAACTGCGACACTACACCCCTGAAGCAAACATCACTGCCAGAACGTACCATTATCGAAAAGGAAAGTTTGATAGCTTCTTGGTTGGCCGAAACACTCCAGATCACAATGCTGACAGACAGTTGGTCAACGTATTTAAGACCGCTTAAGATCACAACGCTGACCTCATCTGCACAGTAGCCCCCACGCTTCACTGACCCGCGAGTCGGTGAATAATCACGTGTGGATCACGCAGAACATTTCTCTATCGCCCTATTCAGATTCTTCTCGAGACAACGTCCTCTTACGCCCTTTATCTGCCTTCTTTTCCTTCGATCTCTGAAAGAGCACTGTGTCGTTTTGAACGGCTTCAGGGCCTACGCAGCCTTCGAGAGCTCTCTTACTGGGCGTCAGTATTGCTGACGCGCCCTTTCTTCGACCATTGCTTGCCGGCTTCCGCCGTCCGGTTTTTGGGAACGGTCGGTTGCTTACTGGGGTCAAGGCTATAATACCAACGTATAGCTACGATTTGGCGCTCCACGAGTTCATTTTCGAAGCCGGTCTGTTTCATCAAAGGATGGCGAACAGTTCCCAGCCGACCTGAGACGTGTGATAGTCTTTCTGGATACAACTCGATCTCTTGCATCACGTCACAAAACCTCTCGTTAAGCTCCGCCCCTCCCCCTCTCTCTCTCTCTCTCCTCTCTCCTCCTTCTCTCCTCTCTCCTCCTCTCTCTCCTCTCTCCCTCTCTCATCTTCTCTCTCTCTCTCTCTCTCTCTCTCTCCCTCTCTCTTTCTCTCCTGCCCTCTCGCTCGCCGCTCGCTCTCTTTTCCCATGGACCGATCGCAACGTGAACCGGAGTCTCAGAGAAAGCCGGGTACCACCGGTTCTGTCAGCTTGACACAGGTCGGTCCGGGTCCTCACCAGCCGAAGGGCTTCGTCGGTCTAAGTTTGCTGGCCGAGGGACTGGGCGGGGTTAGGTGGGCCAGCCTGGTGCGCGGGGACGAACTCAGCCTGTGGGAGATTTCCGAGTCGAATGAATGCGTTACAGCACCTCGCTTGCTGATCGGCTAAGTACGCGCACGGTAGTGCGTAGTAGGAGCAGTGCATGATACGACAGGCTTGGGTTGTCGGGCTCCAAGCTGGTAGTCCTTCCACTGAGGCTACCATTGGGGCTAGTTATCACCTTGACAACAGGCCCCAACATGACTGCTGACCACGTGACCCAACGGACATCTTTCGGACAGAGTGCACGCCACGAATCATGACATCCGCATTGATCACCACATGAAAAACGTCCTTCACTGCATCTAATTAAGCAGAAATGTCTCAACAAAGCGTCAAACAAAACTAACGCACGGATGAGAGCACTTGGGGAAATTAATGAAATCACACACAAGTTTAATACCTGCTGTCCTCATCCGTCTACACCGCGCACACGGACACCATTAATACAGGGGACATGTTACCAAGATAATGATGGTTAGATTATATTTTAATCTGTTCTTTCAATCGTGTTATACATTCTGCCACGGCCTATGGCACGTGACATGCGGCATCTAGCCTACCCAGGTACGGGACATATCGCCACACAAAACTCTTTATGCCGTGATATCCGGATGGCCATTGAATTTGGGCGCAGTACGATTTTTCTCAAATTCGCAAATGTGCATGCGGCATAGGGAACAAACAAAAAACCTTAATACCTTGGGTCGTAAATGCCACGGAGTTCTTTGATCAAAAAGGGCGACAGCTCGCCCCTGTTCCCCCTAGATGGGCTCGAGATTTCAGGATTGCATTTGAGAACTGTGAGCTCCAAATTTCCTAACTCTCTCTCCATAACTCCATATCTAATGTGCCCCATGGGCAAATGCCATTATATTATTATAAACGCATGCCATTGATATAAACATAAGTCACATTTCCTCTTAGCTGATCAAACTTATCCGATTTGTTTTATCATTGCATGCATCGTAAGTGTGAGCAGTCCAAATCCTGCGCAAAAACTAATTCAACGAAATTCCCACACTCATTTAGCGCGATAGTCCAATTCTTGGGTACAAATGCAGCCTTTAAGTGTTCGGACCTGGTCGAGACAAATTTTGTTGTTAAAGGCACTAAGTTGTGGCGTGCTATGCTCGTCAATATGAGGCTCTCAGTTTTACTAGTGGTTTTCTCTTAACGATGTTTTCATTTACAAAGCTCTTCCTTCATACGGGCTTAATTGGAGAGCAATAACACATGTTGGTAGTTACATTTTGAGCGTGACATTACTCCACAGTATCATGATTGAAGATCAAGTGCAAAATTGACAATATAAAAGTGCTGGGGTTCTGCTGGGATTGAAACAAATGAGAAGATTTAGACCTCCCTGCAGCAAGAAAATTCGAAGATATTCCGCTCGAACTAATCTATTCAACGGTTGACATCATGCAGACAACTGATAGGACTACTAAGTAACACGACCTATAACAGCAAACATTAAAACATCCCACATTCGTCACAGATGAGGATCATTCTGCAGCACGAAATTCGCAGCATTTAAGCTCAGTACACATTGTCAATGATTGTTGGGTTTCATACAGCATTGCGCAACATGATGCGTACATTGCGTTATTGGGTTAATATGAAACGATCATTAATATAGGTTCAGTCTAAAAATACAATCTCTCTTTTCAGACATGTTTTTCAACACTTCAATTCGTGGCTTTGATGGCATGGGTGGTACAATTGTGTATCCTCGGCATAAAGTCCTTTATTTCTTTCCCTCCATAAACTGCAGGCTTCTGCTCTCTCAGCCAAGTTGGTGGAGTCGGCAAGTTTAGTCCGTGACAGATGTCAGCGTGGACTCGTCACCACTGCCCGTCGCTGCGGACATATCCTCCGTATCTTCCTCTTCCTCTTCGTCGCTGTCTCCCTCCTCCCCTTCATCGTCGTCTCCCCCCTCCTCTGTGTCGTCCGGTGTGGTTGTGTCCTCTACAGTGTCGGCACCGCCGGTGGAACTCTCCCCGTCCGCCTGCTCCCCTCCACCGCCTGACGTCTCTCCCGCGTTCCCCTCCGCGTCCTCCGCGTCCTTCGCGTCACCGCCGAGCAGCGGCTCGCGCTCGTCGGCGTCGTCGCGTCGGCGCGGCCAGAGCGGCACCAGCCAGCCGGGGGCCGGCGACAGATGCCGGCCCGCCTCCAGCGCGTTCGCCACCGACGACTGAGCGTAGCGTGCGAGCACGGCCGTCAGTAACTTGAGCGCCGCCACGGCCAGCGCCGCCCGACCGGCCACGAACAGATACCAGGTGAAGAAACCGGGCACCCGCGAGCTGCAGCCGGCTGTGAAGATGGTCAGGTTCTGCGGCGGCGTGTAGGCCGGCATGGGCTCCGTCAGGTGCATCTGCCGACACCAGAACGGCGACGCCGGGTCGCAGCAGCTGAACGGCACCTCGGCGAAGCCCAGACGCAGTTTGGCCTCCAGCAGGTCGTGGTCCAGCTCCTGGTGACGCAGCTCGCCGTCGATCGCCGCCAGCACGAGCTCGGCGTGCTCCGCGCTGCCGTACTGGTCCATCGCGAATGACGCCTGCAGTGCGCTGTGGTCCTGGCGGCCGCGTGCGGCGAGCTCGTCGCGCAGCCGCACGCTGCTGAGGTAGCGGGCGATGTAAAGGCCGAGCGGATACCAGTCGATCACGAACCAGTCGGAGAAGCCGAGCGAGCCGCAGCACTGGTACCGGCTCTGCGTGCGGTCGATGTACTCCTTCAGCGGCGCCGAGTCGACGTAGCGCCACAGGGCGCGCGAGAAGCCGACGTGGTAGACGCCGCGGAAGGCGCGCAGCCGGGCCTCCAGCAGGATGGTGAGCGTGACGAGCAGCGCGGCCGTCGCCAGCTCCAGCAACACGTACAGCCGACCGAGCGGCAGCGCCGCGCGGCGCCGCGACTTCCCGCGCACGCGCACCGCCAGCACCCAGAAGAGGCCCAGCGCGCTGTCGAGGAGGACGGCGGCGCCGGCGGCCGTCAGCAGCTGCTGCTCGCGAGGCAGCGCGGTACCGCCGGGCAGCACGACGGCGTGTTCATTCAGCCGCGGGCGTAGGTAGGCGCAGAGCGCCAGCAACAGCAGGCCGGCCTGCGCGCCCAGCACGTTCAGCAGCAGCAGCAGCGTCAGTAGCGCCTGTCGGCAGCCCTCGGACACCGTCAGCGACGGGCAGCCGCGGCTGGCGGACGCCGCGGCCGACATCGCGATTGCAGCGCCGCCCCGGTAGACGGCGGCGAGGCTGCGAACTACGGGGCGGCGACACCGCCACGGCACGGAACAGCTGCTGAACGACCAGACGGAATCGTTAATGCAAGTTTTAACAAGCCCCTTGGGCAGGTACAAAGCTTAAAGCTTTTAAAAGCTGCTACTGAGCCTCATATGTGGATGACGTTTAGAAGCAGCATCTACTATGACTCGCAGGAATTGTGGGTCGGCTTTATGGATCCACTCAGGGCCACATAAGTACCAACTTAAGTACCCACTCAGTGCGACAGGTCTCACCACAAATGCCACTCAGTGCTTGATATTATTGAGCACGGCTCGTGCCTTGTGCATGTGAAGCACCTGCGTTGTCTTATTTCTCGACAGTGCATTGGTTAAAAAACCACACGGCTGTGGCAAACTGAGACGGAAGCACCACAAGACACGGTTCTCTCATCCGGGACCTTTTTGGGCTTCTGAATCACGTGGGACGCGCAGCTGGCGAAATCCAGTTCGCCTGTTCGTGTCCGTTTGATGCATGCAGATGCCACCGGCTCTTCCCTCAGGCGATGGTGTTATGCTTTTTACTGGCAAGTTTGAAGTCGGGCAAACTAACAGATGTTTCCTAGAGTTAACCATACAGTGTAAACGAAAACAAAATGGTCCTATATAAGTTCACAGTGGCCGTAAAACCAGCTAATTCCAATAAAGGTATGCACCAGTTTGATTGGCACAGTCATAGTTGTCAGCAATATATAGTCGATCCACATGGCACATGTTCAATTTGAGGATAGTCACAGTGTAAAGTCAACCACACATGAATAGGCTCGCCTCGCATGAAGAGGCTCGCCCGTCGGTTGCGTTTAGCAAAACAAGCATGTGTTAGCTGTTACCTGGAGCCGAATCCGTGGCGGGCATGCTTAGTAAATGCTGCAAAAGAATTCAGGTTTCCCTCTTTTACAACATTATCATACCCTCAGAAACACGCATCTAGAGATGAAGGTTCTAGGCAGGGCGGCAAATGTGCATTTTCTTGCGCGAAACGCCAAAATGATAAGCAAGTAAAATTTTTGAGTTAAAATATAAAGTGTCGAACATTATTGTTTTGTCTGTAACCGTGGGGCCCACCGCCATATGATAACACAATTATAAAGGCCAGCCTGGGGGTAGCTGAGCACTGCCCCGACGCTTGAGTTTCCAAGAACCAACTCGGAGCCTGAGACGGCACGGCACATAATGCAATCTCCGTACAGAGGCTGCATAGCATAACAGAGGAGCATAATGCCGTCCAGCCGTACGGAGCCCGGCTCACCGCTGCCGGGTATGGAGGGGTGCGGCGGAGGAGCTGCGGCACCGGCCGGCCGGGCTCGGCGTATTTCAGGGCGACCGCCGCGGCCGTTCCCGGTACTCTCCGGTCGGGCGGAGCCGCCGCGGATAACGTGATTAATTAGCTCTGATGCCGCCCTCATCAGGAATGCAGCGCGACCGCCGGCGCCGCCGCCCAGCTGATCAGCCGGGGTACGCCGCCGCCGTGAAGCCGAGCACGGCACGCGCGGGGTGGACCGGGTGCCGCGCCGCGCGGGGTAGACCGGGGTGCCGTGCCGCGTGGGGTGGACCAGGGTGCCGTGCCGCGCGGAGTGGGCCCGGGTGCCGCGCCGCGCGAGGTGGACCTGGGTGCCGCGCCGCGCGAGGCAGACCGGGGTGCCGCGCCGCGCGGCGTAGACCGGGGTGTCGCGCCGCGCGAGGTAGGCCGGGGTGCCGCGCCGCGCGGGGTGGGCCGGTGTGCTGCGCCGCGCGAGCTGGCTCGATAACAGCGGAAGAGCAGCGACCACTCGGAGGCTCTGATTGTGGATATAGCTATCGTTACTGGGCTGACTGAATCCGTATCGACAGTGAATGAGTGAGTGGGCAGTTTCATCTGACCAGCAAATTAATGTCCTGCTATGTTTGTGTATGAATGGGGAGGCTATTCCATCCCAGCGAGTTTTTTGCGGACTGCGGACAAGTGATCAGCAGCTGCTGCACGCAACTGCGTCGAAAATTGCCTAATTTTCATGCGGTTTGAGGGGCATTACGATGGCTAGCGCTGCTGACGGTGGCCAGTTGTTTTGGTGCAAAATGTAGATAAAGAAAATGTAATACTTTGTAGCGTAATATGCATGCAGATATCGCCAATAACCAGTCCTCGAGAACTGGCTAACTTATAAAAGGCTGGCTGGCGGAGCAGTGACACGTAGCTTTAGATAATGTGTGTGGAAACGTTCTGTGGTGTAATGATGGAAGTGCTGTATCCAAGGTAGCCGATGGAGGATTTCCGTCTGGCTTTCAGGTGTTGGATTACTTAGCGTTTATGGCCGGATCTATTTTCTTGGCTTCTCATCAGCACTCCTACTCTTCTTTCTGCCTGAAAGACGTGGCCCATACATGCCAGTGTTATAAACGCTAAAGTTTCCGTTGCACCGCCTTTCTGATTAGTTCGGAGCGTACTGTCTGAAATCAAATGGCAAATGAATTGAGGATGTTACATTTCACATGCTGCTTGCGAAGCGCTGTTGAATCATGCGCATTAAAAATTGCTCAATTTAGCCAAAAAGCAAGTAAACGATAGAAAACAATCAATTGGAAACGCACTGTCATATGGTGATTTGCTGTTTTCCTTATCCAGCAAAGCAAAACTTACTGTATCAAATTTGATATCCTTTGGCATAGTCCGACACCGCTTTTCATCGAATTTTTCAAACATTTCTTGTTCTATGAACTCATCCGGATCAGTCTGGGTATTCTGATTGCGAAAACAGGTTTCAAGGCTTATCCTTCAAGGTTTCAGCTATATCGTCTATAATTTGCTTTCGATCATACAATGTGTCTTCACTTCGCTGACATTCCAAAACGGCTAAGTCTTGTGGCTGTTAAACCCACCATTTTTCGCCAGCTGTTGGATGTTGCCGCCGTTCTGAGGTTAAGTATTGGTATCTCATAGAACAGCGAATCTTTTTATAACTGAATCTTCCGCGACTGATCTGCTTGCATACAACTTCAAAATCCTCGGAGGAATAAACAAGCAAGTACACAACTGAACACCGCTTTAGATCATCCTAATAAGAAATGGGTACAAACTTTCTCGCAGAAATGAAAAAATTGAGTTCCATTTTCCTCTCCCTTCTTTTGATTTGAAACGTTTCGGCGCATTGTTATCAGTGAACGATCTGCTCTGGATGACCTTATATGGCCTCTCATGGTCTGCATCGACCGTCCCGGTATTCAGAATTGAGCATACCCTCCGTCTGGCTTCAGCTAGTATTACTGATTGTTTTATCCCGATCATTTCACAACTTGAATTGAAACATGCTTTGAACAGATCCGTAATGACCCTTGGATATCTTAATGGTGCCTAGGTATCATATCAGCATCCTCGCACATGGAAAATGGACCATGGCGTTTGTGAATCCGCGGAAAGATCGCTGTTAGCCTTGCTCAAGTGCATTCGTTCGGAAAAGGTCACGTAGCGTGACGTGACCCAACCTGTGCTGGAAGTCACAAGGGCATCAATGGGCTTCCCAGTGTAAGGTTTCAATAATAGTCAAAAAATTTGGGCATGTACATCCACTCATTTTCATATTTTGTAGCCTTTGCCTATCTCAAGATTCACATGCTGCCAGAGCTTGGTGCACTCTTGTCATGTCTCTCGGCGAGATTTGTTGTCATTTTCACCTTGCTGACATTTACCTTGGCTGGTGTGAGAACCAAGATGTCAGCCACTCTAAGCTCTCTCCGGCGCGGTGAAGGCGGCACCGGAGACGGGTGCCGCGCAGACTGCTAAAATGTTCTCAAATCAGGAGCCTGAAAAGAAAAAGAAATAAGCCCTGCTTTGAAGAGATGCTGATTTTTAGTGGATATAAATGTTCAGATAATATCATACATGTCGCGTGTGCTTGCGGGACTCGCCCATAACCGCTATTAACGCCACTGCCTGTGCGCCGCCACGCCAGCCCGCAGAGGGCCGGTTTCCGTTCCGCTGAAAGCCTCGCTGCGGCGCGGGAGCCCGATGCCGCTGTTGTTCGGCTGCGCCGGCCGCCGTCCCTCAGCAGGGCGCCATCCTCCTGGGTCGGCCGCGCTGACGCTCACGAGCAGCGCGAGAGCTCGGCACCGCCGTTGTTCGGCCGCGTCGGCCCCATCCCTCAGCAGGGCGCCACCCACCTGGCACGGCGCGGCTGACGCTCACGAGCGGCGTGGGAGGCGGCGCGGCTCCTCGACACGGCCGTTTGTAAGCTGGCGACGACGCCGCTGAGTCCACCGATGGCGATCGACCGCGGTCTGCGGCGGCGGCGGCGGCGGCGGCGGCGGCGGCCCGGCCCGCGCCAGGGCTGGCCGCGCGCGGGGGATGCCCAATGAAGCGGTCAGCGGCACCGACCGACGCGGCTCGTTAGAGCCGACCGCTGCCGCTCGCCGGCGCCGACAGCGGCGGCGGCTTTGGAAGCCGAGCGGAGAGGGGTGGGGGGGGGGGGGGGGAGGGGGTCGGAGGCCGGCCAATGCAGGTCGAGGGCCGCTGTTAGGGCGCTGTTCCAAAGGCCGAGACCCGTGTTAGTTAAACATTGGTAATGTCAACTCGTGCATGATGGATGACTGCAAACCTTTCAGTATGGTATATAAACTGTTGTGTGTTGATGTGGATGTGTGGTTGCATGCATGCTTCGATACACTTATTGGTCTAAGCGCCTCTGTGTAAATGTACACGCGTTGCTGCTTATTTGTTTATACGCATGGCTGTTTATCTAAATGTAAATGTTAGCATTTATGTATAACTGAACGTGTACATGACTGGTGTGTTGATAAATCAACACTCGCATCTTCGAGATAAAACACACGTGTCGTCAATCGTCAACTTTTTGCACCATTCACGCTTGTGGTGGGTTCGGCGCTGCTGGCTTCGTTGGAAACATAGGACAAACGTCACAGAGCAAGGGCTCGGTCCGATCCGTGCTTTGTTCACATACGGCCACCTGTTGGCCAGGCTTATCAACCATTAATCGGCTTCCCGCGGCGCACGCGGCATCTGGCAAATTCGTCACAGGGCTAAGGTCGTGCCATATATGATGCTTCATTTAGAGTTCAAAAGTTGATTTATTTCTTTCAAGGTTTTAAGGGCCATCAGCCATTAATGGGTTGGCCATTAGCCCTATTAGAACCTTGTAAAGTACCAAGGGCGTAGTGGTTGTCTTGAATGCCTGCTGATACTGACATTGGCTTGCTTAACTTCTGTGAGTCACCGAGGGCGGGTCAGGCCGGAAGTCAGGGCTACGACGTGATTGCAGTCACAGGATGCTCATGCCTCGAGGACTCACACACACACACACACACACACACACCACACACACACACACACACACACACACACACACACACACACACACACACACACACACACACACACACACACACACACACACACACACACACACACACACACACACACACACCACACACACACACACACACACACACACACACACACACACACACACACACACACACACACACACACACACACACACACACACACACACACACACACACACACACACACACACACACCACACAACACACACACACACACACACACACACCTGCGGACAGTAGGCAACCCGGTGTCGAACAGTGAAACCTGCTTTTGCAGGGTAATCTAATTCCTGAAAGTAAGCTCAGTTTCTCCCTGACTCGCCAAGTGGAGAACTCCGACTGTTTTCTAACAAGTAGCTAGGAGAGTCATCTGTATTTGCTTATCCCAACCTAAAAAGAAGCAAGTCCTTAACAGTGGCATTCAACTCGCCACTCCAGAATCAAAACTTGTGTCGGATATGTGATGACGTCCTAGAAGACAAAGCGACCGGGGCGCGTTCGAGTGAGCGCTCACGGGGCCTTGCAGCGGCGGCCGACGACCCTAACCTGAGAGCGCACGACCACCCCGTGCGGTTCTGCATCTGGTTGGCGAATGCTCTGCAGTTTCGACTGTCTCACTGGCGGTCGTAAGCGGTGTTGGGCTGGTGTCGGCCGACACACATCGATAATCAATTCCGCGGTCTCGCCGGTGGTCCGGGGGCGCTTGGCGCCAAGCGAGTAGCCAGCCGCTGTATATGGGATGCATATCACGCCTCCGCGAAGAGTTAAGTCCGATCAGCCCTTTGCCCGCCAATGATAAGACTCTTGCTCCTAATTGAAATATATGGTGGTGAAATGCATGCCCTGAAGATATTGCACTCAATTTCGTTGACACTTAAAAAGCCAACTATCAAAACGTGGTATGAGCCGAGTCATACGGGTTCTGATGATGATGAGAGTGATGGTTGCGCTTGGGCACCAACCAAGTTTTCTCATGCTGCTGTTAGATTGCCGGCATTGTTGGATCAAATGCCGCCGAAGTGCTTAATATATGGGTTTAATGCAGAGGCGTTGCACAGAAGCGTGCCCGTGCATTGGCTGTCCGTAAATACGAGTCCGCACTACATGGTTATAGTGTTGCCAGAACGATCAAGCGAACCGCTCATTGTGTTCTGTTTTCAGCTAGATCGCTCCGGCGCCGGCGGTAGAATGCGGCGGCACGAACCGGCCGCGCCGGCGGCCCGCTAGTATGTCCGTCCTCCGCTGGGCGGCGCTGCTGTGCCTGGGCTGGCCGGCCGCCGGCTGCCCGCCGCTGCCGACAGGCCGGTGCTCCTGCCTGGAGCTGGGCGGCAGCGGCAGCAGCGGCGGCGGCGGCGACGACGCGCTCGTCGACTGCTACGCGGCCAGCATGACCGAGGTGCGGCACGTGCTGGCGCTGCTGCCGGGCTCAGTCGGCTCGCTGCGCCTCTCCCGCCTAAGGCCGCCCCCCGTGCTGCTGCCGGCGCGTGCCCTCGGAAACACGAACATAAGGGACCTGCGCATCGCACGCTCCGGCGTGCGCCGGCTGCACGAGGACTGCTTCACCGGCCTGGAGGCGTCGCTGCGCAGCGTGGCGCTGCCGCAGAACGGCCTGGGTCGCGTGCCTCGCGCCGCGCTGCAGCCGCTGCGGGCGCTGCGCCGGCTCGACCTGGAGGGTAACCTTATCCGCCGGCTGGAGGGCTACGAGCTGCACGGTCTCAGCCTGAGAACACTCGTGCTCAAGGGCAATGCGATCGGTGAGGTGGCCGAGCACGCGTTCGCCGGGCTCGAGGACACGCTGATTGAGCTGAATCTGGCGCACAACCGGCTGGCGGTGGTGCCGTGGCGCGCGTTGCGCCAGCTCAAGGTTGTGCGCGAGCTGAGCCTGACGCGCAACCAGATCTCGGCTGTGGCCGGCAATGGTCGCTGGCGGCTAGAATTGCTTCAGACGCTCGACCTCGGCCACAACCGGCTGCGCACGCTGCCGGCGGCTAGCTTCGCCGCCTTCCCGGCGCTGCGGCGGCTCTCGCTGCACCGGAACGGCGTGGCGACGGCGGACGGCGCGGCGCTGGCCGGCGTCGGCCTCCTGCAGACGCTCGACCTCAGCTCCAACCGGCTGCTGGAGCTGGACGGCCGCCTGCTGCAGTCCTGCCCTCGGCTCCGTGTGCTCGACCTCAGTGGCAACCACCTGCACCTGCTGCCGGCCGGCCTGCTCGCCGCGCAAAGCCAGCTCCGCGAACTCTTCCTGTCCGACAACAGCCTGATCGAACTGACTGAGGACATGTTTGCCAACGCCTCGAAGCTTTCCGTGCTGCACCTGCAGAACAACGACATCGAGTTTGTCGGCGGTACGTCGTTCTCGACGCTCGGCGAACTGTCTCAGCTGCATTTGAGCGGGAACCGCATCGCTAAGCTCGACGATCGAGTTTTTGCCGCGAACAGAAAGCTTGCCATGCTCAGCCTGGACAATAATCTTATCGTCGATCTAGCCGAAGGCGTTTTCTCGCAGCTGACCAAACTGTCATCTCTCAGGCTGCAAAACAATAGGATAAAGAACATTCGGACAGAAGATTTCGCATCGTTGTCAAGCTTGGAAGAACTGCATATGCAGGAGAACAACATTGTCCGAGTGGAGCCGTCGTCTCTTGTCAAACTGCATAACCTACAGCACCTTGACCTGCGGAGAAATCGCCTAAGCAGCCTGGAAATTTTCTTCAGCCAGGCACCCACGAACTTAATCTCTCTCCAGGTGGACAGCAACCAACTGACAACAATTTCGAAGCACTCCATGAGGCACCTGCTGTCGTTGGAAATTCTTCGGCTGAACAATAACGGCATCTCGCATATATCCCCCGGAGCTTTCGCGGATTTGTCGAACGTGCGTAAACTTTACCTGCAAGACAACCTGATCCGGTACATCGCCAACGGCACATTCGTTGGCTGCAGGCGGCTCAACGTCCTCGATCTGAGCAACAACAACTTAAGTGCGATCGATAGTCCGATGCTCCTGGGACTCACCAGGCTCGAGAGCCTTAAACTCGCCGACAATAACATAGCCGACATTCGTGCTCGCTCTTTTCAAAGCTGCCAATACCTGACAGAGCTTGACATAAGCGGCAACCCAGTGGGCAAGTTACGGCGAGTGATGTTTGAGAACGCTCCGGCCATGAAGCGGCTCGTCCTGCGGCGCTGCACAATAGTCAGCATAGAGCAGGGAACCTTCCATAAACTTTCACTTCTGAAGGAGCTTGACCTACGGGAAAACGTGCTGCATCGCGTGGGGCCTGACCTTGGTTGGCCGTCTGGCCTGGAGCGATTGTTTGTGTCGCTGAACAGGGTTGGCGATGTGGATGTGAACAATCAGGTTGGCTTACCTGAACTTGTTGTGCTGGAAATGGAGGCCATGAACATTCGCAGTGTATCAGAAAACATGGTGCCGTCCGAGTGTCAGATGAAGGTGCTCAAGCTAGGTCTTAACGAGATATCGTCTCTAAATAGCTCACTTTTGATGCGCCTCATGCAGCTCCAGGAACTACATCTAAACTCAAACCTAATCCAAACCGTCTCTTTCCCCCGCCTGCCCAGTTTGAGAGTGCTGAATTTAAGCGGTAATCAGCTGTCTCGGATCACAGACTCGACAGTTTACGGCCTGGCGGGTCTGCGGGTGCTGGACCTCTCCCACAACCAGGTCTCCCACATCTTAGGACGCCCGTTCGCCGCCGTCCCCCGCCTGCACACCCTGCGGCTGCAGCACAACCGGCTGCGGCAGCTGCCGGCCGGTGGCCTGACCCACGCGTCCCTGCTCACTCTCGACCTGGCGCACAACCGGCTGGAGCACGTGCCACCCGCGGTCACCGACGGCGCTCTGCCCGCGCTGCTCACCCTTAATCTGACCGGCAACCCGCTGCACGAGCTGCTGCGCGAGCGGCAGCGGCGCGACGCGCGCGCGCCGGCGCTGCGCGAGCTGCACGCGTGCCACACGGAGCTGACCAGCGTGGCCTCGCATGACCTCACCGGCTTCGGGGGCCTGCGCGTGCTGCGCCTCTGCCACGCCAGGATCTCGCGCGTCGCGCCGGGCGCGTTCGGCGCGCTCGGCCGGCTGGTCAGCCTGGACCTGGGCCATAACGACCTGGAGGCGCTACCCAGCGAGCGTCTGCGCGGCCTGCAGGCGCTGCGCTCGCTCAACCTGACGCACAACGCGCTGCGGCGCGTCGAGCGGCTGCCGGCTGACCTGCGCCGGCTGCAGCGACTCGATCTGTCGCGAAACACGCTGACTGAGCTGCGCGCCGGCCCGCTGGCCGCGCTCACGGCGCTGCGCGACCTGCACCTCGGCCGCAACTGGCTGCAGCGGCTGGAGGCGCGCAGCCTGGACGGCCTCCTGCAGCTGCGCCGGCTGGAACTGGGCGACAACGGGCTGGAGACGCTGCCGCCGCGCCTGCTGTCCGGCGTCGAGGCCACGCTGCGCGCCGTCGATCTGACAGGTCAGTCGGGTCACCATGACAGTCTGACATGTCAGTCCGGGTGGTGATCCCCACCTGGCAGTTAAGTTGGATTACCGTATCAACCAAGAGCGTTACGACATCGACATCGGAAGTTACATTGGTCATCGGTGTAGGGCCATGAATCAGCTAGGATATGTAATTACCATTAGAGGTCATGCAGGGATTAACGGGCGTCATTGATTTAGTGGTGTACAATCATCGGCGAAGCAATCAGCATATGGAATATCAGGACGGAGTTCTACCGTGCACAGTTTCCAGCTTTTCAAACTTCATTTGAAATTGCAGTTTGCATGAGCTGGCATTTGAAATCAAAGCTGTTAGTGATATTAGTTGTTCGCTGTGTGAAATCACTTCCAAAACGCCTTGATACCGTGCCTATATGATGGACTTTCTCAAGCACGCTGGTTAGATTTTTTTAACTGCAGCCAATACAACATACATGGTTTTGTTCAGCGGACTGAAACGCCATGAATGCAAGATATCGTTAAAGATCTTGCATATCTAAGAGGTATACGACACAAAGACACGCACACACACACACACAATATATATATATATATATATATATATATATATGTGCCTTTTGAAGAGAAGTCTGGATGAAAATTCCCGAAAGAACTAAGCGACGAAAATATAATACCCATTCTTGACGTCACTGTTTTTGGACAAGGACCGCGATTTAGGACGGCTGTATGCCGAAAGGAGACCAACAACGGATGGTGTTTAAACGCTGAAAATGAGTGTCCTTGACGCTACAAAATTAGCGTCATGGGGTCATTCCTTAGACGTGCATTTGAGCATTGCTCTGATTGGGCAGCACTGCATCGGGAATTACTACGAATCAGACAGATTTTGGTGAAACACAGATTTTTAAATTTCGACGTTGAAAACGAGATGCAACGATACTTGACAAGACAGTTCGGCGACGAACCACAACAAAACAAACAAACAACCGTCCAACTGCATTTTTAAATCTTCAAATAAAAAATCAAAATCGAATCAAATTTCACATCTGGCTACAAACACGACAAAAAACTCTACGGAAATCATCTCGTGACTTGTAAAACGCCAAAACGACAACAAAAAATTGCTTTCTTATCACAATTGGAAAATCTCTGAGTTTTCTTATGAGTAACAGCCCAGACAAACCCGAAAACTAAAATACACCAATGTAGTGCATCAATTCAAATGCCGCATTGAAAGCTGCAAACTTCGTTCCATACACTACATCGGTGTAACCACAGCGACACTCTCACAACGCCTGACGACTGCACTTACGTGACCGGACACCTCTGGAGCACATGCGACACGGAACATGACAGGACATTGGCACAACATTGGAAGGACAGCGCTGGTATTCTTCGGACGTGCAATGACGGGAGACGCCTTCAAATTTAGGAAAGTATGTTAATAAACAAACTCTCTTCAGCCCTAAACATACAAATTCTTGCACAGCACTGGAGTTAGTAGGTGATGGCATCTCATATATATATATATATATATATATATATATATATATATATGGATGGGGAGATATATACACATACGTACACATATATGTACAGATATATAAAAATATGCACATATACATATATAAGCATACATACGTATATATCCAGACATCCCTACCTACAAGTTCTTCGCGCAGCACATCCCAGCCTTTCAGCTGTCCACTGGACTCATGTAAGTAAGGTATGCGTAGTAAGCCGGTTAGTTCGGTCAGAACTTCTGCTTACACATCGTCGAGAGAGCTGTTACAGGATTTAACACAATTCTGCAGCGTTTTAGCATAAATTGAAATTATTAGCTCACGGGCAGTATACAAGTGAATATTTTGAACATTCGCTGTGCCAAGTGGTCTGTGTTGCAGGTGTACTGATATTGTCACGAGCCACTATCGCTAACAGAACTGCCAGGCCAGCCTGCAGCCAATGCAGTCGCGTGCTTCCATGAGTGTCTGGATCCCTTCCTCCCGGGGGGCTGCCCGTTGTCACTGCCGAAAGGCAGCCGGCTGGTATTATGCTGGTGACGCCGATGCCCTGTCGTGCTGCGCCCCTCCCCCACCCCATCGCTTCTCCCTCATACCTCTCCGTCTTCAGCGGCGACGAACCTGGTCGTGTCGACTGTGCCGGCTGTGCTCAGCCATCGACAGGCTGCACAGCCGGTCTCCCAGGGAACGAGGCTGTGCTCAGCCATCGACAGGCTGCACAGCCAGTCTCCCAGGGAACGAAGCTGTGCTCAGCCATCGACAGGCTGCACAGCCGGTCTCACCGGGGAACGAGGCTGTGCTCAGGTGGCCCTCGTGGCCAGCCTGTACAGCCAGTCCTCGGGGCACGAGGCTGTGCTCAGGTGGCCCTCGTGGCCAGCCTGTACAGCCAGTCCTCGGGGCACGAGGCTGTGCTCAGGTGGCCCTCGTGGCCAGCCTGTACGGCCGGTTCCCGGGGCACGATCACCTGAAATATTCACACGCACCGCTCGCTGGGCTCTGGATATTTCATGCAGCGGTCCCAAAGGTGAAGCTGCTAGACGATTTGCTCGAATGCCGTTACGAACAAAGGGCTTTTAAATCATTTCGTGGAAGTATCGTAGTACAATACTGGCAATGACATTGTCGCACATTTGCAGCTTTAATGATGATGATGGTGATTAGATGACAAAATTTGTTTAAGGAGATATTACATAAAGAAGAGAGATAGAGAGAGAGAGAGAGAGAGAGAGAGAGAGATAGAGAGAGAGAGAGAGAGAGAGGAGAGAGAAGAGGAGGAGAGAGAGAGAGGAGAGAGGAGAGAGAGAAGAGAGAGAGAGAGAGAGAGAGAGGAGAGAGAGAGAGAGGAGAGAGAGAGAGAGAGAGAGAGAGAGAGAGAGAGAGAGAGAGAGAGAGAGAGAGAGAGAAGAGAGAGAGAGAGCGAGAGAGAGGGAATAGAGAACAAAATATAAAGTATGAGATGATGAGAAAAGAACCAGAGAACAAGACAGTTAGCACAAAAAAGAGATAGTGATGTCTTGATGTGATTAATAAGTGCAACATTTTCATAGCAGAATGAGGGGACACTTGCTTCTAGGGCTCCCTCAAAGGCGCCGCTGATTACAGGTCATATGGCCCACCACATAGAGATGTGGTTCCAATCCCCTGGGCGTGCCCCTAGCCCTAACCACGATCCTAAGCCTAAGAGGGCCTAACCCTACCGACATAGCAGAGCGATTCTAGCTCAGTGGACCTTTTCGCGACGAGATGCTCAACGTACCACGGCATTACCGAGCCAAGGCTGCTTCTGCTTCAGCCCGGCTCCTCTGGACGGCGTCCAAGAAACCATCATCCGAGTCACACAAACGCGACATCGCTGGCACGGGCCCACATGCTTGCCACGCGCTGGTCAATACGCCCCATGCTGTACCCACCAGCTGAGCAACAGGGACGCTGATTGGTCTGCTGTCGCAGTCTTGAGCGGCTGGCTCGCCTCTGGGACAACGCAGGACTGACAACGCAGCGCCCTTATTGTGACAGATGGCATCACGGCCGAGCTATCGACAACACCTGTTCGCATTCTGGCGCAGTGCAATCTTCTGAGAGCTGATGCATCGGAGTACCGCCAACTGTTGTGCATGGCTCGTCTAAATTGAGCTTGCTGGCACAGCTAGGCGCCTGCGCGCAGATGCTGCGCCGCAGTGCTTGTGTGCGATACGGAACAGCGCGGGCCTGGGGGCTTGACGTCCACCCCGGCTTGTGGGAGCGAGGTGACCTGTGGAAAGGTCAGCGGAGTGCAGACGGAGCTTCGACGGCTCAACCCTAATGCTATCGGGGATCTTATTGCGAACGTTCTCGAAGTCGGCCTGGCGAGGCTTTTACTCTCTCGGACGCCGCCCGCACCTCGGTCAAATTATCCTTCTAGCATATAGCCATAGTTGTCCAGGTTCTACGGAGCTTTGTTTATGCTTAGTGGTTTCGAATGAGCTCGGACTTGAATAATATCTTAAAACCTATGAAATGGAAATATGGGCTTAGTATGTGTGGCAAGACAGTATCAGGTAGAAGTGAAAAATTCACATGAAATATGGGGAAAGGAGTAACACAATCCCCCTCATAGGGCGCTGCTTTACACCAAGTCAGCAATTCTAGGACACTGCTCTAGATAGTGCTGGGCTTATAACATAAAAGGTTATGGCAGGCAATCCAACTCGAGTTTTGAGCTATTATTCATGTTAAGAGAAGTATCAAGGAGCCCTTGTTGCACTCTGGTGCACGCTAATACCTCCCAATAACACCCTCAAGGCCATTGCATCAATCCCTAAATGAGTTAAGATTTTTATCGCCGCCTCTCGCAAAGGCGCGTGTGTACTCTCGGAGCGGCGCTGGCACTCCATGGTGTACAGAGCGGTGCTCACGGCAGGGATCTACTCTGCAGTACTTACAATTTTATTGTTATTAGATCGCATGTACCTACATGCTGTATATGCCTGGGGGAGCGGTTGATTAGAAAATATTTGCATACTACTTCACCAAAACATGTTGGCAATTGGCAATTCACCAAAACATGGGGCAAATTACCCCCCCCCCCACGAGGGATTTTCCAGAGTGGTTTCCAAACTGCGCGGGGTAGCCGCACCAACTTTTGCATAGCTATAGATAACTGAATAGTAGATTGAGTGGTATCAACAAATTGGATGTACCTTATAAGGTCACCGGCCTACGGCAGGTCAAAGTCAGGCCATGGATTCAGCGAAGTCAATTTCAAGAGAATCATTCAATCTGACAGAACAACGGAGTGTTAGACGATGCCATACGTCTCTGAGATGCTTTCTTAGGTGACAAAAAATAAGATGACCAAATTCCATTGACCTAGGGTCAGATATGAAAGTCAGACCAAGACCAATATCAACCTGTTGTATTATTGTAGGACTTGCTTTGTGGGGTAGTTTCTGGTGCTCATTTCGAAATCAATTGATGACAGAAACCGCAGTAGACATCTTCCATGGACTTCTTTTAGGTCAGAATAGGTCACTGACCCAACATGACCCAGGTGAGCATTTCGTTTTTAGGAACATAGTGTCCAGCTTATTCTTTGTCGCTTATTCAAATGCAAAACTCAAAGCAGTCTTGTATGATTTTGGTCACCATTGCCCTTTAAAGGTCAAACAAGGCCACTGACCTTGAATGATAATATGTGTTACTTAGAAGGGGCATCTAGGTTCTGAGGACGCTTTGGAGACTAACCTGAAATTTAGTCGTGTTTAACCTTATTTAGCCCGAAGGTCATGACCTGGGAGGCTCAAACTTTGACTTAAGTCAGCTCACGTGCAGATCAATGCACCCTGTGAATTTAGTGTCTCTAGTTTGCTTAGTTCCTGAGATCTCAGGAGGTCAAATTGACCCCCACCCGAGCGAAGGGTATCCAGGACCATCCGGGCGCGTGCTAATGGGTTGAGCCACAATGGAATACACGCCGAAGTAGAATGCAAATAAAATGTTTGCATAATTTGCCAAACAAATATGTGAGCTTGTTAGTCGTGTTAAAAGGAAGCAGCAATTAACAAGGAAAATACTGAGTACTGGGATAATTCTCTTTTCAAACAGTTCAGCAGAAAACATACAGGAATATGAATCAAGTGAAGTACACTGCTCGAATCAATTCAGCCCGTTGAAGTGTGAACTAATTGAAATGCCATGCTGGTATTAATGTTCCAATTTGTGGCCCACATTTCCAGTCAGGTCAAGCATCGCCAAATTAAGGCCACATTTGAAGTCAGACCAATCAAACATAACCAGACCCAATGCATACGCAGACAAAGCGGTGCTGCTTATAGGGGTCGATAGAGCGGCCGGGCCCCACAAAGCCAGCAGCAAAGCCGGTCTCGCGAACGGACAGTCCCACCAGTCGTACCGCAGCGGCAGGCCTAATCAGGGCCAGATCAGCTACCAGTCTTACTAGAGCCTGTGCGGCCGCCGGTCCGGCTCGAACCGGCGCAACAGCCGGTCTGACTGTCAGGCCGGTCCGGCTCGAGCCAGTGCAACCGCTGGTCTGACTGTCAGGCCGGTCCGGCTCGAGCCAGTGCAACGGCTGGTCTGACTGTCAGGCCGGTCCGGCTCGAGCCAGTGCAACGGCTGGTCTGACTGTCAGGCCGGTCCGGCTCGAGCCAGTGCAACGGCCGGTCTGACTGTCAGGCCGGTCCGGCTCGAGCCAGTGCAACGGCTGGTCTGACTGTCAGGGGGTGAAAAAAGGGGTCAGGGGTGTCAGGGGTCAAACCAGTGCCTTTTCCGTCAGTGATAAGATTTGGAACCGTCTGAATTGTCGCCTGGAGCCAAGTTTTTAAGAAATAGTCGCAATTCAAATCGAAATGCGATGCACCATAAAAGCAAAGACGAATGAGATGCAATGCGGCGTAACTATCAAACGTTTTCGGTTCAGGGGTCGCTTTGCACTTGAGCATCGTTTGCTGGCCATCAAACATTAAATGATGATTGAGAGTTAACCGGAAAAATTACTTACTTATACTTATTACTTACTTTCTTATTACTTGCGGCATACTTAGCACAACCAGCCTAGAAGCGCGTAGCTTCCTATTCAGCCTGGGGGGTGGTGGCATGCCCCTCTGCCTGCACTACTGGGCATGTGCCCCTTGTGCCCGCGCACTGTCCTGCTACTTTTTGCCCCTACCCCGTCTGCGCCACTGCCTGCTCGCCTTGACCCTCGCTGGCATCGTGTGGCTGGCTCAATCATTACGTCGGACCGGTGTAAACTGAAGGCTTTTGCCTTTGAACTGCCGCCGAACCGAAGCGCACTCTGCAGTAAGGTCACGTCCAAAACCCATCACCAGCAGGCCGGAGAGCACGGCGATGATTTGGCCACGAGTGGAACAGCCTGCTGCAGTTGATATTTTCGCCGGTCATTATTGGGGTTGGGAAACCACTGGGAGCCGCACTGAGTACATCCAAAGCGGCTCCGTGCGGCTAAGGCTGCAAAGCGGCCATGGCATGCAAACCTGTACTCCGTTCCAATAATCTTAGCCAGGTGACGTTGTCGATCGCTAGTGATGTCGGAAGAGCCATGGAATGAGCTCCAACTTCCTCACTGCAGCGCATGTCACGTGTCAGGAGAGATGGGAACTTGTCTCCTGTGACGACCTTTAATGCGCTTCTCCAGACGGCTCCTCGAAAACCAACCGGAACTGTCAGACCCATCGCCGTCTTGAACACGCCCTTCCAATAGCAGACGTCCAGCCAAGAGAGCCCCTGATGGCGAGATGCCACTCAACTTCCAGGGATGGAAAATCTTGGCGCGTAATGAGCTTGCACCCCGATGTGTTCTGACGCTAGCAGAGCTGAGCGAAGCTCATGCGACAGGTGATGAGCGACAGATTAAGACACAGACTCAGTCGTTTTCCTTCTTGAAGCTTTTCAAAAATTCTGAGGCTACAAAACTTCCTAAAAAGAGGAGAAGGAGGAATCGAACTTGAAGGTGTATTGTCCCCAGAAGACAGGTGAAGCATCGGCGGCGCCCCCGGCGAGGGTCAGCTGACCCGCCGCCCGCGTCGCCGCCAGGGAACCGGTTCCACTGCAGCTGCGCCCTGAGGTACCTCGGCTCCTGGCTGCAGCGGCACCCGCGGCTGCTGGTCAGCGCGAACGTCAGCTGCTGGACGCCCGAGCAGCTGCGCGGTCAGCAGCTGACGGCCGGCTCAGCCTTCTTCTGCCCGCACTCGCCCGTGCAGAAGGTCGCCGTTCAGGTGGGTGCGTCCTCCCGCCGGCCGGCGCGCGCTCTGACAGCTGTTTGGATGCGTTACGTGCTTTTTCTCTGATAAATTTGGCCCCAGCATTTGGATTGGATGGATTTCTGGGACCAGAGCCACGCTAGGGCACACGCTAAGCGGGGTTTATTTAGTGAACCCTGACCCCACCATCAGGTCATGATATTCCAGCTCAACGGCAAAATTTCGTGCCGACAGTTTAACATGCCGTGATTCCCGCCACAGTCCACCCCGCCCGCCGACCTTGTTTAGCCTTAAGCGTGTGACTACTGCCACCGGCCGCACGCCATCCCAGCCAAGGGCAAATAGCGAGCGAAGAAGGGACTCGAACCCCCCTGCCAAGAGCAGGCTGAGAGGCGGGGCTCTTGCGATGGAGCCGCGGGGCGGAATCAGTCGCATTAGCGTCTTTGCCCGCCGGATTGGAACAGGCGAGTACTAATCGCATCTTGGTGCAGAGCCCAACGCAGACCAGTTGCATGGCTCCTGTTAACAGTATGTGAGCAAACCCTATACCGGCACAGAGTTTTCTCAAAGCCTGAACAACAGTGAAAGAGATGATCGCTCCTTGTTTGCCCCGGCAACCTGAAGTTATGGCCTGGGCGACGGAATGGCCTTGGCCTTGTCTCTAAATGACAAGCAAAAAGCTACGTTAATCTGGCTTATGCCATCCGGCGTCAAGCAAGGGACATGGAAAGCTACGTTATGTTCACCGGCTAATTTTATCTGAATGCAAAGGCAAGTAAATTAAACACAGTAGGCTCACATAGTCATGCATTCAATACCAGCAGGCATGTTCATGCGACGCGATACATATATACATATGCATAAACATATACATATATACGATACATGTATACATAAACGTATATAAATATACACATATACGATGTATAGATAAGATATAGTGCGAATGCCTGGAGCACTCCATTGCCGTGAGAGGTTCCTCCTTTGGTTCAGCTGGTGCATCAGGCCGACATGATTGCCACAGCAGGATGTTAGTCCGGAAAAGTCCTGACTAGAAACAACTGGATTCCTAAACAAATTGGGAACGACAGCACGTTTTTGTAGAATTCTGCGTGGAAAACCTGTGAGAAGCATGGAAACCTTTATGTTTGCGATTACACTGGTAAAATGTCCCAGTCCTGATCTCTGATTATATTGGCTTGTGTTGTGTAATGAATCGAACGTTCCCACACGTTGTTACCACTTCCCCTGATGCTCAAGCACAGCCGTAGCCTGACGAGCCGTCGTCCGCGCCACAGGACATCCAGCCGCACTCGGTGGTGGTATCGTGGCAGGCCGACCCCGAAGCCGGCATTCTCGGCTTCCGCGTGCTGCACCAGCGGGCGGCCGAGCCGACGGCCGGCCGCGGCGCCGGCCCGCTGCTCGCCTCCGCGCCGTTCGCTCCGGAGCGGCGCACCCACCGGCTGGCGCCGCTCGCCGCCGATACCCTGTACCGGGTGTGCGTGGCGCCGATCGGGCGCTGGCTGCGCGCCGAGGGCCGCGCCCGAGCCGCGCCGCCGGCCGCGCGCCAGCCGCCCGACTGGCGCTGCTCGCACGTGCGCACGCTGGAG
The DNA here is from genome assembly GCF_011947565.3 of Pollicipes pollicipes. NCBI lineage: Eukaryota > Metazoa > Arthropoda > Thecostraca > Pollicipedomorpha > Pollicipedidae > Pollicipes > Pollicipes pollicipes. The sequence goes on from NW_023596746.1 coordinate 34,375,153, forward strand.
CGCACCGAGCGGCTGCCGCTGCTGGCGTCCCGGCCCGGTCTGGTGGTGGGCGGCGCGCTGGCGGCGCTGGTGGTGTTGGTGCTGTGCGGCGCGGCGCTGCGGCCCGCTGCCAAGGCGCGCCGTCCGGCGGAGGAGCCACCGCCTTGGACGGCTGGTCGGGAGGTGGCGGCGCCGGCCGGGACGACGGCGGACCGCGCGCGGAACGGCTGGGGGCACGACCGGGAGACGGTTGTGACGTAGCTGGTGTAAAGTGACTGGAACGCATGGTGTGTGCATCTTGTGAGCGCGATGTTATGGTGTTGGATATTAACTGCGTTGAAGGCTTGATATTGACTGTGGTGTTGTTAGATGTTTCACAAACTGGAATCATGGCATGCTAGGGCATTTAAGGAACAGCAGCCTGCACAGAGCACTCAATTTTGCCGATATTTTTGTACGCTCGGACCAACTGTTGTTCTCTGTGACGCGTGAGATGAAGTCGATGGAATGAAGAGATCGGACTTTCAGTTGTCGGCAAGGCGCAAGCCGTTCGCTGCAATGCGTCCGTGCTTTTGGACGATCACAATTTGGACAAAGGCGATTTATTCAAAAGTAGTGGAACTTGACAGTAATCTCTGTTTCGTCACTATCTTGATATTAATAGACATTAACATGCCATAGCAAACATTTTCTTATGTCGTCGGCAAGGGTCACCGGGATCGTCATAAGATATGACATCCTCGACACGTAGGTGGCCGGCAACGCTCGATCTGTTCCGATACATTCGCTGTACATATGAGAACTTTCCAAAATGCGAAGAAGGCATGACCACAGCCGAGACAGTGTGACTTACCTAGCACAATATAAGCAGGGTCCAGTTCCATAAGCAGAACTTCTGATTTGTACGCTCTTTTATATAGTGCCGAAGGAACTGACACTCACAAACAACGGAGTTTCATTAAAGAAACTTTATTCGTATGGAAGACTGATCGATGTTCTTATCGTGCCGTTTGCACTTCCACACACAAGCACCAGATTTGATCAACAAAGCTAATTCCTGTGGGCGACCTGTGAATGAAGTGCTGGAATAAAAGAGGGCATTCCTGGCCCGTTAACCTACTTAAGCATGATGTGTTAGCGATGAATAGGTTCGTAGTTTCATTTTATGGAGCTAGACACGGGACTCAGACCGCTGAGCATGGTAGGCGCGTCAACAAGCAAGTGAATGTGCGCTGGCCTTCCCTGCCTGTATCTGCATTATTTCACACGCTCCTGAGGTGGCGTGCATTCTGCCATGCCTTTGGCGTTTCCAGCCACAGTTGCCACGCGGCGACACGTGCCAAGCCCACGCGGCGAAGCTCGTGGCCAAAGTGGCCGCTAGCATTAACGCTGTGCCGCGACATTAGCCAACCGGCCATGGTTGCATGACCCGTCGAAATGCATCAGCTTAATGGCCAAATTTTTCCCATTGACGGAGAACTGAGGGCCTGCTTTTCAATTAGCCTCCATTGAGGGCCTGGCCTGGCGGCGTGCTTCGGGCCATAGCCGCCGGCGTCGGCAGTCAGGCGACGCCGGCGGGGGCTGGTGATGGCACCGACTTGCATCAGACATGACCAGTGCCAGGCGGCCGGCCGGACACCTCACCATGACCGGCGTGGCGCGGCCGGCTGGACATCCCACCATGACCGGTGTGGGGCGGCCGGCTGGACATCCCACCGTTACCGGTGCCAGGCGGCCGGCCGGACACCTCACCATGACCGGCGTGGGGCGGCCAGCCGGACACCTCACCATGACCGGCGTGGGGCGGCCGGCTGGACATCCCACCATGACCGGTGTGGGGCGGCCGGCTGGACATCCCACCGTTACCGGTGCCAGGCGGCCGGCCGGACACCTCACCATGACCGGCGTGGGGCGGCCGGCTGGACATCCGACCGTTACCGGTGCGGGGTGGCCAGCCGGACACCTCACCATGACCGGCGTGGGGCGGCCGGCTGGACATCCCACCGTTACCGGTGCCAGGCGGCCAGCCGGACACCTCAACATGACCGGCGTGGGGCGGCCGGCTGGACATCCCAGCGTTAACGGTGTGGGGCGGCCGGCTGGACATCCGACCGTTACCGGTGCGGGGTGGCCAGCTGGACATCCCACCGTTACCGGTGCGGAGTGGCCAGCTGGACATCCCACCGTTACCGGTGCGGAGTGGCCAGCCGGACATCTCACAATGACTGGCGTGGGGCGGCCGGCTGGACAACCCACCATGACTGGCGTGGGGCGGCCGGCTGGACATCCCACCGTTACCGGTGCGGGGTGGCCAGCTGGACATCCCACCGTTACCGGTGCGGAGTGGCCAGCTGGACATCCCACCGTTACCGGTGCGGGGTGGCCAGCTGGACATCCCACTGTTACCGGTGCGGTGTGGCCAGCTGGACATCTCACCACCAGCTAATCTCCGGGAAGCTCCATTGGATATTGGATCTTTATGAGAGAGTTGGATACCTACGATAAATGCCGATGATACAAGTCTGGTTGGCAGACCAAGAGAAGACGAAACCAACGCGGTGTGACCCAAACAATGTAGGAGCGAGCACATGCCTTTTCTTTGGGTTCACTTCCCCAAGCGATTTCACCCATATTCGCATAGCTAAGACAGCAGTAATAGCCTTATTCCTAGGAGAAAAACCGGGAGAACAGAGATATAGATGCGTTGATATTTCGGCAACATGCCCTTATTGAAATGAATAGCAGAAGCGAATTCCGAAGTCAGTTCACTTCTATTATTCACTTTGAGAAAGGCATGTTGGCAAAATATCAACGCATCTATCTCTCCATTCCCCTGAACTTTCTCCGATAGATGTGACCATTACTACTGTCTCATCCATGTGCATAATGCTCCTCGCAAATGCACTAACAACTTTTGTATTCACCTAGCTTCCTACACATAATTCTAACTATGCCAGCAGCCAACAAAAGTGGTACTGCGCCTGTTGCTTGTGACATGCGGGTCCACTATGCCTCACAGTGCAGTTCTAACTTCCAGTGCGGGACAGTCCCGATTGCCTGCAGTAATAAATGCAGAAAATGCAGGACACTTACAAAGGGCAACCCTCTGCGTTGGCGAGCCAACAAACGCTGTCCACATGACCCCACGGGCCTATTCTTGCCAGCAGAGACGGCCGACCAACTTCGGCGTCCCTCGCGGCGCGTCTCTGTCCTGATTTGTGGCCCGCTTCCGGCCCGTCTGCTGGCTCGGGCTGCGCCGGCAGCCGGGCAGAACTGACACATCACGCGCTGACGGCGGCCGTCGCACCCGCTACAGCCGACGCTGCGGCCGGCCCGGCGACCAGCGTTGTTTTCGGCGCGCCGCTTTATCGTCGCAATACGCCGGTCCGTGGGCGGCCAGACGCGAACTAGCGCCTCGTAAAGCGGCCCCCCGTGGCCCGCCGCCGCCGCCGGCGGACGTCCTGGAGCCAGCCCTCCCAGAGGCGGTGTGGTGAGCAGCGGTGGTCGACGCTGCAGCGGGACACCCGGGCACTGCTGACGTCCGGGGTTTGGGGCGGCCCCAAGCTGACTCTCTGAGCTGAGGCCGAGGGACTGGGCGTTCCAAGAGTTGTAACTTTTAATCACAGAAAGAATTGGGTCTGGAGGACGGTCGAAAATTTTCCTGAAAAAGTCGAGCGGAAGTCGAAGATTCAGCTCACAACAGCAGCCACCTCGCATAAAAAGGTCCGAGAATCCCGAAATACTGACGCTTTTATGATTTGTCTTCAGGACAGTGAGGCCGTACACTAAGGTTGTGCCAAAGAGTTGTGCCACCATCGAACACTTCCTCGCATAGGGTTAGTGCTAAGGCTTTAACTGGCAGAAAAGGTATAAAAAATACATCTCACACAAAGAAAGACGCACAATGTACCGGGACAGTATACGACGACTTATGTGTATCTAAGTAAGAACAATCATTCTCCTGGGCCACCGCCTTTACAGGCGACGCCGTCAAGCAACCGCCACCTATTCGCCAGCAAGCACAGTTCTGAAACTATCTAACTGTTTCAAGCACCGCACACTAAGGAGATAAACCATGATGTGATGCACGAAGAGCTGAACTCGATCTTTTATTTTCCGTCCATGGCGAGATACAAGCTATTTATGGAAAGAGATACAACACAGTGAAACGCTCAATACTTTTATCCACCATGTAGCAGCCTACTCTCGCAATAAGCAAGAAGATCTTCTCCTCTATTACATGGAATGCCTCATTACAATAATCAAGGGTACCATGGTACGAAACAGACTGAATCAATCCTACAGATGTTACTTTTTAAACTTATGCATTTCACAGCACTGGACATGAAGTGATTCAAACACTTTCAACATACGGGGATGGGATCGGATGTTAAATATGATTTTATTACCTTCGTGCTTTTAGTGAGCTAGCATGCGTGAAAACTGGCTCATCCAGCATGATAAGTTGAAAACGATGTAAGCACCAAGCACCATACAATCGGCACATGGTATACGTCCTTTAATTATCCCTGCTTCTGCGAAGACAGCTTTTGATCGCAGCTTGTTTACACGTGAACTAGCATTAAACATGAATGTTTTTCCATTTTTCCATCCGGGCTTTATTAGCCTCTGGCTGATTTTGAGCCTATGTGTTTCAAATGAAGTGGTCTTTGGAGGAAATTCATGTATTAGGATCGGATGGATCCCGGATTCGGATGGATGGATGGATAGATTCGGATGGATGGATTCGGATGGATGGATCGGATGGATGGATCGGATCCAGCTTGGCAGGATATGGATCGGATTGGATTGAACAAAACTTGTCCGATTAGCACCCCGACATAAGCCATTCTGAACACCACACAATTATGACACCAGATTGGACCCCCCCCCCCCCCCCGGCCACAATGACTTCCTCGCTCCCTATTCACTGGCGCAACCGCGATCGATGCAGGCAATGACGTGGCACACCTGTGCTAGAGCTACATCGAACAGCTGACAGAGGTGGACTCAGGCAAATGTTCCGGCCTTCGCATCGGTACAGTGTAGTCAGATCTTGACATAAGCATATCAAGAGTGAGACTGCTCTTAGAGGCCGTGAGACTGCTCTTAGAGGCCTCGTTTGAGCGCACTGTAACGCTTTGTATTGGCTAGACTGTCATTTCAACCATGTAACCAAACTGTGTCAAGTTTAATCAACTTTGGACGCCTGCCTTACTCTAACGTAATATATTCGTTTACCCATGTAGCTATGCTGGCTGTTGCTATTTGAAACATGACACCTGGTTTCTCAGGGATTGATCCTACTCAACGTAGAAAGTTGGGCACGTCTGCCCCTCGATCCAGCTTTTTGCCACGAGTTTTCTCTTCACGCCATAAGCGCTCAAAGTTTTTGTACCAACACAAAGTTTGACATCACAATGGACCATGTGACGGGGAATGGGTGGTCATTGTTATATCACTCTTTTATGACAGGCTTCTAGCATTTGCCTATCAACTATACTACTACCAACAGTATTGATGCCGGGGCAAGACGCTTATGATGGCATTTGAGAATTAATTGTCATTTATTTGTTATTAATTGTCACAACATTGCTGAGGATTAATTGTCAACGGCAACATGGTGCACCAGCTGCCAGTAAGCCAAAGGCTCCGGGGCAGATCACTACTGAGGGCCCAACCCCGGCGCCAGCCACGCCTCGCGCCGAGCGCCGCGCGTAGACCGCCGCCAGTGGCGTGCGTCGCGCGGCGGCCCGGGGGCTGGGCTGCGGGAGGGTGCGCTGGCGGGATGGCGGACGCACGCCGCCCAGCGCCGCCGGTCTGACTCAGGCGCCCTGTTGACGCGCAGCTGGGCCGATTCATTACTGGCGCGGCACGGCCGGCGCGGCGCGGCCGCCACACCTGTGCCGCATTGTGGTGTATGAAAGCAGCCGGGTGTCGGCCCACCTGTGGCCGGCACGGGCCCCAGACGGGACCGGGTCGGAGGCGCGACACGACGCACTGTCCACACCGAGCTCCCAGCCAGCGGTCTGTTGAGAGGCGGCTTCCGAGAGAGCAGCACCGAGCCAACGCACGAGAGCCAGTGTTGGAGTGGAAGTCGGTGTGCAGAAGCAGTACTGCAGGTGAGTCTCGGCAGAGTCACTGAAACGTATGCGTTAGCTTTAGGGCGCATCAATTGCGCATGTTAGCTGAGGGGGAAATCGGCGGTAAAACAGCTGACAATCGGGACACAGGTCGCCTCAGCAAGAGGGCGCGCAAGCTCAACAAAGATGTGTGTGGGAATCACGCATGGATGCCACTGTAAGGGCCGAGAACGCGCCGACTAACATTTCAGCTAAATATTGTGGGGATTCCCGCGTGACGTCAATACCCGGGGCAGACATTTTGTACCAAACGTAGCGGAGGAAGATGCGTTCATGCGGTGACCTACTTCCACTTTTCGGTATAAGGAATAGTGCTGGTTGTAATAACAGGTTGATAAGAAAGGAGGCTAAGCACCATTACAACTACACCATAGCACAGCACGAACGTGCACATGCGATCGTGTGTATGCTCTTGGCCAACGTTGGAGTGCCTCTAGCGGCATTTGAGTGCGCTGATAGGGTGTGTGCCTTTGCCTGGCTGTTCGCACGAGCATACGCATGAGCGCGCATAAATTATGTCCATGATGTACGTCAGTCCCGTGCGTACGAGCGTGCGTGACGTGCATGTGTGCGCACGCGTACGCGTACGCCTTTCACATGTATGCGCATATTGTGCGTCCATTCTCCCGCATACACACGTGTCACGCTGAGGAACACCAAGGCCGTGGTCGTGACCTACTGGCAGCCCGGCCGCGGCGGGGTGCGCCGGCTCGTGTGGCCCCGGCGCCGGCGGGCGGAGCGGGCCGTGTCGTATCACTGCCGACCGTCCGGCAGGGGCGACAGCTGGACGCACGTCGGAGAACGCCCGCACCCGCCATGACGGCGCCGTTCGTGACGACGGTAACGAAGCCGGCGCCGGCCAGCTCGCGCCTGCGCCGCGCGCTGATGGCGGTGGCGCTGCTGCTGCCGCTGCTGTTGGCCGTGGGGGTGCTGGCCTGGCTGGTGACGCCCCAGACCGGCGACGGCAAGGCCGAGTGGCTAGAGCGGCTCTTCAGCGGAGGCCAGACGCAACACGACGGTGGGTGGCGGCAGCGGCGGGGTGGACCGCCGGACAGCGCCCTGGGGTAGCGCCGGACTAGATCAGCCCGTTTGGCCACATAACAGCCAGCGGAGATGCATGGACAAAATTCAAACAGCTGGCTAGATAGTTCTCGTAGTGAACTTCGGGTGAATTTCGCGAATGATTCACGGAGTGTTCAGCAATAACACTAACCACCTCGCATGTTTTGCTGTTGTTTGTCCTCCATGTCCCGTTCTGCTGTCGCCCATGCCCCATGTCGTGAGCCGGCCGACCCGTTCTGTTATCATCCGTGTTCTCTGTTGTAAGCCGGCCGGCCTGTTTCGCTGTCGCCCGTGTTCTCTGTCGTAAGCCGGTCGGCCTGTTCTGCTGTCACCCGTGTTCTCTGTCGTGAGCCGGTCAACCCGTTCTGCTGTCGCCCGTATTCTCCGTTGTGAGCCGGCTAACCCGTTCTGCTGTCGCTCGTGTTCTCCGTTGTGAGCCGGCGGGCCCGCACTGCTGTCGCCCGTATTCTCTGTCGTGAGCCGGTCAACCCGTTCTGCCGTCGCCCGTATTCTCCGTTGTGAGCCGGCCGACCCGCTCTGCTGTCGCTCGTGTTCTCCGTTGTGAGCCGGCAGGCCCGCACTGCTGTCGCCCATATTCTCTGTCGTGAGCCGGTCAACCCGTTCTGGTGTCGCCCGTATTCTCCGTTGTGAGCCGGCTGACCCGTTCTGCTGTCGCCCATGTTCTCCGTTGTGAGCCGGCGGGCCCGTACTGCTGTCGCCCGTATTCTCTGTCAGGAGCAGCGGGCCCGTACTGCTGTCGCCTGTATTCTCTGTCAGGAGCAGCGGGCCCGTACTGCTGTCGCCCGTATTCTCTGTCAGGAGCCGGCGGGCCCGTACTGCTGTCGCCCGTGTTCTCTTTCGTGAGCCGGCCAACCCGTTCTGTTGTCGCCCGTGTTCTCTGTCATGAGCCGACCATGCGTCTCAGAGTCGGTCTGCTCACTGGCGATGGAGGCGGGCCCGTGTCGCGGAGCGCTGCAGCGCTTCTACTACAGCCCGGAGGCCGGTGGCTGCACGGCCTTTCTGTACGGCGGCTGCGACGGCAACGCGAACAACTTCGAGACGCTGGAGATGTGCCGTGCCCAGTGCGGCGGTGGTCAGTCGGACACAAAGCGCGCACACGAGCAGAAAGGTATGTGAACGTTGGGTGATACACACCGGTTTGGCCAACCCCGAGTTTGTGGGGGGATTCGCTATCCGTTTATTGCATGCAAGCCACCGCGCGCATGGCCTTGGTTTTTGAGCATTGTTGAGAGCATTGTTGTTGAACGTTGTGGTAGCGCTACCCTTGTACGTCTCCGTACCAACGATCGTGCATCTGAAGGGAGAGCGTCGCTTACTTCAATCAACCTTCGCCCTGATCGTGGAGGGGCGGTGCGACCCACTCCCAAAGGTTTGCTGAAGTTAGCTCTGCGGCACGCCGTGCAGTCGCGCCCAAATTTCCAGTAGCCTATGGAGAATCCATTACGACTGTGTTGACACCAAAAGCGTGTTCTGGCGCGTCTGGTTTCGCAGCACCGGCATCATTTGTGGAACATTGCACGGCGGTCAGCGGCCTGACGGAGCAGCGGGAGGCAGCCGTTGCCGTGTCAACGCCTGCGGCGTGCCGACGTTGTTATACGAACAGAGCCATACATTATAACTATGTTACCAAAAAAAATATACCTGCGCGCAATTGTACTCAGAAATGACGACAAAACGCGTCTGCCCTGGACTTGTGTCACCAAGAGGCACGGCCTGGTAAATGTGATCATAAACAGCTGAAAAAGATGGATTTGCGGAAAGATTTCGCCTTTTGGTCCAGCATAATGATGCCAATTATTGACCTAGGAACATAAACTACGTCGTCAACTGCTACATCTTGACAATCAACCAATCCACTGCTGTTTTCCACCAAGCCTTATCTTCCTTAATTTGGAAACGGCAGGGGTCCGCATCAAACTGTATCAATCCGCATCATGAAAACGGCAAATCGCGCGAGGGTTGAAGGTGTGCAATTTAGCTGAGGGTCTTCGGCCGGGGACAGTTTTGAAACTTATCCAGTCTCCCTGCCAGTCATCATTTCAGGGCTCGTGTACATATTGCTGCTTTGTTTCGTTTTCGGTTTCCAAGACGCGAATCTGTCACTGTGATGCTGACACGCCGCCCGGCCATGACAGGTGCTGACATCTGCACGCTGCCGGCGGAAGTAGGCGACTGCCGAGCGGCGCTGCCACGGTATTTCTTCGACCCGAAATCGTCCCAGTGCAAGGAGTTCACGTACGGGGGATGTGGAGGGAACAGAAATAACTTTCAAACTCTGGAAGATTGCGAGCAGAAATGCCGGTCCGACCAGCGTAAGTTGCTTTCCTGGAAAGCATACATGCTCCTGTTGTGAATGTACACACTTATGCTCTTTACCTCATGTGCAGTTAATTACGCTTTTTCTTAAAAGGTAAGCTAGGAAAGCAAGTCATGGATTTCCTGGAGTGCTCAGATTGCGGTAGTGAGGATGCTTTCCTTAGAAAAATATGAACACGCCGGTGGTCAACATAGTACACTTGTATTATGCATAAAGTTTAAATCAAGGCATGAATGACGTGAAAAACGTCGAAGCGAACGTGGAGGAGACCCACTTCAGCTTTCGAGATGCACCTGGTAGATTTCCAAGACTGTACCAGCTAAACCTTGTGCACGGCGCAGCGTTTTGGTGATTTCCCGTTGAGGCCACGTTGGGCGCGAGTCAGCGTCCGGACCTGACCGGGCTTCCTCAAGACCTGACCGGGCCTCTCCGGACCTAACCGGGGCCCTTAGGACCTGACCGGACCCCCTCCAGACCTGACCGGGCCTCTTCGGACCTGACCGGGCCGCTGTCCCGTTCCAGGCGGCGCTGCCGACTGCACGTCGGCGCCGGACGGCGGCCTGTGCATGGCCTACATGGAGCGGTACGCCTACCACCCGGACACGGACTCCTGCCAGAAGTTCGTGTACGGCGGCTGCGGCGGCAACGGCAACCGCTACAACACCAGGGAGGAGTGCGAGACGCGCTGTGCACAGACGACGACCGGGGACGAGGAGGGAGTCGCGTCTGAACTGCAGGAGGGCAGGGGTAAGGCTGATGTGTTTGAGGGGCACACCCCTCGTTTTGACCACGAGATGTGATACTGTGCAAGAATCCCATATCTAATGACAGGCACGGCTAGCAAAATAGTCGTCAACGCACTCAATCTTTGTCATTGCTTTTACTCCAGTGTTCTGCCTACATGTCCCCCCCCCCCACTCCATCCCAGGAGAGGCAGCAGCCCCGTGCGTTCCGCACCTTACTTCACCGCCCCCACAGCCCGATGTGCCCTGCCCTGCCGCGTGACGGCAGCTGTCTGACGCGGGCGCCGCGCCGCCAGACTACGACACGCGCGCGTGCGGCGTGTCCGAGTGTCCGGCCGACTGCGGCCTGGTGGGACGCCAGGCCGACTGCGTGCTGTGCCGCTGCGGCCACCAGCCTCACCTGGAGCCCGGCCAGCTGGCCGTGGCCGCCGGCCAGCCCTGCCCCGCCGGCTACAGCCGACTCCACGAGGACTTCAGCGCGGTCGTGTGCGCCCCGGACCCGGCCGGTGAGCGCAGCCGCCGCCGCTGGCCCCTCTCCGGTGCGGCTCGCCCGCGCGGGACACGCCGGCAGACGGCCCCGGTCCTGGTCGCACGGCTGGAGCTAGCGGCCTATCTCCGTCCACTAAGCTACCTGCTCTGATCCCCAGGCGGCTCCAGCAGCCGGCATGTTCCCCACCGCGCCAATAACGAGGGTAGTTTAAGGTGCACTAACACCGCCCAAAAATCCTCCACCAGCGCCGCCTGCCTGCTGACGGCGTGCGGTCTGTCCCCAGTTCCGACGCCGTCGCCGTAGAGGCAGCGCCACCTGCGGAGAAGCCGAGTCGCTAATCGCCCGTGGGACGTGACGTCAGAGGAGCCGAGCGGCCCGCAGCCAGCGACTCGGCCTGAAAAAACGCGGCCGATACGTGGGGAATATGGGCTCAATGACGCCCTCCTGGGTGGGGTGGACCGGGTTGTGACGTGTTCAAGCACGACAGCAGACGTGTTACGTATTTCTCCAAGCCTCGCGATCCACATACGACTGCGGTTTATCACATTTTATCTACGTCTGCAACGCAGTAAACTCAGTTCCCCGCACACACACACGGCATTGCATTGATGAACGCACGACAGCATAACAAAGTGCACTTCACTGCTGGGAGGCGCCGGCATGAGACCATTGGGAGGAACATGGATGGGCAGCATCCTGCTTCCAGTGCTGCTGAGTCAGGGGATCGCCGCCCGCCATATGGCGCCACGGCCCCTCGGCAGGTCTTCACTGACAATGGGGTAGTTCTAGAATGGATATCGCCCAATACACGGCTGCTAGTTTTACATGTTGCGTGTCTGGCGCGTCTGTACGAGCATCGCCTGGCCAACACGGACCGTACTCCCGGCGGGGCCTCGCACAGGGACCGAGGAGCCCGAGCATCGACAGAGGGCGCCGCCCGCCTCGTTATTACGTGCTTCGCGGCTGGCGGCTAGTTCCGGCAAACGGACGCTCGCGACCTCCTCCGGCGGAGACCCGTACTCGGGGCCGCACGCCAGCCGGGCTTGGCGGCCGCTCCCATCACCCGGCGCGGGTGCGACGAGAGCTGGCCCGCGGCCGGACGGCGGAGCCCCGCCAGCGGCGCTGAACACGCCGGCGTCTCCGCCCCAGGGCGGCGCAGGGGTCCGGCAGCCGCGCGGTACGCGGCGCGTCACGCGACGGCTCGGCGCGGGCGTCGCTCGCGACGACTCCGATTGTAGGCGGGCCGACACGCACCGCGCCGCCCACGCGGGCCGTCCTGCCCGAGCCGGGAATGTCCTCAAACAGTCGGGCGACAGAGTACCTCGCCGCCAGAGCGGCGCGCACGCTGCGAGCGGCACGCAGCAGGGCGCCAACGCGCGCCTCGCCACCGCAGCGGCCGCACCGCCGCCGGGCGTGCCAGGCCCGCCGCTCCAGCACGGCACGCCGCCGCGGCGTCTACTGCCGCTTGCCGTTGTTGTAGTTCATGGCGCGCATGGGGGCCTTGTAGTTGGAGGCGGCCTGCTGCTGGATGATGTAGGCCATGGGGTGGATCTTGAAGCCATACAGCCTGCGGCGGGGACAAGCCAGGTGACGGCGGCGGCCTGACTGACCCGGGTCACGGATATCGGCAAGGATCCGAACCAGCGGCACCGTCCATTACCAAGCCATTACAGTAGCAATCGTGGACCAAACAACAACTGAAAGGCAAAATCACCGGTTCTGTTGTGGTACACTACGCACTAAGCCCCCAGGCCATCATTTGCGTGATAAATGCCGATACTGCTGCACAGCATGTGGCGAGGATGCGCCGCTGATCATCCTGGCGGGACGCACTCTCCGCGGTGTCTCCCCAGATGTATGACAGATCCGTCGTCTCTGTTAACCCGACCGTCAACGTTTTCCCCGGACAGACAGCACGTCTTTTCGCTAGCTTACCCGGGCACTTTCCCGGACCACTGGCACACATCACGTGTGCTGGGGCGCCAGAGAGGCGGACCCCTGCCAGCGCGCTCGCTCGCTCACCTGGGCACAAACTGGTTGGCCGGCTTCTTGGGCCGGTACTCGGGGTGCACCATGAACAACATGTGTGGAAAGCCGGTGCCGAAGTAGGCGCCGTCGATGTGGTGATGTCGTGACGACTTGGGTGTATAGACGTCCATGCATTTGGGGCAGTACAGCTTCACCATCGCCTCGCCCGGCACGTCCGAGAGACCTGCCGGGCCCATGGCCGGTCACACGACGGGAACCCCACCATTCACACTGATCCCCAGCTCAAATCGATACCTCAGTCACGCGCTACGCCCCTTCCAAGCAGCAGCGTAACCTAGCCCTCGCAGATAATAGATGTGTTGGAGAACCTGAACCTGTCTACACAACGAAATGCTGAGCAGTACTCCTGGCCAAGGCGTGCTGCCTTAATTCAGCACAACCTTACTGAGGGTGTAACATTCCAGGCATACTTGTACAGCATACTGGCTGTCCTCGTGAAATATCTGTCACGAAGCATATCAATGTCCTCGGCATGATGTGGCACTTATGACTGCTACAGGCAAAAGCAGCTGTTGTTACCACCAGGTTCGCCACCTCAGCCTACCAGCATGGCCGAGCTGCAACGGTGAGAAGCGGACACGGCATTTAGGGCGGCGGTGTTCTCTCTCGCGCCGCGGCGGGCGCCAGCCACTGACCGATCGGCAGCATGGGCTGGTTCTCGCAGTAGACGCGCGGGCAGTAGCCAAACTCGCCCGACTGGTACTTCTCGATCATCTGGGCGATGCCGCGGTTGGTGAGGATGTAGCGCGCGTGGATCAAGCCGTACAGCATCTCGGCCGCCTGCTCGATCAGGTCCGACTGGTTCGGGTTCTCGTCGAGCTCGTCGTCTGCGGCGGAGCCGGTCAGCCAGTCAGAACGACGCACAATCAGGCTCACATCGGGTCACAATTAGCACATTTCCACTCCACATGCTGCTAACTAGACTCCCCGGTGCCTGTCACCAACAGTTACATTGTAAGGTGAACGACACACGCTTCACCTAACATGAACTTATATTCCAATTTAAAGGACCCAGCGCAACCTAAGCCTTCCTGTAGAGCAGAGACAGGAGCAGCCACGCTCCTTACAAAGGTATTCTCTACATTTACTCCACACGAACAAATTTACCACCGCCGGCGAGGAGAGATCAACAGGCTGATGACCTACAGCAGTCGATGCGCCCCCCCCCCCCCCCCCCCCCCCCCCCCCCCGGAGAGATGAACAGAAGCGCGGCGTCCCGACCGCCAGACCTGGGATACCCGTCCGCGGATGTCGGCCGCACCCTAGCGCTGACACAGACTGAGGCGACCAAGCACGCATCAACATACAGGCTGCCTTTTCAAGCTGGTGGGTTGCCTTCGGTACATGTCCGCACACATCTTGGAATTTCAACATTTGGCCGCATTGGGTGTCACGTGCACCTAAAGGAGCACCAGGTCTTGAATGCTGCCTACTGTATCTGTCGTCTGGTTACAAGAGATCCAGTGTGTGGCAAAACCTTTCCTATCGCACAATTCGTGCACCCTCAAACACGGAGTGTCCCAGATTTTTATGAGATTTTGACTTGAAATAGCTATCATAAACATTTTTGCTACAGTCCTCAGCCCCGTCCTCCTTAAAACCCAACCCTCTCTAGTATCTGAGCTACATGGCCATGAAGATGTGCTCACTATTTCGAGCAGACTATCTGAAGATCACCCAGGCATCCATGATGTCATGCTATCAATCAAATCCTGTCATTCCATTAGCGATACACGGATCAATGGCAAGAAAAATATCATTGTCATGTCATCCATATCTGGCGTCCATGAACTCAACCTCCAGATATCATGGCCGTCAATTGGCTCCAAGTCAATCTTGTGCAAGGTACAATGATTTAATCAAACAATAACATTTGAGGAGCATATTTACAACACAAAGAAATTGTGTTATCAAGAGTATTCATTTCCACTTAAAAACATACCAATAATTATAAGTGCACTTACTCGATAACATCTGGTGCTTGTTTCAATATCTTTAAGTGTGGAGCATTCCCTTCAATATAAACAACATGCGCAATACTAGACAGATACACAAGTTACAGCCTGTTATCCCGCCGCTAGCCCAGCGGCCGGGCCCCAGCCACTTCACACATAGCGCAGCTGGCGGCCTCACCTGGCTCCAGGTCCAGTATCATGTCGAGCGCTTGTCTGTAGTGCGGCACCTGCTCGTTCAGTCCGGTCAGGTTGAACTTGTCCTGGATGTAGTCCTCATCCACCTCGCAGAAGAACTCATTGCCCCGCAGTCCGCAGAACCACGAGATCCAGGACACCTCCTCCGAACTGCTCATGGCTCTGCAACGGTTCAGGTTATGGTCATTGGGGTCCTTTCGCCGATGGCTTCACATAACTTAATTGCCCATCAAAGGCCAAGGTACGAAGGTCTCAGGCCGATGATAAACTAGTCCTAGCAGAAGACAGCCGTGCAGCGAGCCCCTGTCACCTTCATCGGTTTGAATGGTCTGGAAGTAGAAACAACAATACAAGTTTGCTACCGCACAAGGCTAGCTAAAAAATAAAAACAATGTTAACACGTGCCCAGGTGGCCAGTTAGATATCCTTCGCTCGTGGTGGGGGTAAGTCAAATAAGGTCAAACAAGATTAAATTTTGGCTTGGAGTCTCCAAAGTGCCTCCGTGACCTAGACAACTGTTTTTAAGCAAAAAGCCACATGCTCAATTAAGGTCAGTGACATTGTTTGACCTTTTGCAGGTCATGGTGACCAAAATAATACAAAACTGCTCTGGGTTTTGCATTTGAATAAGCAAAGATTACATCAGGCAGCATTTTCCTAAAAAAAAAAAATGCTGACATGGGTCCTTTCATGTTAATGACCACATCTGACCTCTAATAAGTAAATGGAAGATGTATGAAGTGGTCCCAGTTATCAATAAATTTGAAATGAGCACCAGAAACTATCCCATACAGCAATCCCTAGAGTAATAAAGCAGGTTAGTTTTGACCTTGGTCTGACCCTTATAACCAACCTTGGGTCACTGTAATTTGCTCATTCAATATTTGTGTTGCATAAAAAAGCATCTTAGAGATGCATGGCTTTGTCTAACACTCTGATGTTGTATCAGATTGAATAATTCCCCAAAAACTGACTTTGCTGAACCATGGCCTTACTTCGACCTGCCACAGGTCAGTAACCTTACATGGTACATCTACATTTTTGATGCCAAATGATCCACTATTCAATTGTCTACAGCTATGCAGATTTTGGCGTGGCTCAGACGCGCCATTCAGAAACCATTCTGAAACACCTTCAGGGGGTCAATTTGGCCCCCTGCCCAAGTGTGTGTTAAATATTCCTGAAGACAGCATTCATTCCATATGAATGCTTATCTCTAACCAATTAAAAAGCTTCCAGACATGTAAAACAGTCATTGATTTGCTGCAAGACAGTAATGTTGTGATCAATATGTCAGAATTGGTTTGCATGTTTTGCAGGTGTCATTTTCAGACACAACAATTATTCAAAGGTGCTGTGTGCTGCTTAGTACTGAGTTACAATAGTGCTTATCTAAAAATAGATTTAAAAAAGGACAAAGCCTACATGTATTTCATTTCATAGTCCTGAGGATCACAGTGGTCAAGAAAAGCAGATGGAAAAAAGTAGATATCTGTAATTCACTGTAGCAAAACATAGGCATGAAAGAACATGAATGATATGCTACTTCACACATGTGGAACAAACACCCAAGTGAATGAACATAGACTAGCTGGTCATCAATTTACTGGATGTTTTACTACTAAGAGTAGCATGTCATGGAATAGTTGTTCTTTCCTTTGTCTTCGAGAGCAGACACCCTTCAAACATTGAGTTGCCTCCAAAATAACACACCAAGCCCAATGCCAACAACATGATAAATGTATGCATGCATGCATATATGTGTGTGTGTGTGTGGATGAATGAATGAATGAGTGAATGAATGCATGTATATATGTATGCATGTGTATATATATATATATATATATATATATATATATATATATATATATATATGTATACATGCATGCACACACACATATATATATATATATATATATATATATATATATATATATATATATACATGTATAATATACTGTTTCATTGACCATCTCCTAAAGTTCTACAAGGTTCTATATCTGTACAAACGTGCATACGCAGATATGGGAGCAGACATCGGTGTAATGCCATTTCAGGGTCAGTTCAGTCAGGTCAGACTTTTAACTCTGGTTGGTCAATATAATGCAATGTAAATATAATATAGCAGTATACATGATATTTATCTTTATTTTTCATTTGTATTATTTTCATTCAGTTTTCAATTCATGCCCATTTGATCATGGATCCACACATTTTCAACATTTGCATGCCCTGTGAGCAGAACCCTCAGAATCTTAACAGCATTTACACAAATATTTTAGAGTTCATCTCACATATCTAACAATTTGGCCTGGAATTCTACCATTTGCTAAGGATAACTCTTAAATGCATTGGTTACCATTCTTTCACATCTAGCAGTTTGTATAATTGACATAATCTTTAACATGCTGCAGTCCAAGCCATGTGAACCTTGGGCACAAGATTAAGATCAAATATAGTTATAAATAAGCATTGAAATCAACCTTTCACTTTGTCTCGTCAGTAATAAAGTGTCTTAATCATAATTGATTGATGAATCTATATTCTGCATCTTATTTTATTACTCAAATCCTTTTCACTGTAATGCCCTTGGCTTGATAATTTTCAGCTCTACAGCATTTAGCAGGTGGGAGAAGGAATCGAGTATGTGAGCAGAATAGTATGCAGTGCTGACCAACCACAACTGTGGTTCGTTTGCAATTGTTACTTATTGCCTGCTCTATATCTGTACAACTCAACACACAAGAAGGTGCCAATTCAGTTATAAGGGCCAAAAACATGATCACGTTTTTATTGTGGCTGCTTGGAGAACATTTAGGATGTGAATACAAAAGATGCCAACTAAAATTATCTGGCATTGTTCTAAATGAAGCATGCACAGAAACTACCATTTGACAGCACCAATTCCTTTATAAAAACTACTCTGTAAGAACGATTCTATCAATATACTTTCATTTAATCAGAACGTGTATTTCCAATGGGCTCCCACAAACTAGGGCACATTAAAGTCACAACTAAAGGATCACAACTGTTTTTGCAGGACCTAGGGTTGATGAATTCATGGATCGCAACAAGATGTACAAAAAAATACTGTATGTCAAACTGATGTACAGATTCATAGGACAATATGGAGTGATTGCTGCAAAAATACATTGCACCATTCCCTACAGCCACCGCTCCACGATTAATGCGGTTCGGCCGATTTCACCTACCTTCCTTAACACCAGCTTCAACACCCTGAATACCTTGAACCTTGCGTAAACCGTTACCACCCACAGCCGGGAAAAACTACAAGCGCCAATCAGCTAAAGGTTTAAGAGACTGAAAATGTGAATAACTTAAACAGCGTAATCCAAGACCGCGCAGGCACGCAACGCTCAACCGCGGCGGAACACCGATTAGACGATTTATACGCGACAATGACAAGGAAGCAGGTTGAACTAAAAGGCTGACATACTTAGCAGACATGCGTTCCTAATAACTGGTTATTTATTGAGCTTATTTTTCACCAGCCGATTGAACATCACAAAGCAAGTATACGGATAACAAAATCATGACCTAATATAAGGTCAACGAAGATAAGAAATTTAACACCTAATGTGCAAAGATGGATGAGGCAGGTCCCAAAACCTTGAACAATGTCTTTGTAGATCAGTCCTAACAAATATTGCATACTTTTCGGCAATTTTCCTCCCTTCTTCCCGGTTTCGCACTGCTTACGCTTGTCTGACACACCCTTTTCCCCATGTTTACGTTGGGCTAAGCGTAACGCCCCAAAAGTGGTATGAAACGAAGACGGACAATACGTGAGTACAGCTGAGGCCATACCGCGCTATGGCGTTGGCCGGCTCGTGCGCTGGGCACCAGCGGCACCAGGACACTGTAGCGGTGGACCATGCCCCGGGCCAGTGTGTCAGCATGTAAGACGAGTGGGGCAATGACTCACATCTGAGTGAGGAGAACAATCACGGTTCGGGGCGGTGCGTCACGGTGGCGCCGGCCAGTCGCACGCAGATCGTGTCGCGGGTATGAGCCTTGGAAGGAGTATAAGAGGTGCTGTTCGGGCGCGTAGGGGGGAGGGGGGCTCTCCCTGTCGGCGTCGTGTGCGCCACTTCACCGCTGCGTGTGAAGCAGTCCGACCGAGAATTCTTTTGAGCATCGGATACAGACCCACCAGGTGACAGGGTTCTTTTTATTGTTCAGCCGTTCATTATTTCGAGTTGGCTAACTATTTCTCGTTCGTTTTCGTGTCAGCTGTAAATTTTTACAATATGTCCCTAGTTTGTCATAGAATGAGCTAACTATTCGTTTTGATTACTCAGAACGCGACGAGGTTGTAAGTTATCCCGAAGACATATGAACTTTCGGAATGGTTGACATGCATATCCGGTGCCGCCGTACTCGACCTGAAGAAGCTGATTTCGGAACAATGTCATGCCACCTTGTGTCGAATCGTAGTCGAGTGATTTAACTGGCGGGTGTACTGGCAGTACACCAATATGATTTTCTACACAGCCAAGGCCCTTACGATTCTAATAAAAACTGGAGCATTCAATCATCGACAGATGCTCTTTAATCTGGGTGAAAAACACCATGAGCCATGATAGTTTTAAGGCTGAAAAAAACAGGAAACTCCCATAGCGCATTTTGTAGCTTTAGGGGTGGTATCTAGTCAAGGCCAAGAACCTGAGTCTTCCAAACTTTCCAAGGCTTAACATTGTTGTTATAGGCATTGACAGAACAAGTAACCCGGAATAGCTGTCGACCCCTTCTCCCCCCCTCCCCCCAATTTGGGAGCGCTTCCATAGTCGCTGGGTCAATCGCAAACCATGGAACGGTTTGCAAGCAAAACAAATCCATGCAAAAAAAAACCAGAACATCCATAGTTGTAGCTTTTCCTATTGGAAGGCTTGTGATATTGTCAATATCTAATGCTCCTCAAGTCCAAATTCAAGGTCAAGTGATGGGGACCTCGATATTCGATATTACGCAAATGTTAGCAAGCGATTTCTTCTTTTTTTTTTACTTAAAATCTTCAGTGCATGGACTAGGGCCCGTCACCGGTCCTGGCCTCTCAAGGTCATGTTTCAAGGCCAGATTCAACGTCAAATGATGGGACGTCCGTACGCCCGAAGTTAATAGCGAAAGGAGACCTATAGTTCTACATTTGACCTTGAAGTGCCTTTCAGTGGTCAGCATAATCTTCAAGAACACTAGCTTATGCGCTGAAAGCGATTCGGGTGCTTAAAAATCCGAAATCAGCAGCAACTTGAACGTAACTGGTGTGGTTATAGCTCCTGTTAAATGCGCACGCTTGATGTTGATGTTCAATGTAAATGTGTAGTGTTTGTCTACCGTAAATTTTTCAGGGAAAGGTGTATGCGTGTTTTTGGTTTTTTGCTTACCTTGATCGTAATTGGCTTCGTGGCGTTTCTGTTCTGGCTCGCATAATACACATGCAAGAAAGCCTACATTTATTTTGACACGGTGGAAACTCAGCCACAAATATGATCACCTCTCCCATTACACGTCCGTCAAGTATACGGCAGCAGAGCACAGAAAAGCAAAGCGTACTAAGTCCGCCGGGAAGTTATACAGTACAACAGCCATACAGTACAGTACAACGGCAAACTCCCTGAAGAACTGCGTGCTCACTGGACACGGCAGCCACCCCCCCCCCCCCCCCCTCACGGAACATGTGACACACGAACGGCAGAGAACAACATGCCACAATCTGTTACTCTGAACTGACGCGGCTCACAAGCGCTTCCCCGACAACCCTCTGCTGGAAATCCTCCGACACTGGCACGAGCCACAGCATCAACGCTACATGAATACCAATCTCGTCAAACAATCTTTGCGGAACATGGGGCCGTGACGAAAGACATTTTATGTCTGCGTCAGCGGCTGAAGGATCTACAGCTCGAAGGTCGCTAACGTTGCGGTCCAGCTATCCCGCGACACGAACCCCAATGTCCGCAGGGGAAGCAAGGCAACGCCAGACTCCACATTGCTGTACCACACAGGACTTCACGTTGCAATCGGCAGTTCCAAACCCACACATTCCACAAAAAGGCACCAGGCGTCGCGTTTGGAATGCTTCCCTTTCACCGGTAGCGTCTCCCACATCGAACAGGAAGTCAATCTCAGTCCTCACGCTGGCTCAAGACTGGCCTCAACCACAGCCCGAATACACTGAGTTACCGCATCTGGGAGTACGAGTCACCCTCCAGCCACTCTCATGCAACGCCACTGTCACCTCGCGTGATGGCGGGGCTCCCCCTCGTGACGTCACTGGACACTCGTGACGCCACCTGTCTCTGATGCACCGTCGGCATCGCCGTCCTCGTCGCCGTCGTCAGTGTCGGGCTCGTCGCTAACGTCCCGGTCGTCGGCGTTAAAGATGTCAGAGAGGTCACCGGCCCCACCTGAAGACGAGGCGTCAAGGTCAGCAGGACGTCGGCGCCCGTGCAGGCAGCGCTCAGGGACGTCGGAAGGGACCCACCACAGTTTCTGAATTGGAAGTTTACAGATACATAAAGACGGCTTATCTCAATCGTCACCACAAGTAAACAAGATGGGACGGAATTGCGCATATTTCGTAAAAAGCATCAACAGGGTTACTTCCATGCACACGCACACAGCGCCGGTCTACATCATGCATCTTAAACAGGATAGGATGAGTTGATGTGAGGAAATGCTGCAATGCTAATCTGATGAGGTCAACAAAAATACATGCACGAGTTTGAATGTTTTCCGAATGACCTTACAACGTTGTCAATTTGACAACACTTCTATACAATGTTGCCAACATGCCACCAGGCGCGGCACCTATATAATTCACACATCACCTATGACAATTTCTAAACTTGCCTGAGGAAGACGCGCACTAAGAGGCATTCAAAATACTTGATATCACAATCTGATCCAGGTCAGGGGCGCTATCATCAAGCAATGGCATTAGCAGAAATCTGAACATGTTGCAATGTATGCATCGATTGGGGTCAAATGAGGGGTTAAATTGACCCCACCCGAGCGCGTCGCATTAAACAGGCCACCCGGGCGCGTCTGACTTTAGCCACGGGTGCGAGAAAAGATGGGCACATTGTCATGAAAGGAAGCTAACAGTGTCCGGCTTACACCTTTCAAAACATTGAAAAAAGACTTGCAGCAGATGTTGCGGAGGGGGGCTGGAGCCCCAACTGAACAGGAAGCCACAGCCATGGGCCTTGACCTCTTAGTTCCGAAGACACATAGGGTGATTGTGCGTCGATCCAAACCAGTAGTTACAAGATCAGCTGATGTTTCAGTCTTCCTTAAGAAACCTAATGCATATGGAGAGGCTGCCAAGCCGACCAAACCCGTCGACAACCCGATGCTCCGAGCCTATCGCATTGATCGACACCAAATGTTCACCATCCAATGCCAATTGGTTGAAAACTTACCCTCACCAGAATAAAACGGCCTTGGGTCAGGTCAAAGATCGCCAAATATATGAAACAACTTTAAAGAAGGGTTGCAGGCAACCCACGCTCCGAGCCTTTGGGACCGATCAGCACGAAGCCTTCACCAATCGATGCACCATAGTCGATATCCCATCCTTTCCAGATCAAGGTGTCCTTGAGTTATGTCAAAGGTCACCAAAAACGCGCATAACCACCAAAATTGGCTGCAGACAACCCCATATTCCGAGCCTTTAGAGCCGGTCGGCACAAATCCTTTACAAATTGATACGCCATGGTCGATAGCCTGTCCCTCCCAGAACATGGTGACTTGGCCTTGCGTTAGGTCAAAAGTTACCAAAAAACGGCCGAGGCCATCAGAAATGAGTTTACAGACAACGCCATGCTCCGAGCCTACCGGCACAAGCCTTAACCATTCGATGCGACCCAGTCAATCACATTTTCTCCACAGAACATGGTGATCTTGGGTTAAGTCAAAGATCACCAAACCATGACTGGATAAACTGGTGGTTTCAGCAGTTTCTTGGATCTTTGATTTGACCGAAGGTCACCATCTCCTGGAAAGTGTTATCCGGAAAAAGGGTTATCAACAATGGCGCACGGATTGGTAAAGGTTGAGTGCCGATCGGTCCTCAAGCTCGGAGCATAGGGTTGTGTGGAGCCAATTTTTGTAATTTTGGGTGTTCTTGGTGATCTGACCTGTACCAAGGCCACCATACTCTGGGAAGGGCAGATTATCGACCAAGCGGTTTCAAATCACGTGGGTTTAATATATAGCGTTTGCTGTCCATGGGTGCCAAAGGCTCGGAGCATGCGGTTGTCAACAGGTTTGGTCGGCCGTTTAGTCTCTCCCAATACACATAAAAATCCCTTACAAACCGCGTGTGTGTGTGTGGTGTGTGTGTGGTGTGTGTGTGTGTGTGTGTGTGTGTGTGTGTGTGTGTGTGTGTGTGTGTGTGTGTGTGTGTGTGTGTGTGTGTGTGTGTGTGTGTGTGTGTGTGTGTGTGCCAGGAAACACATACACAGTACACGGAAGCGTTAGTTAGGTAGGTAATGACGCCGGTGCTATGATATTACGGTATTCTCAACGCACGTCTCGCACTTGACATGTTTTAAAACGGCTGTATCTACAGCGCGAAGCATACAATACTGGCATCCGTACATGCAACAGACAAACATCGGAGCCTCTGACATCTAAATGTGACACTCTGCGTCACATAATAACAAAGGAGTGTCGGTTTTAATATCTCCCGCCGACCACCTATTTCCCACCCACTGACGCACGAACGTTACCATGGCAGAAACATACGGCACGGTTGCCAGCTGATTATAGTAAGGTAGTGAAGATCTCAAATACATCCGGCAGATGATTTTGTGACGTCATAAACTCCGCTATGTGGGAGTCGCACATGTGACGGAATGCTGCCAGTGAAAAAGGCGATGTACAGAGGTACATGTTACTTTGATATGTTTCATTGGAGAAACTAGGGCTGCACCAGGAGAGAACAATAAGCAGGGTTGGGGCATGTTTTCATGTTGTGATGGCGTTGTGCAGTCAGCTGGCAAGTGTTTCCGACCTTCACTGCCCCGTATGATCAGCTGACAACCGCACAGTACTGTTGGTCGAGGGGAGATGAGGAAACTGTGTTGGTGCGGTTGTGTGTGTGTGTGCGTGTGGGACGGTGAGCGCTATTTATTGTCATCATATTACGCGTGTGGATTGTTCAACGTGGTACAGGGGTTCCTATTTGTCTAGTGCATGTCCTGATATCGACATTGTATAGGTTGCATACTATATGTAGTGACTCAGGAAGTGCGAAGCCTATGCTGGGAATGCTGGTATTTCCCGGCGTATGCTTAGCCACTCCTATATGGGTACTCATCTTTCTCTGGAGATATATTTCATAGAGACAATTGTTGTTTGTCTGTTTTGTACTGGTGTTTAGGCAAGTGCTAAAATTGCATTTGTGTGACTGTTTGCTATGTGAGACATGCACATGGTCATGTTCATGTGCTGGCTTGGTGTTTCCTTCCATGATCTTCATCCTGAGATATTAAGGTAATTTTGTTGCCAAAATGGTTATGATGCTGGTGTCACTATTTTCAGGCTCTGCAAAGAAGAGTAATGGCACAGAAAATACTAGATCCACAAGAAACACCCCAGATCATCTGCATTGAGTTCCCAGCTCTTGTTGAAGATGAGGAAAAAGCTGTGAAATGCCTTGGTGGCATGGACAATATTAACAAGGTAACATGGTAAATTTTACTGCAAGGCACTGGTGTCACTTGAGATGTACATGCCGACACACACTGAATTGGCAGTTATGTTAATATGTGGCTAAGTAAGAACAGAACATTCTAATTTTTGGAGTATTTCGCTATTTGTATACAGAGTTGTGATGCAAAAATATATCCAGGTCTTGGTGCCAGTGCTAAGTGTCCAAATCAAATTGGGCATGTGGTTAAGTCAGCAGGGTTGTAATATGGGATAGCATTCAACCATCTTTTTCATGTGCACATGTGGGCTTTCAGTTCAACTTTGGAAGCACTTAATTCACCAATAGCCAAGGCTGAAACATGTGTCAAAACCCAGGTCATAGCTTTGGAAGGGGGAATGCAGTTAGGGGGGATTAATTTGACTGAAAAGAACTTTCAGTTGTTTATATATAAATATAACTCAATTCAGATGGTTGTGCATGTGCACCCATACTCAAACAACTGATTTGACTGTTTTTGAGCATTGGTCAGGGTTAACATCAGATCTCGCCAACTGGGGCACACCACAACATGAGATGGATTAAGCTGTGTAGATCTGTAGGTCCATGCCCCCTCTAGTTATCACCCAATCAGCCCAACACCGTCATAATCGTAACTGTGCCAGGAATCGACCGGAAAGCACCCAATGCCCGGTGAATCTAACATCGTGCTGGCGCCTTCATAGGAGAAATGTGTGGCAGTTCTCCGCATGGCAGATAGGCATAGAAAGGCCATTCGCCTCACGAGGGTCGCGGCTAGACTGGCGAAAGCTATTGGGTGGAAAAGACAGTATACAATGTCTCTGCCGCTCATATCCATTTCTGTGTGCAACCTATCTATCAAGTGAAATAGTCAGGGTAGCTGACCCCCCCCCCCCCTGTCCCAGGGTAACCGACCCCGCCCTCCCTCCCCCGTCCATGTGTATCACATGCGCGCGTTGGACATATCCGTGCTCGATGTCGACTCGCGTCGCTCGTCTCGGCGGCAGGTGATCGCAGATCCGGGCAACCGGCGCATGGAGCTGCGCTTCCGGCCCGACGACGTGTTCTGCAAGCCGACCTGCACCGAGCCCAAGGACACGCAAGGTGCGGTGCGGCCGACCCCCGCCGGTGGGCTCTCAGCAGCTAGAGAGGCTGCTCTGTGGAGGAGCGTCAGCGGCCGCTCTGTGGAGGAGTGTCAGCAGGTGCTCTGTGGAGGAGTGTCAGCAGGTGCTCTGTGGAGGAGTGAGCAGCTGATCTGTTGAGGCGTGTGCAGCTTATCTGTGGAGTGTGAAGGACTGCACTGTGGAGAAGTATAAGTGGCTGTTCTGTTGAGGAGTGTGGGTGACTTTTCTGGAAGGGTGTGAGTGACTGTCCTGTGGAGAAGTGTGAGTGTCTGATCTGTTGAATGTGTGCGGCCGTTCTGCGGTGGAGGGGGAGCGATTTCTGCGGAGGAGTGTGAGCAGCTGATGTGTGGAGGAATGTGAGCAGCTGCTCTTTGGAGGAGTGTGAGGAGCTGCTCTGGAGGAGTGGGAGTGGCCGCTCTGTGGAGGAGTGGCAGTGGCTGCTCTGTGGAGGAGTGTGAGCATCTGCTCTGAGGAGGAGTGTGAGCTGCGTGTGCCCTTGTCAGGTTAGATACGCCTCAGAACTTCAGTTTTTAGTACCGCACGTGTCCGGAATGGAAAGATGGTACTAAATCATGCAAATAGGTTGTTAGAACTGTTATGACTTCCCAAAAAATTGCGTGATCTTAACACGCGCAGTCTATGCTAGCTACCGAGATAGCGGAAGCTGTTTACTAATTTGACCAATTCGGACAGGTGCGGTATTAACCTCTCAGTATGTTACATGTGCCTGACAACTGTGCCACGGGAAACACTCCCCTCCCCAAAATGGTTACCGTAGTAGACATTTTCGGTTGATTGCATAGGGTGCCTGGCGAGGCATGTCACATCACCCTTGAGTCATCGCCCGCCTGTTGCTGCTGCCTGAATGGCTATCTTTCTTGACATGAGAGGCAGGCAACGCTATATAGCCTCGGCATCTGGATGCGTTGTAAAGCTCCAATGACGACGACGACTTAGACATGATTTAGTTCAGTCGTAATTTATTGACATGATGTGGCCGAATTGCAATTCCCTCCTGAAAACCCGGTAGTTTCACTGGGGAGGGGAATAATTACCTTCGGTTGATTTCTCTCTTGACACGGTTTGGCCGAATTGTAATTCCTTCCTGAAAACCCCGTATTTCCATTGGAGAGGGGGAATAATGACCTTAGGTTGAGAGCGTCCGAATACGGGCACCGCTGGAATTTTTGTTCATGAGGCATGACAAAGTTTGGTCAACAAGAAGCTCAAGTTTACATCAGTGCCCCGCAACGTCGGAATAAAACGCATGGTTGTTGGAGGCAGCTTGCTCCGCAATTTCAGAGCATATATAAAACAAGATAAGTCCACCAAGAAACAATGAAAGCAGTTGCTTTGGTCTGCGTTCCGCCTCTCATGCTGCGCCATCCACAGTGTCTTCAAGTAATATCTTGTGAATACCGAGTAATCTGGAAATGACAGCCGTGCTAACAGTCAAGTACAGATCAGAAAGTGCGTTTTATCTAGTGTGGTCAGTCATCTTGCCATCGGAAAACTGCCGGTGAATCCCCCAAAAGTTACGTAAGTGGCTCATACTGTAGTTTGAAAGTTTGAAAAGAATGCGACGCCATTTTCACTCGGCTGGTTCTGACAAAGCACGGCTTAACTGGCAACAGCCCCGACCCAGGTCGGATTTGAAATATGTGGCCTTTAAATCACAGCAGCTAGTAAATCAGTATGCAAAAGTATCGCTCAGCTTGTAAAAGAAGTCGAAAGAACGCACACTGTTATCTCGCCGATTGTGTTGAAAGCATGGCGGCAGGGATTCCTCGAAGGGTGGATCAGTCGGCAAGCCGCGTTTGCGTTACATCCCTAAAGAGACGATGGAACGCTCATATGGTTCTCACTTCACAAAGCTGATGGCGAAGGGATGTTCGGGTAGTTTCTTCATGTCTCGCGTGCCCTTGCTTGTAGAGTGATGCATTTCTGAAACACATGTTTTGTTTCCGCTCGGTAAGCGTTTGGCTTATTTTCCACGTGGGCCGATGCAGGAATGCTGTGTTCCAGGTCTTCTGCTTCGAGTGAAATGCCGTAGAAAGAAGAACTCAACAGAACCTCCAGTCTTCAGCACAGAACTGCTTGGTGTTCTTGGAAGCACTTTCAGGTTTACCAGTAAGTGAACTTTTAAAACCTGAGCACCTGAACTCCTCTGCAGTTGAAACCGCAAGATGTGTTTTCAGAGTTTTTTTTTTAGCACCCATACATATTTGACATCGCAAGTGTGGGTTGTCCACTGCTGTTCTACGAGACTTTAGTCGATTGATCTGTTTCGAACCATGAGCGGATGACTGGGAAATCTTGGACGCCTCAGGCAGGATGTAGTGCCGTTGTGCCACGTACTTAGCGAAGCTGCCAGCGAGTCATCGGGCTGGTTGGGGGGGAGTCATCGGGCTGGTTGGGGAGTCATCGGGCTGGTTGGGGGGAGTCATCGGGCTGGTTGGGGGGGGGGAGTCATCGGGCTGGTTGGGGGGAGTCATCGGGCTGGTTGGGGGGGGGGGGGTGATGGCATTCGGCACTACGGTGCACTCTCGGGTCAGGCAGCAAAAAGGCGAAACTGGGAGGGCTTCCAGGACATGCAGGAAGACGGCAAAAAGGCACGCAACTCAGGAGGCGAAAGCTTCAATGTGGCGCTATGAAAGTTCAAGACATACGTTCATGCAGAATACCACTGAAGCTGCAGCGGCTGGGAAACTGCTGTGATAAGGCAAAGGCACGACTATCACATCACGGAAAAATGTGTCATTAGTGGTTTGGGCTTAGCGCGAAAGTGGGAGAAAGAGTAATGTGTAATTGTATTCAGCTAAGGTGCACTCAATACAAAATGTAGGAAATCACTTGAAGTTTGTCGCTAGGATTAACCCTTGATGTGCGACATTATTCAGCCGGCATCCAGAGACGTTTCCACAAAATGGCCAACCATGTCTGACATCAGAGCGAAACGGTGCAACTGCAGTCCGGTCCAGACGAGGAGCTCATCGCCATGCCTCCCCCAGACATGTGCGACTTCCAGTTCCTGCCGATGGACGAGACTGGCAAGTCGATATACGACCAGGTGGTGCCGACCTCCTGCCTGGACACGGAGTACCCGAACCGGCAAGCCCCACTGTTCGTGCCGCCGGTGGCGTTCTCCAGGGTGGATACGCCGCAGGTGGGACCCGGAGAGGCGCGGCCGCTGCGGCCGTCGCGCTCGCACCGGCAGCAAGCCATGGCGTGTCATGTTGAGCGCAAAGCGACGCGGCCAGGTGCGGTGGCGTCAGCTAGTTGGAGATTCCTTTGGCAGCGGTTGCTCTGGCGTCAGCTAGTTGGCGGTTCCTTTCGTAGCTTCTCAGTGCCCAAAACCCAGCTGTGAAGTAGAGCCATGTTCGTCATCAGCGTTGTGAGTGTGACCTATCCTGGAGCTCCTTTGCTGCCGGCCCGGCCGCTGACGGCTGCCCCGCCCCCGCAGAACTACTGCTACCGCCGGCCTCCCACCAACCGCCTGATGAACGGGCCGCTGCCGGAGGGACGCCGGCGCCGCCGCTACGGCGCCCAGGCCGTCTCGCACCTGCAGCCGAACATGCCGCAACAGCCGCTGGTCGACCGGCGCACGTTCGAGGAGCGCGTGCGCATCCGCGGCCTGCTCGGCGACCTCAGCCAGCTGAAGCAGGTCGGTGAGCAGCCGCCGGCGGCGGAGGGAACGTCGGCTGGTAGCCTCGGGGAGGATGGGCGAGCGGTACTAGGCCAGGCTGGGGCAGGAGCTACGGGTGAGGTGTCGGCTGGACGAGCTCAGCACCGAGCAGCTGTGGCTAGGGAGGCTCCATGGGGCTGGTGCGACACGAACCATTAGGACAGTGTGAAGACACTACATATACTGCGTGGCCAGCTGTCTGTCCTGTCAGTGTGTGGCGTCCACGAGCTGTCACTGTGGCGATCGTAAATGCGAATGGTGATAGTTACTGTGGGTGGGCCTGGCCCCCCATGTATGGGATAGCTGCGGTGGGTGGGCCTGATGTCCAGGTATGGAACAGCTGTGGTGGATGGATTTGACCCCAGGTATGGGACAGCTGCGGTGGGTGGGCCTGACCCCAGGTATGGGATAGGTACAGTGGGTGGGCCTGACCCCCATGTATGGGATGGCTGCAGTGGATGGGCCTGATATCCGGGTATGGGATAGCTGCGGTGGTTGGCTTTGACCCTCAGGTATGGGACAGCTGCGGTGGGTGGGCCTGATATACAAAGTGGATTGGCTTTGGACCCGCAGGGTAGGGGACAGCTGCGGTGGGTGGGCCTGATATACAAGTATGGAATAACTGCGGAAGGTGGCCCTGACCCCCAGGTATGGGATAGCTGCAGTGGCTGGGGATGATACCCAGGTATGGGATAGCTGCGGTGGTTGGCTTTGACTCCCAGATAGTGGTGTATCTGCGGTGGTTGGGTTTAACACAAGAATATTGATTGGTTAACTGTTTCTTGAAGTGCCTAAAGTCTCGTTTCATAACAGTCTCAGTGTTGTCGGTCCCGCCCACGACTCCAGCATACATCTCGGATTGTGACGTTTCGGCACCTAATCCTGCGCACGGGTGTTCTCCACGTCCAGGCACCTTGCAGCCGTCTTCACCTCTGTACGGCAATGTTTGCCATCTTCGCCTGAACCCACTCCCACGAATTGCCAGTGTGTGTTCCGCCCCTTAGGGCGCGACAGGGTCCGTCTCGCCGCCAGGTCCTCCCCATGTCACATGCGCACCACCTGACCCCTCCCTCTGCCGTCAGCTGTTCGAGGAGCGACCGGTGATGTCGCGCGCGCTCATCTACTTCCGCATGGGCGGCACCAAGGACCGGCTCAAGTACCTGCTGCCGCTGGCCGCCTACTACTTCAATACGGGCCCGTGGCGTAACATGTGGGTGCGGCTGGGTTATGACCCACGCACCGACCCGCACGCCTGGAAGTACCAGATCATCGACTACCGCACGCGCAGCGCCGGTCAGTGGTGGCCCAGGACGATACGGCTCGGGAGTGGCCGGGGCCGGGGCCGGGGCTGGGGCTGGGGCTGGGGCTGGGGCTGGGGCTGGGGCTGGGGCCGGGGGCCGGGTTCGGGAGCCAGGGCCCGAAGTGGATCGGCAGCTCCATGACCGGGATACGAAGCCACTCTAGCGCTGAGTGAGTCGGGATTATGGGATCATGGCTGTTCAGCTTGGGTTGAGTTCTTATTTGCGATGGTGGTGCGTCTTTTCAGTGTTGTTTGTCCTTCCTGTCTTGTCAGCGTTGACCATGAAAAATATCCTGCAATAGGTGCAAGGCCAGTGCGTACGCTTTTGCGAACAGCGATGTCAGCTACTGATTGTTATCGCTGTATGGATCAGGCATGACATGGCATGGTCTGAAAATGTGAGAGACTGCGTTCCTCCCTCCAGTGTTGAAAAACAAGATGGCGCTAAAGCGAGCCCTCAGCGTCGTGCCCTACCGCTCTGTGAACGCTTCCAAACACAAGATGTCCTCCATCAACGCGAAGAACTTAGAGGACGTCGAGAAGGTACGTAAGACGCATCCAAGCCGTATGAGACTACTGGTTAACTCCCTCAGTCTGCAGCACATGGATAGCGCTCAACAGACATCATGGTTATGTGCTTCAATGCCGACTCTGCGATATTTTTTAAAGATTTCATCCGAACTCCGAATGGGTGGATTTCTGGGATCATAGCTCACGCTGAGCAGTGCTTGCTTTGTGAGCCCTGACCCCTACCACCGATCGCGCAATCCTACGTCAACGGCAGAATTTGGTGGCGAAAGCTTAACGTGCCGCAATGTTCGACGCGGTCCGTCCTGCCCTCTGACGTCAACTGACCTTTAGCGCGACTGCTGCCACCGGCCGAAGGCCATACCTGTCAAGGGCAAATAGCGAGCGCCTAAAGCGACTCGAACCCATCCCGCCATGGGTGGGTGGATCGGAAGGCAGGCGCTCTAACCAACTGTCTCTAAGCTTCTGATATAGCTTCTAAGTCAAGCGTCTCCTGCTCACTAACCGCGCCAGAGGCGCCACTGAGAGCCGTGCCGCGTCGGCTTGTGCGCCGGCCGTCCCGGGCGGGTGGCCGACCGGAGGCGTCACAGACCGGCCGCAGCGGTGTGTCGTGCTGGGGCTGCGCGCGTGCGAGGTGGCTGGCCCGGTCCACCCGGCCGAGTTATCGGCGACCTTACCCTAGCTGGATGGTGCGGCTGCTGTCGCCTTATTGCTGCACCCGACACCCCGGGGCTCCCCATGGAAACCAGGTGTCCGTGCTGGTGAGAGCGGTGATACTCTCCACTCCCTGCTGCCCCGCTCCAGGCCAAGGAGGAGCCGCGCATCGACACGGACTTCGCCTTCCGTCCCGGCATGGTGCCCACGGCGCGCCAGATCTTCTACCAGGTGCGGAGGGCGGCGGGCGGCGCCGAGCGGCGGGCCGCTCATCAGGGCCCGCGGCGTGAGGCGCACGGTCAGAGGTGGAGCCCGGCCGTGACGGGTGGAGGTCCAGGGCCGTGGCGTCATGTGGACGGTATCTGATAATATGTGCATCGCATCGGCCCAGTGTGTGCTCCACGGGGATGGGGCCGTTTCCTTGCGACGCATACATGGGTCTGCATGACTCTCCGCGATGGTATGCCATCTAACTGCGTCTGGGATCATCAACATATGTTATAATCCATGCCGTTCGGCCACGGGTATTCCCAGGATGTGCTGCTCTGTTATATTGGCGTATCCCTCATGGCATCCATTGTTCGTAAGACACGTATCAAGTAACAGAAGGAGCCATAGGGCCCCATTCCTGGGAAAACTGTTGAGCGGGAGGCTTAAGCTCCTGCCAAACCGATGTGTCCAAAGCACTGGCGCAAAGTACTGAATGTTGCCGCGTAATGTTGTACTCTGCAGTGATGCGATACATGTCCGTTTTTGGTAGCTGGCTGGTAACATGCTGTTGGCTCGGCAGTTCTGCGGTGCCAGGATGGCCGAGGCGGGTAACTGGCCGGTGGTGGGGTGGTAATGGGCCGGTGTGTTCTGCAGTACTGCGACATCGAGGTGCCCGAGGTGAGCAATGTTCTGGCGGAGGCTCCCACCTCGACCTACTCGCCGGAACTCGGCTGGATCCGATCGGGCACGGAGGAGCACGTGCGCACCATCATCACCTCCCACGTGGACGCCTTCGTGGCCAGCAACTCCGCCGATGGTACGCCCGGCCGGTCCGCGTGTTCTCTGCCTGCAGGTTGTCCGGTCGTTGACATCAGCTGTCCTGTCAGAGTACCGCCCCGCCCCTTGGTGTCTTGCTAAGCTGGTGTGGGGAGGAGGAAGTATGGGGCATGTGTGCGCTGGCGTAATGGTCGGCCGGTTTGCGCGGCGTCGCTGGTGATCCATGCAAAGACTTATTTAAAAGTGGACAAGAGTACTGGCCGATGATTTAATGACACTAGGGAAGCGTGCAGGGAAGTCATACCCTATTTTCGTGACCGTAGATGTTACGTAGATCGGCATTCCAAAGCCAACGTCTCTGACGGTGCTGGATGCACCATCCGCGCTCTTCTACCGCGCGCGGAGGCTGTGCCATCGCGGCGTCACACATTCTGGACTCCCTTTCGCAACGTGGAGACCGATGCTCAACAGTTCTGGCTTTTCGAAAACGAATCAGAGTCGTGATTAGTATTGTAACTTTTTCACGCGGCAAGCAGCCTGTCCTGGCCATGGTTGCTGGGTGAAAGGACGTATGTGAAAATATCAGATTTAATTTATCATCAAGGGTTGCACGAAACAAGTCGTAAGCTCTACATTTTACGGGACAGATCAGATTATCATGTCATCATATCATAGACATTATCAGATTAACATCTTGTCAGAAACACTGGTTGCTATGGACAAGCGTTGCATTGCAAGAGATCGCAGGAAAATGCTCGGGCCTAAAAAGTCGTGAGCCAAGCGTCGTATTGGATAAAGACTGCGGGGGTAAAAATCGCTAGGGATAAGGATCGTGCTGCACAGAGTCGTGGTCTTGTGTGAACAACCGTAGCCAATCGTGCAGTGTACAGAGCGTCTGCGATCAATTTAGTGACACTATGGTGTATAGAAGTATCGCTGCTAGTGCGGCTGCAAGTCTTCTCAAAAGACTAGGTGAGGCTGAAGTCGGAGGTATTTTTGTCATCGTCTTTTTGAAAACGGCTTGCAGCATGTTGTGAATATTGGGTTATTAATTACCCCGTGCCGGGTTTGTGGCAATTCAATGCCCATCCGCTTGGTAAGTCCACTATGCGGTGCCCGTCGGCGTTTTCTTTCTTCTCGACAGCACGGACCTTTAAAAACCCACGCGCATCCCCAGAATGTCACGAAAGATTCAGGATCAGACGGATGTCATCGAAGCGGATGTCAGCTGTTCTTAGTAGCGATGCGGCTCTCCGGCCAGTCATGCGTTCAGTTCCGTGCCCCTGGGAGTGGGGGTGGGGTGGAGGCACCGGCGTTTGGCTGTCCGTTGACGGTTACCAGGGGTACCTTCCTGTGTGGACGTACGTAAGAAACCGAAGGAAACCAAACCAACGAAACGAAATAACACGGAAAACCAAAGTCCCATACCGACTAACGCCCTTTATTCTTACAGTCTTTCCGCTGCATGATTACTACATTTATGCATGTGTCCCATGCTTTGTTTTTATTTGCAATCTTTTGCTTACGATCATTTGCGATGCGATCTTGCACCCGGCTACTCTGCGCGATATGTATGTCCAGAGCGCTGTCCACGATGGCGCCGCCGTCCTGCTGACCTTGACGTCTCGTCCGCAGGCGGGGCCGGTGACCTGTCTGACCTCTCCGACGCCGACGACCCGGACGTCGCCGAGGAGCCCGACACCGACGACAGCGACGAGGACGGCGATGCCGACGGCGCCGGCGTCGACGGCACCTGAGCGCGCGGTGACGTCACGTGAGAGGGCGCTACCGGCCGTTTCTTCTGCTGTGGAAAGCTGCGCCATGGGCCGTGGATATGGGACAACGTTTTACACGAAAGAAAGCGCTCCAAACGCGACACCTGGCGTACGTGTTCGGTACTGCGCACCGAAACTGCCATTTGCAGTGTGGAATCTTACGCGACACAGTATTGTTGTGGAGGCGAGCGTTGCCTGAGGATCTCATGTCTACATTGGTTCATGTCGCCGAATAGCTGGACCGCAACGCTGTACGTCTTCCTCCCTTGTCCCGCTGCGTGCTACCCACGCGAGCAGATGAGCTTATGCTGCAGTTGACCTCCGGCCGAAAATGGCTGTGGTCACAGGCCCATGTGGGGCAAAGTTTGTTTGTCGACATACGCATTCATGAGTGTTGGTGCTGTGGTTCATGCGTGTGTCCAGCGATTCCAGCAGCGGGTTGTTGCCGAGCGAAGGCGTGTGGACCGCGTCAGCTCGGACCGGTGGACTGTGCCGTGTCTCCCCGCCGCTGCCGTTTCTCTGCCCCGGCTGCTGCGCGCCGGGCGGATTGAAGGCCGGTACAAGGTGACGTCACCGTGGACTGGTGACGTCACCGCGGAGAGCGCCGCCATCCGCGGCCCTGGCGTGGTCCAGCAGGCCGCCTGTGTGGGCCGCCGTCCACATCTGCCGCCGGTTAGCTGAACAGCGTGTGACGTTCGGTGGGACCGTGTCCGCTGCAGTCACGCATCAATGCCTGTCAATATATGTGAGTCTGCGCTGGCCATGTGTTCTGAGAACCGGAACAGATGCGTGGGGTATGTGGCGTGGCTGGCACCGAGCTCCTCGTCAGCTCCTTCCTCTCGGCGGATGAATTACTCGGTAATTGACCTGGCTTCTAGCTGTCTTCCTCCCGCTACTGCCTTCTGCGACCCCGCTGATGGCAAGCTTGCGCGCGCCCGCGTGGACTCGCTCCCTGGACCGGCGAAGCCAGGCATGCGGGTGCTGGTCATGAAGAGTGACGGGTGGGCCCTGTGCGGCACCGACACGGGCCCAGCGCCTCTGAGCGTGCGGGGTGACGGGCGTGGGCCCCCCTCGACCAGCAGCGTCGGCAGTCAGCTGAAGCCCGGCGTCAGTGGGCACAACCTCGGTCCGCCCGTCTCGCTGCCGCGCCGCAGCCCTCCACGGCGTTAATCTCGACATAACGCGTGTGGGACTTGTTGAGTCCATGCCATACACACTAGAGAAACGACAGTCGGTTCAGTAACCCCGGCTGAGTGGGGTACGAGCCGAGGTCGAGCCGCGTCTCCGTGGTCGTTCCCTCGGGCTGGAAGCCGTACCGTTAGATCACTGTTTAAGGTGTAAAAGCATGAACGCTTATACGTGACCGAGACACGCCGGCTTCGATTCGGGGCACCCTGTTTTCACTCATGGGAGGCAAACGCTTGCCAGCCGCCATTTCGTGCCACATTCATTACAAGGGCTGGCGGGTGACGTTTATTGGGCAGTACATTGTGACTAGATGATGCGTACGCGGATAATCTTTTCCACCTAGGTACAAAATCGCGTGAAAAGTGGCTAATTACATTGCGTGCACGACCTTACAGCTAAACAGACACTGCGAACACTGACAGTACAAGCCCCGCGGCCCTCCGCCGCGCGCGCGGGTAACCGGTTCACAGCCAACACAATCTAGAAAACACGCGAGACGAGCTCTCGCCACGCAGCCAGTGCGCGAGCCGCCTCGGTCACAAGGACGCGGGACACTGGCGACCTCTGGACTCACTAGGAGGCCCGGCTGGCTCCCCATGCTCAGCGTCCACGCACGAGTCCGAGGGCCGCTCAGTTCCGACAACCACCGCGCTGGGGCGTCCCGCGGCGAGCCTACACTTGAGTTACATTCCTCTGCCGCCTGTCGCCGGCCACGGAGGCGCGCGAGCCGTGCTGGCTGCCGTCGGCCGGGTGGAGCCGCGGCTTGGGCAGCGTCGGAGGCGGCAGCCGGCCGCCGCGCACGCGCTGCGCCTGCACCAGCGAGTCCTTGTCGCTCGGCCAGCCGGCCGGCTCGCCCTCCGACAGCGTGTTGTTGTTGCGGTGGCGCGGGTCGGAGGTGAGCGACATGAATGAGTCCGAGGGCTGTGTGCTGACCAGCGAGCGGCCGTCGTACGGCATGTCCTCCACGAACGGCGTCTGGTAGCTGTTGTAGCGCGCGCGGCCGGTACCCAGCTGGCTCGCGTTCAGCGGCTGGCCGCTGGCGTAGTTGCTGAAGCTGTCGTCAGGACTGTGGCGGCGGTCCCGCGTGTCCAGGATGTCCGAGGCGGTCCACATGCTCGGTGTCTGCCCGTCCGAGATCGTCTGCACGGCCTTCTCCTTCTCCAGGTCGTAGGCGATCTTGACGGGCGTGGGCTCGCGACTCTCCACGGTGGGCACCGTCACTGTGGTGATGTGCCGCGACGCGCCGGCGCCCGGGTCCGGCTTCCTGCGCCGGTAGCAGAAGAAGTAGTACAGCGCCAGCAGCACGATCAGCAGGATCACGCCTGCCACGCACAGCAGCACGATCAGTAGCAGGTGGTCGTCGAAAGGCGGCGGCGAAGGCTGTATGGGGGCCGTGGTGCCCGTGGGTGGCGGCGGAGATAATGTCGGTGGCGGCGGAGGCAGCACCAGCGCCACCACATTGGAGATGCGCGCCACGTTGCCGGCCTCGTCCACGCCGCGGATGGCGAAGAAAAGCAGCTTGTCGACGGTGTGGAAGTCGATGACGGCGAGGCTGGGCGTGCCGGCCGGCTCGGGCTGGCTCCAGTGGGGCACGCTGGTGCAGTCGGTGAAGTGGTCCCGCAGCTGCGCTCGGCTCTCCGAGAAGCGCACCTCGTAGTGCGACACTGGAAAACACGACCAATGCTTAGGAGGACTCAGACAATTTCTGAAGTACCGCGCGCAACTGGTTGCTCGCGCTGCTTGAGTTTTGGCGAAACTTTGGTTGAGACATCGGTAAATGCAGGGGTTCCGCACACAGAGAAGATGATTACAAGGCCGTCTACGGTCAACGTAGCCCCAGAATCACTCAGCCCAAGCTAACCCGGCACAACTTCCGTACCGCCCCGAGTCTCACCTCTGGTGTCGGGCTTGTCGTAGTCGTCGCCGGGGGCTGACCAGCTGAACGTGATGGTCTGCTCGGCGGCGTCCGTCTCGGCCCGCAGATCGGTGACCCGGTTGGGCGGGTAGACGTCCGCCTGCTGGTCAGTGCTCCCGAAGACGAGAATACCGCCGCCGGATGCTGACCTCCGCAAGCCGTTCACCGGCACCGAGGTCACGTTGCCGATGGTGGAGCCGCAGCACGGCACCTGGCCGTTGACCGGGATGGCCCGCGGCTGGGTCAGGTCACGGCCGGTCACCACGCGGGCCCGCGACCCGCCCACCTCCACACGCACGATGAACAGCTGACTGGCCGGCGTCAGGGAGCCGAAGTCGGTGAAGTAGCGCGAGTAGATGCCGTCGCCGTGCAAAATGTCCGGCACTGAAACAACGCAGCGCCTACCTTGTAAAGGAACGCCAGGATTATCACTTGCCATGCCGGATATATACTGGTGACAGCAGCGTTCGTTGTAATGCTGTTTCATCTGGTACGTGTTTTTTCTGAACATAAAGCCGTAGTCAAACATCAGGGACAATGCTTCTCATTTCAGGAGACAGGTAACGCTATGATCAAAAGCACTTCTACATTGCGGGGTGCCGGCTGAACATCCGCCAAACAACACAGACTGATTCATTTCAGCACGTCAATGCCAGCAGCAAAGGGCACCCTCCCGGAAACAAGGGCCATGACTTTTACCCACAGCGGACGGCAACAACCAGCTGAACTTGGAAAGCCGTTTACATAGGTCAAATCACACGAGCCACACGGACAGCTGCGGGACGCCTGCGGCGGCGCACGTGCCACTGGCTGGTGCCCCATACCTCCAAGTCCGTTGTCGAGCAGCTGGACCCGGACACTCTGGCCGTCGGCGCGTGTCACCACAGCGTACACCTCGGCGTCGAGCACAGGGGCGTGGCCGCGCACCACCTGATGAGAGGTCGGGGTTAGCTGCTGCCGGAGCACGGCTATTGCTGGCTCAGATGGCTCTCCGCTGACGTCTCCACTAGTCATGGGATCTATACGGCAACACAATGCGGTCACCATATACTCATACGCCAACACACAGGCGAGTACGTGCGTGCACACGCAGGGCGATCCATCGCCAGTTCACATAGCACACGCCGGATCACTGGACGGACGAAAACGAGCTTGTCACGAGCTTTCTGGGAGCCAGACGGTGACAGCTGT
Organism: Pollicipes pollicipes; assembly: GCF_011947565.3. Lineage (NCBI taxonomy): Eukaryota > Metazoa > Arthropoda > Thecostraca > Pollicipedomorpha > Pollicipedidae > Pollicipes > Pollicipes pollicipes. The sequence goes on from NW_023596746.1 coordinate 34,414,154, forward strand.
CATGTCTCGAACTGTCTCGGGCTGTCCTGAGGTATTACCAACGCTGGCAGAACGCGTGAGCGGAACATATATATCTTCCAAACACCCATCAGTTTATGGCCCCTATGAACATCCGCCACTCGCGCCGTTCACCTGTCATATTTTTGCTGCCGATCCTGCATTCGTCGCGAGGCATTTGTGACCCACTTCCCCTCCTCAGTTTGCCGGCACAACCACGCGCTGCCCACTCACCGACGCGTAGATGATGAGCGGTCGCTCCGTGGCGTTGAGCGAGCCGGTCCGGTCCATGTTGGTCCACACCTCGGTGCGGACTGTGTCCTCCGAGGACGCCGACGAGGACGTCACCTGGACAAAGATGCTGCTGTGCGACGGAGCCATGTTGTCGATCTCGTACTCCCACCGCCCTTGCTGAGAACGAAAGGTAAAGTACACCTTAGAGCGGTGAACATGACCAACTGTTACAATGAACAGTAGCCAGCGTCAATATGCAATGACCAGCAAAACAGAACGTAACTAGATCAGCACTGAAAGCAGTAGGCAGCAACCAGAAGCGGCAGGCATCCGGCTCGCACGTCAGCGCAGTCGGCCCTCGCAGGCGGCGCGGCTGGAGCGGCCGTGGCCGACGCCGCCACTCACCGTCTGCGCGATGGGCGCGTACTGCAGGTGGTTGGTGCTGTCCGGGTACGTGTACACCGTGTTCAGCTGTCCGCCGGGCGGTCGCAGCTTCACGTAGCCGATCTCGCTGCGCGTATTGTACAGCACCGTCAGCGTCGTGTTCACGCCTAGCGTGGTGTCGATGAGGAAGCTGCCGCGCGCGTGCTGACCGTTGCCCACGAACTGGCGGTCCTCCACCTGCACCCGCGCCAGCCGCTTGTCCGCGATGTACTTGTCCAGGGTGTAGACGTAGGCGGCCGCCAGCGAGTGGAACACCGTGATGCTGGTCTGATCGCCGAGGCGCACGTCCTCCACTGAGATGACGTCACCGCCCGTCTCCATGGCGACGCGCGCCAGGCCGGGCGTCACGGTCGGGTAGAACACCACCACCAGGCGAGCCTGAGGGGGGGGGGGGGGGGTCAGATGGTCTGCTGTCGCACGGACGTTGGCCACATTTGAGGGCATGTAACGATCCTCTGCATGAAGCAGATGATTCTGCGTATTTGACGTTAATGCTATTCGACGTCTGGATGGCGCGATGTAACGACAGTGGGGTAACATAGTCTACTGTCGCATATCTGATTGTGCTAAAATAATTCCCCGCCCGTCGATGGCAACCGATGGTGAAGGCAAGTTAGTCATAACCTTCTATCAAAATCTGCTCACATACACGATACACGATAGTACTTTATAGTACTCCGGTGCACAATAGTACTTGCAAAACATTCCTAGCGCAAATTTTGTTCCAGTCGTTATGGTGTTGGGTCATTTCTAGCCGGAGACAATAAAAAGTCGTGACGGACGACACTGCGTGCCGATGCAATAGCCACCACTCGCATCAATCCCAACTATCGTCCGCAGAAAAACCCAAATTGAAAAGCCCACACTTGCAGTGCCTTTCGCCACGCGCCACGTACAGAGATAGTACGTACAGCCGTGGGCTACTCACATGTCTAGCGTTGAGGGCGGCGATCATGTAGTCGACGTCTGCGGCTGTCGGCTGGTTGCGGCTGCTCTCCTGGTTGCCGGTGACCCAGATGATGGTCGCGCCGGCCGCCATCCGCCCCAGCGCCGCCAGCGCGCCGTCGATGGCCGTCGTCCAACTCTTGTAGGCCTCCATCACGTCGTCGGCGATGGGCGGCAGGTTGGCCAGCTCTCCGCGTCCCATCAGTGAGTTTGGCACGGTCGTGAGGTTGCGGTCGGTGCGGTAGTCGGCGCCGAAGTGGCCGATGCCCACCTGGATCCCCGTCGGCACGTCCCAGTTGACGAACTTGCGGATGGAGCTGCTGACGAAGTCCCAGCGCTCCTGCTGCCGCATCGTGGCCGTGCTCTCCAGCAGGAAGAAGAAGCGGTCCGTGCTGGCTTTGACGACCCTGAAGTCCACTCGCGGGATGGTGGAGTTGGCGTTCGGCGGGTTGCTGCCGTTGCGAAAGTCCTTGTGCTCCTGCATCACCTCCCACACCGAGCTCTCGTTGCAGAGCATGTTGTGTTTCGTCGGAGCAGCCTTGATGTGGTTGCCGTCGTCGCAAAAGTTCTTCACCTGTAAAACGAGTACATGATATGATCATATAACCATTCGTTTCGATCTATTTTATTCGATATACGAGTACCGGACTTCAGGCATCATACTTTCGGCAACACTGCACACCAATTGGTGAGACGATCGTGGCGTTTTCGGCCCCTCATCGGCTGAACATGTCACTTTGTTTCTGTTGTGCGGCAGTACCACAACAGAAAGGCCAGCGCATCACCACGGTTACAGGTTGAAATCCAATCCTGGGGAAGTTTGACGGGTGTGACCAAGAGGCATCTGTCCAACCCTCGAAACCTGCTGAAGTGAGCATTAATAATTCCACTTTCGACTTAAAATGCAATTTTTCATATCGTTTTCGTCCATACTTCGACCTTGACTTTCGGGCACGTTGTCTCCCAGTGTTCTGCCACCTCTCCCCCCTCCCCCCACACACACATGAATGGTTATTCCTCAAATCTCCGAGGAGTAGGTTACATGCATGGATCTCTCTAGAACCAAGCCAGACGTGACACGCTGGTGAATCGCCGCAGCGACCCTTCCCCAGAGCGGCCACAGGCACCAGCTCAAGCGCCATCTGCTCGCAGGCAGTTCAACGGACAGATAAGGCCGACTCGAGCGCCCCCTGTATGAAGACGGCTTCCAGCGCCGAACCGGGCGCCACCTTTCCACCAACGCCGGCAGATGTATCGACGAGATGCTCACCCGTTCTTTGTCATCTGCGTAACCACAGTTACCAGGCCGGTAGCCATAGTTACGCTCCGTAACCACGGAAACCACGCGTGCACCGCATTAATTGCAATGGCACGAAGGTCGACACCACCTATTAGGTGACGTGTTCTGACGGATCGGTCGCTGCAGCAGGACGCGGGCGACACGGGCCGCTAAGTCTGCCCCCCCCCCCCCCGAGGTTACTCAGCAGAGCGCGGAGGAATTCCGTCCCGTCATGTCTGCCCCATGGCCGCGCGCGCGGCACCACCGGAGGAAAAGGTCTGCACCGAAGCCCTGCGGACGTCGGAAGCAAACGCTGGGAAAACAGCATCTGCTTGAACAAAGGGGCGGGTGTGCGATATCGTCTTGCAGAGTCAGGCAGCGGACTTTCCTCGTCGGTGGCTGGCGCGGGCGGCTTCGGTTGTGCGGCCGGAGGCTGCCGAACCGGCGCACAAAGGACACTCTCATACTGAGGACCACAATCTGTCGTCAGTCAACAGTCGGGCGGCGGGGGCGCTCCGCCACGTACCTGACTGAGCGCCTGCATGTACATGATGGACGAGGTGACGGCCGCGTTGCTGGCGTTCATGAACGGCACGAAGGTGCACGTGTTGGAGCTCTCCTCGCAGCCCGACCTGCAAAACACGCCAACATCAAGTTAAAGCTTTCCATACGTGCTTCGAGAGCGGCCGGTCAAACGCGGACAGCGAATTTCCTTTATCGGAGGTGCTCCGGACTCGAGCTGGGGCCGGGCGGCTGCGTTATGCCTCGGACGCTGCCAGTTGGCGGCGGCGCAATAGTGGCGCAGCGCTCCAGCCATCCGACCTCAGCGTCTCCGTTACTGGTCATAACGGACAGGTGACGTGGTCGGCAACGTGACTCCGACCTCCCCCACCGGGGCTAAGCTCGGTGACGTTCGGCCAAAGTGCACGCCTTCATGCAAGGCCCACGTTCTATTCCAAGTTAACGAGACTCAAAGCGTTTAACCAATACTGCAGGAATGCCAGCCCGTACTTCACCTATACTTTCAACAAAGGGCACGGGAACTGCATTCAATACATGTGCTGCAGAGACACCATTGACCCACTGCGACCGTGAATTTGAATCACCGCAATGCGTTGTGACACTTCCAACGGCTCGCGCGTCCGAGCGTCAATGTCCAAAAACTACACGGTGACCGAAGGAATGCCATCACACAAATCACATGCCGCCGCACAGTGCAGCCGGCCGGTCACCCTCGCCGACATGCGGGTAGAACTTCGCTGGCCATGCCTGCATTTTCTGCTGCGCTATTCGTTTTCCGAAAATTCGGCTGGAGCCAGGCGTTTCGCCAGCAGCTGCGGGTTGTGGTACTCACGGTGAGACGGAGCCGGCGACGGCGCCGTCCGAGCAGCCGGAGGGGCGCCACTGGCCGGCCGTCTGCTGGTAGAACGACGGGTACAGAGGGTCCTCCGCGTACCCGAACTCCTCGAACACGCCCCACCGGTACTTGGCCCACTCGTGCACCAGAACGCGGGCTGTGGACCGAGCGCTGGGTCAGACGCGGCAAACGCTGCAAGCTCACAGTGTGTGATAACCCAGCACAGGCTGCCAGCTCTCAGTGCATGACACCCGGCAGAGGCTCCCAGCTCTCAGTGCGTGACGCCCGACAGGGGCTGCCAGCTCTCAGTGCGCGATACCCCGGCAGAGGCTGCAAGCTCTCAGTGCGTGGCATCCGACAGAGGCTGCCAGCTCTCAGTGCGTGGCACCCCGGCAGAGGCTGCCAGCTCTCAGTGCGCGATACCCCGGCAGAGGCTGCCAGCTCTCAGTGCGTGGCACCCGACAGAGGCTGCCAGCTCTCAGTGCGTGACACCCGGCAGAGGCTGCCAGCTCTCAGTGCGTGACACCCGGCAGAGTCTGCCAGCTCTCAGTGCGCGGCTCTGGGCGATGCCCGTCATGCGGCGGCGGGACTCGGAGCTCCCGCCGCCGCAGCGTCACGAGCACAGCCTCTCTCTGAGCTGGGAACTCGGACGGGGATTAACGAGGCCCCAGACGGGACAGGGTCTCGTGCGGGAAAATGACGCCTACAAACACGGGTTACTCGTACGGGCATGGGAAGAAACGTGTTTTAGCGTCTCTTTGAGCACGCCTCTGCTGCACGTTTATCTCGGTCGCATCTCGAAGTGTCTGCGGCGTCAGCTTTGACATATCCGGAAACATCTATGTGGGTTGTATGCTGCGAAACCGCATGCGACTACGAATTCTGTGATCGTTTAAGATAGATAGTAGCCAATATGTTATGTATGCACAATGATTTGCGAACAAATTACATTGTCGAATTGTGAAAAGTGATGAATAGGATGGCGGGGACATTTCGACGCACGTGGAGCTCACAGTCCATGACGTCACGCCCCAGCCGCGCGCTGACACACGTACGTTGCCGGCCAGCTGAGTTCTGCAGAGCGGCCGCCGGGCTTACCTTGGTCCCCAAAGGTGCGGTTATCGCCCGAGGCCACATAGCCGGCGGCGAACTGGACGAAGGCGCCGGGCTGACCGCACAGGCCAGACTGGTGGGTCCAGGGGGCCGAGCCGTACACGGGGTGAGCGGTGCTGACCCGCAGGTCAGAGGTCAGGTAGCTCTCGGTGGTGGCCTGACCCGGCGGGTCGGCGCCCGTGCAGCTGCGGGGCCACGAACTGGGCACCACGACCGTCACGTCACTGAAGAACGCCCGCTGATTGGTCGCCGTGTACAGGTAGGACGACGCGTTGTTGATCAGCGTCTGGAATAGAAGAACGCAGAGTTGAGGGTCGTCTGGCTACGCGACGAATCGATACAGCACCATCACTAGTCAAGATGACACCTGGCTCCGGTAAAATGTCACCTATATGAACATCCCGTGCAGACTCACAGCGCTCCACATTTGTTTACGATAAAACCATCCGTGGAGGTGCCCGTCGCGCACCTTACAATTAACGTCACGTGAACAAGCCGCCGGCTATGCCAACCCACCAATTAGACAGCTGACCCCATAAGTCGCTCAGCCGGTACACCCGCTCCAATCACCGCCTTGCTAACCGCTCTGTTTTCATGTACGGCGGGCGCCGATCTGACCTTGATATGTCCCAGCGGCGTCAGTGCGCGCGCATTCTCTGTCACACTAGCTGGGGGCGGCTTCGCCGGCTCGCTACCCGCTCTCACGTTGCAGGTGCGCGTCACACTCCGGCCTCAGCGGTGGAATGTTCCCCGAGTTAGTCATCCGTTGTGCGTGTGACCTGTGCCCGGCGCCAGCCGGTCGGCCTCGAAGGCTGCTGCGGCATATTCTCTGCGCGCGATCATCACGCACACCGCTGAAGAGGACGCGACCCAGCGCCGCCGCACGGCATTTTCGATTGGCGTTTTTTTTCGTATATTGAAGGGAAAGGGGAAGGAAGAGGGAGGGGGTATGGCCCGTCCACTTCTGAGTTGAACACAATCTGAACGGCGATTCATGTAAATAACCGATCTGGAACAGGAGCTCGGTCCGTCCCGTTTATCATGACCTTGCCAAAAGTCCGGGATGAAGGTGACATCCTGACCTCTGCTCAACTCAGCTCACCGTCCGTAGTGCAATACTCGACCGCCATTGAATAACTGCAGCCGGCGGGCGGTTTTAGCTGCCGGTAACTGGCGTCCCCTCGTCGGAGGTTTCCAGCGTGCAGTGCACGTGGCTCCACCCCGTCCTGCGGTGGATTTAGACCGCGCCGGCCGACCCCGCCCGCCGGCCTGCCCGCCCGGCCGTGGCCGATAAATAATGTACGCATGACACAATCAATGGATGGGAACAAAGGGCGGGACAGGGCGTGACGTCACACATCCGTTGAGCGGGTGGCGGGCGCGCTGCGCACGGTCGTGGCGTGTGGCGTGTGGCCGACGGCGGCGGCGGCTGGCGCTGCGGCCGTTACCGCTGACCCGTACCAGGTGCCAACCGACGGGGCGGGGGCGGCGAGCGCCGCCCTCCCCTCCCCCCGCCCCGGCCGTGTCCTGTTTCGCCACATCGGTTTGGTGGCCGGGGCGTGTCCCCGAGCTGCACAGCATGCACGATGTGGACCAGCAGGCGGGTGCAGGCCGGTCTCTGTCGAGTGCAGCTGTTTTCAGGCCAGGGCGTGGTTCGTTAGTGGCCTCGGACTAGCTCAGAGCTGCGGCACGGGGAGAGTCGGAGAAACAGGCGCTCGTGCCCGTTCTGTCCATCGTCAATGCAGTCAAATTTAAGCTTGTCTCGTCATTCTCTTGCCATTAAGGCTTCTTTTGCGATCGGTATAACGATCACAGTCGTTCAGGAGCCAATCACAGGGCCCTATCTACCGTCTTCCCGAAGCGCAATGGGGATTTTTCCTTAACACGAATGACATCAACCATGCTGACCTCAGAGCAGCGGCAGGTCGGCTCGTGCTGATCCGACCAACAGTGCCGCTGTGTTCGCCCGGACGCCGCCCTATCTACCGCGCTGACCGGCCCGTCAGTCTCGGCCCGGCGGTGACGAGCCGGAACACGTCACGCCCCGCTGACGTCACCACCGTCGTCACCGCCGACGTCGACGCGGATCCCCGGCATCGGCGCGTAATCCATGCGTCTACACCGCGTCCTGTTGACTCCAGATAGCTTTCTCCGGACGCGGGCAACAGTCGCCGCGAGTCAATACAGGGCGGCCATCCATCAGCTGACAGCGGGGGTCAACACGGGTCCGGCGGCGCCGCGGCCGGCGCGGGCGCCCATTGTGACGGCTGCGGCGCTCCGCCGGACCGGGCTGCCAGGTCAAGCGGCCCCCTGCCGTGCGGCCGCCGCGCACAGCCGGACGACTAAAAAATACGGGCGCAGGGGTGTCCAGGGGGCGGCCGGGCGGCGACGGCGCGCCAACGGAGCGCCCGCCGTCGCCCGCGGCCCCAGCGGTCCGTGCCGCCGCCGGTCTGATGGATGACGCACTGCGCCAGATACGTCACGGCCGCGCAGGAATTAGCCGGCCGGCGCGTGATAGATGGCACGCGGGAGTGTGTTCTGCGCCGGTCAGCAGCGCGGCGCGGGTCAGAGGTCACGCCAGGTCACGGGTCAGGCGCGGGCCCGCGGCCGGCAGCCACCGGCGCCAGTCAGCCAGCAAGCCGCACGTCAGAGCGGCCTCACCGTCGGCGGCGGCAGGTGCTTCGACGCGCTTGGCCGGGGCTAAAACCCTGTTATTTTCTGCGAGACGTTCCCCTCCTGTTTTCTCGCCGCTCGCTTGTTAATCCCGTTTGTTTCCATCGGGCCCAGCTGCCGTGACAATAGCGCTGGCCGCCTCACCGGCTCCGTGAGCAGCCGGCGGAGATAGCCTCCGTGCGACGGCGGCCCGCCCCGATGGGAGATCGCCTCCGTGCGACGCCCCGCCGCCGCGACATCCATATTTTTAGCACTCGTCCGGCTATCATAACAAGATCGGGTGCGCTATGCGAGCCGGTGTCCGGCGGGGCGCGGCGCAGCGGGACGGCCGGCCGGCCGCCGCGGTCGGCTAATGAGGGACAGTCACCAGCGGCGGCCGCCGCGGTGGCCCGGCCGGCCCCCGGCCCCGGCCGCCCCGGGACTCCAGCATCCCTCGGCTGGAGGCGCCTCAGGACGTCTCCAGCGGTCCCAGAGCGTGCCTTTCGAAGGGATTGGTCTCGCGTCGGCTTCGTGTGGCACCTCGGGCCAGTGGCGTTACCAGGCCGCGGCAGCCAGGCTTGGACTTCGGAGCGACGTATTTGCACAGCTTAGACGTGGATTGTTTTACTGTTGATAGTGGGCAATTCGGAAACAAAAAACACGCTATAAACGCTGTGCGCAGATACGCTGATACAAGAAAGCAGCAGCCGGCTGTTTTTTTTTTTGAGTGGTGGTTTCTGATCACCAGATAGGAACAACGATTGGCAGAAGTCGTGCTGTCCTGTGCACCTGATATCAGCCCAGACAACATTCACGCCATTTTCGCAGAGAGCAAACAGTCGCCGCTTCTGAACGCGGGCCCGGCATGGAGGAAAACCCAATCAGGTGTTCCGCACAAGGCCAGCGGTGCTGCAGGGTCCGGCTTCCGCTGGCAGCAGGGAGAGCGGACACACCTGGGCCAGCTATGCCGCTGCTCGGGCTGCCTGTCCGTCCCGACGCAGTGATGGCGTCACTTCAGACGAGGCCGTCGTCCGCCCTCTGGCGGCTCGAGGTTCCGGCCGGTGGCGGGGCGCGTCAACGGTGACCAGCCGCCGCTAACACGGGGGTCCACCGGCCCTGAGGAGCCCCGCCGCCGAGCCGGCCAGCACCGCCCGCAGGTGAGGCAGCCTCAGTCCTCCAAGCCGACAGAGCTCGTGGGCAGACGGCACGAGGCCACGTGACACCGACACGTGGGGGGTCAGGACCACAGTACAGCCGCGCCGGTGACCAGACAGTCTAGCCGGCCGGTGTGGTGTGAGTCGCCTCTTCTAGGCGTTCTCTCGGGAGGCAAAACAGACAGCGCAGACAGAAGCAAGACAGACAAGACGCAAGACAGAAGCCATCCGGACAGCCGTCTCGGAGCGCTCCTGGCCACATCGGCGAGCTTGACGAGTTAAAGGCGTGACGCCTGCCTGTCGTCCACTCATGACTCCGAGGTGCCACACATCACCGGCCACGTGCCACGCATAGCCGCCCAGCGGCTGCGTCGCCTTTCATGAGGGCAATTCCATCACATAGCAGCGCACTGGCCGGCAGTCCGCCTTTACAGCTCATAGCAGCGACAACGAGGCCTCGTGAACCACTTCTCGAGCTTCAAGCCCTCCAGGTTAGAGCCCTTAAATCAACGACGCCTGTGATATAGGGGGCTATTCAATGCTGTGGCGGAAGGTATTAAGCCAGTTTACGACTTCCTAATGTTTAAGACGGGAACGCCGCGGCTATCCCGACCCCGTTACCGTGTCCAGTGCGCCGACGCTGCTCAAGGTCTGGACACGGGCCAGGTTTCATAGCCGATGTTTAAAAACATGCCACCCATCTCACCCGACGTTTGATATCGCATGTCACGCTCATTTGCCGTACTTTCGGGTCTTAGTTGTGAAAAATAAACCAATCAACGCGCGTGTTATGGGTGGCAGGGGACCCTATTGCTGTTGGAGTTTTCCCAACGCACGATGTAAATCCTGGAGAGGCGGGCTCTGATTTTGTGTTGACGTGCGCCACGCCGAAACCGCCGCGGTGCTCGGCATCGCCAGATCTGGGCCATCTTGCATACCAAAGACGTCCTTGAAGGGATATATCGGGTCAGCCGTCGAAGATAAGCGGCCAGAGCCGCACCCTCGCACCACACCGCAGTGGGCGTGTCTCTGCCGGCGCGGTCCGACCCGCCGACAGTCGCGAGGAAAGAGGACGGCCTCCCGCGACAGGCACCGTGAGGACGTCGCGGTGCATGGAGCGGAGCACGACAGTGGGCTGGGGGGGGGGGGGGGGGGGGGTGCGAGCTGATCCGCCTGTCCACCGGCTGACCGCCGAGATCAACCTGCACCCATCAGCCGCCGGACAGGGGGCGGGCGGGGCCACCGCTGTCCGGCGCAGAAAAACAGCCGACACAAAAACATGTGCCAGCGATGCCCCCGTTGTCATGGTAATGAATGCAAGCATGGCAACTTTTTGTGCAGACGCTTAGAACAGCCAGGGCCTATCATTAAAGTGTTTTGGTCAGTAATTCTGGACCCATTTCGGTGTTTGTTCTGTCCGAGCGAGACGCCCGGAGGCATCCCGGGGCACGGCGGCGACCTCCAGAAGTGCCGCAGTTCGGCCGGGCCGCCCAAAACAAAACCGTTACCAGGAGCGCACCCGTTCCGCTTTGGCTGCAGGCCCGCCTCCTGCCGGCACCGCGGCGGCCGATGCTGAACGGACGATCCGACCGGTGGTGACGCGTGGACGCCGGACGTGACGGGAATCGAGGACAGGAGCGCCCGTCTGGGTCAGTCTGCAGACGACACGTGACCTTGCGGCGCGCTCTCAGCGTCATTAAGACGTCAGAGCCTCACGTCACGGACCATCATCTGCACATCGGCTTGGACTGGCCGCATAGACGTGTTCGGCCCGTTTTCGGCCGTAGTTTGGCGGCGTTGGAGCTGTGCGATCTAACTGGCCTGGAGCGTCTGCTTAGGCGAGACAAACAGGGTGTCCGTCGGGCACAGATAGCCATCGGGCGGGCCGACCCCTGCTACTGCGGCCGCGGAGCCACGCGGCCGCTGCATGGCGCGTCCGCCGACCACCCACGCTCCCACCCACCGGGGCGCGGCTCGCTCGGTGATCCGCCACTCAGACTGAAAGAGCGGAGACGGGGGAGGCCTCTCCGCTGCTTTACGCGGCTCGCTCGGTGACCAGCCACTTAGACTGAAAGAGCGGAGACGGGGGAGGCCTCTCCGCTGCTTAACGCGGCTCGCTCGGTGACTCGCCACTCAGACTACGAGAGCGGAGCCGGGGAAGGCCTCCCCACTTCTGGGCGAGGTTCGCTCGGTGACCTGCCCCTCATATCGTGAGAGCGGAGTCAGTGGAAGCCTCCTCACCTCTGGGCGGGGCTCACTCCGTGACCACCGCCAGCTCCTCTGGCCCATCCCGCCTAGTCGGCGTGGCGGGGCGCCTCGTCCCGGGGTGTGGCTTGCTCGTGACCCTCACAGGCGACCGGGCCTCCGGTCCGGCCGAGTCGTAAGTCACACCGGCCACGCTCCGTCGCCGCGGCGTTTCATAAAAAGCACCGCCGGAGCGCCCAGCTGGCCGTCCGCCACGCCCGTCGTCCGCCTCGCCGCCGACGTGCGGTTATTTACGAACGCCTCGACGAGCTCACTTAACACAGCGCCGGTCGGTGACAATCAGCGCGCTCGGTGAGAAAACAAACAACACTCGCCGGCCCCGTTCCAGCCACCGTCGCCGCCGCCGCCGCCGGCCCGTAAGTAAGCGGTGGCCGCCGGCCAAAGCCACAGCCGACGTCGTTTATTGGTGTCGACCGCAGGGCAGCGCAGCGGCCGGCCGACGATTGGTGGTGTCACGTGACCGCCGACGGCGACCGAACGCGGCTGATCCGGGCCCGTGTTCAGGGGCACGCAGCCCTCGGCCATAAACCTATAGATAATTGGGAGCGGCGTCAGGAGTATTTGACGCGATGCCGCCCGGCCATATAGATTGGAGCCCGTATATACGCGGGGAATGATGTCGATGTTATCGCCGCGCAGTCTAGGTCCGGCCTGCGCACGCACCGCCCGCCCACTTCAGATCCAGATCCCGGGAGTTAACAGCGCCTCCACATCTCCGGGCTGTCCTCTTCCTTTCGATCTTATGGGCGCCGGGCAGACGCATCTTCGACGCGTCCCCTGCGGGGCTTATGGAAAGCGTCTCCTCATTTATTGGCAACACTGACCGGTGGATGGCAGCTATGTCTCACCATGACTGCCAGCCGCCTAACGTCACCGCCAGAGCATTCCTCCACTCCACAGTCCGCGCGTCTCATCCGATTAAGCAGCAGCCGGCTGCCTCGCCCCCCTGCGTCCCCGTGTCCTCGTCTGCGGTCTCAACACACCGCCTACGTCTCCTCGTCCCCGCACCGCAGCACGTCTACATTCCCGCCGCCTGTCCGTCGCCGCCGAGACCGCTGAGCGCTCCTCGGCGCCGCGGCGCGTGCAGACCGTCAGCGGGGGCTGACATCACCTGTTCGGGTCACGCGGCGCTCTCATTACGGCGCGCCGCTTTATCGATGCGCCCGTCGGTGGCGACGACCGCTACGCGGGGTCGGATCGCGCCGGGCGGCGCACCAAATCGCCCCGGAGAGACACATCGCATTAGGGCGGTCGGGCGTCGATCGGCCGCCGGCCGCCGTCCGAGCTCCCGCCGCTTCCGTTAATTCGAACGCCCCGGTGGCCATTAAAATTTTAATGGGCGTCCCCAGGAATATGCAACGGGCGCTTAAACGGGCCGCGTCGGGCGCCGGCGCCGGCGGCGGCGGTGGCGGCGGAGGTGGGCGTGCGGTACCGGCTGTCGTGGGCAGTCCGGCCGGCGCCCCTGTCCCGGCCGTTTTGAGTGTGCCGTCCCACGAGGGGTCAAACGCTGTTATTTACACCGAATGCGGCCCATTAGGCCGTCCGGGCCGGTGAAATCGGGCGTGATCCGACCCTGAAACGCTGGACTGGCCCGACAAATTAGCCCTTTCGTCGGCAAATTGGCAGGCAGTAATGGTGAAGATTATAGAGAGGCCAGGCCGACGCCCCGCGCAGCTCGACATGCGCGCGGCGCGCGACGCGTGTGCCATATGGCATTTAACCTAATCGATTTGTATGCATGGCCGAGGCTCGAGATTTGGCGCGGCGGCGGGGCGCGCCGCGATCTGAGGCACGCAGCGCCAGACAGGATGGGGTTGGATGTTGTTCCGAGGAATCCTCGGCAGCGGAGGGATATGATTATCGATTTGTATCCGTGTAAACACGCGAGAGGCCCGATGTTTTCGACGGGCGGCCCTTTTGAAGCGGCTAATCCGGTTTGAGGCACATGGCTGAGCCGCGGTGATCCTCGGTAGCGGCAGCACGCTCTGCAGATGGAGCTTGCCCGTGAGATCGCATGACGGGGAGTGTCAGGAAGCCTGTCGATGATGCGCCTCCGATTACGTCCATCAGGAATGCCGGAAACTCAAACCCCGCCGCACCATGCAGCAATGCACGGCACAGCTTTTGGCAACGGCATGACTCCGTGTTTCCCAAAGCGGCGATTTCAGCGATATCCAACCCACCGCACTCACGCGGCCGCGCGCCAGCCAGGACACCGGGTCGGCGCGGGCGTCCGACTCCTCAGGGTGGCCGGACCGCCGCTCGCGCCGACCGCACGTACGCCAGACGGTGTCGTGGCGGGGACCGGTGCCGGCTGGAGCGCTGCAGCTGGTGACAAGTGGCTCCGCGCCACACAATGGCGCCCGACTCGTCCTCCGTAAAGAGCTGTCAGCCGGGCTGTCAGCGTGGGGACACATTGCTGATTGGCGGCCGCCATACGGCTGGCCGGCGTCTGCGGCGCGGCGGCTCGAGGCCGCCACCCAGCCGGCGCCGGCGGCGCGGCCGCACCGAACGGCACGGCAGCGTCACCCGACCCGCCGCCGCCGGCGAACCCGAGAGCGCGCTGCGGCCTGGCGGTCTCGATGCGGCGGTGGCGGCGGCGGTAGCCGGAGGGCGCGTGACCGGGCCGAGCGCCGCGCCGCTCGGGAGCCGCTGCCGTCACCCCTACGCGGTCTGATGACGCCGGCCAGCCGACCTGTGGCACACATTTACAGCGGCGTGGCCACGGGGCGCGACGGACGCACGGCGACAGCGACAGATAAACGGAGCGGCGCGCGGCCATGCAGACAGCTCACGACTGACGAGCGCTGCGACGACGCAGCGGCGCCGTCGGCTGCGGCTCAGGCCGGCTCCGTCGGCACGAGATGACGACTGCCCCGCCACCAGGCTCGGGCCGAGTGAGGGCTGGCTGATCAGGCGGGGGCGCGCCATCACCCGGACGGCGCCCGCAGCTGACACGGCAGCGCTGGCGGCCGTGTCGGCCCGCCTCGGGCGCCGCGGACGGCGGCGGCGTCATTAGCGTCGAGCGGACACGGCGACGCGGCGGGACGGCTTCCGGTGACTTGACCCGTGCTCGTCGCCGCAGCGCCAATCCGACGGGCAAAGGTGGCGGCTGGCTGCAGAAGAAAGCGCCGCCTGACGGCGACGAGCCCGCGGCGCCTCTCATCAGCGCACGCCGGGAAAGCAGGGCCGCCGACCTCGGGTCACGCGGCGCCGTGAAAAATCACCCGGCCTCGAATGACCGGCGGGCCGTGATTACGGCTCGGGTAGCTTTTCCCCGGCGCCGCGTAATGAAACCGAGCAGAGACCACTCTCTGTAATTGCTCATAATTGTCGAGATAAAATATTGGAGGAGGCTGGCCCGTAATGGACGGGGACGGACTGTGGAATGGCGGAAACGAGACGGCGAGAGCGACAGAACGGAACCTCGCCGTCGTAGGTCCAGCTGTTAGGACTCGTCTTGGTTTCTCAAAGTGCCCAATTGGTCGCCGGATCCGCGGCGCCCTTCTGGAAACGTTTGCGCAGACTCGCTCCTCACTGTTAACATATGGGTACAGATACGACTACAGGCATTCCCGTAGAAGCTGAGCGTCATAAGTGAAAACGAAGAGGTTCGCATAAGGCACCACGCCGAGAGCAAATGAAGCGAGGAGAGAGCGAGGGTGCCGGCAGGGAAAGAAAATGCCTGGCGAGGCACGTTCCAAAGCACCAGTCAGACATGCGCCGTCTGGTGTTCATGCACTTATCGCGTACAAATTATATAATTGCTACCTGTCAGGGCACCACTCCATTATATCTAGCCGTGCCAACGAGACCACGACCATGCTGTGCGCGGTATGATGCAGAAAAAGCGCCGCCGCTCGGCCAAAATGCACGCTGTCACTGCCGCAAAAAGCGACGAAAATAACTTGTCAAGTTTCACCCGCCGGAAATACGGCAGACAGCTCAGGCGCATGCACGGACAAGACCAGCCCAATACAGCTGCGTGAAGCTTTACATCCAACACCTTGAGAGGTGAACAACACCGCACTGCTGCGCCAACAGGCATCAGCAGCCTGGCCAGTCCAGAGAAATGCGAAGAAATCCCAGCCGCCCCTTAGTCTGGCCAGCCACGGGTCACCAAATGTAATGAGGAGCGCGCAGCCTCAAGACACAGCTGAGAGAGTACGGCCCTTCAGCGGCACCCAGCACGGCGCTCCACCCCGCGTCACGCTCCGACCGTGGGATGAGACAGACAGCGGTGTCGCAATGTCTCTGCACCCAGCGGCTCTGGGAAGGGGTCGGGTCAGCAGGGCTCCCAGAGCTTCCCGCCGGAGGGGCACCTCGTGCGACACAGCGGAGCGCCCTGTCGCACGGTGGCGGTCACGACCGTGCCGCGGGATCTCTGTCGCAAGACGGGGCTCCCGATGGCGCCGTCTGGTGACGGCAGAGGCGCGTCTCTGGTGCGCTTCTCTCATTCCCCGCATTCGCACAGCTCTTGGCGCCGCTGTGGACGGGACCAACTGGGGCCTGAACGCGGTGGCGAGCGCGGTCATCCCGCCCAGGCCACCGGATCGGCGCGCGCGAGAGTCGAGTGGCCGGCGCCCACGCCGTCCCGCGCAGAGGGTGCTCGCAGATAGCGCGGGACGCAGACGAATGGCCGAGAGCTCGTCGTCGGGAACCCGGACGTGGTGAGCTCGCGTGTCCGCACACCGCAGACGCGGCCTGGCTATCGGGCCTGACAGATAACAGACCGGTCGGCCGGAGCCCCTGACCGCCGACTGACGGCCCGCGCGCCCACTTATCGCCGCCCATTTGTGTACAGTTCAGCGCGTTGGCAGGGGGTCCACTGCTGGGCTGTCGCGGACTCGACATCGGCGCGAGGAGATCTCACCCGAGAACGAAATATGGCCACGTATTCACCTCGCCAAAAAAGCCGTAGCAGAAGCTGCAGCAGTATACTTTGAAAATGTACGATGCCGCTCCGTGGTATTCAGCTCGCGCTGTGGCTGCGTGCCATCGGTGTGTAGGCATCGCTTGTGCTCACAAGCGATGCGGACAATTGTTGGGATGGCTGCCCCAGGAGGAGGACGGCGGGCCGAGGGAAGCGTGGCTGGCCAGGTCGAAGGGGCGGCGGACCCGGGAAGACCGCGAGACCCCGGACGAGACAGCAGCTCCGGGGCGTCGGGCGGGCTCAGACCAGCGCCGTGCCGAGATCGGCGCCCGCCGGCAGCGACCCGGCCTCGGCCTGCCGGTGCCGTACGGACGCCGGCCGAGCTATCTCGGCCATCGGTCAGCGGCCGGCGCGCGGCGGGGCGGCATTAGCCGGCCTGTATATCGGGCGCCGATCAGCCGATCGGCCGTCACGGCAGACCTCGCGCTTTATTGGAGGCGGCGGCGCGCTCCCCGGCATCGGACGCGCCTGGCCCGCTCCGGGCCCGCAGAGAGGTGTCTGGAGGTCGCAGGTCGGCGCGGGTCGCACCCAGCCGTGTGGTAAGCGTGGCGCGCGGTCCCCGCTGACCGCCGGGGGGCACGGGGAGGGGAGGTGTGGCGCGCGGTCCCCCGTTGACCGCCGGGGAGCACGGGAGGGGGAGGGGAGGTGAGGTGCGCTCCCATCGGAATGCTCCCGTCGGAGGAAGTCAAGTCAGAAGGTTAGACACCCCGGCGCATATCTTTGGACTGCTGGCCAGTAAAATAACAGTAATTAAATCTATAATTTGGTCATTAATTAGCGGGTCGGCAGGACCACAGAGGGAGGTGCGTTTTAGTCTCACAGGCATGAGCACCGCTAACGGTAATGGCTGCCTCCACTCCTAAACCAGCTGGGGCGTTGATAAATGCGCCCATTGTTCAACGGCATCTGTATCTCCGACAAATCGTATTTGTCAGCACTGGAACTGTTATTACCTGCTCCCATTATTGCCAGCTTTTGCGCTACTTTTGCCCTCATTTATTACCGCGTGGAAACCGACAGTCAGCGAGCCTGTCTTTAGGTCGGGCGGTGTCCTCGGCTGTATTGTGATGCTAATGCGTCCCCAACCTGCACCCATTTACAGGAGATGATCACAAACTGCGTGCACTCCAACAGGTCGGCTGTTGAGCGACACCCTGGACCGCCGACCACAGGCCTTCACCCTCCCTCTGGTGAGCCGGTCAGTGCGTGTCCGGCCGACAGCACCGACTGCCAGCGGGACCGGCTGGATGTCCGGCCAGCAGCACCGACTGCCGGCAGGACCGGCTGGTGGATGTCTGGCCGGCAGCACCGACTGCCGGCAGAACCGGCTGGATGTCCGGCCGACAGCACCGACTGCCGGCAGGACTGGCTGGATGCCCGGCCGACAGGACCGGCTGCAAGTCCGGCCGACAGAACCGACTGCCGGCAGGACCGGCTGCGTGTCCGGCCAACAAGACCAGCTGGGTGTCCGACCGACAGGACCGACTGCGTGTCCGGTCGACAGGACCGACTGCCGGCAGGACCAGCTGCGTGTCCGGCCGGCAGGGCCGGCTGCATGTCCGGCCGACAGGACACGGTGCGTGTCCGGTCGACAGGACCGGCTGCCGACAGGACACGGTGCGTGTCCGCCGGGTCGGAGGGCGCCGGATCTCGTCACGCCCCCTGGCCGCCGTCCGGAAGGGGTGTGGGCCGGCTTCCTGCGGCCCGCGTCCGATCGGAGCCGTGTGCCGTCCTGGCCGGCGAATCACGGCACGCTACGCCCTGCATCGAAGGGGGAGGGGACCGCTCAACCATAGACCCGGTCCGGATGGTCAGAGGCCCATTTGCCAGCGACAAGGAAGCCGTATGTAAAGCAGAAGAGAAAGTAACGGACAAACACACCAATGCATTTGTGTGGTGTGGGCGCATTACGCTACGCATTCTTCGCACTGTGCTTCGAGAAGCGCATCGGATCTGAGGCTCTCCGGCGTCCTCCTGTCCCACCAACCCGTTGTAACGAGACGACAAAGGCCTTAAAAGCCCTGTCAGCGATTCAGGTCCCGCAACGCTTCATGTGAAGCACAACACGGCTGGCGCGGCTGAAGGGCGGGTGGCGAGCCGCTCCGGACGCTACCGCCGCTCCGGTTCTCTGCCGCTCCGGCCGCTCCCGTCGCTCCGGTACTCTGCCGCTCCGCCGCTCTGCCACTCTGCCGCTCCAGCACTCTGCCGCTCCGCCGCTCCGCCACTCTGCCGCTCCGCCGCTCCGCCACTCTGCCACTCTGCCGCTCCGGCCGCTCCGGCCGCTCCGCCGCTCCGGCACTCCGCCACTCTACCGCTCCGCCACTCCGCCGCTCCGCCACTCCGGCACTCCGGCCGCTCCCGCCGCTCCGGCACTCTGCCGCTCCGCCGCTCCGTCGCTCCGCCGCTCCGGCCGCTCCGCCGCTCCGGCTGCCCCGGCCGCCCCGGCCGGGCCCGGCCGGTGATGACCGCCGCTCGGAGGCGGCCAGTTAATCGCCGAGCCGCCCCCGCCTCGGTGATGAACGACCTCGGCGGCCGGTGTGACCGACCGAACCAAGGGCGGGGCCGCCTCCCCTCGCCCTGGACGGTAGGCTGGCCTGGGGACGGGCGGGTCACGGGCCGGGGCGGTCACCCGCGAGACGGACGGAGCGCGCCTCTCCCACCTGCTGCCGGATGCACCCGGGGCCTCTGGGCGGGGAGGCGCTGGCCACGGGCTGGAGGTAGCTAAATATGGGGCTGACCACCATTTGGAGGCAGCCTGACTCCTCCCCGGTCAGCCCCGGGGCTCCGGGGAGGACTGACCACCGGTTGGAGGTACCTAAATGTTCTCCGTTCAGCCGGCAGCGTGCGATGGACGGAGATCCCTGCAGGCCGGGCCCATTACACGGCATAAAGCACGCCCCCTGGCCATCGCCGATTACACGGGCCCGCCGGCCGCACCGGCGACAGCGGGGGAGAGAGGGCCGATTAGACGGCGCTGGGGAGGGGAGTCTCATGGATCCGGCAAGAGGCAAGACCGAGGCAAGACAGTTTACCGTAAGGCCGATCATGAGATCATGAAGGCACAACGCGCACAAGTGGGCTTCAAAGCTGACTCTGGAAAGGAAGCTTTCTCACGTAATTTTTATAAGGAACCCCCTTAGAATGCTGGGTTTCAGGGTTTTAAGAGTTTATGAGTTCCGGGTTTTGGCACCAATATTATGAAAACTCGGGGCATCTGGACAGACGGCCGCCGCAATAACACACGCGCACGCTCTGGCTCCAGGTGGGTCTGGCTACACTCTGTACACTCTGCCTGCGGCCGGGTCTGGCTACGCTCTGTACACTCGGGCTCCAGCCGGGTCTGACTACACTCTGTACACTCTGGCTCCAGTCGGGTCTAGCTACACTCTGTACACTCTGGCTACAGCCGGGTCTGGCTACACTCTGTACACTCTGGCTCCAGTCGGGTCTAGCTACACTCTGTACACTCTGACTACAGCCGGGTCTGACTGCACTCTGTACACTCTAGCTCCAGCCGGGTCTGGCTACACTCTGCACAATCTGGCTACAGCCGGGTCCGACAGGCGGACAGAGATCCACGTCCCGGCCTCCAGGCCTCGGACCTTAGCCGATAAGGATTGCCCCGTGCCGTTCGGCCCGGTGATGGAGCCGGACTACCCGGCCGCTGGAGACAGACTGCCCAGTCGCCGGAGCCGACCTGCCCGGCCGCTGGAGCTGGACTGCCCAGCCGCTGGAGACGGACTGCCCGGCGCTGGAGCCGGACTGCCCAGCCGCTGGAGACATACTGCCCGGCCGCTGGAGCCGGACTGCCCAACTGACCCCGCCCGGCCCGAGGAGCGGTCGGCGCCGCTCTGAGACGCTCCGCCGCCGCCCGCGCTCTCATTTATCACCTCCGCAGCCGGCGCGCGCCCCATGAGGCCCGTTGCAGCGCGCACAAAAACTCCAGCTTCCAATGATAGCATCTCAATCTCAGTAGGACGTCAGGGTAATGAGAGCAATACATCAGGTTAATTTACGACGCAATCGAAATTGGTATCAGAATGCACAAGGCCAAGTGGTTTGCACGAATCCGCCTGTCGTCCGGTGCTAACCACTGCTCACCGCCGCCGGTGGCCGACGCTCAGCGAGACCGGTTCCGCTGGAGACCTGCGCTACGCACGCGGGCCTGCCGCGTGTTCCGTGAGCGCCAGCCGTGCTCCTTTGCGGCGCGTGGGTCGATATGGGCTTCCTGGTTGAACCCAGCGTTATTCCGTGCTTCTTGTGATCCTCGACGGAGAGCGCTGATCGGCGTCTACTGCAGGTTGTCTGGTTGGTTGGCTGAGGTTTCCGGTGCGTTTGGTTCTACAGCTCTGACAGGATGGCAGCTCTCAGTCCCATGGCGTGGTCCCCGTTGTTGTCTGGACTGCCTTCCATCGTGTTCTACAGTCCTGCGCTGGCTCCACTGGACCTGTGATCTGTTCTCAGTCTCGTTCTCCGGCGAGTTTCGCGGCGCGTACTACGTCCAACACCTGTGCCGCGCCGTACTCGGCGTGCGTCACACGTGATCCGCGGTTCGCACAGCCGGCCGGCGCGTACGCAAGAGGCGCCGCACGTGGGGCGAGCCACAGCTGGGCCCGGCGGCGCCGCGTGACGGCCGGGGGCGCGCGGCGAGGCCTCGGCCCGCAGACGAGCGGAGCAGCGCCCAGGAGGAGTCCGCCGGCCGCCCGCAGTGTAATGGGCCAGCTAATGGCCCGATCTGCCGGCAGATACGGCGGTGCACCGGCCGACCGTCGTGGCGGCTCAAGCGATGACAGCCGGCCGACGCCGGATCAGCGGCGCCGCCGGCGGCAGCGGCGGCTGGCCAGGCCGTGCGCCGGGAGACGCCGCGGCGGCGAGGCGCCGGCGCTACCTCCGACCCCTGGTGGGCCGCAGACTGAAACGGGGGCCTCGCTACCAGGCGGGCAAATGTTGCAGGTGACTGGGCAGATGTGCCGACAATCCCACAGTCACCTTGGCCAGACTCCTCGGTACACATTGGCCAGACGTCCGAGCCTCTGCACAGTCCGTGGTCCGACGCTGCTGTCCCGGTCTGACACCGCGCGTAATCCTGTGAATGGCAGGCGAAACGAGGCTCCTCTCCATGAACACCCGGTCCGCATGTACAGCGCGATCCGTGCCTGCAGTCTCCCTGGGCCGCGCCATGCTCCCTCCGCGTGGTCCCCGCCCGTAACGTGTCCCCTCCCGGCGGCGCCGGTGCGCTCAGCCCGGCGGCCGTCCGCCGGACGGGAGCGGGGCGTGTCCCGCAGCACGCCCGGTCGACGCCGGCCCCGCCCGCGCCCGCGCCCGCGCCGGAAGCCTTCCCCGGCCGGCACGTCCGCGCCGCCAGAGCGGTTCCGGCGCACGCCCGGCCCCCGCCCGCCGACGCCGGTGGCGGCGGCCGGAGCAGAACCATCGCAAGGGAGGCGCAGGAGCCGTCTGGGCACGACCCGCGCCGCACCTGAGGAACGGAAGCGACCTTGTCCAGCTCAGTGGGCTGCGAGCGCTTAAGTACGCATCAGTCGACAGTATGCCACTAATGAATTATCAACGCCGGTTGTCTGCAAGCCTCCGTAATTTATCGCTGTGTAATCGTTATCAAGTGCTCGGAGCGGAGTGGAATTCAAACACTGTCGGGTAGCTCCCCGCCCGCAAGACGGGCCAGAGTTAACCGGCATCGCTCTCTCCCGCTGGCAGGGCTAACGACCCGCCGCACTCGGCGGGGGCTCAGATGAGGGGACTGACGGCTGTCTGATAGGGGGGGGGGGGGGCACGCATGGCGGAGCAGGTGATCCGGGCGGTCACGCTCCACGGCAGCCGATGGCGGCGCGCCGGGCGCGGGTGCGGTGTCATCGGCCGGACGGCGGCCGCCGGACCGCGCCGGCGCCTGCCGGCTGTGCCGGGCGCCCCGGCGTGGCGGTGTCGTGACCCGGCCGACGACGCCCGCTCGCCTGCTCACCAGTCGCGGCAGCCGACGCGGCGGCACATTCGACGCGAGCGGCGGGCAGCGTGCAGTCACCTCGGTGCCGTTTCAGCGCGTCTGAGTGCCGTCTCGGCGGCCGAGGGCGGCCGTGATCGCCGCCACCCCAGCCGAGTCGGATAGTTCGTGACCGGGAGTCGCGTGCGGAGCGTGCCGCGGCCGCGGCGCGGCGGCACAAATAGCCACGTAGCCGCGCGCGCTCGGCGGGGCGCGCTGGCCGTGTCGGCGCGCTGCCCGTCGGCGCGCTGTCGGCTCGGCACCGGGCTTCCGGCGGACTGAAGCGGGTCGTGACCTGGCCCGTGACGCCGCGGGTGCCGGCGGCAGTTCGCTAGGTGCTGCTCACGCGTTATAGCAGGCATAATTCGTCAACTGACAGCCGGAGGGCTTCAAGAAGAGAGTAGCACCGGGGCTCTTATGCTTCTTAGGCGACGTTCTTTGATGACATAACGGTTTCATCGGATTGACGGTTGTCATGCAAATATAATAAAACCGTCTCTAGAACATGCTAAGCTGATTCCGGTTCTTCGCCACCCCCTTGCAATGTACATCACGTATTTCGCAACTGTGCGTTACCATGTGCTCGGCGCAAGGCCACATGTACGTATTTCTCGGAAATCCTCATCTGTAGTTGTTGGCGGGTTGTGTCAAAAGGTCGCTGCCTCTTGGACGCGGCTCGACCGTGTACACCATTCGTCACCAGCCAGCGAGCGGCGACAGCAAGTGTGACGAGGCCGTCAGTCCGCTGCCGGCGCCAGGGCGGGGGCGCCGTACCCATAACCCGTGCAGCTGGTCTCGAGAGGTCGACATGATCATGTCGGTCTGCCCTGCCGGCAGCGCCCCTGGGTGTCTGTGGAGGAGAGGGGCGTCTCCCGTACAGACGGCGTGGTTGAGGGGGAGCGGGGGGGGGGGGGGGCGGACACGCCGTGACAGGAGACGACGGTGTCCGCGCTGTCCTGGAGCGCGCCCCTCACTGCTGACGAGGCCTGGCCCAAGGGTCAGACGTCCTCCTTCTGAGGTTATCAAACACGCAGATGGCAGGGCCCTCCATGAGATAAATATCACCTGGCGCTTGGCAGACTAATGCAGGTAAGTGCCCACCAGAAGGATTCATCAATTGATTGATGACTGTGCACTGGACGCGAACCAGATGTGATCAGTTCCAGACTGGATTTAATTGGGCAATAATTACAGGAGGCAGCGGCCAGGTGTAAGTGAAGTGTGACGTGTGAAGTGTGTTGCGCTGAGTGTCCTCCTTCCGCGTGCGTTCCGCCGGCGTAACCCCGATGAGCGCCGGCCGTCTCAGCCGCGCCGCAACTGGCCGTTAACCGTTTAACCTTTTCTGGTCCGGCTTCCCCTATTGATCGGAAGCCATTTACCGCAGTGTAACGACCTCGGTCTGGTGCCGTCACGTTGGTTACACGCTTCTCCACTTGACCCTTACTGAAAGGTTGCCGCCCGCTGGCGGAGGTCCAGAGCAAGGCCGCAGGCTTGGGTCAACAGCCAACCCCGCGACGACCAGTGTCCGCACCGCAGCTCTGTCGTCGCGGTCCAGTCAGCCCGCATCGGACCTTCTGGCCTCTGTGCAGGCCCGTGTCAAGAGGTGAGCTGTGGCGGCACCGCCAACACCACCGGTAACCTGCCGACCCCCGGCCGTACCCACGGACGCTGCTGCCGCCGGGTCAGCTCCGGCGGCCGGCGGCGGGGCGCCGACACCGCCGCTGGCTGCACAGCAGCCGCGCCGCGCTGGCCTGGCCGCCGCCTCGCCAGTAATGATCATCAAGACCGTAAGCGACTAACCGCTAAACGTGAACTCTGGCCCGGCTGGGAACTGCGGCCGGTAGCCGGCCGGCAAAAACGCGCGGCTCGCGCTATTTGCAGGCCGCCGCCGGCCTGTGAATCCAGCCGAGCTGATTTTCACATGCCAGGTTCACAGGCGGCGACACCAACGCATGCCGTGCGGTAGCGCTCACCACTGCCACCGCCCCACCACACCGGACGGACTCCGGGATCGTGAGAGAGGCGTCAAGCTCACCTGCAGGTTCCCCAGCAGGTCGTGGCACTGCAGGACGTCCACCTTGTCGTCGATGCCGATCACGAGGCCGCTGTAGCCGTTGTTGACCAGCTCCACCCGTGATCCCGAGGCGCAGACGAGCAGCGCGGCGAGGATCGGGAACGCCCGCCGGACGTCCATGTTTGCAAGTAGCATCGCTTTGTTGACAGTCGGACTCAGCACGTTACCATGACAACGTGACGAATGAAAGCGAAAAATCCCCTTCGATTTCGTCGGCTCTCGCGACTTCAGCGTCCCAGAGCAGTTCGTGCCGACCGGCCGACGTGGCGCAGTTGTGACCGCCGGGGGAGGGCGCCGGGCAGGTGTTTCGGCCCCACGTGCGATCGATTGCACCCGTTTCCGCCGCCTAGAGTCGATCGTCGATCCGACGGCCGGGTCGTCGACGTCGACGCTGCCGTCGTCGGTCGGGCGCAGGCCGCCGTCCAGTACACTGCCGAGTCCTGGCACTGCCGACACCGAGACTGGAGCGGCGTCGCACGGGTGGCGGCCAGTGAACGCGCGGAGCACGGGGTCGCACGTCCTCCCCGCGTAGCGCACCGCCGTACTCTGCCGAGCGGCACGCACCTGGTGCGGCCGCCGGCCGGCAGGTGGCAGCAGCGGCGCGTCCCAGGTGCGCGCTGGTCGGGTAATGGTAGCGCCCGCGGCCTCTGACCAGCGGCACGGTCAATGAGGGTAATGAGGTCGGACGCTGCGCTCGCCGCAACCGCGACGTTGCACGCCATATCGCCCATCGGTGGGTGTGCATTTGCAAGGTGCAATGCTGCTCGGGAATGCACATCCGCCGGGGGAGATTGCAATGTTGCTTACCAAACGTGCGGGCGAGCTCTGTTGAACAACGCACCTTTCGCAGCTTATGTCATTGTTACGACTTACTGGTGCGTAAAATTGTGACAGCAAATATTTCAACGACGGTTAGAAAGCTCTTGAGAGATTTTCCATGACTTTCCAGTTCCGTTCACTTTTTCAATCGCCAGCAGTTCATGAAAAACGTAAAGGCTTTGAATTAGAACATTCCTGGTCCCTTCAGCGAGCCGCCTTCTCAGAACTCTTCAAAGCGCTCAATTACAGCCAATGACGGAGGAAGTCACTGCTCCGCAAAAGCCTTTAACGAACGATTGATCATCGGGTGCTGGCAGGGTGGTATTTTGAGCGCGGCCCGCGCGCGCGCCGCCGTCCCCCATGAGCGGCGGCCGGCCGGGCGGCGCCGTTAGTGGTGAGCCGGCCGGCCGGGGCGGTCACACGGCCGACCACAGACCGCCAGCGGTGACCCCGGCACCGCCGATCTCCCCATTGGCGCGACAGCTGGCCCGCCGGCGCCGGACGGCAGCCGGCCGCCGCCGCGTGCTCCGGAGCCGGGTGAGGGCTCCCACGAGACGGCCGTTCCCCTGCGGCGTGGCGACTGCGAACGGCAGCCGTCTCGGGAGCTGCGGCGAGCCGGCCTCACGAGGACGCTCCCACCAGACGAAAGATCACCAGCCTGCTCGCCGGACGAAAGATCACCAGCCTGCTCACCGGACGCAAGATCACAAGCCTGCTCACCAGACGAAAGATCACCAGCCTGCTTGCCGGACGAAAGATCACCAGCCTGTTCACCAAACCGAGGATCATCAGCCCAGCACCATGCAGGCTCGAGCAGCTTCACACCAATGGTGCAGCGCAACACTGGCCGAATGCTGCCTGGCACCGATGTGTGTTGTGTACCTTGGTCACGCATAGCCACATATGGTCATCAGATCGGTGCATGTGTTTGATGGTCGCGGAATGAACATGCCAAATGCAGGACCCTTCTCGGTAAGGTGCGATTTTGCGTGGTTTGAGTCCTGGTCATCTATTATAAGAACATACTTCATCATTCTTTTCAATTTGGGGCTCATGTTCTCCAGCTTCTGGGAGCGTATGTGATTGGCATGCATCTGGGCATTGGTATACAAGCAACCGAATATCCATGCACTGTGCATATGACCTTGCTCACCAACCATGTACCGTGGACGTTTTCGTGCATGGCCTGTATACGATCACGTACAGTGTGCGCGTGCAACACGAACCACGCACGGCCTCGCACGTACCTCTGGTGTACCATGCACGGCCTCACGTGCCTGTGGTGTACCACGCACAACCTCGCACGTGCGTGCGCACGTACCACGCACGGCACGGCCTCACGTGTGTGGTACTAATGTGCCACGGCCTGTGCATGAGAATGAGTGGCTGGAGGGCAGCAGCAGCAGCGGTCCGCCCGCTCGGCCGGGGGCGGCCTCCGGCGCCGGTGGCTACCTAATGAGCGAGCGCACCGGCGGTACGCGGGCCGCAGCTGATGGAGCTGGGAGGGCGAGGGTCAACCGCTGACCAGCGCTGCTGGACCAGCGGCGAACCGCTGGGACTGCGGGCACGGGAAGGTCTGTCGATGACGGTGCTGCTGGGAGGGAGACGAACTGCTGGGACTGCGGGCACGGGGAGGTCTGTCGATGACGGTGCTGCTGGGAGGGACACGAACTGCTGGGACTGCGGGCACGGGAAGGTCTGTCGATGACGGTGCTGCTGGGAGGGAGACGAACTGCTGGGACTGCGGACACGGGGAGATCTGTCGATGACTGGTGGAGGGCGACTGCGACGTCGAGGAAGGGGAGTCGACCTCTAACCACGCTTTGGAAGTGGACCGGGGGTCGTGATGAGGAAAGACACTTGGCAGGAAGGAGGCGCTAACGCCCACGCTAACCTCAGTCCGGAGTTCACTGTTTTGAGAACAGCAGCACAGGAAAGCTGTGACCGGTAGCCTATGTGTCATTATCAAACCACTTCCTTCCTACACGGTGCACGATCGCGCCGCGTGGCACACGCGAGCACACACACCGACAAGATGGCTCACGACCTCTGACTCACGAGGCATGTTGCAGCCGAAGAAAAACACGCCTTTCTGCGCCAACGCCCACCACCATCGGCCGCCGCCTCTCCCGGTGTATGACAGGTGTGGCGACGGCGGGCTGTCGGCGGCGGAGCCGGCTGTCGGCGGCGAGTCGGCTGGCGGGCGGCGAGTCGGCTGTCGGCGGCGGTCGACTGTCGCGGCGGGTTGGCTGTCGGTGGCGGTCGGCTGTCGGCGGCGGTCGGCTGTGGGCTGTCGGTGGCGTGTTGGCTGTCGGCGGCGGGTCGGCTGTTTGGCGGTGAGTCGGCTGTCGGCGGCGGGTGAGTGTCGGCGGCGGTCGGCTGTCGGTGGCGGTCGGCTGTCGGCGGCGGTCGGTTGTCGGCCGACGGCCGAGTGTCGGCGGCGGTTGGCTGTCGGCGGCGGTCGGCTGTCGGTGGCGGTCGGCTGTCGGCGGCGGTCGGCTGTCGGCGGCGGGTGAGTGACCAGGCACCGGCGCCGGCGGCCACGGCGGCTGCCCGCCGCGCCGGCCGTATGGGGCCACAGACGCCGTGATTGGCTCCGATTCGACGGCCCGATGATGGATGCGCCGGCCGGTATATCACCAGCCCGATTGGACGCCCGCGTGTCCCGATGAAGCCGGAGTTGATTAACGCTCTTGGCGGAGGCCAGCGGCAGGCGCGGCTTTCTCTCGCCATGGCTGCTGCTACGGGAGCACTTCTCTTCAGAAGATGGCATGTAGTATCTACGATTGTAACATCGGTAGTATCTACGATGGAACGACTTATTAAAGTGGGATATGAGCAATCTTCTCGCTGTCGGACTTATTGTTTGATTTGGGTAGCAGAAGCCGGAGACGTCGGCCGGCATAGCTTCATATTGCCACTCGTATTCCATCGATCACATCATCATCCACCGCAGGCTATGGTCTGTGTAAAGAACGTTCTTTTTTGGCCGCGCTGGCACGGCGCGTGGTGCTCAGACTCGTGACGCGGGACCGTTCATCCTGTCATGAGGTCACTCATTGACGTTCAAAGCTGTCACTCTCTTCCTGGTTCTCCCAAGCCTGCTGCAAATCAAGGACAAGTGCAAAATTGATTCGATTCAGTTCAGCTGCTCAACCAATTGGCGCTCGTTCTGGCCATTGCACTGCGCTGGTGTGCCAATGAATAGAAATTCGATTTGCCCAGCAAACGGAGAATGAAGTCAGATGCGACTGACAGCAGACCCAAAGGAGAATTGCTGTATGGGAGCAATGCACGGGCTTCGATAAAGCGATTTGCGGAAGTCAACGCCTGATGAATGGGGCCCGTTTCCGCCATATAATTGACATTTGTTAGTGTGCAATGTGGTATGATCTCATTTCCGCAGCACGTAATTTGAAATTATGCGAAGAGGTTCCCTTCCAATCGAAACACTCTTGTCACAACCTAAGCAGAGAGGATGTGCGAAAAGATATTGCAGAGTAATGTGGTTGTGCGTCCAGAACGATAAAATGACAAAATTCCAATGCTATTTTTGCAAAATTTCTTTTTAAGACTCTGCTTAATTACACTGTAAAAGACTATCAAAGGCTTAAGTCAGACATTGGAGCTTTGAAACCTGAAAGACTACCTCGCCTGCGGGCGGAGCAGCTTGGCATTTTTGCATGTGCATGTCTTCTAAGCCACTTTGGCCACTGGCTACTATGGGTTCGCGCCGCAGAAACCGCGCACGGCTGTTTCGGCCCGTCTGAGACGACCACTGGAAACTAGCCACGAGAGGGTCGAGCTGGAACAGCGTGGCTGTGTTGTGACATTGCATGGCATGTTGGAATTTTTATCCAAATTATACGTCGCGCGGATACTGCTGCCCTGAGGTGATGGGTCAGTCTTCGCAACAAGCTTTGCTGATCCAAGACCGTCCTGAAAAACTGTCCGGTCAAAATGCATTATAAAAAGATGGAGCCCATTTCCACTGACATGTGATGCCAAAATGGTAATAAAAGTCAGCACAACTCGCGCCGCACAGTGAACACTCAGCGTGTTACCCATGCCAGCAGTGGAGCGGCCGCTGGGCCGGTTCCTCTACCGCGCCGCCGGCGCCGTCGAACCCCCGCCGGCCCCGCCGGTCTACCTGCCGGCCCGCCGGCCCACCCTCGGCCGCGCGTCCCAGCCCCGGCCGGCGGCGGCGCCCCCTGGTGGCGGCCGATTGTCCGGCAGGCGCCCTCTCCCGCCCGCCGAGCCATTTGTCAGCGGACCGAGCCTCCCCGGCCGCCCCCGCCGCCCACCTCTCAAAGAGTTGGGCCCATTTATACCGATTACCCGGGGCGGGCGCGCTGGCGGCGGCCTGCGTGGCGCGGTGCGAGGAGCGTTGGCCGGCCAGGGCGCCGCGCCACACTCGCCGCGATACCGCAGAGGCACCTGTCACAAAATGTTATTGATGGAATCAGCTGACTAATGAAGCCCGGATCTCTGGCGGCGACGCGCCGCTCCCTATAAATCGTCAGCTTTAAGAGAGTGCCTGACATAGAAGCAATTAAATCGACATAATGTGCGGCATTTCGACTGTAAAGTGTGTCCTTGTGGAGGCCCTGTGCGCGATTTCACGCCACGTCCGCCGCCGCCAGATGGCTGCCGGATTGGTCTCGGAGGCGCCTGCAGCGATGCCATTTTAGCGAGACGGAGTTCGAGTGCCAAGCCAGTGTCTCTCACTATGCTGGGCCGCTGCTGTATGCGAAGTGAAAGGTCTCAGTGTAATCGCTTGCGGTACTACAAGTACACTTCAGTGCAATTCAAATCTTCAGCCGAGTGTTCAGTAGCAATGAGTGTGTGTCGAGTGAGTCACGTCAATTTTTGTGCCGGTCATTGAAAGCTCGCGATAAAGAGGAGGCACTGACGTTAATGGGCCCGCACTAGAACTGCACCCTTGACTTCTCAAGTGTAAGAAAAGAGGGATCACCTTTTAAATGCAACTAGAAAGAATGCGCCATCAGCTGCGGCTTTTTGGGAGAATGGAGTAGATACATGCATACATCCTTCGGGTGCAGTTCAGAACCAAGGCGAGAATAGCTTACGATGTGCATGATAACTGATCGGTCTTTCGAGGACAGTCACTGTCTTGCCACTGGCCACAGGCGTCGAGCAATCCGACTTGTTCCGAAACCCAACGGAATGTTTACGGAGATTCACGAGCGCATGACCTTCAAAGGCACCCACGGCAACTCTGAAATTGCAGTGACATGCCAGCGTTGCGCCACAGCACTATCCTCATTGTGGCAAATGACATAGTCACGCAACAAACGCGGCGCTTGCTCGACGTCGCGTGTGCTGTTGCGTGCGCGGCCGCGCTGTTGCCGGCGGGCGGGCGGCTGTGACGACCTGCTCCAGTGCCGAGAGGCCGTCTGCATCACGACCGTCACGGCAGAGGCGCGTTGACCTGTCCCTTCCCCACCCCATCCGGCCGCCGCTGTCCAGCAAGGATGCCCCAGACGACCGCGCACTCCAGGTCGAGACGGTGGATCAGGGCAGGAGTCGGATGGAGGCCGCTGATCAGCGGGTGAAGCTGGCCCGGCGCTGTGCTGACGCCTCCAGCTCGCGCGGCGTCCACCGCGGGCCCAGAAGCGACCGGCGGGCCGGGTGTGACGCCGAGGACACTCCCGGCGGCAGCAGCGGCGGCCGCCGGGACCCGCGCGGCGGCGGCGTGCGTCCGAGATAAACAATTGGCACCTCGGTCCAGCAGCCATCTGTTGGACGCCGACCGCCGCAGCCGTGAGAGAGCGGCCCGACCACGGCCGGCCCGGCCCGGGCGCCGTGTCGACGACCCCGCCGCTATCGCCTGAGCCGGCAGCTCTTCTCCGGAGACGGGCTCTCGTCGCTTCACCGGCTCCATACCGGGAAACAGCTCGGCGACGCCGGCAGCGCGGCCCACCGCTCCAACGAGCGGACTGACCACCGCGGCTCCGCAGGCCCCGCCCCCTGCGGCAGCTCTCCACACCGGACGGAAGCTCGTGTTCGGTCGGAGCGCGCGCGCGCGGTCCGACCGCAGATTAGCCGCGGGAACAAACAGCGGCCCCACGTCCCATATCTGCATTTCAAGATGCTGTGATTAGCGGTGGCGCGCGCACAACGGCGGCTAATCCCACTGTTACAATAGGATTATTGTTATTACAATAGGATTAGGTGAGTGGACGCAAACACCGCATGTGGAGCGTCGTGAGGGCGTCCTGGTTTGATGGCTCAATAGCCGCAGTCCCGGAACAGATAACGAACGACGACGGAAGCTAATAACGCCGGCTGGAATGAACGCGGCGCGGTCGGCACGCATGGCTGGTGCGACCGCGGCTGGCATGGCGCTTTAACGGCAGTGAATACCATCTGCCGCGTAAGGGTGGACTCGTTTGAAGATTTGCGCCACCTAGTTGCGGTTGATAGCCGTTGTGAAAGCTCGGTGGCAGCCCGGTGGCGCCGCGGCGGAGGGCAGCTCGTCCTGTCCGCGTCAGAGCTGCCCGCCCCGGCGGGGTTTTGCACCCAGTCGCCGGTCCGTAATCATGGGAAAGTGAGAGGTGCACCGGCAGAGAACGAGACGACGACCGGACGACCCGGCCCGACGCGAAAGTGGACCGCTCGAGGACCCGTGTCTGATGGGCTGTGCCCAGCGGCGGCGGAAAGGCTCCTCCTCTTGGGCTGACCCCGGGGAGAAAGGCAGGCACGAACGGGCTCTGTCACAAGTCAAACAGCTTATCACGCTCCGAACAGCATTAAAGCGATTCTGCTAATGTGCTCGAAGTTTTGGGTGGTGCCCTTCAGCCACAGGTATTTTCTTCATCCTCAGTCGCTGTTTTATTCACAGTGTCACCGCCAGCATTTGTTTTCCGTCGCTCTCGCGGGAAGTATGCCTGCTTTGACAGAAGACAAATGCGACGATCGCCACGCACAATGCCAGCGGAGTAATTGTGCGTTCCCGTCGTTAGAAAGGCCGTTGTCGGCGGCAGCCGGGCATCCGCGACGACAAATGACACCGGAACAACGACACAGTTCTCGGTGTCCACATGGTGTCTGATCGTGACATTTGGACCAGGACTCTCCCACTCTGTGCGTTATCTCGATACTTCGAAGCTCTGCACGACTCTCACTCGTACTTCCCGGCATGTTCACTTGATTTGTCATCTTGATGTTCTTGTTATGCACGAAACCAAGTAGCTGATCGAACCAGCAGGATGTTTATTAACGCCTCTTCGGCATAAGTTATCCATAATATTATACTAAAGGCTAGCTAACTATGATGCTGTCAGACTTACTTAGGGCATGAATGATGTTCTGCCACTAAATGCAGATTTAATCGAGAATTTCATGCAAAGGCACGTACTTTTCAAGTGAGTTATTTGCACTCGTGCAGATACTTGGACTGTGGAAAAAATCACTGACGATAAGCAAAATTACACTTCAGCTTGCAGCACCTGCCCTAGTTGTCTAGTGTACGCCTGCATCCACAAATATCCCGTCTAGGTCAGCAGCGTCATCACGAGGGCGCTCCAGTGGTCCCCGCGGTGTGCCGCGGCTCCTGTGGCCGCGCCCTCTACTTCCCACGAGGCGATCCTGTCCGGCACCATTTCTCTCCGCCCAAGGCCAGGCACGCCAATTATTACCCAAACCTGACGCAGGATTTCTGGACGGCTGTGGCTGGTCGCCGTGGGGACACCTAAACGAGCGTAAACAATTCATTCCTGCTCCCTCTGGCTCAATTGCCGTGTTTAGGGCCGACAAACCACGACAATAATGGTGCCCTCGTGACAATAATGGCGCCCAGGGGCACGAACGCAAGGCCAGCGGTCCTTTCCTTTCGACCGACGCGATGGCTATTCAGCTCTGCCCTGACTAACCCATGGCAACGATTCACGCGAACAACATTTCAAAAGCAAATTCGGCATATAGATCAACGACGCCGATGGTCACATTTTTAACACTCGTCTTTGCGGCGACGATAGCTGCTAGAGCTACGTGGCACAGTCAGACAATCCGTTGTCGCCGGCTACACACAGCTGAGTATGGGCAGAACATAATGCGTACCGCTCATCCCGAGCCAACATCAACAACACCTACAGGCATGACGCAGAACGCTTAGCGCACCCCACTGGTTCTGCCTCCTACTGACCTGTGGCTCGCTGGTCCTAAAGCGGGGGGATCACGGCGTAGCATATCCAATGGAGGGAGCAGGCGGCGTGAAATAAGATCGGTCCGTGCGTCCTATGAGGCAGCACATTTGTCTCCCTCCGTTGGCTTTTCCCGGCCACCCATGGTTGCCCCGCTCACGCCTTTGACCAGCCACCTCTTGCCTCTTTCCCCTCAGCTGTAGACTGGCTTCTTTCCCTGCAGATGTAGACTGCACACTGCCTTCTCAGCTCCCTCTGCTGATGTTCGTCTCGAAGGCCAGTGGGTCAGTCTGCAACTTCCACTGCAGCCTAGTGATTCTCTCAACGCAGCCCGCTGACTCCCTGGCCGCAGCCCAGTGACTCTCCCGCCGCACCCTAGTGACCCCCCGCCGCGCCCCGGTGACTCTCCCGCAGCATCTCAGTGATTCCTCACTGCAGCCAGGCGACTCCCGTGGCAGTCAGGTGACTCTCACGCCGCATCCCAGTGACTCTCCCGCAGTATCCCAGTGACTCCTCGCCGCGGCTCAGTGACTCCCCGTCCCAGCCCGGTGACTCTTTCGCCGCAGCCGGTGACTCCCGCAGCATCCCAGTGCCGTCGCAGTCCGGTGACTCTCCCGCAGCATCCCAGTGACTCTCCCGCAGTATCCCAGTGACTCCTCGCCACGGCTCAGTGACTCCCGTCCCAGCCCGGTGACTCTTTCGCCGCACCTGACGCGGTGGCGGGCCGCCGGGGCCGCTGCCCTGCCTCCGCCGCCTCTGTGTCGTGTCCGCCTCATTGAGTGCCAGGGTCACGCGAGGACGCGGTCCCCGATTTCACGGCCAATAACCGGGCGTGACGGGCCGGAGGACGCCCCTACCCCCCCCCCCCCCCCCTGCTTCCCCCGGCGGTTTGACGGCAGGGGTGTCATCTGGCGCGGCTGCTGCCTCGTCCATGTGGTATCGGGGATGCAGTGTAACACAGTAACGCATCGCAAACGGCTCCGCGTGGCGAGAGAAGGGGAGTGAGAGAGAGCGACGGGGTGAGAGCGGGGAGGAAGGCAGCGAGAGTTCTTTGGGTCGCTCGGAAGCCGCCCGCGCCCACCGAAGCATGAATCACCGCGGTCTCGAGTCACTGAATCACTCGCCGCTATCGACAGCAGGTCAGCTTCGGCTCGTCCGCCGCGGCCGGCCGCCGCTGAATTAAACATGTGCCGGCCGCCGGAGCCGGCCGCGGTCTGTCGGCGTCCCATTAGAGCGGCCGCGGCGCGTCCGTCGCCGCCCTGACGTTCGGATGGCGCTCACGTGCAGGCCGCAACCCATTGTTCGCCCGCGTGTCCGGCCAGTGGGCGGACGCGTCGCGGCGGAGCGCGGCGAGTCGGGCTTGACGAGAGCGGAACCGTGTCCGACGGCCAGGAGCACGCGGTCTTACTGCGAATGACGGCGGCCGGGAATGGGGGGGTGGGGGGTGGAGGAGGGTGCTTGCCGCCGCCGCTGCCGCCGGGCGGAAATGCACCGCGAACGTCTCCTGAGTGCCCTTGCGTCAGATATGCCGCGGATGGTATGTCACCCGGTGAGGTGCGCAGTCGTTCCGGAAGGGGTTTATGTGACTCCACGCCATTGTTCTGATCCGTCATCTGAACGCAGCAATGTCGCCCGGTGGCACTAAGTGCTGTCTCGTGGGACCCTCTCCAGAGCCGTCAGTGTCGGCTGTCAGTCACCATCGCTAGCTGTGGCGGAGTGCGGCGGACGACAGAGCGCTGGCCGTCCGCCCCGCTACACCGGCGGTGGCTCGCCGCCCGGCCCGGCTGATGTGGTGGAAGACGACCCGACAGCGGCGCTGACGGCACCCGGGTGGACCTGACACCCGTTTGAGGGCTGGTGGACGCGGTGTTGACGGCAGCCGGGTGGACCTGACACCCGTCCGGGGGCTGGTGACGCCGTACAGCGGCGGCGGCGGTCCGCGGGCAGGCAAACTGACTGGCGGGTCTGCAGAGTTGGATATGCCCTCGTTCGTCTACCGCGGCAGGCGTCGCGGGAATGACACCGATAATGAGCCGTTTCCAATGTCGGCTGGTCCCTCAGCTTTTGTACGCGCTCTGCTAAACGTCGGATGCAGCGCCTTTTGTCTGACCGTAAAAAATCGGTCACCAGATATCGCGCACTTAACGTGCTGATTAGTCTGTCGCCACCAGTTAAGTGTTTTGAATGGTCCTCAAAGGTTTGCTGGGGCGAACACGATATAGAGCGGCCATGTGAAACCCGAGCACGGCTGGCAGGACCGCGGCTGACAGGCAATGACGGACCGGCGGGGGAGAGCAGGGGCCCGGTGGGAAAGCATTAATTCAGCTGTCATGGACGGCGGCACGGCCCCAGGTCATGTTTCGCTGCAGACCCCGGGTCGTCACCTTCTTTAAAAGGTTAATTACGAACGGGAGATTTTCTTTCACTGCATGGCGGGTCGCCTGAAAAATTTCCCTAAAGAACTTAGTAGGCCTGCGACGTCCTTGTTATGGTCGGTAATATAGTTACTCTCGAAAATGTTTTAAAAAGACGTTCATAGCGCTGTTCATTTTTGCTGATACTAATGCCGGAGGTGAACCCAGGGGGCTCAGAGGGCCGTTCCCCACCCATGGATGTCTCGTTTGCTCCTGAAGTGATACGTTCAAGTGTTTCTTGACCACGCATGTCAACTGGCGTCTTACTGCGTGCCATTCGAGATACCAGGCTCCCCTGGAGTTTCGTGTTCGGAACTTTTGCAGTTTTAAAGCTGCCTCGATAAGTTACGATATTCGCAACTTTGGAGTCGCATTCCAAAGCCTTCCGTCTCTAAAAGCTTGCACTGGTATCAGCCGGCTAAACCCACCGCCAGCAGGGCCTCACACTCCAGACATCCGTCCAGTTCCGCCGGCCAAAGCCACCGTCAGCGGTGGCCTCACCACTCCCGACGCCCGTCCAGTTCCGCCGCACTGAGTGCCGCGGCCTGTCAGCGCCTGTCACGCCATTTCCGATGCATCAGTATGTATGCGATGCATCACAGCTGCTCGCCCCGCCACTGACGATGAGGCGCGGCATTTCCGGCGCACCGGTTCCACACAGCTCCTCCGCATCTAAACTAAGGTCGCGACCGCGGGCATGGCCACGGCGGGCGCTGCATGGCCGCTCATCACGTAGAAAGCACCCGCAAACTCGGCACGGGCGTTCTGACGCGGCAGCTCTGGCCGACGGTTACGAACAACGGATGTCAAAGCGCGGCATTCGCAGCGAAGAACAACAAGACCGCCGCGCTGTCATTGTTCAACTCAGCGCACCGGTGTCCAAAACATGGCATTCTTCTTTAGATGATATACCATCCTGAGAACGTCTGTGACATTTTGCGGATACGTGGGGTGAATGAACAGGGAACGGCCGGGGTGGGCGACAGCGCAACATTCATGCCTTTTTGTCGTCCTGGCGGTTAGCGGGAATACCTGTTGATATCGTCCCGCGTACGCTTCCGGTCAATCTTATTGTGATAGGTGCGGCTGTGCATGAACAAACTTGCAGGCCCAATCGAGTCGGCTGACTGTGGTGGCGCACTGCACCACAACCGGAGCCGGCTGTCGCGGCGCACGGCCTCTCCTGTGGTGGCGCACGACACCACAACCGGAGCCGGCTGTCGCGGTCTGCGGCCCCTCCTGTGTGGGACGCACGGCCTATCCTGTGGTGGCGCACGGCCTCTCCTATGGGTGGCGCACGGCCTCTCCTGTGGTGGCGCACGTGTCCTCTCCTGTGGTGGCGCACGGGCCTATCCTGTGGTGGCGCACGCCTCTCCTGTGGTGGCGCACGGCCTCTCCTGTGTGGGCGCACGACGTCTCCTGCGGTGGCGCAGGTCTCTTCCGAGCGGCACCGCTGATGGCCTGGACGGCCCCGTCGGAGGTCTCCCGCCGACGGCCGACGGCCTGGACCGTTCCCCCCGTCCGGAGGTCTCCAGCCGGACATCCTGGAACCGTCCCGTCCAGAGGTCTCCCGCAGACGGCCTGGACCGTCCCGTCCAGAGGTCTCCAAACCCGGCGCTGGTAGCAAGCAGCTGACAGTCGCATGAAATATGAGATCATCTCCCGCCCGCACGAACGGTATGTGCAGCCAGGACGACAGCGCGGCTGCACTGACGCCAGTGGCCCCATCTGCCGTCACAAATCAGCTGGTCGATGCCCGGATAAGGCCGCTGCACGCAGCCGGCCGCTCCAAACGTCTTTGTTCGCCGACCGTGCGCAGGGGGCGCCGAGCCCCGCCGGCTGGGAGGCACGATCAGCTCCAGTACGGCCTGCGCACCAACGGTGGTGGGCTCGGAGAACCCCGAGCCGGCTGACACGGCAAGAGCGCTTAGGGTAACGCATGAGAACGTTCCGCTGGCACGCAGCTGTGCAAGTTCATGACGTGTTGCAATAAAAGAAAAGTGCAAAAGTTTTGTTGGCTTTGAAATAAGCGTATTTGTTGTGTGCCCCTACGGTATCGCTTGTCTAGATGTCGCATGAGAAGTTTCACGTTTGCAGCTCAAGACAGCTGGTCTTTTTCAGCAGACATCTTTGAGGTTGCCTGTTCATTCTTGTTCTCTCCAGCTCTGCGATCCTCCCGTTCATTTTCCCTTTCTCCCTCTGCCTGTCTTTATCTCTCTTCCTTTGCCTGTCTTTATCTCTCTTCTCCTCTCTCCTTATGTGTCTCGCCCCTCCCCCCACTCTCCCTCTCTCTCTCTTTCTTTTCCTCTTCCCTTTCCTTTTTCTCCATTCGCTCCGCGTCATTATCATGAACTTATACATCGTTAATCTGGCCAACTTGGACACCAATCGCACCAATTACTATTCCAGACGGGTCACTGTGGTCGGCTAGGGGCAGGGCTTATCATGAGAAAATCGGCCCAATCAGATGAGAGGAAATAGGAGACGAATTGGGTGACATTGAAACCATCGCTGTGATGGTTTGTTCTGAAGGCTGACATATCCCGGCATTATTTGGTATCTGATAGGCATTCCGTCGCCAATTAGCGCTGAAAGAGGGGATGCGGGTACCGGACTAATTTGTCTGCATCGCGCCTCGAACAGAAGCTATCGGTGGTTGCCACCAATTTGGTGAAGGTCGAAAGTGTCAATCACGTGGGAGCAGGACCTGCTGATGCCGCACAGTCCTGTGACTATTACGGTCATGCTGCAGGTCAGCACTTTAAGTGATACGCTTCAGCCATGTGACCGCACACGCATTTCAGATAAAGCGACCTAACCCCGACACTCGCCAACGGTGCCGAACAGCCAGCCCAACCTCCGCCTCTGTCTATGAAAGTCATTAAGAAGAACATACTTGTGTGCGTTACCGACCTTCTCCGCTCGTTTTCTTCGCTTGCTCCATTACATCAACGCTGCGGGGCGGGTCTCCACTCGATGTATCGCTTCAGTCGTAGTGTTCGGCTGTGGCGCCTGTTGGCCTCCGCTACCTGGCTCTGTGTCGGCCGCCTCTCCGGTGACCCTGCAGGCTGGTCGGCCGGCTCGGTGTCGGCCGCCCTTCCGGTGACCCTGCAGGCTGGTCGGCCCGGGCCGGCCGGCAGGGGCCCGCCGTGCCTGAGGGCTGCCACCAATCAGCGGCTGGCCGTCTGCACCCGCCCAGTCCGGCTGGTGTGCTGCAGCCGCGGCGCCCCGTACACGTGACCGGGGAGGCTGGCTGTCGGGGTACAGAGAACCAAAGCAGGCTGAAACAGGGCCGCCGAGACGTGACAACGACCGGCCACAGAGCACCCAGCCACGCAGGGTCGCTTGGGTGTGCAGTAGTAGGTTTTGTTCGATCCACTACCCCTCCGTATGCTCATGATGAGGCCCTTTTGGCGGGAGCGCATTGGGACTGCCGGTGATATACTATACGCCAAAAGATTTACGTTGGCCATGAATCCTGTTTTTGTTATTCCCAGGCTTGGTTTTCGGGCCTCGCACAACAGTAAGACTGAAAATCTGGTAACATCTGGCAACGCTCAGCGATTGTCCATTTGACTGTATATCTTCATATAGCGTCCGTATCGCCGCTTCCACCAGGCCTGAAGCGAACGTTTTGACTGGGTCAGAACAGTCCGCCTGAGATGCCACCCGCAAGCGAGGACGCGCGGCCGACTGCGCCGACGCCTCCTC
The DNA here is from genome assembly GCF_011947565.3 of Pollicipes pollicipes. Taxonomy (NCBI): domain Eukaryota; kingdom Metazoa; phylum Arthropoda; class Thecostraca; order Pollicipedomorpha; family Pollicipedidae; genus Pollicipes; species Pollicipes pollicipes. The sequence goes on from NW_023596746.1 coordinate 34,453,702, forward strand.
GCCGTCGGCAGCGTTTTTGTGCCGGGTTAAGGCGCGAGGCGTCGCGCCGATCTGTCAGCACTGTCGCCGGGGCGAGCCGGCTCAAAGCGCCCCGCGTCAGCTGACGACGGACGCTCCATTCCGGGAGGCGTCGGCGGTGAACGCGCGGCGCGCCGATCCACGCTGGCCGGCCGGCCACCGATCCATGCTGACTGACCGGCCGCCGATCCATGCCGGCCGGCCGCCGATCCATGCCTGACCGGCCGCCGATCCATGCCGGCCGGCCGCCGATCCATGCCGGCCGGCCGCCGATCCATGCTGGCAGGCCGGCCGCCGGCACAGATACAGCCCGGAGCCAGGGTGGCCCTCTCCTTGCTGGAGAGGACTCGCTTCGAAAGGCCACATGTCTACCTTCCTTCAACAACAAAGAGTGTTCGTCACGCATATATCGACACCGATATATGCACGGAACAGTGTTGGCTGGGTTACTGATGATAACCTGACCGCGCATTTCCTGATTATGACATCGTTTGTGTAACAATGCGTGAAGCTAACTGTTGTAATTCCACCAATTATCTCCTTGAAGTTATCTAAAAAGTTGACTGCAGGTGCAGAGGCATGTTTCTAGCTGATTGGCCCCAGCTGCCTGCGACAGAACAAAATGTATTGAAGAAGGTTGTGGCAAATTACGATGGCTCGTTTGGGACCCATCGGCGGGATAAGGCTCTACACCTGCCGAGGCCAAGAAACCGGGGCCGCTGGGTGACGGGTCCGGTGCTACATG
>NW_023596746.1:34455464-34484415 GCF_011947565.3 Pollicipes pollicipes
TGAGGCCAGTCTTGAGCCAGCGTGAGGACTGAGATTGACTTCCTGTTCGATGTGGGAGACGCTAACCGGTGAAAGGAGCATTCCAAACGCGACGCCTGGTGCCTTTTTGTGGAATGTGGGGTTTGGAACTGCCGATTGCAACGTGAAGTCCTGTGTGGTACAGCAATGTGGAGTCTGGCGTTGCCTTGCTTCCCCTGCGGACATGGGGTTCGTGTCGCGGGATAGCTGGACCGCAACGTTAGCGACCTTCGAGCTGTAGATCCTTCAGCCGCTGACGCAGACATAAAATGTCTTTCGTCACGGCCCCATGTTCCGCAAATTGTTTGACGAGATTGGTATTCATGTAGCGTTGATGCTGTGGCTCGTGCCAGTGTCGGAGGATTTCCAGCAGAGGGTTGTCGGGGAAGCGCTTGTGAGCCGCGTCAGTTCAGAGTAACAGATTGTGGCATGTTGTTCTCTGCCGTTCGTGTGTCACATGTTCCGTAGATGGGGGGGGGGGGGGGTGCTGCCGTGTCCAGTGAGCACGCAGTTCTTCAGGGGGCTTGCCGTTGTACTGTACTGTATGGCTTTGTTGGTACTGTATAACTTCCCGGGCGGAACTTAGTACGCTGTGCTTTTCTGTGCTCTGCTGCCGTTTATACTTGACGACGTGTAATGGAGAGGTGATCATATTTGTGGTGAGTTTTCTACCGGTCAAAATAAATTGTAGGTTTTCTGCATGGTATTATGCGAGCCAGAACAGAAACGCCACGAAGCCAATTACGATCAAGGTGAGCAAAAAACCAAAACACGCATAAACCTTTCCCTGAAAAATTTACGGTAGACAAACACTACACATTACATGAACATCAACATCAAGCGTGCGCATTTAACATGAGCATAACCACACCAGTTACGTTCAAGTTGCTGCTGATTTCGGATTTTAAGCACCCGAATCGCTTTCAGCGCCTAAGCTCGTGTTCTTGAAGATTATGCTGACCACTGAAAGGCACTTCAAGGTCAAATGTAGAACCTATAGGTCTCCTTTCGCTATTAACTTCGGGCGTACGGACGTCCCATCATTGACGTTGAATCTGGCCTTGAAACATGACCTTGAGAGGCCAGGACCGGTGACGGGCCCTAGTCAATGCACTGAAGATTTTAAGTAAAAAAAAAAGAAGAAATCGCTTGCCTAACATTTGCGTAATATCGAATATCGAGGTCCCCATCACTTGACCTTGAAATTTGGACTATGAGGAGCATTAGATATTGACAATATCACAAGCCTTCCAATAGGAAAAGCTACAACTATGGATGTTCTGTTTTTTTTTGCATGGATTTGTTTTGCTTGCAAACCGTTCCATGGTTTGCGATTGACCCAGCGACTATGGAAGCGCTCCCAAATTGGGGGGGGGGGGGGGAGAAGGGGTCGACAGCTATTCCGGGTTACTTGTTCTGTCAATGCCTATAACAACAATGTTAAGCCTTTGGAAAGTTTGGAAGACTCAGGTTCTTGGCCTTGACTAGATACCACCCCTAAAGCTACAAAATGCGCTATGGGAGTTTCCTGTTTTTTCAGCCTTAAACTATCATGGCTCATGGTGTTTTTCACCCAAGATTAAAGAGCATCTGTCGATGATTGAATGCTCCAGTTTTTATTAGAATCGTAAGGGCCCTTGGCTGTGTAGAAAATCATATTGGTGTACTGCCAGTACACCCGCCAGTTAAATCACTCGACTACGATTCGACACAAGGTGCCATGACATTGTTCCGAAATCAGCTTCTTCAGGTCGAGTACGGCGGCACCGGATATGCATGTCAACCATTCCGAAAGTTCATATGTCTTCGGGATAACTTACAACCTCGTCGCGTTCTGAGTAATCAAAACGAATAGTTAGCTCATTCTATGACAAACTAGGGACATATTGTAAAAATTTACAGCTGACACGAAAACGAACGAGGAATAGTTAGCTAACTCGAAATAATGAACGGCTGAACAATAAAAAGAACCCTGTCACCTGGTGGGTCTGTATCCGATGCTCAAAAGAATTCTCGGTCGGACTGCTTCACACGCAGCGGTGAAGTGGCGCACACGATGCCGACAGGGAGAGCCCCCCCTCCCCCCCCCCTACGCGCCCGAACAGCACCTCTTATTCTCCTTCCAAGGCTCATACCCGCGACACGATCTGCGAGCGACTGGCCGGCGCCACCGTGACGCACCGCCCCGAACCGTGATTGTTCTCCTCACTCAGATATGAGTCATCGCCCCACTCGTCTTACATGCTGACACACTGGCTCGGGGCACGGTCCACCGCTACGGTGTCCTGGTGCCGCTGGTGCCCAGCGCACGAGCCGGCCAACGCCATAGCGCGGTATGGCCTCAGCTGTACTCACGTATTGTCCGTCTTCGTTTCATACCACCTTTGGGGCGTTTCGCTCAGCCCAACGTAAACATGGGGAAAAGGGTGTTTCAGACAAGCGTAAGCAGTGCGAAACCGGGAAGAAGGGAGGAAAAGTGCCGACAAGTATGCAACATTTGTTAGGACTGATCTACAAAGACATTGTTCAAGGTTTTGGGACCTGCCTCATCCATCTTTGCACATTAGGTGTTAAATTTCTTATCTTCGTCGACCTTATATTAGGTCATGATATTGTTATCCGTATACTTACTTTGTGATGTCCAATCGGCTGGTGAAAAATAAGCTCAATAAATAACCAGTTATTAGGAACGCATGTCTACTAAGTATGTCAGCCTTTTAGTTCAACCTGCTTCCTTGTCATTGTCGCGTATAAATCGTCTAATCGGTGTTCCGCCGCGGTTGAGCGTTGCGTGCCTGCGCGGTCTTGGATTACGCTGTTTAAGTTATTCACATTTTCAGTCTCTTAAACCTTTAGCTGATTGGCGTTTGTAGTTTTTCCCGGCTGTGGGTGGTAACGGTTTACGCAAGGTTCAAGGTATTCGGGGTGTTGAAGCTGGTGTTAAGGAAGGTGGGTGAAATGGGCCGAACCGCGTTAATCGTGGAGCGGTGGCTGTAGGGAATGGTGGAATGTATTTTTGCAGCAATCACTCCATATTGCCCTATGAATTTGTACATCAGTTTGACATACAGTATGTTTTTGTGCATCTTGTTGCGATCCATGAATTCATCAACCCTAGGTCCTGCAAAAACAATTGTGATCCTTTAGTTGTGACTTTAATGTGCCCTAGTTTGTGGGAGCCCATTGGAAATTCACGTTCTGATTAAATGAAAGTATATTGATAGATTCGTTCTTACAGAGTGGTTTTTATAAAGGAATTGGTGCTGTCAAATGGTAGTTTCTGTGCATGCTTCATTTAGAACAATGCCAGATAGTTTTAGTTGGCATCTTCTGTATTCACATCCTAAATGTTCTCCAAGCAGCCACAATAAAAACGTGATCATGTTTTTGGCCCTTATCACTGAATTGGCACCTTCTTGTGTGTTGAGTTGTACAGATATAGAGCAGGCAATAAGTAACAATTGCAAACAAACCACAGTTGTGGCTGGTCAGCACTGCATGCTATCCTGCTCACATACTCGATTCCTTCTCCCGCCTGCTAAATGTTGTAGAGCTGAAAATTATCAAGCCAAGGGCATTACAGTGAAAAGGATTTGAGTATTAAAATAAGATGCAGAATATAGATTCATCAATCAATTATGATTAAGACACTTTATTACTGATGAGACAAAGTGAAAGGTTGATTTCAATGCTTATTTATAACTATATTTGATCTTAATATTGTGCCCAAGGTTCACATGGCTTGGACTGCAGCATGTTAAAGATTATGTCAATTATACAAACTGCTAGATGTGAAAGAATGGTTACCAATGCATTTAAGAGTTATCCTTAGCAAATGGTAGAATTCCAGGTCAAATTGTTAGATATGTGAGATGAACTCTAAAATATTTGTGTAAATGCTGTTAAGATTCTGAGGGTTCTGCTCACAGGGCATGCAAATGTTGAAAATGTGTGGATCCATGATCAAATGAGCATGAACTGAAAACTGAATGTAAATAATACAAATGAAAAATAAAAATAAATATGATGTATACTGCTATATTATATTTACATTGCATTATATTGACCAACCAGAGTTAAAAGTCTGACCTGACTGAACTGACCCTGAAATGGCATTACACCGATGTCTGCTCCCATATCTGTGTATGCACATGTGTACAGATATAGAACCTTGTAGAACTTTAGGAGATGGTCAATGAAACAGTATATTATACATGTATATATATATATATATATATATATATATATATATATATATATATATATATGCACATGCATGTATACATACATATACACATGCATATGTATATACATGCATTCATATATGTATGCATTCATTCACCCATTCATTCATACATCCACACACACATATATGCATGCATGCATACATTTATCATGTTGTTGGCATTGGGCTTGATGTGTTATTTTGGAGACAACTCAATGTTTGAAGGGTGTCTGCTCTCAGAGACAAAGGAAAGAACCACTATTCCATGACATGCTACTCTTAGTAGTAAAACATCCAGTAAATTGATGACCAGCTAGTCTATGTTCATTCACTTGGGTGTTTGTTCCACATGTGTGAAGTAGCATATCATTCATGTTCTTTCATGCCTATGTTTTGCTACAGTGAATCACAGATATCTACTTTTTCCATCTGCTTTTCTTGACCACTGTGATCCTCAGGACTATGAAATGAAATACATGTAGGCTTTGTCCTTTTTTAAATGTATTTTTAGATAAGCACTATTGTAACTCAGTACTAAACAGCACACAGCACCTTTGAATAATTGTTGTGTCTGAAAATGACACCTGCAAAACATGCAAACCAATTCTGACATATTGATCACAACATTACTGTCTTGCAGCAAATCAATGACTGTTTTACATGTCTGGAAGCTTTTTAATTGGTTAGAGATAAGCATTCATATGGAATGAATGCTGTCTTCAGGAATATTTAACACACGCTTGGGCAGGGGGCCAAATTGACCCCCTGAAGGTGTTTCAGAATGGTTTCTGAATGGTGCGTCTGAGCCACGCCAAAATCTGCATAGCTGTAGACAATTGAATAGTGGATCATTTGGCATTGAAAATGTAGATGTACCATGTAAGGTCACCAACCTGTGGCAAGTCGAAGTAAGGCCATGGTTCAGCAAAGTAAATTTTTGGGGAATTATTCAATCTGATACAACATCAGAGTGTTAGACAAAGCCATGCATCTCTAAGATGCTTTCTTATGCAACACAAATATTGAATGAGCAAATTACAGTGACCCAAGGTTGGTTATAAGGGTCAGACCAAGGTCAAAACTAACCTGCTTTATTACTCTAGGGATTGCTGTATGGGATAGTTTCTGGTGCTCATTTCAAATTTATTGATAACTGGGACCACTTCATGCATCTTCCATTTACTTATTAAAGGTCAGATGTGGTCATTAACATGAAAGGACCCATGTCAGCATTTTTTTTTAGGAAAATGCTGCCTGATGTAATATTTGCTGCTTATTCAAATGCAAAACCCAGAGCAGTTTTGTATTTTTTTGGTCACCATGACCTGCAAAAAGTCAAACAATGTCACTGACCTTAATTGAGCATGTGACTTTTTGCTTAGAAACAGTTGTCTAGGTCACGGAGGCACTTTGGAGACTCCAAGCCAAAATTTAATCTTGTTTGACCTTATTTGACTTACCCCCATCACGAGCGAAGGATATCTAACCGGCCACCCAGGCACATGTTAACATTGTTTTTATTTTTTAGCTAGCCTTGTGCGGTAGCAAACTTGTATTGTTGTTTCTACTTCCAGACCATTCAAACCGATGAAGGTGACAGGGGCTCGCTGCACGGCTGTCTTCTGCTAGGACTAGTTTATCATCGGCCTGAGACCTTCGTACCTTGGCCTTTGATGGGCAATTAAGTTATGTGAAGCCATCGGCGAAAGGACCCCAATGACCATAACCTGAACCGTTGCAGAGCCATGAGCAGTTCGGAGGAGGTGTCCTGGATCTCGTGGTTCTGCGGACTGCGGGGCAATGAGTTCTTCTGCGAGGTGGATGAGGACTACATCCAGGACAAGTTCAACCTGACTGGACTGAACGAGCAGGTGCCGCACTACAGACAAGCGCTCGACATGATACTGGACCTGGAGCCAGGTGAGGTCGCCAGCGGCGCTATGTGTGAAGTGGCTGGTGCCCGGCCGCTGGGCTAGCGGCGGGATAACAGGCTGTAACCTGTGTATCTGTCTAGTATTGCGCATGTTGTTTATATTGAAGGGAATGCTCCACACTTAAAGATATTGAAACAAGCGCCAGATGTTATCGAGTAAGTGCACTTATAACTATTGGTATGCTTTTAAGTGGAAATGAATACTCTTGATAACACAATTTCTTTGTGTTGTAAATATGCTCCTCAAATGTTATTGTTTGATTAAATCATTGTACCTTGCACAAGATTGACTTGGAGCCAATTGACGGCCATGATATCTGGAGGTTGAGTTCATGAACGCCAGATATGGATGACACGACAATGATATTTTTCTTGCCATTGATCCGCGTATCGCTAATGGAATGCCAGGATTTGATTGATAGCATGACATGGATGCCTGGGTGATCTTCAGATAGTCTGCTCGAAATAGTGAGCACATCTTCATGGCCGTGTAGCTCAGATACTAGAGAGGGTTAGGTTTTAAGGAGGACGGGGCTGAGGACTGTAGCAAAAATGTTTATGATAGCTATTTCAAGTCAAAATCTCATAAAAATCTGGGACACTCCGTGTTTGAGGGTGCACCAATTGTGCGATAGGAAAGGTTTTGCCACACACTGGATCTCTTGTAACCAGACGACAGATACAGTAGGCAGCATTCAAGACCTGGTGCTCCTTTAGATGCACGTGACACCCAATGCGGCCAAATGTTGAAATTCCAAGATTTGTGCGGACATGTACCGAAAGCAACCCACCAGCTTGAAAAGGCAGCTTGTATGTTGATGCGTGCTTGGTCGCCTCAGTCTGTGTCAGCGCTGGGGTGCGGCCGACATCCGCGGACGGGTATCCCAGGTCTGGCGGTCGGGACGCCGCGCTTCTGTTCATCTCTCCGGGGGGGGGGGGGGGGGGGGGGGGCGCATCGACTGCTGTAGGTCATCAGCCTGTTGATCTCTCCTCGCCGGCGGTGGTAAATTTGTTCGTGTGGAGTAAATGTAGAGAATACCTTTGTAAGGAGCGTGGCTGCTCCTGTCTCTGCTCTACAGGAAGGCTTAGGTTGCGCTGGGTCCTTTAAATTGGAATATAAGTTCATGTTAGGTGAAGCGTCTGTCGTTCACCTTACAACGTAACCGTTGGTGACAGGCACCGGGGGGTCTAGTTAGCAGCATGTGGAGTGGAAACGTGCTAATTGTGTCCCGATTCGTGCCTGATTGTGCGTCGTTCTGACTGGCTGACCGGCTCCGCCGCAGACGACGAGCTCGACGAGAACCCGAACCAGTCGGACCTGATCGAGCAGGCGGCCGAGATGCTGTACGGCCTGATCCACGCGCGCTACATCCTCACCAACCGCGGCATCGCCCAGATGATCGAGAAGTACCAGTCGGGCGAGTTCGGCTACTGCCCGCGCGTCTACTGCGAGAACCAGCCCATGCTGCCGATCGGTCAGTGGTTGGCGCCCGCCGCGGCGCGAGAGAGAACACCGCCGCCCTAAATGCCGCGTCCGCTTCTCACCGTTGCAGCTCGGCCATGCTGGTAGGCTGAGGTGGCGGACCTTGTGGTAACAACAGCTGCTTTTGCCTGTAGCAGTCATAAGTGCCACATCATGCCGAGGACATTGATATGCTTCGTGACAGATATTTCACGAGGACAGCCAGTATGCTGTACAAGTATGCCTGGAATGTTACACCCTCAGAAAGGTTGTGCTGAATTAAGGCAGCACGCCTTGGCCAGGAGTACTGCCCAGCATTTCGTTGTGTAGACAGGTTCAGGTTCTCCAACACATCTATTATCTGCGAGGGCTAGGTCACGCTGCTGCTTGGAAGGGGTGTAGCGCGTGACTGCGGTATCGATTTGAGCTGGGGATCAGTGTGAATGGTGGGGTTCCCGTCGTGTGACCGGCCATGGGCCCGGCAGGTCTCTCGGACGTGCCGGGCGAGGCGATGGTGAAGCTGTACTGCCCCAAATGCATGGACGTCTATACACCCAAGTCGTCACGACATCACCACATCGACGGCGCCTACTTCGGCACCGGCTTTCCACACATGTTGTTCATGGTGCACCCCGAGTACCGGCCCAAGAAGCCGGCCAACCAGTTTGTGCCCAGGTGAGCGAGCGAGCGCGCTGGCCGGGGTCCGCCTCTCTGGCGCACCAGCACACGTGATGTGTGCCAGTGGTCCGGGAAAGTGCCCGGGTAAGCTAGCGAAAAGACGTGCTGTCTGTCCGGGGAAAACGTTGACGGTCGGGTTAACGGAGACGACGGATCTGTCATACATCTGGAGAGACACCGCGGAGAGTGCGTCCCGCCAGGATGATCAGCGGCGCATCCTCGCCACATGCTGTGCAGCAGTGTCGGCATTTATCACGCAAATGATGGCCTGGGGGCTTAGTACGTAGTGTATCACAACAGAACCGGTGATTTTGCCGTTCAGTTGTTGTTTGGTCCACGATTGCTACTGTAATGGCTTGGTAACGGACGGTGCCGCTGGTTCGGATCCTTGCCGATATCCGTGACCCGGGTCAGTCAGGCCGCCGCCGTCACCTGGCTTGTCCCCGCCGCAGGCTGTATGGCTTCAAGATCCACCCCATGGCCTACATCATCCAGCAGCAGGCCGCCTCCAACTACAAGGCTCCCATGCGCGCCATGAACTACAACAACGGCAAGCGGCAGTAGACGCCGCGGCGGCGTGCCGTGCTGGAGCGTTGGGCCTGGCACGCCCGGCGGCGGTGCGGCCGCTGCGGTGGCGAGGCGCGCGTTGGCGCCCTGCTGCGTGCCGCTCGCAGCGTGCGCGCCGCTCTGGCGGCGAGGTACTCTATCGCCCGACTGTTTGAGGACATTCCCGGCTCGGGCAGGACGACCCGCGTGGGTGGCCGCAGTTGGCGGCGCGGTGCGTGTCGGCCCGCCTACAATCGGAGTCGTCGCGAGCGACGCCCGCGCCGAGCCGTCGCGTGACGCGCCGCGTACCGCGCGGCTGCCGGACCCCTGCGCCGCCCTGGGGCGGAGACGCCGGCGTGTTCAGCGCCGCTGGCGGGGCTCCGCCGTCCGGCCGCGGGCCAGCTCTCGTCGCACCCGCGCCGGGTGATGGGAGCGGCCGCCAAGCCCGGCTGGCGTGCGGCCCCGAGTACGGGTCTCCGCCGGAGGAGGGTCGCGAGCGTCCGTTTGCCGGAACTAGCCGCCAGCCGCGAAGCACGTAATAACGAGGCGGGCGGCGCCCTCTGTCGATGCTCGGGCTCCTCGGTCCCTGTGCGAGTCCCCGCCGGGAGTACGGTCCGTGTTGGCCAGGCGATGCTCGTACAGACGCGCCAGACACGCAACATGTAAAACTAGCAGCCGTGTATTGGGCGATATCCATTCTAGAACTACCCCATTGTCAGTGAAGACCTGCCGAGGGGCCGTGGCGCCATATGGCGGGCGGCGATCCCCTGACTCAGCAGCACTGGAAGCAGGATGCTGCCCATCCATGTTCCTCCCAATGGTCTCATGCCGGCGCCTCCCAGCAGTGAAGTGCACTTTGTTATGCTGTCGTGCGTTCATCAATGCAATGCCGTGTGTGTGTGCGGGGAACTGAGTTTACTGCGTTGCAGACGGAGATAAAATGTGATAAACCGCAGTCGTATGTGGATCGCGAGGCTTGGAGAAATACGCAACACATCTGCCGTCGTGCTTGAACACGTCACAACCCGGTCCATCCCACCCAAGAGGGCGTCATTGAGCCCATATTCCCCACGTATCGGCCGCGTTTCTTCAGGCCGAGTCGCTGGCTGCGGGCCGCTCGGCTCCTCTGACGTCACGTCCCACGGGCGATTAGCGGCTCGGTTTCTCGCAGGTGGCGCTGCCTCTACGGCGACGGCGTCGGAGCTGGGGACAGACCGCACGCCGTCAGCAGGCAGGCGGCGCTGGTGGAGGATTTTTGGGCGGTGTTAGGGCACCTTAAACTACCCTCGTTATTGGCGCGGTGGGGAACATGCCGGCTGCTGGAGCCGCCTGGGGATCAGAGCAGGTAGCTTAGTGGACGGAGATAGGCCGCTAGCTCCGGCCGTGCGACCAGGACCGGGGCCGTCTGCCGGCGTGTCCCGCGCGGGCGAGCCGCACCGGAGAGGGGCCACCGGCGGCGGCTGCGCTCACCGGCCGGGATCCGGGGCGCACACGACCGCGCTGAAGTCCTCGTGGAGTCGGCTGTAGCCGGCGGGGCAGGGCTGGCCGGCGGCCACGGCCAGCTGGCCGGGCTCCAGGTGAGGATGGTGGCCGCAGCGGCACAGCACGCAGTCGACCTGGCGTCCCACCAGGCCGCAGTCGGCCGGACACTCGGACACGCCGCACGCGCGCGTGTCGTAGTCTGGCGGCGCGGCGCCCGCGTCAGACAGCTGCCGTCACGCGGCAGGGCAGGCAGGGCACATCGGGCTGTGGGGGCGGTGAAGTAAGGTGCGGAACGCACGGGGCTGCTGCCTCTCCTGGGATGGAGGGGGGGGGGGGGGACATGTAGGCAGAACACTGGAGTAAAAGCAATGACAAAGATTGAGTGCGTTGACGACTATTTTGCTAGCCGTGCCTGTCATTAGATATGGGATTCTTGCACAGTATCACATCTCGTGGTCAAAACGAGGCGTGTGCCCCTCAAACACATCAGCCTTACCCCTGCCCTCCTGCAGTTCAGACGCGACTCCCTCCTCGTCCCCGGTCGTCGTCTGTGCGCAGCGCGTCTCGCACTCCTCCCTGGTGTTGTAGCGGTTGCCGTTGCCGCCGCAGCCGCCGTACACGAACTTCTGGCAGGAGTCCGTGTCCGGGTGGTAGGCGTACCGCTCCATGTAGGCCATGCACAGGCCGCCGTCCGGCGCCGACGTGCAGTCGGCAGCGCCGCCTGGAACGGGACAGCGGCCCGGTCAGGTCCGAAGAGGCCCGGTCAGGTCTGGAGGAGGTCCGGTCAGGTCCTAAGGGCCCCGGTTAGGTCCGGAGAGGCCCGGTCAGGTCTTGAGGAAGCCCGGTCAGGTCCGGACGCTGACTCGCGCCCAACGTGGCCTCAACGGGAAATCACCAAAACGCTGCGCCGTGCACAAGGTTTAGCTGGTACAGTCTTGGAAATCTACCAGGTGCATCTCGAAAGCTGAAGTGGGTCTCCTCCACGTGCGCTTCGACGTTTTTCACGTCATTCATGCCTTGATTTAAACTTTATGCATAATACAAGTGTACTATGTTGACCACCGGCGTGTTCATATTTTTCTAAGAAAAGCATCCTCACTACCGCAATCTGAGCACTCCAGGAAATCCATGACTTGCTTTCCTAGCTTACCTTTTAAGAAAAAGCGTTAACTGCACATGAGGTAAAGAGCATAAGTGTGTACATTCACAACAGGAGCATATATGCTTTCCAGGAAAACAACTTACGCTGGTCGGACCGGCATTTCTGCTCGCAATCTTCCAGAGTTTGAAAGTTATTTCTGTTCCCTCCACATCCCCCGTACGTGAACTCCTTGCACTGGGACGACTTCGGGTCGAAGAAATACCGTGGCAGCGCCGCTCGGCAGTCGCCTACTTCCGCCGGCAGCGTGCAGATGTCAGCACCTGTCATGGCCGGGCGGCGTGTCAGCATCACAGTGACAGATTCGCGTCTTGGAAACCGAAAACGAAACAAAGCAGCAATATGTACACGGGCCCTGAAATGATGACTGGCAGGGAGACTGGATAAGTTTCAAAACTGTCCCCGGCCGAAGACCCTCAGTTAAATTGCGCACCTTCAACCCTCGCGCGATTTGCCGTTTTCATGATGCGGATTGATACGGTTCGATGTGGACCCCTGCCGTTTCCAAGTTAAGGAAGATAAAGCTTGGTGGAAAACAGCAGTGGACTGGTTGATTGTCAAGATGTAGCAGTTGACGACGTAGTTTATGTTCCTAGGTCAATAATTGGCATCATTATGCTGGACCAAAAGGCGAAATCTTTCCGCAAATCCATCTTTTTCAGCTGTTTATGATCACATTTACCAGGCCGTGCCTCTTGGTGACACAAGTCCAGGGCAGACGCGTTTTGTCATCATTTCTGAGTACAACTGCGCGCAGGTATATTTGTTTTGGTAACATAGTTGTAATGTATGGCTCTGTTCATATAATAACGTCGACACGCCGCAGGCGTTAACGTGACATAGGCTGCCTCCCGCTGCTCCGTCAGGCCGCTGACCGCCGTGCAATGTTCCACAAATGATGCCGGTGCTGTGAAACCAGATACGCCGGGGCACGATTTTGGTGTCAACACAGTCGTAATGGATTCTCCATAGGCTACTGGAAATTTGGGCGCGACTGCACGGCGTGCCGCAGAGCTAACTTCAGCAAACCTTTGGGAGTGGGTCGCACCGCCCCTCCACGATCAGGGCGAGGGTTGATTAAAGTAAGCGGCGCTCTTCCTTCAGATGTGCGATCGTTGGTACGGAGACATACAAGGGTAGCGCTACCGCAACGTTCAAAAACAATGCTCTCAACCGACAAAAACCAATGTCATGCACGCGCTGGCTTACATGCAATCAACGGATAGCGAATCTCCCCACAAACTCAGGGAAGGCCAAACCGGTGCGCATCACCCAACGTTCGCATACCTTTCTGCTCGTGTGCGCGCTCTGTGTCCAGCTGACCGCCGCCGCACTGGGCACGGCACATTTCCAGCGTCTCGAAGTTGTTCGCGTTGCCTTCGCAGCCGCCATACAGGAAGGCCGTGCAGCCGCCGGCCTCCGGGCTGTAGTAGAAGCGCTGCAGCGCTCCGCGACACGGGCCCGCCTCCATCGCCAGTGAGCAGACCGACTCTGAGATGCATCGTCGGCTCACGACAGGGAGCACGGGCGACAACAGAACGGGTGGCCGGCTCACGAAAGAGAATACGGGTGACAGCAGTACGGGCCCGCTGGCTCCTGACAGAGAATACGGGCGACAGCAGTGCGGGCCCCCCGGCTCCTGACAGAGAATACGGGCGACAGCAGTGCAGGCCCGCCGGCTCCTGACAGAGAATACGGGCGACAGCAGTGCTGGCCCGCCGGCTCCTGACAGAGAATACGGGCGACAGCAGTGCGGGCCCGCCGGCTCACAACGGAGAACATGGGCGACAGCAGAACGGGTCAGCCGGCTCACAACGGAGAATACGGGCGACACCAGAACGGGTTGACCGGCTCACGACAGAGAATATGGGCGACAGCAGTGCGGGCCTGCCGGCTCACAACGGAGAACACGAGCGACAGCAGAGCGGGTCGGCCGGCTCACAACGGAGAATACGGGCGACGGCAGAACGGGTTGACCGGCTCACGACAGAGAATACGGGCGACAGCAGTGCGGGCCCGCCGGCTCACAACGGAGAACACGAGCGACAGCAGAACGGGTTAGCCGGCTCACGACAGAGAATACGGGCGACAGCAGAACGGGTTGGCCGGCTCACGACAGAGGACACAGATGACAGCAGAACGGACCGGCCGGCTCACGACAGAGAACACGGGCGACAGCGGAACAGGCCGACCGGCTTACGACAGAGAACACGGGTGATGGCAAAACGTGTCGGCCGGCTCCCGACATAGGGCATGGACGACAACAGAACGGGACATGGAGAACAAACAACACCAAAACATGCGGGGTGGTTAGTGTTATTGCTGAACGCTCCGTCCATTATTCGCGAAATTCACTCGAAGTTCACTACGAGAACTATCTAGCCAGCTGTTTGAATCCTGTCCATGCACCTCCGCTGGTTGTCATGTGGCCAAACGGACTGATGTAGTCCGACGCTACCCCAGAGCGTAGTCCGGCGGCCCACCCCGCCGCTGCCGCCACCCACCGTCGTGTTGCGTCTGGCCTCCGCTGAAGAGCCGCTCTAGCCACTCGACCTTGCCGTCGCCGGTCTGGGGCGTGACCAGCCAGGCCAGCACCCCCACGGCCAACAGCAGCGGCAGCAGCAGCGCCACTGCCATCAGCGCGCGGCGCAGGCGCGAGCTGGCCGGCGCCGGCTTCGTTACCGTCGTCACGAACGGCGCCGTCATGGCGGGTGCGGGCGTTCTCCGACGTGCGTCCAGCTGTCGCCCCTGCCGGACGGTCGGCGGTGATACGACACGGCCCGCTCCGCCTGCCGGCGCCGGGGCCACACGAGCCGGCGCACCCCGCCGCGGCCGGGCTGCCAGTAGGTCACGACCACGGCCTTGGTGTTCCTCAGCGTGACACGTGTGTATGCGGGAGAATGGACGCACAATATGCGCATACATGTGAAAGGCGTACGCGTACGCGTGCGCACACATGCACGTCACGCACGCTCGTACGCACGGGACTGACGTACATCATGGACATAATTTATGCGCGCTCATGCGTATGCTCGTGCGAACAGCCAGGCAAAGGCACACACCCTATCAGCGCACTCAAATGCCGCTAGAGGCACTCCAACGTTGGCCAAGAGCATACACACGATCGCATGTGCACGTTCGTGCTGTGCTATGGTGTAGTTGTAATGGTGCTTAGCCTCCTTTCTTATCAACCTGTTATTACAACCAGCACTATTCCTTATACCGAAAAGTGGAAGTAGGTCACCGCATGAACGCATCTTCCTCCGCTACGTTTGGTACAAAATGTCTGCCCCGGGTATTGACGTCACGCGGGAATCCCCACAATATTTAGCTGAAATGTTAGTCGGCGCGTTCTCGGCCCTTACAGTGGCATCCATGCGTGATTCCCACACACATCTTTGTTGAGCTTGCGCGCCCTCTTGCTGAGGCGACCTGTGTCCCGATTGTCAGCTGTTTTACCGCCGATTTCCCCCCAGCTAACATGCGCAATTGATGCGCTCTAAAGCTAACGCATACGTTTCAGTGACTCTGCCGAGACTCACCTGCAGTACTGCTTCTGCACACCGACTTCCACTCCAACACTGGCGCTCGTGCGCTGGCTCGGTGCTGCTCTCTCGGAAGCCGCCTCTCAACAGACCGCTGGCTGGGAGCTCGGTGTGGACAGTGCGTCGTGTCGCGCCTCCGACCCGGTCCCGTCTGGGGCCCGTGCCGGCCACAGGTGGGCCGACACCCGGCTGCTTTCATACACCACAATGCGGCACAGGTGTGGCGGCCGCGCCGCGCCGGCCGTGCCGCGCCAGTAATGAATCGGCCCAGCTGCGCGTCAACAGGGCGCCTGAGTCAGACCGGCGGCGCTGGGCGGCGTGCGCCCGCCATCCCGCCAGCGCACTCTCCCGCAGCCCAGCCCCCGTGCAGCCGCGCGACGCACGCCACTGGCGGCGGTCTGCGCGCGGCGCCCGGCGCGTGGCGTGGCTGGCGCCGGGGTTGGACCCTCTGTAGTGATCTGCTCCGGAGCCTTTGGCTTACTGGCAGCTGGTGCACCATGTTGTCGTTGACAACTAATCCTCAGCAATGTTGTGACAATTAGTAACAAATAAATGACAATTAATCCTCAAATGCCATCATAAGCGTCTTGCCCGGCATCAGTACTGTTGGTAGTAGTATAGTTGATAGGCAAATGCTAGAAGCCTGTCATAAAAGAATGATATAACAATGACCAACCATTCCCCGTCACATGGTCCATTGTGATATCAAACTTTGTGTTGGTACAAAAACTTTGAGCGCTTGTGGCGTGAAGAGAAAACTCGTGGCAAAAAGCTGGATCGAAGGGCAGACATGCCCAGCTTTCTACGTTGAGTAGGATCAATCTCTGAGAAACCAGGTGTCATGTTTCAAATAACAACAGCCAGCATAGCTACATGGGTAAACGAATATATTACGTTAGAGTAAGGCAGGCGTCCAAAGTTGATTAAACTTGACACAGCTTGGTTACATGGTTGAAATGACAGTCTAGCCAATACAAAGCGTTACAGTGCGCTCAAACGAGGCCTCTAAGAGCAGTCTCACGGCCTCTAAGAGCAGTCTCACTCTTGATATGCTTATGTCAAGATCTGACTACATTGTACCGATCCGAAGTCCGGAACATTTGCCTGAGTCCACCTCTGTCAGCTGTTCGATGTAGCTCTAGCACAGGTGTGCCACGTCATTGCCTGCATCGATCGCGGTTGCGCCAGTGAATAGGGAGCGAGGAAGTCATTGTGGCCGGGGGGGGGGGGGTCCAATCTGGTGTCATAATTGTGTGGTGCTCAGAATGGCTTATGTCGGGGTGCTAATCGGACAAGTTTTGTTCAATCCAATCCGACCCATATCCTGCCAAGCTGGATCCGATCCATCCACCCGATCCATCTATCCGAATCCATCCATCCGAATCCATCCATCCATCCATCCGAATCCGGGATCCATCCGATCCTAATACATGAATTTCCTCCAAAGGCCACTTCATTTGAAACATGAAACACATAGGCTCAAAATCAGCCAGAGGCTAATAAAGCCTGGATGGAAAAACATTCATGTTTAATGCTAGTTCACGTGTAAACAAGCTGCGATCAAAAGCTGTCTTCGCAGAAGCAGGGATGATTAAAGGACGTATACCATGTGCCGATTGTATGGTGCTTGGTGCTTACATCGTTTTCAACTTATCATGCTGGATGAGCTAGTTTTCACGCATGCTAGCTCACTAAAAGCACGAAGGTAATAAAATCATATTTAACATCCGATCCCATCCCCGTAAGTTGAAAGTGTTTGAATCACTTCATGTCCAGTGCTGTGAAATGCATAAGTTTAAAAAGTAACATCTGTAGGATTGATTCAGTCTGTTTCGTGCCATAGTACCCTTGATTATTGTAATGAAGCATTCCATGTAATAGAGGAGAAGATCTTCTTGCTTATTGCGAGAGTAGGCTGCTACATGGTGGATAAAAGTATTGAGCGTTTCACTGCGTTGTATCTCTTTCCATAAATAGCTTGTATCTCGCCATGGACGGAAAATAAAAGATCGAGTTCAGCTCTTAGTGCATCACATCATGATTTATCTCCTTAGTGTGCGGTGCTTGAAACAGTTAGATAGTTTCAGAACTGTGCTTGCTGGCGAATAGGTGGCGGTTGCTAGACGGCGTCGCCTGTAAAGGCGGTGGCCCAGGAGAATGATTGTTCTTACTTAGATACACATAAGTCGTCGTATACTGTCCCGGTACATTGTGCGTCTTTCTTTGTGGTGAGATGTATTTTTTGTACCTTTTCTGCCAGTTTAAAGCCTTAGCACTAACCCTATGCGAGGAAGTGTTCGATGGTGGGCACAACTCTTTGGCACAACCTTAGTGTACGGCCTCACTGCCCTGAAGACAAATCATAAAAGCGTCAGTATTTCGGGATCTCGGACCTTTTATGCGAGGTGGCTGCTGTTGTGAGCTGAAATCTTCGACTTCCGCTCGACTTTTTCAGGAAAATTTTCGACCGTCCTCCAGACCCAATCTTTCTGTGATTAAAAGTTACAACTCTTGGAACGCCCAGTCCCTTGGCCTCAGCTCAGAGAGTCAGCTTGGGGCCGCCCCAAACCCCGGACGTCGGCAGTGCCCGGGTGTCCCGCTTGCAGCGTCGACCACCGCTGCTCACCACACCGCCTCTGGGAGGGCTGGCTCCAGGACGTCCGCCGGCGGCGGCGGCGGGCCACGGGGGGCCGCTTTACGAGGCGCTAGTTCGCGTCTGGCCGCCCACGGACCGGCGTATTGCGACGATTAAAGCGGCGCGCCGAAAACAACGCTGGTCGCCGGGCCGGCCGCAGCGTCGGCTGTAGCGGGTGCGACGGCCGCCGTCAGCGCGTGATGTGTCAGTTCTGCCCGGCTGCCGGCGCAGCCCGAGCCAGCAGACGGGCCGGAAGCGGGCCACAAATCAGGACAGACGACGCGCGGGGACGCCGAAGTTGGTCCGTCTCTGCTGGCAAGAATAGGCCCGTGGGGTCATGTGGACAGCGTTTGTTGGCTCGCCCAACGCAGGGGTTGCCCTTTGTAAGTGTCCTGCATTTTCTGCATTTATTACTGCAGGCAATCGGGACTGTCCCGCACTGGAAGTTAGAACTGCACTGTGAGGCATAGTGGACCCGCATGTCACAAGCAACAGGCGCAGTGCAACAAGCAACAGGCGCATAGATGCGTTGATATTTTGGCAACTGCCTTTATCAAATAAAGTAGAAGTGAAATTGACTTCGGAATTCGCTCTGCTATTCATTTCATAAGGGCATGTTGCCGCCAATATCAACGCATCTGTATCTCCATTCTCCCGGTTTTTCTCCTAGGAATAAGGCTATTACTGCTGTCTTAGCTATGCGAATATGGGCGAAATCGCTTGGGGAAGTGAACCCAAAAAGGCATGTGCTCGCTCCTACATCGTTTGGGTTACACCCGTTGGTTTCGTCTTCTCTTGGCCTGCCAACCAGATTGGTATCATCGGCATTTATCGTAGATATCCAACTCTCTCATAAAGATCCATATCCAATGGAGCTCCCGAGATAGCTGGTGTGATATGTCCAGCTTGGCTACCCCGCACCGGTAACGCTGGATGTCCAGCCGGCGCCCACCGCACCGGTAACGCTGGGACTGTCCAGCCGCCCGCCCACACCGGTCATGGTGAGGTGTCCCAGCCGGCCGCCCCGCACCGGTCGCTGGGATGCCAGCCGGCCGCCCCGCACCGGTCATGGTGAGGTGTCCAGCCGGCCGCCTGGCACCGGTTAAGGTCGGATGTCCAGCTGCCGCCCCACGCCGGTCATGGTGAGGTGTCCAGCGCGCCGCCTGGCACCGTAACGGTCGGATGCCAGCCGGCCGCCCCAACACCGGTCATGGTGAGGTGTCCGGCCGGCCGCCCCCCCGGTAACGCTGGGAATGTCCACCGGCCGCCCCGACCGGTCATGGTGAGGTGTCCAGCCGCCGCCCTGGACCGGTAACGGTCGGATGTCCAGCCGTGCCGCCCCACGCCGGTCATGGGTGAGGTTGTGCCACCGGCCCCCTGGCACCGCGGTACGGTCGTGATGCCAGCCGTGGCCGCCCCACACCGGTCATGGTGAGGTGTCCCGCCGCCGCCCCGCACCGGTAACGCTGGATGTCCAGCCGCCACCCCGCACCGGTCATGGTGAGGTGTCCAGCCGGCCGCCTGGCATCCGGTAACGGTCGGATGGTCCAGCCGGCCCGCCCGACGCCGGTCATGGTGAGGTGTCCGCCGGCCGCCTGGCACACGGTAACGGTCGGGATGTCCAGCCGGCCGCCCCACGCCGGTCATGGTGAGGTGTCCGGCTTGCCGCCTGGCACCGGTAAACGGTCGGATGTCCAGCCCGGCCGCCCCACGCCGGTCTGTGATGGTGTCCAGGTCCGCCCGCCTGGCACCGGTAACTTGTCGGATGTCCAGCCGGCCGCCCCACGCCGGTCATGGTAGGTGTCCGGCCGGCCGCCTGCACCGGTAACGGTCGGATGTCCAGCCGGCCGCCCCCACACCCGGTCATGTGAGATGTCCGGCCGGCCGCCTGCCACCGGTAACGGTCGGAATGTCCAGCGGCCGCCCCACACGGTCATGGTGATGTGTCCGGCCTCCGCCTGGCACCGGTAACGGTCGGATGTCCAGCCGGCCGCCCCACACCGGTCATGGTGAGGTGTCCGGCTGGCCGCCTGGCACCGGTAACGGTCGGATGTCCAGCCGCCGCCCCACGCCGGTCATGGTGAGGTGTCCGGCCGCCGCCTGGCACCGGTAACGGTGGGATGGTCCAGCCGGCCGCCCACACCGGTCATGGTGAGTGTCCGGCCCGGCCGCCTGGCAAACCGGACGGTGGGATGTCCAGCCGGCCGCCCACACCGGTCATGGTGAGGTGTCCGGCCGGCCGCCTGGCACTGGTCATGTCTGATGCAAGTCGGTGCCATCACCAGCCCCCGCCGGCGTCGCCTGACTGCCGACGCCGGCGGCTATGGCCCGAAGCACGCCGCCAGGCCAGGCCCTCAATGGAGGCTAATTGAAAAGCAGGCCCTCAGTTCTCCGTCAATGGGAAAAATTTGGCCATTAATGATGCATTTCGACGGGTCATGCAACCATGGCCGGTTGGCTAATGTCGCGGCACACAGTTAATGCTAGCGGCCACTTTGGCCACGAGCTTCGCCGCGTGGGCTTGGCACGTGTCGCCGCGTGGCAACTGTGGCTGGAAACGCCAAGGCTGGCAAATGCACGCCACCTCAGGAGCGTGTGAAATAATGCAGATACAGGCAGGGAAGGCCAGCGCACATATTGCTTGTTGACGCGCCTACCATGCTCAGCGGTCTGAGTCCCTGTCTAGCTCCATAAAATGAAACTACGAACCTATTCATCGCTAACACATCATGCTTAAGTAGGTTAACGGGCCAGGAATGCCCTCTTTTATTCCAGCACTCATTCATCTACGTCACGGTCGCCCACAGGAATTAGCTTTGATCAAATCTGGTGCTTGTGTGTGGAAGTGCAAACGGCACGATAAGAACATCGATCAGTCTTCCATACGAATAAAGTTTCTTTAATGAAACTCCGTTGTTTGTGTCAGTTCCTTCGGCACTATATAAAAGAGCGTACAAATCAGAAGTTCTGCTTATGGAACTGGACCCTGCTTATATTGTGCTAGGTAAGTCACACTGTCTCGGCTGCGGTCATGCCTTCCTCGCATTTTGGAAAGTTCTCATATGTACAGCGAATGGATCGGAACAGATCGAGCGTTGCCGGCCACCTACGTGTCGAGGATGTCATATCTTATGACGATCCCGGTGACCCTTGCCGACGACATAAGAAAATGTTTGCTATGGCATGTTAATGTCTATTAATGTCAAGATAGTGACGAAACAGAGATTACTGTCAAGTTCCACTACTTTTGAATAAATCGCCTTTGTCCAAATTGTGATCGTCCAAAAGCACGGACGCATTGCAGCGAACGGCTTGCGCCTTGCCGACAACTGAAAGTCCGATCTCTTCATTCCATCGACTTCATCTCACGCGTCACAGAGAACAGCGTTGGTCCGAGCGTACAAAAATATCGGCAAAATTGAGTGCTCTGTGCAGGCTGCTGTTCCTTAAATGCCCTAGCATGCCATGATTCCAGTTTGTGAAACATCTAACAACACCGCGGTCAATATCAAGCCTTCAACGCAGTTAATATCCAACACCATAACATCGCTCTCACAAGATGCACACACCATACGTTCCAGTCACTTTACACCAGCTACGTCACGACCGTCTCCCGGTCGTGCCCCCAGCCGTTCCGCGCGCGGTCCGCCGTCGTCCCGGCCGGCGCCGCCACCTCCCGACCAGCCGTCCAAGGCGGTGGCTCCTCCGCCGGACTGCGCGCCTTGGCAGCGGGCCGCAGCGCCGCGCCGCACAGCACCAGCACCACCAGCGCCGCCAGCGCGCCGCCCACCACCAGACCGGGCCGGGACGCCAGCAGCGGCAGCCGCTCGGTGCGCTCCAGCGTGCGCACGTGCGAGCAGCGCCAGTCGGGCGGCTGGCGCGCGGCCGGCGGCGCGGCTCGGGCGCGGCCCTCGGCGCGCAGCCAGCGCCCGATCGGCGCCACGCACACCCGGTACAGGGTATCGGCGGCGAGCGGCGCCAGCCGGTGGGTGCGCCGCTCCGGAGCGAACGGCGCGGAGGCGAGCAGCGGGCCGGCGCCGCGGCCGGCCGTCGGCTCGGCCGCCCGCTGGTGCAGCACGCGGAAGCCGAGAATGCCGGCTTCGGGGTCGGCCTGCCACGATACCACCACCGAGTGCGGCTGGATGTCCTGTGGCGCGGACGACGGCTCGTCAGGCTACGGCTGTGCTTGAGCATCAGGGGAAGTGGTAACAACGTGTGGGAACGTTCGATTCATTACACAACACAAGCCAATATAATCAGGAGATCAGGACTGGGACATTTTACCAGTGTAATCGCAACATAAAGGTTTCCATGCTTCTCACATAGTTTTCCACGCAGAATTCTACAAAAACGTGCTGTCGTTCCCAATTTGTTTAGGAATCCAGTTTGCTTCTAGTCAGGACTTTTCCGGACTAACATCCTGCTGTGGCAATCATGTCGGCCTGATGCACCAGCTGAACCAAAGGAAGGAACCTCTCACGGCAATGGAGTGCTCCAGGCATTCGCACTATATCTTATCTAGACCATCGTATATGTGTATATTTATATACGTTTATTATACATGTGATCGTATATATGGATATGTTTATGCATATGTATATATGTATCGCGTCGCATGAACATGCCGCTGGATATTGAATGCATGAATATGTGAGCCTACTGTGTTTAATAATTACTTGCCTTTGCATTCAGATAAAATTAGCCGGTGAACATAACGTAGCTTTCCATGTCCCTTGCTTGACGCCGGATGGCATAAGCCAGATTAACGTAGCCTTTTTGCTTGTCATTTAGAGACAAGGCCAAGGCCATCCGTTCGCCCAGGCCATAACTTCAGGTGTGCCGGGGCAAACAAGGAGCGATCATCTTCTTTTCACTGTTGTTCAGGCTTTGAGAAAACTCTGTGCCGGTATAGGGTTTGCTCACATACTGTTAACAGGAGCCATGCAACTGGTCTGCGTTGGCTCTGCACCAAGATGCGATTAGTACTCGCCTGTTCCAATCCGGCGGGCAAAGACGCTAATGCGACTGATTCCGCCCCGCGCTCCATCGCAAGAGCCCCGCCTCTCAGCCTGCTCTTGGCAGGGGGGTTCGAGTCCCTTCTTCGCTCGCTATTTGCCCTTGGCTGGGATGGCGTTGCGGCCGGTGGCAGTAGTCACACGCTTAAGGCTAAACAAGGTCGGCGGGCGGGGTGGACTGGTGGCGGGAATCACGGCATGTTAAACTGTCGGCACGGAAATTTTGCCGTTGAGCTGGAAATATCATGACCTGATGGTGGGGGGTCAGGGTTCACTAAAATAAAACCCCGCTTAGCGTGTGCCGAGCGTGGCTCTGGTCCCAGAAATCCATCCAATCCAAATGCTGGGGCCAAATTTATCAGAGAAAAAGCACGTAAACGCAATCCAAACAGCTGTCAGAAGCGCGCGCCGGGCCCGGCGGGAGGACGCACCCACCTGAACGGCGGACCTTCTGCACGGGCGAGGTGCGGGCAGAAGAAGGCTGAGCCGGCCGTCAGCTGCTGACCGCGCAGCTGCTCGGGCGGTCCAGCAGCTGACGTTCGCGCTGACCAGCATGCCGCGGGTGCCGCTGCAGCCAGGAGCCGAGGTACCTCAGGGCGCAGCATGCAGTGGAACCGTTTCCCTGGCGGCGACGCGGGCGGCGGGTCAGCTGACCACTCGCCGGGGGGCGCCGCCGATGCTTCACCTGTTCTTCTGGGGACAATACACCTTCAAGTTCCGATTCCTCCTTCTCCTCTTTTTAGGAAGTTGTGTAGCCCTCAGATTTCTGAAAAGCTTCAAGAAGGAAAACGACTGAGTCTGTGTCTTAATCTGTCGCTCATCACCTGTCGCATGAGCTTCGCTCAGCTCTGCTAGCGTCAGAACACATCGGGGGTGCAAGCTCATTACGCGCCAAGATTTTCCATCCCTGGAAGTTGAGTGGCATCTCGCCATCAGGGGCCTCTCTTGGCTGGACGTCCTGCTATTGGAAGGCGTGTTCAAGAACGGCGATGGGTCTGACAGTTCCGGTTGGTTTTCGAGGAGCCGTCTGTAGAAGCGCATTAAAGGTCGTCACAGGAGACAAGTTCCCATCTCTCCTGACACGTGACAGTGCGCTGCAGTGAGGAAATTGGAGCTCATTCCATGGCTCTTTCCGACATCACTAGCGATCGACAACGTCACCTGGCTAAGATTATTGGAACGGAGTACAGGTTTGCATGCCATGGCCGCTTTGCAGCCTTAGCCGCACGGAGCCGCTTTGGATGTACTCAGTGCGGCTCCCAGTGGGTTTCCCAGCCCCAATAATGACCGGCGAAAATATCACTGCAGCAGGCTGTTCCATCGTGGCCAAATCATCGCCGTGCTCTCCGGCCTGCTGGTATGGGTTTTGGACGTGACCTACTGCAGAGTGCGCTTCGGTTCGGCGGCAGTTCAAGGCAAAAGCCGTCAGTTACACCGGCCCAGACGTAATGAGTGAGCCAGCCACACGATGCCAGCGGAGGGTCAAGGCGAGCAGGCGTGGCGCAGACGGGGGTAGGGCAAAAAGTAGCAGGACAGTGCGCGGGCACAAGGGCACATGCCCAGTAGTGCAGGCAGAGGGGCATGCCACCACCCCCCGGCTGAATAGGAAGCTAACGCGCTTCTAGGCTGGTTGTGCTAAGTATGGCCGCAAGTAATAAGAAAGTAAGTAATAAGTATAAGTAAGTAATTTTTCCGGTTAACTCTCAATCATCATTTAGTGTTGGATGGCCAGCAAACGATGCTCAAGTGCAAAGCGAACCCTGAACCGAAAACGTTGATAGTTACGCCGCATTGCATCTCATTCGTCTTTGCTTTTATGGTGCAATCGCATTTTCGATTTGATTGATTGCGACTATTTCGTAAAACTTGGCTCCAGGCGACAATTCAGACGGTTCCAAATCTATCACTGACGTAAAAGGCACTGGTTTGACCCCTGACACCCCTGACACCTTTTCACCCCCTGACAGTCAGACCAGCCTTGCACTGGCTCGAGCCGGACCCGGCCTGACAGTCAGACCGCCGTTGCACTGGCTCGAGCCGGACCGGCCTGACAGTCAGACCAGCCGTTGCACTGGCATTCGAGCCGAGACCGGCTGACAGTCAGACCAGCCGTTGCACTGGCTCGAGCCGGACCGGCCTGACAGTCAGACCAGCGGTTGCCTGGCTCGAGCCGGACCGGCCTGACATCAGACCGGCTGTTGCGGGGCCGGTTCGAGCCGACCGGCGGCCGCACAGGACTCTAGTAGACTGGTAGCTGATCTGGCCTGATTAGGCCTGCCGCTGCGGTACGACTGGTGGGACTGTCCGTTCGTGAGACCGGCTTTGCTGCTGGCTTTGTGGGGCCCGGCCGCTCCCTATCGACCCCTATAAGCAGCACCCAGCTTTGTCTGCGTATGCATGGGTCTGGTTATGTTTGATTGGTCTGACTTCAAATGTGGCCTTAATTTGGCGATGCTTGACCTGACTGGAAATGTGGGCCACAAATTGGAACATTAATACCAGCATGGCATTTCAATTAGTTCACACTTCAACGGGCTGAATTGATTCGAGCAGTGTACTTCACTTGATTCATATTCCTGTATGTTTTCTGCTGAACTGTTTGAAAAGAGAATTATCCCAGTACTCAGTATTTTCCTTGTTAATTGCTGCTTCCTTTTAACACGACTAACAAGCTCACATATTTGTTTGGCAAATTATGCAAACATTTTATTTGCATTCTACTTCGGCGTGTATTCCATTGTGGCTCAACCCATTAGCACGCGCCCGGATGGTCCTGGATACCCTTCGCTCGGGTGGGGGTCAATTTGACCTCCTGAGATCTCAGGAACTAAGCAAACTAGAGACACTAAATTCACAGGGTGCATTGATCTGCACGTGAGCTGACTTAAGTCAAGTTTGAGCCTCCCAGGTCATGACCTTCGGGCTAAATAAGGTTAAACACGACTAAATTTCAGGTTAGTCTCCAAAGCGTCCTCAGAACCTAGATACCCCTTCTAGTAACACATATTATCATTCAAGGTCAGTGGCCTTGTTTGACCTTTAAAGGGCAATGGTGACCAAAATCATACAAGACTGCTTTGAGTTTTGCATTGAAACGACAAAAAAAAAAATAAGACCCGAAACCAAACCATAACCACGATGTTCCTAAAAACGAAATGCTCACCTGGGTCATGTTGGTCAGTGACCTATCTGACCTAAAAGAGGTCCATGGAAGATGTCTACTGCGGTTTCTGTCATCAATTGATTTCGAAATGAGCACCAGAAACTACCCCACAAGCAAGTCCTACATAATACAACAGGTTGATATTGGTCTTGCTGACTTTCATATCTGACCCTAGGTCAATGGAATTTGGTCATCTTATTTTTTGTCACCTAAGAAGCATCTCAGAGACGTATGGCATCGTCTAACACTCCGTTGTTCTGTCAATTGAATGATTCTCTTGAAATTGACTTCGCGCTGAATCCATGGCCTGACTTTGACCTGCCGTAGGCCGGTGACCTTATAAGGTACATCCAATTGTTGATACCACCAATCTACTATTCATTTATCTATAGCTATGCAAAAGTTTGGTGCGGCTACCCCGCGCCGTTTGGAAACCACTCTGGACAAAATCCCTCGTGGGGGGGGGGGGGGTAATTTGCCCCAGTTTTGGTGAATTGCCAATTGCCAACATGTTTTGGTGAAGTAGTATGCAAATATTTTCTAATCAAACCGCTCCCCAGGCATACAGCATGTAGGTACATGCGATCTAATAACAATAAATTGTAAGTACTGCAGAGTAGATCCCTGCCGTGAGCACCGCTCTGTACACCATGGAGCGCCAGCCCGCTCCGAGAGTACACACGCGCCTTTTTGCGAGAGGCGGCGATAAAAATCTTAACTCATTTAGGGATTGATGCAATGTGCCTTGAGGGTGTTATTGGGAGGTATTAGCGTGCACCAGATGCACAAGGGCTCCTTGATACTTCTCTTAACATGAATAATAGCTCAAAACTCGAGTTGGATTGCCTGCCATAACCTTTTATGTTATAAGCCCAGCCCACACTATCTAGCAGTGTCCTAGAATTGCTGACTGGTGGTGTAAAGCAGCGCGCCCTATGAGGGGGATTGTTTTACTCCTTTCCCCATATTCATGTGAATTTTTCACTTCTACCTGATACTACTGTCTGCACACATACTAAGCCCATATTTCCATTTCATAGGTTTTAAGATATTATTCAAGTCCGAGCTCATTCGAAACCACTAAGCATAAACAAAGCTCCGTAGAACCTGGACCAACTATGGCTATATGCTAGAAGGATAATTTGACCGAGGTGCGGGCGGCGTCCGCGAGAGTAAAAGCCTCGCCAGGCCGACTCTCGAGAACGTTCTCATAA
Organism: Pollicipes pollicipes; assembly: GCF_011947565.3. Classification (NCBI taxonomy): domain Eukaryota; kingdom Metazoa; phylum Arthropoda; class Thecostraca; order Pollicipedomorpha; family Pollicipedidae; genus Pollicipes; species Pollicipes pollicipes. Next base: position 34,482,540 of record NW_023596746.1, read on the forward strand.
GATCCCCGATAGCATTAAGGGTTGAGCCGTCGAAGCTCCGTCTGCACTCCGCTGACCTTTCCACAGGTCACCTCGCTCCCACAAGCCGGGTGGACGTAGCCCCACGCCCCCTCCGCTGTTCCGTATCGCACACAAGCCTGCGGGCGCAGCATCTGCGCGAGGCGCCTAGCTGTGCCAGCAAGCTCAATTTAGACGAGCCATGCACAACAGTTGGCGGTAACCCGATGCATCAGCTCTCAGAAGATTGCACTGCGCCAAATGCGAACAGGTGTTGTCGATAGCTCGGCGTGATGCCATCCGTCACAATAAGGGCGCTGCGTTGTCGGCCTGCGTTGTCCCAGAGGCGAGCCAGCCGCTCAAGACTGCGACAGCAGACCAATCAGCGTCCCTGTTGCTCAGCTGGTGGGTACAGCATGGGCGTATGACCAGCGCGTGGCAAGCATGTGGGCCCGTGCCAGCGATATGTCGCGTTTGTGTGACTCGGATGATGGTTTCTTGGAGCCGTCCAGAGGAGGCCGGCTGAAGCAGAAGCAGCCTTGGCTCGTATGCCGTGGTACGTTGACATCTCGTCGCGAAAAGGTCCACCGAGCTAGAATCGCTCTGCTGTGTCGTAGGGTAGGCCCTCTTAGGCTTAGGATCGTGGTTAGGGCTAGGGGCACGCCCAGGGGATTGGGACCACATCTCTATTTGGTGGGCCTATGACCTGCAATCACGGCGCGCCTTTGAGGGAGCCCTAGAAGCAAGTGTCCTCGTCTGCTATGAAAATGTTTGCACTTATTAATTACATCAGACATCACTATCTCTTTTTGTGCTAACTCTCTTGTTCTCCGGTTCTTTTCTCATCATCTCATACTTTCATATTTTGTCTCTATTCCCTCTCTCTCGCTCTCTCTCTCTCTCTCTCTCTCTCTCTCTTCTCTCTCGCTCTCTCTCCTCTCTCTCTCTCTCTCTCTCTCTCTCTCTCTCTCACTCTCTCTCTCCTCTCTCTCTCTCTCCCACTCCTCTCTCTCCCTCTCTCTCTCTCTCTCCTCTCCTCTCTGCTTCCCTCTCTCAACTCTCTCTCGCCTCATCTCTCTCTCTCTCTCTCTTCTCTCTCTCTCTCTTTTTTTTCTCTCTCTCTATCTCTCTTCTTTATTTATATCTCCTTCAACAAATTTTGGTCATCTAATCATCAATCATCATCATTAAAGCTGGCAATGTGCGGCATGTCATTGCCAGTATTGTACTACGAATACTTCCAGGAATGATTTAAAAAAGCCCTTTGTTCGTAACGGCATTCGAGCCAATCGTCTAGCAGCTTCACCTTTGGGACCTGCTGCAACTGAAATATCCAGAGCCCAGCGAGCGGTGCGTGTGAATATTTCAGGTGATCGTGCCCCGAGGACCGCTGCACAGGCTGGCCACGAGGGCCACCTGAGCACAGCCTCGTGCCCCGAGGACTGGCTGTACAGGCTGGCCACGAGGGCCACCTGAGCACAGCCTCGTGCCCCGAGACCGGCTGTACAGGCCTGTCCGAGGGCCACTGAGCACAGCCTTCGTTCCCGGGAGACCGGCTGTGCACCTGTCGATGGCTGAGCAGCCTCGTTCCCTGGGAGACCGGCTGTGAGCCTGTCGATGGCTGAGCACAGCCGGCACATCGACACGACCAGGTTCGTCGCCGCTGAAGACGGAGAGGTATGAGGGAGAAGCGATGGGGTGGGGGAGGGGCCAGCACCAGGGCATCGGCGTCACCAGCATAATACCAACTGGCTGCCTTTCGGCAGTGACAACGGGCAGCCCCCGGGAGGAAGGGATCCGGACACGCATGGAAGCACGCGACTGCATTGGCTGCAGGCTGGCCTGGCAGTTCTGTTAGCGATAGTGGCTCGTGACAATA
>NW_023596746.1:34485415-34532177 GCF_011947565.3 Pollicipes pollicipes
GGCGATGCCCGTCATGCGGCGGCGGGACTCGGAGCTCCCGCCGCCGCAGCGTCACGAGCACAGCCTCTCTCTGAGCTGGGAACTCGGACGGGGATTAACGAGGCCCCAGACGGGACAGGGTCTCGTGCGGGAAAATGACGCCTACAAACACGGGTTACTCGTACGGGCATGGGAAGAAACGTGTTTTAGCGTCTCTTTGAGCACGCCTCTGCTGCACGTTTATCTCGGTCGCATCTCGAAGTGTCTGCGGCGTCAGCTTTGACATATCCGGAAACATCTATGTGGGTTGTATGCTGCGAAACCATGCGACTACGAATTCTGTGATCGTTTAAGATAGATAGTAGCCAATATGTTATGTATGCACAATGATTTGCGAACAAATACATTGTCGAATTGTGAAAAGTGATGAATAGGATGGCGGGGACATTTCGACGCACGTGGAGCTCACAGTCCATGACGTCACGCCCCAGCCGCGCGCTGACACACGTACGTTGCCGGCCAGCTGAGTTCTGCAGAGCGGCCGCCGGGCTTACCTTGGTCCCCGAAGGTGCGGTTATCGCCCGAGGCCACATAGCCGGCGGCGAACTGGACGAAGGCGCCGGGCTGACCGCACAGGCCAGACTGGTGGGTCCAGGGGGCCGAGCCGTACACGGGGTGAGCGGTGCTGACCCGCAGGTCAGAGGTCAGGTAGCTCTCGGTGGTGGCCTGACCCGGCGGGTCGGCGCCCGTGCAGCTGCGGGGCCACGAACTGGGCACCACTACCGTCACGTCACTGAAGAACGCCCGCTGATTGGTCGCCGTGTACAGGTAGGACGACGCGTTGTTGATCAGCGTCTGGAATATAAGAATGCAGAGTTGAGGGTCGTCTGGCTACGCTACGAATCGATACAGCGCCATCACTAGTCAAGATGACACCTGGCTCCGGTAAAACGTCAGTTATATCAACACCCCGTGCAGACTCACAGCGCTCCACATTTGTTTACGATAAAACCATCCGTGGAGGTGCCCGTCGCGCACCTTACAATTAACGTCACGTGAACAAGCCGCCGGCTATGCCAACCCGCCAATTAGACAGCTGACCCCATAAGTCGCTCAGCCGGTACACCCGCTCCAATCACCGCCTTGCTAACCGCTCTGTTTTCATGTACGGCGGGCGCCGATCTGACCTTGATATGTCCCAGCGGCGTCAGTGCGCGCGCATTCTCTGTCACACTAGCTGGGGGCGGCTTCGCCGGCTCGCTAACCCGCTCTCACGTTGCAGGTGCGCGTCACACTCCCCGGCCTCAGCGGTGGAATGTTCCCCGAGTTAGTCATCCGTTGTGCGGTGTGAACCTGTGCCCGGCGCCAGCCGGTCGGCCTCGAAGGCTGCTGCGGCATATTCTCTGCGCGCGATCATCACCGCACCACCGCTGAAGAGGACGCGACCCCAGCGCCGCCGCACGGCATTTTCGATTGGCGTTTTTTTTTCGTATATTGAGGGAAAGGGGAAGGAAGAGGGAGGGGGTATGGCCCGTCCACTTCTGAGTTGAACACAATCTGAACGGCGATTCATGTAAATAACCGATCTGGAACAGGAGCTCGGTCCGTCCCGTTTATCATGACCTTGCCAGAAGTCCGGGTTGAAGGTGACATCCTGACCTCTGCTCAACTCAGTTCACCGTCCGTAGTGCAATACTCGACCGCCATTGAATAACTGCAGCAGGCGGGCGGTTTTAGCTGCCGGTAACTGGCGTCCCCTCGTCGGAGGTATCCAGCGTGCAGTGCACGTGGCTCCACCCCGTCCTGCGGTGGATTTAGACCGCGCCGGCCGACCCCGCCCGCCGGCCTGCCCGCCCGGCCGTGGCCGATAAATAATGTACGCATGACACAATCAATGGATGGGAACAAAGGGCGGGACAGGGCGTGACGTCACACATCCGTTGAGCGGGTGGCGGGCGCGCTGCGCACGGTCGTGGCGTGTGGCGTGTGGCCGACGGCGGCGGCGGCTGGCGCTGCGGCCGTTATCGCTGACCCGTACCAGGTGCCAACCGACGGGGCGGGGGCGGCGAGCGCCGCCCCCCCCCCCCCCCCGCCCCGGCCGTGTCCTGTTTCGCCACATCGGTTTGGTGGCCGGGGCGTGTCCCCGAGCTGCACAGCATGCACGATGTGGACCAGCAGGCGGGTGCAGGCCGGTCTCTGTCGAGTGCAGCTGTTTTCAGGCCAGGGCGTGGTTCGTTAGTGGCCTCGGACTAGCTCCGAGCTGCGGCGCGGGGAGAGTCGGAGAAACAGGCGCTCGTGCCGGTCCTGCCTATCGTCAATGCAGTCGAATTTAAGCTTGTCTCGTCACTCTCTTACCATTAAGGCTTCTTTTGCGATCAGTATAATGATCCCAGTTGTTCATGAGCCAGTCACAGGGCCCTATCTACCGTCTTCCCGAAGTGCAATGGGGATTTTTCCTTAACACGAATGACATCAACCATGCTGACCTCCGAGCAGCGGCAGGTCAGCTCGTGCTGATCCGACCAACAGTGCCGCTGTGTTCACCCGGACGCCGCCCTATCTACCGCGCTGACCGGCCCGTCAGTCTCGGCCCGGCGGTGACGAGCCGGAACACGTCACGCCCCGCTGACGTCACCACCGTCGTCACCGCCGACGTCGACGCGGATCCCCGGCATCGGCGCGTAATCCATGCGTCCACACCGCGTCCTGTTGACTCCAGATAGCTTTCTCCGGACGCGGGCAACAGTCGCCGCGAGTCAATACAGGGCGGCCATCCATCAGCTGACAGCGGGGGTCAACACGGGTCCGGCGGCGCCGCGGCCGGCGCGGGCGCCCATTGTGACGGCTGCGGCGCTCCGCCGGACCGGGCTGCCAGGTCAAGCGGCCCCCTGCCGTGCGGCCGCCGCGCCAAGCCGGACGACTAAAAAATACGGGCGCAGGGGTGTCCAGGGGGTGGCCGGGCGGCGACGGCGCGCCAACGGAGCGCCCGCCGTCGCCCGCGGCCCCAGCGGTCCGTGCCGCCGCCGGTCTGATGGATGACGCACTGCGCCAGATACGTCACGGCCGCGCAGGAATTAGCCGGCCGGCGCGTGATAGATGGCACGCGGGAGTGTGTTCTGCGCCGGTCAGCAGCGCGGCGCGGGTCAGAGGTCACGCCAGGTCACGGGTCAGGCGCGGGCCCGCGGCCGGCAGCCACCGGCGCCAGTCAGCCAGCAAGCCGCACGTCAGAGCGGCCTCACCGTCGGCGGCGGCAGGTGCTTCGACGCGCTTGGCCGGGGCTAAAACCCTGTTATTTTCTGCGAGACGTTCCCCTCCTGTTTTCTCGCCGCTCGCTTGTTAATCCCGTTTGTTTCCATCGGGCCCAGCTGCCGTGACAATAGCGCTGGCCGCCTCACCGGCTCCGTGAGCAGCCGGCGGAGATAGCCTCCGTGCGACGGCGGCCCGCCCCGATGGGAGATCGCCTCCGTGCGACGCCCCGCCGCCGCGACATCCATATTTTTAGCACTCGTCCGGCTATCATAACAAGATCGGGTGCGCTATGCGAGCCGGTGTCCGGCGGGGCGCGGCGCAGCGGGACGGCCGGCCGGCCGCCGCGGTCGGCTAATGAGGGACAGTCACCAGCGGCGGCCGCCGCGGTGGCCCGGCCGGCCCCCGGCCCCGGCCGCCCCGGGACTCCAGCATCCCACGGCTGGAGGCGCCTCAGGACGTCTCCAGCGGTCCCAGAGCGTGCCTTTCGAAGGGATTGGTCTCGCGTCGGCTTCGTGTGGCACCTCGGGCCAGTGGCGTTACCAGGCCGCGGCAGCCAGGCTTGGACTTCGGAGCGACGTATTTGCACAGCTTAGACGTGGATTGTTTTACTGTTGATAGTGGGCAATTCGGAAACAAAAAACACGCTATAAACGCTGTGCGCAGATACGCTGATACAAGAAAGCAGCAGCCGGCTGTTTTTTTTTTGAGTGGTGGTTTCTGATCACCAGATAGGAACAACGATTGGCAGAAGTCGTGCTGTCCTGTGCACCTGATATCAGCCCAGACAACATTCACGCCATTTTCGCAGAGAGCAAACAGTCGCCGCTTCTGAACGCGGGCCCGGCATGGAGGAAAACCCAATCGGGTGTTCCGCACAAGGCCAGCGGTGCTGCAGGGTCCGGCTTCCGCTGGCAGCAGAGAGAGCGGACACACCTGGGCCAGCTATGCCGCTGCTCGGGCTGCCTGTCCGTCCCGACGCAGTGATGGCGTCAGTTCAGACGAGGCCGTCGTCCGCCCTCTGGCGGCTCGAGGTTCCGGCCGGTGGCGGGGCGCGTCAGCGGTGACCAGCCGCCGCTAGCACGGGGGTCCACCGGCCCTGAGGAGCCCCGCCGCCAAGCCGGCCGGCACCGCCCGCAGGTGAGGCAGCCTCAGTCCTCCAAGCCGACAGAGCTCGTGGGCAGACGGCACGAGGCCACGTGACACCGACACGTGAGGGGTCAGGACCACAGTACAGCCGCGCCGGTGACCAGACAGTCTAGCCGGCCGGTGTGGTGTGAGTCGCCTCTTCTAGGCGTTCTCTCGGGAGGCAAAACAGACAGCGCAGACAGAAGCAAGACAGACAAGACGCAAGACAGAAGCCATCCGGACAGCCGTCTCGGAGCGCTCCTGGCCACATTGGCGAGCTTGACGAGTTAAAGGCGTGACGCCCGCCTGTCGTCCACTCATGACTCCGAGGTGCCACACATCACCGGCCACGTGCCACGCATAGCCGCCCAGCGGCTGCGTCGCCTTTCATGAGGGCAATTCCATCACATAGCAGCGCACTGGCCGGCAGTCCGCCTTTACAGCTCATAGCAGCGACAACGAGGCCTCGTGAACCACTTCTCGAGCTTCAAGCCCTCCAGGTTAGAGCCCTTAAATCAACGACGCCTGTGATATAGGGGGCTATTCAATGCTGTGGCGGAAGGTATTAAGCCAGTTTACGACTTCCTAATGTTTAAGACGGGAACGCCGCGGCTATCCCGACCCCGTTACCGTGTCCAGTGCGCCGACGCTGCTCAAGGTCTGGACACGGGCCAGGTTTCATAGCCGATGTTTAAAAACATGCCACCCATCTCACCCGACGTTTGATATCGCATGTCACGCTCATTTGCCGTACTTTCGGGTCTTAGTTGTGAAAAATAAACCAATCAACGCGCGTGTTATGGGTGGCAGGGGACCCTATTGCTGTTGGAGTTTTCCCAACGCACGATGTAAATCCTGGAGAGGCGGGCTCTGATTTTGTGTTGACGTGCGCCACGCCGAAGCCGCCGCGGTGCTCGGCATCGCCAGATCTGGGCCATCTTGCATACCAAAGACGTCCTTGAAGGGATATATCGGGTCAGCCGTCGAAGATAAGCGGCCAGAGCCGCACCCTCGCACCACACCGCAATGGGCGTGTCTCTGCCGGCGCGGTCCGACCCGCCGACAGTCGCGAGGAAAGAGGACGGCCGCCCGCGACAGGCACCGTGAGGACGCCGCGGTGCATGGAGCGGAGCACGACAGTGGGCTGGGGGGGGGGGGGGGGGGGGCGAGCTGATCCGCCTGTCCACCGGCTGACCGCCGAGATCAACCTGCACCCATCAGCCGCCGGACAGGGGGCGGGCGGGGCCACCGCTGTCCGGCGCAGAAAAACAGCCGACACAAAAACATGTGCCAGCGATGCCCCCGTTGTCATGGTAATGAATGCAAGCATGGCAACTTTTTGTGCAGACGCTTAGAACAGCCAGGGCCTATCATTAAAGTGTTTTGGTCAGTAATTCTGGACCCATTTCGGTGTTTGTTCTGTCCGAGCGAGACGCCCGGAGGCATCCCGGGGCACGGCGGCGACCTCCAGAAGTGCCGCAGTTCGGCCGGGCCGCCCAAAACAAAACCGTTACCAGGAGCGCACCCGTTCCGCTTTGGCTGCAGGCCCGCCTCCTGCCGGCACCGCGGCGGCCGATGCTGAACGGACGATCCGACCGGTGGTGACGCGTGGACGCCGGACGTGACGGGAATCGAGGACAGGAGCGCCCGTCTGGGTCAGTCTGCAGACGACACGTGACCTTGCGGCGCGCTCTCAGCGTCATTAAGACGTCAGAGCCTCACGTCACGGACCATCATCTGCACATCGGCTTGGACTGGCCGCATAGACGTGTTCGGCCCGTTTTCGGCCGTAGTTTGGCGGCGTTGGAGCTGTGCGATCTAACTGGCCTGGAGCGTCTGCTTAGGCGAGACAAACAGGGTGTCCGTCGGGCACAGATAGCCATCGGGCGGGCCGACCCCTGCTACTGCGGCCGCGGAGCCACGCGGCCGCTGCATGGCGCGTCCGCCGACCACCCACGCTCCCACCCACCGGGGCGCGGCTCGCTCGGTGATCCGCCACTCAGACTGAAAGAGCGGAGACGGGGGAGGCCTCTCCGCTGCTTTACGCGGCTCGCTCGGTGACCAGCCACTTAGACTGAAAGAGCGGAGACGGGGGAGGCCTCTCCGCTGCTTAACGCGGCTCGCTCGGTGACTCGCCACTCAGACTACGAGAGCGGAGCCGGGGAAGGCCTCCCCACTTCTGGGCGAGGCTCGCTCGGTGACCTGCCCCTCATATCGTGAGAGCGGAGTCAGTGGAAGCCTCCCCACCTCTGGGCGGGGCTCACTCCGTGACCACCGCCAGCTCCTCTGGCCCATCCCGCCTAGTCGGCGCGGCGAGGCGCCTCGTCCCGGGGTGTGGCTTGCTCGTGACCCTCGCAGGCGACCGGGCCTCCGGTCCGGCCGAGTCGTAAGTCACACCGGCCACGCTCCGTCGCCGCGGCGTTTCATAAAAAGCACCGCCGGAGCGCCCAGCTGGCCGTCCGCCACGCCCGTCGTCCGCCTCGCCGTCGACGTGCGGTTATTTACGAACGCCTCGACGAGCTCACTTAACACAGCGCCGGTCGGTGACAATCAGCGCGCTCGGTGAGAAAACAAACAACACTCGCCGGCCCCGTTCCAGCCACCGTCGCCGCCGCCGCCGCCGGCCCGTAAGTAAGCGGTGGCCGCCGGCCAAAGCCACAGCCGAAGTCGTTTATTGGTGTCGACCGCAGGGCAGCGCAGCGGCCGGCCGACGATTGGTGGTGTCACGTGACCGCCGACGGCGACCGAACGCGGCTGAGCCGGGCCCGTGTTCAGGGGCACGCAGCCCTCGGCCATAAACCTATAGATAATTGGGAGCGGTGTCAGGGGTATTTGACGCGATGCCGCCCGGCCATATAGATTGGAGCCCGTATATACGCGGGGAATGATGTCGATGTTATCGCCGCGCAGTCTAGGTCCGGCCTGCGCACGCACCGCCCGCCCACTTCAGATCCAGATCCCGGGAGTTAACAGCGCCTCCACATCTCCGGGCTGTCCTCTTCCTTTCGATCTTATGGGCGCCGGGCAGACGCATCTTCGGCGCGTCCCCTGCGGGGCTTATGGAAAGCGTCTCCTCATTTATTGGCAACACTGACCGGTGGATGGCAGCTATGTCTCACCATGACTGCCAGCCGCCTAACGTCACCGCCAGAGCATTCCTCCACTCCACAGTCCGCGCGTCTCATCCGATTAAGCAGCAGCCGGCTGCCTCACCCCCCTGCGTCCCCGTGTCCTCGTCTGCGGTCTCAACACACCGCCTACGTCTCCTCGTCCCCGCACCGCAGCACGTCTACATTCCCGCCGCCTGTCCGTCGCCGCCGAGACCGCTGAGCGCTCCTCGGCGCCGCGGCGCGTGCAGACCGTCAGCGGGGGGCTGACATCACCTGTTCGGGTCACGCGGCGCTCTCATTACGGCGCGCCGCTTTATCGATGCGCCCGTCGGTGGCGACGACCGCTACGCGGGGTCGGATCGCGCCGGGCGGCGCACCAAATCGCCCCGGAGAGACACATCGCATTAGGGCGGTCGGGCGTCGATCGGCCGCCGGCCGCCGTCCGAGCTCCCGCCGCTTCCGTTAATTCGAACGCCCCGGTGGCCATTAAAATTTTAATGGGCGTCCCCAGGAATATGCAACGGGCGCTTAAACGGGCCGCGTCGGGCGCCGGCGCCGGCGGCGGCGGTGGCGGCGGAGGTGGGCGTGCGGTACCGGCTGTCGTGGGCAGTCCGGCCGGCGCCCCTGTCCCGGCCGTTTTGAGTGTGCCGTCCCACGAGGGGTCAAACGCTGTTATTTACACCGAATGCGGCCCATTAGGCCGTCCGGGCCGGTGAAATCGGGCGTGATCCGACCCTGAAACGCTGGACTGGCCCGACAAATTAGCCCTTTCGTCGGCAAATTGGCAGGCAGTAATGGTGAAGATTATAGAGAGGCCAGGCCGACGCCCCGCGCAGCTCGACATGCGCGCGGCGCGCGACGCGTGTGCCATATGGCATTTAACCTAATCGATTTGTATGCATGGCCGAGGCTCGAGATTTGGCGCGGCGGCGGGGCGCGCCGCGATCTGAGGCACGCAGCGCCAGACAGGATGGGGTTGGATGTTGTTCCGAGGAATCCTCGGCAGCGGAGGGATATGATTATCGATTTGTATCCGTGTAAACACGCGAGAGGCCCGATGTTTTCGACGGGCGGCCCTTTGAAGCGGCTAATCCGGTTTGAGGCACATGGCTGAGCCGCGGTGATCCTCGGTAGCGGCAGCACGCTCCGCAGATGGAGCTTGCCCGTGAGATCGCATGACGGGGAGTGTCAGGAAGCCTGTCGATGATGCGCCTCCGATTACGTCCATCAGGAATGCCGGAAACTCAAACCCCGCCGCACCATGCAGCAATGCACGGCACAGCTTTTGGCAACGGCATGACTCCGTGTTTCCCAAAGCGGCGATTTCAGTGATATCCAACCCACCGCACTCACGCGGCCGCGCGCCAGCCAGGACACCGGGTCGGCGCGGGCGTCCGACTCCTCAGGGTGGCCGGACCGCCGCTCGCGCCGACCGCACGTACGCCAGACGGTGTCGTGGCGGGGACCGGTGCCGGCTGGAGCGCTGCAGCTGGTGACAAGTGGCTCCGCGCCACACAATGGCGCCCGACTCGTCCTCCGTAAAGAGCTGTCAGCCGGGCTGTCAGCGTGGGGACACATTGCTGATTGGCGGCCGCCATACGGCCGGCCGGCGTCTGCGGCGCGGCGGCTCGCGGCCGCCACCCAGCCGGCGCCGGCGGCGCGGCCCGCACCGAACGGCACGGCAGCGTCACCCGACCCGCCGCCGCCGGCGAACCCGAGAGCGCGCTGCGGCCTGGCGGTCTCGATGCGGCGGTGGCGGCGGCGGTAGCCGGAGGGCGCGTGACCGGGCCGAGCGCCGCGCCGCTCGGGAGCCGCTGCCGTCACCCCTACGCGGTCTGATGACGCCGGCCAGCCGACCTGTGGCACACATTTACAGCGGCGTGGCCACGGGGCGCGACGGACGCACGGCGACAGCGACAGTTAAACGGAGCGGCGCGCGGCCATGCAGACAGCTCACGACTGACGAGCGCTGCGACGACGCAGCGGCGCCGTCGGCTGCGGCTCAGGCCGGCTCCGTCGGCACGAGATGACGACTGCCCCGCCACCAGGCTCGGGCCGAGTGAGGGCTGGCTGATCAGGCGGGGGCGCGCCATCACCCGGACGGCGCCCGCAGCTGACACGGCAGCGCTGGCGGCCGTGTCGGCCCGCCTCGGGCGCCGCGGACGGCGGCGGCGTCATTAGCGTCGAGCGGACACGGCGACGCGGCGGGAGGGCTTCCGGTGACTTGACCCGTGCTCGTCGCCCCAGCGCCAATCCGACGGGCAAAGGTGGCGGCTGGCTGCAGAAGAAAGCGCCGCCTGACGGCGACGAGCCCGCGGCGCCTCTCATCAGCGCACGCCGGGAAAGCAGGGCCGCCGACCTCGGGTCACGCGGCGCCGTGAAAAATCACCCGGCCTCGAATGACCGGCGGGCCGTGATTACGGCTCGGGTAGCTTTTCCCCGGCGCCGCGTAATGAAACCGAGCAGAGACCACTCTCTGTAATTGCTCATAATTGTCGAGATAAAATATTGGAGGAGGCTGGCCCGTAATGGACGGGGACGGACTGTGGAATGGCGGAAACGAGACGGCGAGAGCGACAGAACGGAACCTCGCCATCGTAGGTCCAGCTGTTAGGACTCGTCTTGGTTTCTCAAAGTGCCCAATTGGTCGCCGGATCCGCGGCGCCCTTCTGGAAACGTTTGCGCAGACTCGCTCCTCACTGTTAACATATGGGTACAGATACGACTACAGGCATTCCCGTAGAAGCTGAGCGTCATAAGTGAAAACGAAGAGGTTCGCATAAGGCACCACGCCGAGAGCAAATGAAGCGAGGAGAGAGCGAGGGTGCCGGCAGGGAAAGAAAATGCCTGGCGAGGCACGTTCCAAAGCACCAGTCAGACATGCGCCGTCTGGTGTTCATGCACTTATCGCGTACAAATTATATAATTGCTACCTGTCAGGGCACCACTCCATTATATCCAGCCGTGCCAACGAGACCACGACCATGCTGTGCGCGGTATGATGCAGAAAAAGCGCCGCCGCTCGGCCAAAATGCACGCTGTCACTGCCGCAAAAAGCGACGAAAATAACTTGTCAAGTTTCACCAGCCGGAAATACGGCAGACAGCTCAGGTGCATGCACGGACAAGACCAGCCCAATACAGCTGCGTGAAGCTTTACATCCAACACCTTGAGAGGTGAACAACACCGCACTGCCACGCCAACAGGCACCAGCAACGTGGCCAGTCCAGAAAAATGCGACGAAATCCCAGCCGCCCCTTAGTCTGGCCAGCCACGGGTCACCAAATGTAATGAGGAGCGCGCAGCCTCAAGACACAGCTTAGACAGTACGGCCCTTCAGCGGCACCCAGCACGGCGCTCCACCCCGCGTCACGCTCCGACCGTGGGATGAGACAGACAGCGGTGGCGCAATGTCTCTGCACCCAGCGGCTCTGGGAAGGGGTCGGGTCAGCAGGGCTCCCAGAGCTTCCCGCCGGAGGGGCGCCTCGTGCGACACGGCGGAGCGCCCTGTCGCACGGTGGCGGTCACGACCGTGCCGCGGGATCCCTGTCGCAAGACGGGGCTCCCGATGGCACCGTCTGGTGACGGCAGAGGCGCGTCTCTGGTGCGCTTCTCTCATTCCCCGCATTCGCACAGCTCTTGGCGCCGCTGTGGACGGGACCAACTGGGGCCTGAACGCGGTGGCGAGCGCGGTCATCCCGCCCAGGCCACCGGATCGGCGCGCGCGAGAGTCGAGTGGCCGGCGCCCACGCCGTCCCGCGCAGAGGGTGCTCGCAGATAGCGCGGGACGCAGACGAATGGCCGAGAGCTCGTCGTCGGGGACCCGGACGTGGTGAGCTCGCGTGTCCGCACACCGCAGACGCGGCCTGGCTATCGGGCCTGACAGATAACAGACCGGTCGGCCGGAGCCCCTGACCGCCGACTGACGGCCCGCGCGCCCACTTATCGCCGCCCATTTGTGTACAGTTCAGCGCGTTGGCAGGGGGTCCACTGCTGGGCTGTCGCGGACTCGACGTCGGCGCGAGGAGATCTCACCCGAGAACGAAATATGGCCACGTATTCACCTCGCCAAAAAAGCCGTAGCAGAAGCTGCAGCAGTATACTTTGAAAATGTACGATGCCGCTCCGTGGTATTCAGCTCGCGCTGTGGCTGCGTGCCATCGGTGTGTAGGCATCGCTTGTGCTCACAAGCGATGCGGACAATTGTTGGGATGGCTGCCCCAGAGGAGGACGGCGGGCCGAGGGAAGCGTGGCTGGCCAGGTCGAAGGGGCGGCGGACCCGGGAAGACCGCGAGACCCCGGACGAGACAGCAGCTCCGGGGCGTCGGGCGGGCTCAGACCAGCGCCGTGCCGAGATCGGCGCCCGCCGGCAGCGACCCGGCCTCGGCCTGCCGGTGCCGTACGGACGCCGGCCGAGCTATCTCGGCCATCGGTCAGCGGCCGGCGCGCGGCGGGGCGGCATTAGCCGGCCTGTATATCGGGCGCCGATCAGCCGATCGGCCGTCACGGCAGACCTCGCGCTTTATTGGAGGCGGCGGCGCGCTCCCCGGCATCGGACGCGCCTGGCCCGCTCCGGGCCCGCAGAGAGGTGTCTGGAGGTCGCAGGTCGGCGCGGGTCGCACCCAGCCGTGTGGTAAGCGTGGCGCGCGGTCCCCGCTGACCGCCGGGGGGCACGGGAAGGGGAGGCGTGGCGCGCGGTCCCCGCTGACCGCCGGGGGGCACGGGAAGGGGAGGCGTGGCGCGCGGTCCCCGCTGACCGCCGGGGGGCACGGGAAGGGGAGGTGTGGCGCGCGGTCCCCGCTGACCGCCGGGGGGCACGGGAAGGGGAGGTGTGGCGCGCGGTCCCCGCTGACCGCCGGGGGGCACGGGAAGGGGAGGTGTGGCGCGCGGTCCCCGCTGACCGCCGGGGAGCACGGGGAGGGGGAGGGGAGGTGAGGTGCGCTCCCATCGGAATGCTCCCGTCGGAGGAAGTCAAGTCAGAAGGTTAGACACCCCGGCGCATATCTTTGGACTGCTGGCCAGTAAAATAACAGTAATTAAATCTATAATTTGGTCATTAATTAGCGGGTCGGCAGGACCACAGAGGGAGGTGCGTTTTAGTCTCACAGGCATGAGCACCGCTAACGGTAATGGCTGCCTCCACTCCTAAACCAGCTGGGGCGTTGATAAATGCGCCCATTGTTCAACGGCATCTGTATCTCCGACAAATCGTATTTGTCAGCACTGGAACTGTTATTACCTGCTCCCATTATTGCCAGCTTTTGCGCTACTTTTGCCCTCATTTATTACCGCGTGGAAACCGACAGTCAGCGAGCCTGTCTTTAGGTCGGGCGGTGTCCTCGGCTGTATTGTGATGCTAATGCGTCCCCAACCTGCACCCATTTACAGGAGATGATCACAAACTGCGTGCACTCCAACAGGTCGGCTGTTGAGCGACACCCTGGACCGCCGACCACAGGCCTTCACCCTCCCTCTGGTGAGCCGGTCAGTGCGTGTCCGGCCGACAGCACCGTCTGCCAGCGGGACCGGCTGGATGTCCGGCCAGCAGCACCGACTGCCGGCAGGACAGGCTGGTGGATGTCTGGCCGGCAGCACCGACTGCCGGCAGAACCGGCTGGATGTCCGGCCGACAGCACCGACTGCCGGCAGGACTGGCTGGATGCCCGGCCGACAGGACCGGCTGCAAGTCCGGCCGACAGAACCGACTGCCGGCAGGACCGGCTGCGTGTCCGGCCAACAAGACCAGCTGGGTGTCCGACCGACAGGACCGACTGCGTGTCCGGTCGACAGGACCGACTGCCGGCAGGACCGGCTGCGTGTCCGGCCGGCAGGGCCGACTGCATGTCCGGCCGACAGGACACGGTGCGTGTCCGGTCGACAGGACCGGCTGCCGACAGGACACGGTGCGTGTCCGCCGGGTCGGAGGGCGCCGGATCTCGTCACGCCCCCTGGCCGCCGTCCGGAAGGGGTGTGGGCCGGCTTCCTGCGGCCGCGTCCGATCGGAGCCGTGTGCCGTCCTGGCCGGCGAATCACGGCACGCTACGCCCTGCATCGAAGGGGGAGGGGACCGCTCAACCATAGACCCGGTCCGGATGGTCAGAGGCCCATTTGCCAGCGACAAGGAAGCCGTATGTAAAGCAGAAGAGAAAGTAACGGACAAACACACCAATGCATTTGTGTGGTGTGGGCGCATTACGCTACGCATTCTTCGCACTGTGCTTCGAGAAGCGCATCGGATCTGAGGCTCTCCGGCGTCCTCCTGTCCCACCAACCCGTTGTAACGAGACGACAAAGGCCTTAAAAGCCCTGTCAGCGATTCAGGTCCCGCAACGCTTTATGTGAAGCACAACACGGCTGGCGCGGCTGAAGGGCGGGTGGCGAGCCGCTCCGGACGCTACCGCCGCTCCGGTTCTCTGCCGCTCCGGCCGCTCCCGTCGCTCCGGTACTCTGCCGCTCCGCCGCTCTGCCACTCTGCCGCTCCAGCACTCTGCCGCTCCGCCGCTCCGCCACTCTGCCGCTCCGCCGCTCCGCCACTCTGCCACTCTGCCGCTCCGGCCGCTCCGGCCGCTCCGCCGCTCCGGCACTCCGCCACTCTACCGCTCCGCCACTCCGCCGCTCCGCCACTCCGGCACTCCGGCCGCTCCCGCCGCTCCGGCACTCTGCCGCTCCGCCGCTCCGTCGCTCCGCCGCTCCGGCCGCTCCGCCGCTCCGGCTGCCCCGGCCGCCCCGGCCGGGCCCGGCCGGTGATGACCGCCGCTCGGAGGCGGCCAGTTAATCGCCGAGCCGCCCCCGCCTCGGTGATGAACGACCTCGGCGGCCGGTGTGACCGACCGAACCAAGGGCGGGGCCGCCTCCCCTCGCCCTGGACGGTAGGCTGGCCTGGGGACGGGCGGGTCACGGGCCGGGGCGGTCACCCGCGAGACGGACGGAGCGCGCCTCTCCCACCTGCTGCCGGATGCACCCGGGGCCTCTGGGCGGGGAGGCGCTGGCCACGGGCTGGAGGTAGCTAAATATGGGGCTGACCACCATTTGGAGGCAGCCTGACTCCTCCCCGGTCAGCCCCGGGGCTCCGGGGAGGACTGACCACCGGTTGGAGGTACCTAAATGTTCTCCGTTCAGCCGGCAGCGTGCGATGGACGGAGATCCCTGCAGGCCGGGCCCATTACACGGCATAAAGCACGCCCCCTGGCCATCGCCGATTACACGGGCCCGCCGGCCGCACCGGCGACAGCGGGGGAGAGAGGGCCGATTAGACGGCGCTGGGGAGGGGAGTCTCATGGATCCGGCAAGAGGCAAGACCGAGGCAAGACAGTTTACCGTAAGGCCGATCATGAGATCATGAAGGCACAACGCGCACAAGTGGGCTTCAAAGCTGACTCTGGAAAGGAAGCTTTCTCACGTAATTTTTATAAGGAACCCCCTTAGAATGCTGGGTTTCAGGGTTTTAAGAGTTTATGAGTTCCGGGTTTTGGCACCAATATTATGAAAACTCGGGGCATCTGGACAGACGGCCGCCGCAATAACACACGCGCACGCTCTGGCTCCAGGTGGGTCTGGCTACACTCTGTACACTCTGCCTGCGGCCGGGTCTGGCTACGCTCTGTACACTCGGGCTCCAGCCGGGTCTGACTACACTCTGTACACTCTGGCTCCAGTCGGGTCTAGCTACACTCTGTACACTCTGGCTACAGCCGGGTCTGGCTACACTCTGTACACTCTGGCTCCAGTCGGGTCTAGCTACACTCTGTACACTCTGACTACAGCCGGGTCTGACTGCACTCTGTACACTCTAGCTCCAGCCGGGTCTGGCTACACTCTGCACAATCTGGCTACAGCCGGGTCCGACAGGCGGACAGAGATCCACGTCCCGGCCTCCAGGCCTCGGACCTTAGCCGATAAGGATTGCCCCGTGCCGTTCGGCCCGGTGATGGAGCCGGACTACCCGGCCGCTGGAGACAGACTGCCCAGTCGCCGGAGCCGACCTGCCCGGCCGCTGGAGCTGGACTGCCCAGCCGCTGGAGACGGACTGCCCGGCGCTGGAGCCGGACTGCCCAGCCGCTGGAGACATACTGCCCGGCCGCTGGAGCCGGACTGCCCAACTGACCCCGCCCGGCCCGAGGAGCGGTCGGCGCCGCTCTGAGACGCTCCGCCGCCGCCCGCGCTCTCATTTATCACCTCCGCAGCCGGCGCGCGCCCCATGAGGCCCGTTGCAGCGCGCACAAAAACTCCAGCTTCCAATGATAGCATCTCAATCTCAGTAGGACGTCAGGGTAATGAGAGCAATACATCAGGTTAATTTACGACGCAATCGAAATTGGTATCAGAATGCACAAGGCCAAGTGGTTTGCACGAATCCGCCTGTCGTCCGGTGCTAACCACTGCTCACCGCCGCCGGTGGCCGACGCTCAGCGAGACCGGTTCCGCTGGAGACCTGCGCTACGCACGCGGGCCTGCCGCGTGTTCCGTGAGCGCCAGCCGTGCTCCTTTGCGGCGCGTGGGTCGATATGGGCTTCCTGGTTGAACCCAGCGTTATTCCGTGCTTCTTGTGATCCTCGACGGAGAGCGCTGATCGGCGTCTACTGCAGGTTGTCTGGTTGGTTGGCTGAGGTTTCCGGTGCGTTTGGTTCTACAGCTCTGACAGGATGGCAGCTCTCAGTCCCATGGCGTGGTCCCCGTTGTTGTCTGGACGCCTTCCATCGTGTTCTACAGTCCTGCGCTGGCTCCACTGGACCTGTGATCTGTTCTCAGTCTCGTTCTCCGGCGAGTTTCGCGGCGCGTACTACGTCCAACACCTGTGCCGCGCCGTACTCGGCGTGCGTCACACGTGATCCGCGGTTCGCACAGCCGGCCGGCGCGTACGCAAGAGGCGCCGCACGTGGGGCGAGCCACAGCTGGGCCCGGCGGCGCCGCGTGACGGCCGGGGGCGCGCGGCGAGGCCTCGGCCCGCAGACGAGCGGAGCAGCGCCCAGGAGGAGTCCGCCGGCCGCCCGCAGTGTAATGGGCCAGCTAATGGCCCGATCTGCCGGCAGATACGGCGGTGCACCGGCCGACCGTCGCGGCGGCTCAAGCGATGACAGCCGGCCGACGCCGGATCAGCGGCGCCGCCGGCGGCAGCGGCGGCTGGCCAGGTCGTGCGCCGGGAGACGCCGCGGCGGCGAGGCGCCGGCGCTACCTCCGACCCCTGGTGGGCCGCAGACTGAAACGGGGGCCTCGCTACCAGGCGGGCAAATGTTGCAGGTGACTGGGCAGATGTGCCGACAATCCCACAGTCACCTTGGCCAGACTCCTTGGTACACATTGGCCAGACGTCCGAGCCTCTGCACAGTCCGTGGTCCGACGCTGCTGTCCCGGTCTGACACCGCGCGTAATCCTGTGAATGGCAGGCGAAACGAGGCTCCTCTCCATGAACACCCGGTCCGCATGTACAGCGCGATCCGTGCCTGCAGTCTCCCTGGGCCGCGCCATGCTCCCTCCGCGTGGTCCCCGCCCGTAACGTGTCCCCTCCCGGCGGCGCCGGTGCGCCCAGCCCGGCGGCCGTCCGCCGGACGGGAGCGGGGCGTGTCCCGCAGCACGCCCGGTCGACGCCGGCCCCGCCCGCGCCCGCGCCCGCGCCGGAAGCCTTCCCCGGCCGGCACGTCCGCGCCGCCAGAGCGGTTCCGGCGCACGCCCGGCCCCCGCCCGCCGACGCCGGTGGCGGCGGCCGGAGCAGAACCATCGCAAGGGAGGCGCAGGAGCCGTCTGGGCACGACCCGCGCCGCACCTGAGGAACGGAAGCGACCTTGTCCAACTCAGCGGGCTGCGAGCGCTTAAGTACGCATCAGTCGACAGCATGCCACTAATGTATTATCAACGCCGGTTGTTTGCAAGCCTCCTTAATTTATCGCTGTGTAATCGTTATCAAGTGCTCGGAGCGGAGCGGAATTCAAACACCGTCGGGTGGCTCCCCGCCCGCAAGACGGGCCAGAGTTAACCGGCATCGCTCTCTCCCGCTGGCAGGGCTAACGACCCGCCGCACTCGGCGGGGGCTCAGATGAGGGGACTGACGGCTGTCTGATAGGGGGGGGGGGGGGGCACGCATGGCGGAGCAGGTGATCCGGGCGGTCACGCTCCACGGCAGC
Source organism: Pollicipes pollicipes (assembly GCF_011947565.3). Lineage (NCBI taxonomy): Eukaryota > Metazoa > Arthropoda > Thecostraca > Pollicipedomorpha > Pollicipedidae > Pollicipes > Pollicipes pollicipes. The sequence goes on from NW_023596746.1 coordinate 34,502,997, forward strand.
CGATGGCGGCGCGCCGGGCGCGGGTGCGGTGCCATCGGCCGGACGGCGGCCGCCGGACCGCGCCGGCGCCTGCCGGCTGTGCCGGGCGCCCCGGCGTGGCGGTGTCGTCACCCGGCCGACGACGCCCGCTCGCCTGCTCACCAGTCGCGGCAGCCGACGCGGCGGCACATTCGACGCGAGCGGCGGGCAGCGCGCAGTCACCTCGGTGCCGTTCTCAGCGCGTCTGAGTGCCGTCTCCGCGGCCGAGGGCGGCCGTGATCGCCGCCACCCCAGCCGAGTCGGATAGTTCGTGACCGGGAGTCGCGTGCGGAGCGTGCCGCGGCCGCGGCGCGGCGGCACAAATAGCCACGTAGCCGCGCGCGCTCGGCGGGGCGCGCTGGCCGTGTCGGCGCGCGGCCCGTCGGCGCGCTGTCGGCTCGGCACCGGGCTTCCGGCGGACTGAAGCGGGTCGTGACCTGGCCCGTGACGCCGCGGGTGCCGGTGGCAGTTCGCGAGGTGCTGCTCACGCGTTATAGCAGGCATAATTCGTCACTGACAGCCGGAGGGCTTCAAGAAGAGAGTAGCACCTGGGCTCTTATGCTTCTTAGGCGACGTTCTTTGATGACCTAACGGTTTCAATGGATTGACGGTTGTCATGCAAATATAATAAAACCGTCTCTAGAACATGCTAAGCTGATTCCGGTTCTTCGCCACCCCCTTGCAATGTACATCACGTATTTCGCAACTGTGCGTTACCATGTGCTCGGCGCAAGGCCACATGTACGTATTTCCCGGAAATCCTCATCTGTAGTTGTTAGCGGGTCGTGTCAAAAGGTCGCTGCCTCTTGGACGCGGCTCGACCGTGTACACCATTCGTCACCAGCCAGCGAGCGGCGACAGCAAGTGTGACGAGGCCGTCAGTCCGCTGCCGGCGCCAGGGCGGGGGCGCCGTACCCATAACCCGTGCAGCTGGTCTCGAGAGGTCGACATGATCATGTCGGTCTGCCCTGCCGGCAGCGCCCCTGGGTGTCTGTGGAGGAGAGGGGCGTCTCCCGTACAGACGGCGTGGTTGAGGGGAGCTGGGGGGGGGGGGGGGGACACGCCGTGACAGGAGACGACGGTGTCCGCGCTGTCCTGGAGCGCGCCCCTCACTGCTGACGAGGCCTGGCCCAAGGGTCAGACGTCCTCCTTCTGAGGTTATCAAACACGCAGATGGCAGGGCCCTCCATGAGATAAATATCACCTGGCGCTTGGCAGACTAATGCAGGTAAGTGCCCACCAGAAGGATTCATCAATTGACTGATGACTGTGCACTGGACGCGAACCAGATGTGATCAGTTCCAGACTGGATTTAATTGGGCAATAATTACAGGAGGCAGCGGCCAGGTGTAAGTGAAGTGTGACGTGTGAAGTGTGTTGCGCTGAGCGTCCTCCTTCCGCGTGCGTTCCGCCGGCGTAACCCCGATGAGCGCCGGCCGTCTCAGCCGCGCCGCAACTGGCCGTTAACCGTTTAACCTTTTCTGGTCCGGCTTCCCCTATTGATCGGAAGCCATTTACCGCAGTGTAACGACCTCGGTCTGGTGCCGTCACGTTGGTTACACGCTTCTCCACTTGACCCTTACTGAAAGGTTGCCGCCCGCTGGCGGAGGTCCAGAGCAAGGCCGCAGGCTTGGGTCAACAGCCAACCCCGCGACGACCAGTGTCCTGCACCGCAGCTCTGTCGTCGCGGTCCAGTCAGCCCGCATCGGACCTTCTGGCCTCTGTGCAGGCCCGTGTCAAGAGGTGAGCTGTGGCGGCACCGCCAACACCACCGGTAACCTGCCGACCCCCGGCCGTACCCACGGACGCTGCTGCCGCCGGGTCAGCTCCGGCGGCCGGCGGCGGGGCGCCGACACCGCCGCTGGCTGCACAGCAGCCGCGCCGCGCTGGCCTGGCCGCCGCCTCGCCAGTAATGATCATCAAGACCGTAAGCGACTAACCGCTAAACGTGAACTCTGGCCCGGCTGGGAACTGCGGCCGGTAGCCGGCCGGCAAAAACGCGCGGCTCGCGCTATTTGCAGGCCGCCGCCGGCCTGTGAATCCAGCCGAGCTGATTTTCACATGCCAGGTTCACAGGCGGCGACACCAACGCATGCCGTGCGGTAGCGCTCACCACTGCCACCGCCCCACCACACCGGACGGACTCCGGGATCGTGAGAGAGGCGTCAAGCTCACCTGCAGGTTCCCCAGCAGGTCGTGGCACTGCAGGACGTCCACCTTGTCGTCGATGCCGATCACGAGGCCGCTGTAGCCGTTGTTGACCAGCTCCACCCGTGATCCCGAGGCGCAGACGAGCAGCGCGGCGAGGATCGGGAACGCCCGCCGGACGTCCATGTTTGCAAGTAGCATCGCTTTGTTGACAGTCGGACTCAGCACGTTACCATGACAACGTGCCGAATGCCAGCGCCAAATCCCCTTCGATTTCGTCGGCTCTCTCGACTTCAGCGTCCCAGAGCAGTTCGTGCCGACCGGCCGACGTGGCGCAGTTGTGACCGCCGGGGGAGGGCGCCGGGCAGGTGTTTCGGCCCCACGTGCGATCGATTGCACCGTTTCCGCCGCCTAGAGTCGATCGTCGATCCGACGGCCGGGTCGTCGACGTCGACGCTGCCGTCGTCGGTCGGGCGCAGGCCGCCGTCCAGTACACTGCCGAGTCCTGGCACTGCCGACACCGAGACTGGAGCGGCGTCGCACGGGTGGCGGCCAGTGAACGCGCGGAGCACGGGGTCGCACGTCCTCCCCGCGTAGCGCACCGCCGTACTCTGCCGAGCGGCACGCACCTGGTGCGGCCGCCGGCCGGCAGGTGGCAGCAGCGGCGCGTCCCAGGTGCGCGCTGGTCGGGTAATGGTAGCGCCCGCGGCCTCTGACCAGCGGCACGGTCAATGAGGGTAATGAGGTCGGACGCTGCGCTCGCCGCAACCGCGACGTTGCACGCCATATCGCCCATCGGTGGGTGTGCATTTGCAAGGTGCAATGCTGCTCGGGAATGCACATCCGCCGGGGGAGATTGCAATGTTGCTTACCAAACGTGCGGGCGAGCTCTGTTGAACAGCGCACCTTTCGCAGCTTATGTCATTGTTACGACTTACTGGTGCGTAAAATTGTGACAGCAAATATTTCAACGACGGTTAGAAAGCTCCTGAGAGATTTTCCATGACTTTCCAGTTCCGTTCACTTTTTCAATCGCCAGCAGTTCATGAAAAAACGTAAAGGCTTTGAATTAGAACATTCCTGTTCCCTTCAGCGAGCCGCCTTCTCAGAACTCTTCAAAGCGCTCAATTACAGCCAATGACGGAGGAAGTCACTGCTCCGCAAAAGCCTTTAACGAACGATTGATCATCGGGTGCTGGCAGGGTGGTATTTTGAGCGCGGCCCGCGCGCGCGCCGCCGTCCCCCATGAGCGGCGGCCGGCCGGGCGGCGCCGTTAGTGGTGAGCCGGCCGGCCGGGGCGGTCACACGGCCGACCACAGACCGCCAGCGGTGACCCCGGCACCGCCGATCTCCCCATTGGCGCGACAGCTGGCCCGCCGGCGCCGGACGGCAGCCGGCCGCCGCCGCGTGCTCCGGAGCCGGGTGAGGGCTCCCACGAGACGGCCGTTCCCCTGCGGCGTGGCGACTGCGAACGGCAGCCGTCTCGGGAGCTGCGGCGAGCCGGCCTCGCGAGGACGCTCCCACCAGACGAAAGATCACCAGCCTGCTCGCCGGACGAAAGATCACCAGCCTGCTCACCGGACGCAAGATCACAAGCCTGCTCACCAGACGAAAGATCACCAGCCTGCTCGCCGGACGAAAGATCACCAGCCTGTTCACCAAACCGAGGATCATCAGCCCAGCACCATGCAGCTCGAGCAGCTTCACACCAATGGTGCAGCGCAACACTGGCCGAATGCCGCCTGGCACCGATGTGTGTTGTGTACCTTGGTCACGCATAGCCACATATGGCCATCAGATCGGTGCATGTGTTTGATGGTCGCGGAATGAACATGCCAGATGCAGAACCCTTCTCGGTAAGGTGCGATTTTGCGTGGTTTGAGTCCTGGTCATCTATTATAAGAACATACTTCATCATTCTTTTCAATTTGGGGCTCATGTTCTCCAGCTTCTGGGAGCGTATGTGATTGGCATGCATCTGGGCATTGGTATACAAGCAACCGAATATCCATGCACTGTGCATATGACCTTGCTCACCAACCATGTACCGTGGACGTTTTCGTGCATGGCCTGTATACGATCACGTACAGTGTGCGCGTGCAACACGAACCACGCACGGCCTCGCACGTACCTCTGGTGTACCATGCACGGCCTCACGTGCCTGTGGTGTACCACGCACAACCTCGCACGTGCGTGCGCACGTACCACGCACGGCACGGCCTCACGTGTGTGGTACTAATGTGCCACGGCCTGTGCATGAGAATGAGTGGCTGGAGGGCAGCAGCAGCAGCGGTCCGCCCGCTCGGCCGGGGGCGGCCTCCGGCGCCGGTGGCCACCTAATGAGCGAGCGCACCGGCGGTACGCGGGCCGCAGCTGATGGAGCTGGGAGGGCGAGGGTCAACCGCTGACCAGCGCTGCTGGACCAGCGGCGAACCGCTGGGACTGCGGGCACGGGAAGGTCTGTCGATGACGGTGCTGCTGGGAGGGAGACGAACTGCTGGGACTGCGGGCACGGGAAGGTCTGTCGATGACGGTGCTGCTGGGAGGGACACGAACTGCTGGGACTGCGGGCACGGGAAGGTCTGTCGATGACGGTGCTGCTGGGAGGGAGACGAACTGCTGGGGCTGCGGACACGGGAAGATCTGTCGATGACTGGTGAGAGGCGAACTGCCGACGTCGAGGGAAGGAGAGTCGACCTCTAACCACCGCTTTGGAAGTGGACCGGGGGTCGTGATGAGGAAAGACACTTGGCAGGAAGGAGGCGCTAGCGCCACGCTAACCTCAGTCCGGAGTTCACTGTTTTGAGAACAGCAGCACAGGAAAGCTGTGACCGGTAGCTTATGTGTCATTATCAAACCACTTCCTTCCTACACGGTGCACGATCGCGCCGCGTGGCACACGCGAGCACACACCGACAAGATGGCTCACGACCTCTGACTCACGAGGCATGTTGCAGCCGAGAAAAACACGCCTTTCTGCGCCAACGCCCCACCATCGGCCGCCGCCTCTCCCGGTGTATGACAGGTGCGGCGACGGCGGGCTGTCGGCGGCGAGCCGGCTGTCGGCGGTGAGTCGGCTGTCGGCGGCGAATCGGCTGTCGGCGGCGGTCGACTGTCGGCGGTGGGTTGGCTGCCGGCGGCGGGTCGGCTGTCGGCGGCGGTCGACTGTCGGCGGCGGGTTGGCTGTCGGCGGCGGGTCGGCTGTCGGCGGCTGTCGGCGGCGGTCGACTGTCGGCGGCGGGTTAGCTGTCGGTGGCGGTCGGCTGTCGGCGGCGGTCGGCTGTCGGCGGCGGTCGGCTGTGGGCTGTCGGTGACGTGCTTGGCTGTCGGCGGCGGGTCGGCTGTTGGCGGCGAGTCGGCTGTCGGCGGCGGGTGAGTGTTGGCGGCGGTCGGCTGTCGGTGGCGGTCGGCTGTCGGCGGCGGTCGGCTGTCGGCGACGGCCGAGTGTCGGCGGTGGTCGGCTGTCGGTGGCGGTCGGCTGTCGGCGACGGCCGAGTGTCGGCGGCGGTTGGCTGTCGGCGGCGGTCGGCTGTCGGTGGCGGTCGGCTGTCGGCGGCGGTCGGCTGTCGGCGGCGGGTGAGTGACCAGGCACCGGCGCCGGCGGCCACGGCGGCTGCCCGCCGCGCCGGCCGTATGGGGCCACAGACGCCGTGATTGGCTCCGATTCGACGGCCCGATGATGGATGCGCCGGCCGGTATATCACCAGCCCGATTGGACGCCCGCGTGTCCCGATGAAGCCGGAGTTGATTAACGCTCTTGGCGGAGGCCAGCGGCAGGCGCGGCTTTCTTCCCGCCATGGCTGCTGCTACGGGGGCACTTCTGTTCAGAAGATGGCATGTAGTATCTACGATGGAACGTCGGTAGTATCTACGATGGAACGACTTACTATAGTGGGATATGAGCAATCTTCTCGCTGTCGGACTTATTGTTTGATTTGGGTAGCAGAAGCCGGGGACGTCGGCCGGCATAGCTTCATATTGCCACTCGTGTTCCATCGATCACATCGTCATCCACCGCAGGCTATGGTCTGTGTAAGAACGTTCTTTTTTGGCCCGCGCTGGCACGACGCGTGGTGCTCAGACCCGGTGACGAGGGACCGTTCATCCTGTCATGAGGTCACTCATTGACGTTTAAAGCTGTCACTCTCTTCCTGCTTCTCCCAAGCCTACTGCAAATCGAGGACAAGTGCAAAATTGATTCGATTCAGTTCAGCTGCTCAACCAATTGGCGCTCGTTCTGGCCTTGCACTGCGCTGGTGTGCCAATGAATAGAAATTCGATTTGCCCAGCAAACGGAGAATGAAGTCAATGCGACTGACAGCAGACCAAAAGGAGAATTGCTGTATGGGAGCAATGTACGGGCTTCGATAAAGCGATTTTGCGGAAGTCAACGCCTGATGAATGGGGCCCGTTTTCGCCATATTAGTGGCATTTGTTGGTGTGCAATGTGGTATGATCTCATTTCCGCAGCACATAATTTGAAATTATGCGAAGAGCTTGCCTTCCAATCGAAACACTTTGTCACAACCTAAGCAGAGGGGATGTGCAAAAGGATATTGCAGAGTAATGTGGTTGTGCATCCAGAACGATAAAATGACAAAATTGCAGTGCTTTTTTTGCAAAATTTCTTTTTAAGACTCTGCTTAATTACACTGTAAAAGACTCTCAAAGGCTTAAGTCAGACATTGGAGCTTTGAAACCTGAAAGACTACCTCGCCCTGCGGGCGGAGCAGCTTGGCATTTTTGCATGTGCATGTCTTCTAAGCCACTTTGGCCACTGACTATATGGGTTCGCGCCGCAGAAACCGCGCACGGCTGTTTGGCCCGTCTGAGACGGCCAACTGGAAACTAGCCACGAGAGGGTCGAGCTGGAACAGCGTGGCTGTGTTGTGACATTGCATGGCATGTTGGAATTTTTATTCAAATTATACGTCGCGCGGATACTGCTGCCCTGAGGTGATGGGTCAGTCTTCGCAACAAGCTTTGCTGATCCAAGACCGTCCTGAAAACTGTCCGGTCAAAATGCATTATAAAAAGATGGAGCCCATTTCCACTGACATGTGATGCCAAAATGGTAATAAAAGTCAGCACAACTCGCGCCGCACAGTGAACACTCAGCGTGTTACCCATGCCAGCAGTGGAGCGGCCGCTGGGCCGGTCCTCTACCGCGCCGCCGGTGCCGTCGAACCCCCGCCGGCCCCGCCGGTCTACCTGCCGGCCCGCCGGCCCACCCTCGGCCGCGCGTCCCAGCCACGGCCGGCGGCGGCGCCCCCCTGGCGGCGGCCGATTGTCCGGCAGGCGCCCTCTCCCGCCCGCCGAGCCATTTGTCAGCGGACCGAGCCTCCCCGGCCGCCCCCGCCGCCCACCTCTCAAAGAGTTGGGCCCATTTATACCGATTACCCGGGGCGGGCGCGCTGGCGGCGGCCTGCGTGGCGCGGTGCGAGGAGCGTTGGCCGGCCGGGCGCCGCGCCACACTCGCCGCGATACCGCAGAGGCACCTGTCACAAAAATGTTATTGATGGAATCAGCTGACTAATGAAGCCCGGATCTCTGGCGGCGACGCGCCGCTCCCTATAAATCGTCAGCTTTAAGAGAGTGCCTGACATAGAAGCAATTAAATCGACATAATGTGCGGCATTTCGACTGTAAAGTGTGTCCTTGTGGAGGCCCTGTGCGCGATTTCACGCCACGTCTGCCGCCGCCAGATGGCTGCCGGATTGGTCTCGGAGGCGCCTGCAGCGATCCCATTTTAGCGAGACGGAGTTCGAGTGCCAAGCCAGTGTCTCTCACTATGCTGGGCCGCTGCTGTATGCGAAGTGAAAGGTCTCAGTGTAATCGCTTGCGGTACAACAGGTACACTTCAGTGCAATTCAAATCTTCAGCCGAGTGTTCAGTAGCAATGAGTGTGTGTCGAGTGAGTCACGTCAATTTTTGTGCCGGTCATTGAAAGCTCGCGATAAAGAGGAGGCACTGACGTTAATGGGCCCGCACTAGAACTGCACCCTTGACTTCTCAAGTGGAAGAAAAGAGGGATCACCTTTTAAATGCAACTAGAAAGAATGCGCCATCAGCTGCGGCTTTTTGGGAGAATGGAGTAGATACATGCATACATCCTTCGGGTGCAGTTCAGAACCAAGGCGAGAATAGCTTACGATGTGCATGATAACTGATCGGTCTTTCGAGGACAGTCACTGTCTTGCCACTCGCCACAGGCGTCGAGCAATCCGACTTGTTCCGAAACCCAACGGAATGTTTACGGAGATTCACGAGCGCATGACCTTCAAAGGCACCCACGGCAACTCTGAAATTGCAGTGACATGCCAGCGTTGCGCCACAGCACTATCCTCATTGTGGCAAATGACATAGTCACGCAACAAACGCGGCGCTTGCTCGACGTCGCGTGTGCTGTTGCGTGCGCGGCCGCGCTGTTGCCGGCGGGCGGGCGGCTGTGACGACCTGCTCCAGTGCCGAGAGGCCGTCTGCATCACGACCGTCACGGCAGAGGCGCGTTGACCTGTCCCTTCCCCACCCCATCCGGCGCCGCTGTCCAGCAAGGATGCCCAGACGACCGCGCACTCCAGGTCGAGACGGTGGATCAGGGCAGGAGTCGGATGGAGGCCGCTGATCAGCGGGTGAAGCTGGCCCGGCGCTGTGCTGACGCCTCCAGCTCGCGCGGCGTCCACCGCGGGCCCAGAAGCGACCGGCGGGCCGGGTGTGACGCCGAGGACACTCCCGGCGGCAGCAGCGGCGGCCGCCGGGACCCGCGCGGCGGCGGCGTGCGTCCGAGATAACAATTGGCACCTCGGTCCAGCAGCCATCTGTTGGACGCCGACCGCCGCAGCCGTGAGAGAGCGGCCCGACCACGGCCGGCCCGGCCCGGGCGCCGTGTCGACGACCCCGCCGCTATCGCCGAGCCGGCAGCTCTTCTCCGGAGACGGGCTCTCGTCGCTTCACCGGCTCCATACCGGGAAACAGCTCGGCGACGCCGGCAGCGCGGCCCACCGCTCCAACGAGCGGACTGACCACCGCGGCTCCGCAGGCCCCGCCCCCTGCGGCAGCCCTCCACACCGGACGGAAGCTCGTGTTCGGTCGGAGCGCGCGCGCGCGGTCCGACCGCAGATTAGCCGCGGGAACAAACAGCGGCCCCACGTCCCATATCTGCATTTCAAGATGCTGTGATTAGCGGTGGCGCGCGCACAACGGCGGCTAATCCCACTGTTACAATAGGATTATTGTTATTACAATAGGATTAGGTGAGTGGACGCAAACACCGCATGTGGAGCGTCGGGAGGGCGTCCTGGTTTGATGGCTCAATAGCCGCAGCCCCGGAACAGATAACGAACGACGACGGAAGCTAATAACGTCGGCTGGAATGCACGCGGCGCGGTCGGCACTGCATGACTGGTGCGACCGCGGCTGGCATGGGGCTTTAACGGCAGTGCATACCATCTGCCGCGCAAGAGCGGACTCGTTTGAAGATTTGCGCCACCTAGCTTGCGGTTGATAGCCGTTGTGAAAGCTCGGTGGCAGCCCGGTGGCGCCGCGGCGGAGGGCAGCTCGTCCTGTCCGCGTCAGAGCTGCCCGCCCCGGCGGGGTTTTGCACCCAGTCGCCGGTCCGTAATCATGGGAAAGTGAGAGGTGCACCGGCAGAGAACGAGACGACGACCGGACGACCCGGCCCGACGCGAAAGTGGACCGCTCGAGGACCCGTGTCTGATGGGCTGTGCCCAGCGGCGGCGGAAAGGCTCCTCCTCTTGGGCTGACCCCGGGGAGAAAGGCAGGCACGAACGGGCTCTGTCACAAGTCAAACAGCTTATCACGCTCCGAACAGCATTAAAGCGATTCTGCTAATGTGCTCGAAGTTTTGGGTGGTGCCCTTCAGCCACAGGTATTTTCTTCATCCTCAGTCGCTGTTTTATTCACAGTGTCACCGCCAGCATTTGTTTTCCGTCGCTCTCGCGGGAAGTATGCCTGCTTTGACAGAAGACAAATGCGACGATCGCCACGCACAATGCCAGCGGAGTAATTGTGCGTTCCCGTCGTTAGAAAGGCCGTTGTCGGCGGCAGCCGGGCATCCGCGACGACAAATGACACCGGAAACGACACAGTTCTCGGTGTCCACATGGTGTCTGATCGTGACATTTGGACCAGGACTCTCCCACTCTGTGCGTTATCTCGATACTTCGAAGCTCTGCACGACTCTCACTCGTACTTCCCGGCATGTTCACTTGATTTGTCATCTTGATGTTCTTGTTATGCACGAAACCAAGTAGCTGATCGAACCAGCAGGATGTTTATTAACGCCTCTTCGGCATAAGTTATCCATAATATTATACTAAAGGCTAGCTAACTATGATGCTGTCAGACTTACTTAGGGCATGAATGATGTTCTGCCACTAAATGCAGATTTAATCGAGATATTTCATGCAAAGGCACGTACTTTTCAAGTGAGTTATTTGCACTCGTGCAGATACTTGGACTGTGGAAAAAATCACTGACGATAAGCAAAATTACACTTCAGCTTGCAGCACCTGCCCTAGTTGTCTAGTGTACGCTTGCATCCACAAATATCCCGTCTAGGTCAGCAGCGTCATCACGAGGGCGCTCCAGTGGTCCCCGCGGTGTGCCGCGGCTCCTGTGGCCGCGCCCTCTACTTCCCACGAGGCGATCCTGTCCGGCACCATTTCTCTCCGCCCAAGGCCAGGCACGCCAATTATTACCCAAACCTGACGCAGGATTTCTGGACGGCTGTGGCTGGTCGCCGTGGGGACACCTAAACGAGCGTAAACAATTCATTCCTGCTCCCTCTGGCTCAATTGCCGTGTTTAGGGCCGACAAACCACGACAATAATGGTGCCCTCGTGACAATAATGGCGCCCAGGGGCACGAACGCAAGGCCAGCGGTCCTTTCCTTTCGACCGACGCGATGGCTATTCAGCTCTGCCCTGACTAACCCATGGCAACGATTCACGCGAACAACATTTCAAAAGCAAATTCGGCATATAGATCAACGACGCCGATGGTCACATTTTTAACACTCGTCTTTGCGGCGACAATAGCTGCTAGAGCTACGTGGCACAGTCAGACAATCCGTTGTCGCCGGCTACACACAGCTGAGTATGGGCAGAACATAATGCGTACCGCTCATCCCGAGCCAACATCAACAACACCTACAGGCATGACTCAGAACGCTTAGCCCACCCCACTGGTTCTGCCTCCTACTGACCTGTGGCTCGCTGGTCCTAAAGCGGGGGGATCACGGCGTAGCATATCCAATGGAGGGAGCAGGCGGCGTGAAATAAGATCGGTCCGTGCGTCCTATGAGGCAGCACATTTGTCTCCCTCCGTTGGCTTTTCCCGGTCACCCATGGTTGCCCCGCTCACGCCTTTGACCAGCCACCTCTTGCCTCTTTCCCCTCAGCTGTAGACTGGCTTCTTTCCCTGCAGATGTAGACTGCACACTGCCTTCTCAGCTCCCTCTGCTGATGTTCGTCTCGAAGGCCAGTGGGTCAGTCTGCAACTTCCACTGCAGCCTAGTGATTCTCTCAACGCAGCCCGCTGACTCCCTGGCCGCAGCCCAGTGACTCTCCCGCCGCACCCTAGTGACCCCCCGCCGCGGCCCGGTGACTCTCCCGCAGCATCTCAGTGATTCCTCACTGCAGCCAGGCGACTCCCGTGGCAGTCAGGTGACTCTCACGCCGCATCCCAGTGACTCTCCCGCAGTATCCCAGTGACTCCTCGCCGCGGCTCAGTGACTCCCCGTCCCAGCCCGGTGACTCTTTCGCCGCAGCCGGTGACTCTCCCGCAGCATCCCAGTGATTCCCCACTGCAGCCAGGCGACTCCCCGTCGCAGTCCGGTGACTCTCCCGCAGCATCCCAGTGACTCTCCCGCAGTATCCCAGTGACTCCTCGCCGCGGCTCAGTGACTCCCGTCCCAGCCCGGTGACTCTTTCGCCGCACCTGACGCGGTGGCGGGCCGCCGGGGCCGCTGCCCTGCCTCCGCCGCCTCTGTGTCGTGTCCGCCTCATTGAGTGCCAGGGTCACGCGAGGACGCGGTCCCCGATTTCACGGCCAATAACCGGGCGTGACGGGCCGGAGGACGCCCTTATCCCCCCCCCCCCCCCCTGCTTCCCCCGGCGGTTTGACGGCAGGGGTGTCATCTGGCGCGGCTACTGCCTCGTCCATGTGGTATCGGGGATGCAGTGTAACACAGTAACGCATCGCAAACGGCTCCGCGTGGCGAGAGAAGGGGAGTGAGAGAGAGCGACGGGGTGAGAGCGGGGAGGAAGGCAGCGAGAGTTCTTTGGGTCGCTCGGAAGCCGCCCGCGCCCACCGAAGCATGAATCACCGCGGTCTCGAGTCACTGAATCACTCGCCGCTATCGACAGCAGGTCAGCTTCGGCTCGTCCGCCGCGGCCGGCCGCCGCTGAATTAAACATGTGCCGGCCGCCGGAGCCGGCCGCGGTCTGTCGGCGTCCCATTAGAGCGGCCGCGGCGCGTCCGTCGCCGCCCTGACGTTCGGATGGCGCTCACGTGCAGGCCGCAACCCATTGTTCGCCCGCGTGTCCGGCCAGTGGGCGGACGCGTCGCGGCGGAGCGCGGCGAGTCGGGCTTGACGGGAGCGGAACCGTGTCCGACGGCCAGGAGCACGCGGTCTTACTGCGAATGACGGCGGCCGGGGATGGGGGGGGGGGGGGGGAGGAGGGCGCTGCCGCCGCCGCTGCCGCCGGGCGGGAATGCACCGCGAACGTCTCCTGAGTGCCCTTGCGTCAGATATGCCGCGGATGGTATGTCACCCGGTGAGGTGCGCAGTCGTTCCGGAAGGGGTTTATGTGACTCCACGCCATTGTTCTGATCCGTCATCTGAACGCAGCAATGTCGCCCGGTGGCACTAAGTGCTGTCTCGTGGGACCCTCTCCAGAGCCGTCAGTGTCGGCTGTCAGTCACCATCGCTAGCTGTGGGCGGAGTGCGGCGACGACAGAGCGCCGGCCGTCCGCCCCGCTACACCGGCGGTGGCTCGCCGTCCGGCCCGGCTGATGTGGTCGAAGACGGCCCGGACAGCGGCGCTGACGGCAGCCCGGGTGGACCTGACACCCGTCTGAGGGCTGGTGACGCGGTGCTGACGGCACCCGGGTGGACCTGACACCCGTCCGGGGGCTGGTGATGCCTCACAGCGGCGGCGGCGGTCCGCGGGCGGGCAAACTGACTGGCGGGTCTGCAGAGTTGGATATGCCCTCGTTCGTCTACCGCGGCAGGCGTCGCGCGAATGACACCGATAATGAGCCGTTTCCAATGTCGGCTGGTCCCTCAGCTTTTGTACGCGCTCTGCTAAAACGTCGGATGCAGCGCCTTTTGTCTGACCGTAAAAAATCGGTCACCAGATATCGCGCACTTAACGTGCTGATTAGTCTGTCGCCACCAGTTAAGTGTTTTGAATGGTCCTCAAAGGTTTGCTGGGGGCGAACACGATATAGAGCGGCCATGTGAAACCCGAGCACGGCTGGCAGGACCGCGGCTGACAGGCAATGACGGACCGGCGGGGGAGAGCAGGGGCCCGGTGGGAAAGCATTAATTCAGCTGTCATGGACGGCGGCACGGCCCCAGGTCATGTTTCGCTGCAGACCCCGGGTCGTCACCTTCTTTGAAAGGTTAATTACGAACGGGAGATTTTCTTTCACTGCATGGCGGGTCGCCTGAAAAATTTTCCTAAAGAACTTAGTAGGCCTGCGACGTCCTTGTTATGGTCGGTAATATTGTTACTCTCGAAAATGTTTTAAAAAGACGTTCATAGCGCTGTTCATTTTTGCTGATACTAATGCTGGAGGTGAACCCAGGGGGCTCAGAGGGCCGTTCCCCATCCATGGATGTCTCGTTTGCTCCTGAAGTGATACGTTCAAGTGTTTCTTGACCACGCATGTCAACTGGCGTCTTACTGCGTGCCATTCGAGATACCAGGCTCCCCTGGAGTTTCGTGTTCGGAACTTTTGCAGTTTTAAAGCTGCCTGGATAAGTTACGATATTCGCAACTTTGGAGTCGCATTCCAAAGCCTTCCGTCTCTAAAAGCTTGCACTGGTATCAGCCGGCTAAACCCACCGCCAGCAGGGCCTCACACTCCAGACATCCGTCCAGTTCCGCCGGCCAAAGCCACCGTCAGCGGGGCCTCACACTCCCGACGCCCGTCCAGTTCCGCCGCACTGAGTGCCGCGGCCTGTCAGCGCCTGTCACGCCATTTCCGATGCATCAGTATGTATGCGATGCATCACAGCTGCTCGCCCCGCCACTGACGATGAGGCGCGGCATTTCCGGCGCACCGGTTCCACACAGCTCCTCCGCATCTAAACTAAGGTCGCGACCGCGGGCATGGCCACGGCGGGCGCTGCATGGCCGCTCATCCACGTAGAAAGCACCGCAAACTCGGCACGGGCGTTCTGACGCGGCAGCTCTGGCCGACGGCTACGAACAACGGATGTCAAAGCGCGGCATTCGCAGCGAAGAACAACAAGACCGCCGCGCTGTCATTGTTCAACTCAGCGCACCGGTGTCCAAAACATGGCATTCTTCTTTAGATGATATACCATCCTGAGAAAGTCTATGACATTTTGCGGATACGTGGGGTGAATGAACAGGGAACGGCCGGGGTGGGCGACAGCGCAACATTCATGCCTTTTTGTCGTCCTGGCGGTTAGCGGGAATACCTGTTGATATCGTCCCGCGTACGCTTCCGGTCAATCTTATTGTGATAGGTGCGGCTGTGCATGAACAACTTGCAGGCCCAATCGAGTCGGCTGACTGTGGTGGACGCACTGCACCACAACCGGAGCCGGCTGTCGCGGCGCACGGCCTCTCCTGTGGTGGCGCACGACACCACAACCGGAGCCGGCTGTCGCGGTCTGCGGCCCCTCCTGTGGTGACGCACGGCCTATCCTGTGGTGGCGCACGGCCTCTCCTATGGTGGCGCACGGCCTCTCCTGTGGTGACGCAGGTCTCTCCTGTGGTGGCGCACGGCCTATCCTGTGGTGGCGCACGGCCTCTCCTGTGGTGGCGCACGGCCTCTCCTGTGGTGGCGCACGACGTCTCCTGTGGTGGCGCAGGTCTCTTCCGAGCGGCACCGCTGATGGCCTGGACGGCCCCGTCCGGAGGTCTCCCGCTGAGGCCGACGGCCTGGACCTTCCCGTCCGGAGGTCTCCCGCCGACATCCTGGACCGTCCCGTCCAGAGGTCTCCCGCCGACGGCCTGGACCGTCCCGTCCAGAGGTCTCCAACCCGCGCGGTAGCAGCAGCTGACAGTCGCAGAAATATGAGATCATCTCCCGCACCGAACGGTATGTGCAGCCAGGACGACAGCGCGGCTGCACTGACGCCAGTGGCCCCATCTGCCGTCACAAATCAGCTGGTCGATGCCCGGATAAGGCCGCTGCACGCAGCCGGCCGCTCCAAACGTCTTTGTTCGCCGACCGTGCGCAGGGGGCGCCGAGCCCCGCCGGCTGGGAGGCACGATCAGCTCCAGTACGGCCTGCGCACCAACGGTGGTGGGCTCGGAGAACCCCGAGCCGGCTGACACGGCAAGAGCGCTTAGGGTAACGCATGAGAACGTTCCGCTGGCACGCAGCTGTGCAAGTTCATGACGTGTTGCAATAAAAGAAAAGTGCAAAAGTTTTGTTGGCTTTGAAATAAGCGTATTTGTTGTGTGCCCCTACGGTATCGCTTGTCTAGATGTCGCATGAGAAGTTTCACGTTTGCAGCTCAAGACAGCTGGTCTTTTTTAGCAGACATCTTTGAGGTTGCCTGTTCATTCTTGTTCTCTCCAGCTCTGCGATCCTCCCGTTCATTTTCCCTTTCTCTCTCTGCCTGTCTTTATCTCTCTTCCTTTGCCTGTCTTATCTCTCTTCTCCTCTCTCCTTATCTGTCTCGCCCCTCCCCCCACTCTCCCTCTCTCTCTCTCTTTCTTTTCCTCTTCCCTTTCCTTTTTCTCCATTCGCTCCGCGTCATTATCATGAACTTATACATCGTTACTCTGGCCAACTTGGACACCAATCGCACCAATTACTATTCCAGACGGGTCACTGTGGTCGGCTAGGGGCAGGGCTTATCATGAGAAAATCGGCCCAATCAGATGAGAGGAAATAGGAGACGAATTGGGTGACATTGAAACCATCGCTGTGATGGTTTGTTCTGAAGGCTGACATATCCCGGCATTATTTGGTATCTGATAGGCATTCCGTCGCCAATTAGCGCTGAAAGAGGGGATGCGGGTACCGGACTAATTTGTCTGCATCGCGCCTCGAGCAGAAGCTATCGGTGGTTGCCACCAATTTGGTGAAGGTCGAAAGTGTCAATCACGTGGGAGCAGGACCTGCTGATGCCGCACAGTCCTGTGACTATTACGGTCATGCTGCAGGTCAGCACTTTAAGTGATACGCTTCAGCCATGTGACCGCACACGCATTTCAGATAAAGCGACCTAACCCCGACACTCGCGCAACGGTGCCGAACAGCCAGCCCAACCTCCGCCTCTGTCTATGAAAGTCATTAAGAAGAACATACTTGTGTGCGTTACCGACCTTCTCCGCTCGTTTTCTTCGCTTGTTCCATTACATCAACGCTGCGGGGCGGGTCTCCACTCGATGTATCGCTTCAGTCGTAGTGTTCGGCTGTGGCGCCTGTTGGCCTCCGCTACCTGGCTCTGTGTCGGCCGCCTCTCCGGTGACCCTGCAGGCTGGTCCGGCCGGCTCGGTGTCGGCCGCCTCTCCGGTGACCCTGCAGGCTGGTCCGGCCGGCTCTGTGTCGGCCGCCTCTCCGGTGACCCTGCAGGCTGGTCCGGCCCGGGCCGGCCGGCAGGGGCCCGCCCGTGCCTGAGGGCTGCCACCAATCAGCGGCTGCCGTCTGCACCCGCCCAGTCCGGCTGGTGCTGCTGCAGCCCGCGGCGCCCCGTACACGTGACCGGGGAGGCTGGCTGTCGGGGTACAGAGAACCAAAGCAGGCTGAACAGGGCCGCCGAGACGTGACAACGACCGGCCACAGAGCACCCAGCCACGCAGGGTCGCTTGGTGTGCAGTAGTAGGTTTTGTTCGATCCACTACCCCTCCGTATGCTATGGATGAGGCCCTTTTGGCGGAGCGCATTGGGACTGCCAGGTGATATACTATACGCCAAAAGATTTACGTTGGCCATGAATCCTGTTTTTGTTATTCCCAGGCTTGGTTTTCGGGCCTCGCACAACAGTAAGACTGAAAATCTGGTAACATCTGGCAACGCTCAGCGATTGTCCATTTGACTGTATATCTTCATATAGCGTCCGTATCGCCGCTTCCACCAGGCCATGAAGCGAACGTTTTGACTGAGTCAGAACAGTCCGCCTGAGATGCCACCCGCAAGCGAGGACGCGGGCCGACTGCGCCGACGCCTCCTCGCCGTCGGCAGCGTTTTTGTGCCGGGTTTAAGGCGCGAGGCGTCGCGCCGATCTGTCAGCACTGTCGCCGGGGCGAGCCGGCTCAAAGCGCCCCGCGTCAGCTGACGACGGACGCTCCATTCCGGGGAGGCGTCGGCGGTGAACGCGCGGCGCGCCGATCCACGCTGGCCGGCCGGCCACCGATCCATGCTGACTGACCGGCCGCCGATCCATGCCGGCCGGCCGCCGATCCATGCTGACCGGCCGCCGATCCATGCCGGCCGGCCGCCGATCCATGCCGGCCGGCCGCCGATCCATGCTGGCAGGCCGGCCGCCGGCACAGATACAGCACCGGAGCCAGGGTGCCCCTCTCCTTGCTGGCAGGAGGACTCGCTTCGAAAGGCCACATGTCTACCTTCCTTCAACGACAAAGAGTGTTCGTCACGCATATATCGACACCGATATATGCACGGAACAGTGTTGGCTGGGTTACTGAATGATAACCTGACCGCGCATTCTCCTGATTATGACATTCGGTGTAACAAGCTGCGTGAAGCTAACTGTTGTAATTCCACCAATTATCTCCTTGAAGCTATCTAAACGTTTGACTGCAGGGTGCAGAGGCATGTTTCTTAGCTGATTGGCCCCAGCTGCCTGCGACAGAACAAATGTATTGAAGAAGGTTGTGGCAAATTACGATGCTCGTTTGGGACCCATCCGGCGGGATAAGGCTCTACACCTGCCGAGGCCAAGAACCGGGGCCGCTGGGTGACGTGTCCGGTGCTGCATGCCAGCATGGGATAGTGCACTGGCAGCCGAACATTACACAACTAACACGCCAGCATTTCGAGCGCGGCAACAAAACACCTGTTCTACACGCTTGCGCAAGTGCTATTAGTAGCCCTTGGATGGGTGTCTGACTACGTGTTTTATGTTCTGTATCTGTATGTCCTTGTCTCCTGTTCTTTAAACCCGAAGCTGTACTAAGCAGACTCCATTGTGGTTAGCCCTATGGCCTAATCACGCCTACATATACACTGAAGACAAGTAGTTGAAACTATGACATCGCATTCAACGCTATCCCTTCAACATTTCACATAATCATCAGCGCAGCGCGGTCTTATCATCAGGAGCTCAATTGCCGTGTTTGACGAAACAGCGCCAAGGTGGAAAACAATAAAAATATGCTGGTATTAAACAAATCATGCATTCATCAATAAGCCAAGCGTGACGCTTAAATGACCCTCCATAATTTTCGAACACTTTAGAACGCTTTACAACATAGAGATAGATCAGGACGCCTTTGCATGACCAAAAGAGTCGTGGCATCATAAGCAGAGTAGGTTACCGCTTCATGGGTAACACCTTCACGCATAACAGGCGGGGGGTCATGCCACCCATACCAGGGAAGGAAGTCACTCTGCCTGGTGAGCATCACCAGGCTTAGCGCCAGTGCAGTGAGAGGTGTTCACCTCGACTACCAGCTGCCTGAGGATCCTGAATTCAGCCGCTGTGCGATGTCACCGGGGTCGCGTCCGTGTGGAATGCAGCTGAACGACTCTCGCGCCAGCTGACGTAACGGTCACCGCTGCTAAATTCCAAATCGGCCCCGCTCCCCTGCAGCGGATATGCGATGCTTCCGGTTCGTTCACCCAGAAGTTCTCAATGCGCCCGGATCTAACGGGAGAGTGTTCCGGCAACTCTCAGGATCATGGACGGGGCACAACTGATGTGTCGAATTAATCAGTGCATGTACATCAACCGCATTGACAACCTGAGCGCGGTCGACTGAATAAAACATATCTAAGGACATTTCAAGAACCTGAACGTTGTGTTGCAAAAATGAATACCGACACAGGCGACAGCCTATTTACATTGTCCCTTCAAATGCAGCGAATAGAGGATCGACACTCCCAGTTGGTAAACCACATGTTTATACAGATGGGGACTGTCGGGAAATACTGCCGTATATCTAATACTTCTTTCGACATAAGGAGGAAGCATAATTCCCCTAGTCCAGTAAAGCACCAGTAAGAGCTGTGAGCAGCAGTTACCACCCCAGCTAGGTAAGAGTGCCCCCTCCCAGCCCTGGCGGCTGGTAATTGCTCGGCGCCTGAGACTTCCGACTCCCCGCCGTGGGGTCACGTCTGGGGAGGCACCGCTGGCCCATCCGGTCCTCCGGAGGGGGTCCGGCACAGGGGGCTAGGGCGGCCCAGCTGCCACGGAGGCGGTGCACCCCGCCGTGGACCGCAATGGGACGGGAGGAGTCCAATTCCACGCGGCCGAATCACTTTGTTTTGACGATTTTTCGCCATCGGCCCGAAGAAAGGTAGCGCGACGTTTGATTTATGAAGAGGTTGGGGAAGAAAGACCCGGCGTACCCTGGCAGAAATAAGGAATTTGCGACGAAACATTCCTTGATTGTCTCCATTATTGCCCCTACCACAGCACTGGAAGGAGTGAGTGAAAGATATCATGCGTTTATGAACTAATTACACGTGTTAAATATCAACTCGGGACTGGACAAAGGATATAGAATGCATGCATGCGTTTGTTTTCATAGCCCGGTGAAATAATTTTGCTTGTGAAGCGAAACAACGCTGTTAACGGTACGAAACGAGTTTATACAACGTTAGCTCTTTTGGGCATGTGCCCACTTTGATTTTTATAGATGAATGATACATTACGTGCAAAAACCGGCAAAGTTCACTCTCCGATCACGCTCTGCTTTCCTTAGGCTCGGCGTCCCTTATCCGATGATCCTTGAGGGGCGCTCTCGAGACCCTGCCCTCGGGCCGGCCCGACGACTCCAGCTGCGGCCGACGCGCACCTGAGGCCGGCCGGCCTCCCGCCGGTCCGCTCCCCGAGCCGGCGAGCGGGCTGCGGCGGGCTGGACCTCCGCCTGAGGAGGCTGATCCGGCCCGGCCGGCCGCCGGCACGCTCCCATTCCCGGCTAATCCGAGCGGTGTCTGCGGCGCGCGGCGCCCGTCCCGGCTGGCCAGGTGTCGGCCCGACCCCGCGTGCCAGCAGTCCGGCGTCTGTCCTGGCCCCCGCCGCTACCCTGCACCGGCTACTGGCGCATGGCAGAGCCTCCCACAGACCCCGGCCTCTCACCTGAGGATCTCCTGAGTATCCGACTCTCCTCCATAATACACTCTGATGACTAGCACCAGGCATTCGAAGTATCGTGTATTGCACCTGAAGTGTTATATGCACTGCCAGCTGCTCAGCCACTGACTGCCCTGAAGGGCAACAGACATCGATCTCCAGCTTCAGAAAAATTCCTCTGACTCCTGACAGCCTTTGGAGCCTCTCTGAACCCTTCCGATCCTAATGAAACCTAACCGGCCTGCCCGGCTCCGAAACATCGCTCGTAACGATCGAAATGCAAACTGTTCTTCTTCAACGTTCAACAGTCAGCATTCAACATTTACTACACATCTATAACCCTCTGTGGTCCGTCGACCAGCCAGCCATCCGGCTCCCACCGTCAACCATCGGCCATCATTCCCGACATTCCTCCCGACTGGCGGCCTTCTGCCCCGATTCCCGGCGGCCCCGCCCCTGCCTCGTGTCGGGTTGTCCCGCGGCGCCCGGCCGTTTATGGCGCCATTTAGGCGACGCGACAGGCCGCGGCGGCAGGACCTTGATTGAGCTGTTCCTCAAGCCGTTCACGGACCGGTCGCCAGCGTCAAGTGGGGTCGGCGCGGCCGGCGCGACCGGCGCCGTCCAGACTCGGTGCCGGGGTGGACAGCGGCACCTAGCGGGCAGGGGCCGTGCGTCGCACTGGAGGGGAGATCGTTATGCGGTTAGGGAAACGACGCGAATGATGCTTAATGATCACTGTGGCCCGTAGCTGAGATGATATCGTGACTGCCATCGCTCAGGCTGTTTGAAGCGTCAGGGCGAAAGCGCGGGTCATCTGGCCATCATGTCTGGGGACGCTGTAGATGGAGAACTAAAGACCCGAGGCTCGCATTTGCTTTCCACCGGCCTGGTCAAAGATTATATAAAATGCTGGGCTAGCGAGCGAATCTGGGAGTCTCAAGCATCATTCCGGTCAAAGCACGACGAGCCGTGCCTCTTGGCATTTGTTCTGCATTGCTTTCTTTTCACAGATGCCCACTTGAGGCAGACGGTGTAAAGGAGCCCATACCCATACACCGCGACATATCGGCGAAGGCAGTCCGGCGGTCCTCCCCGGGGCTGTCAGCCGGCGCCAGGACCCCGCGAGCGGTGCGCCTCGCGCTTCACGCCTCGCCTCGCGCCTCGACCGGAGTGCCTCGCGTGTGGCGCTTCTCGTCAGCGCCCTATCATGGCGCCCATCGGCCGACGACAGCCAGCGCGCCATCTGATCACCCTCCGCCGACGCCGCCGACCCGTCAGACCGCACCACTCCCGTGCGCTCGAGCTGTGGCCGGCCTCGCCGGCCGCCACCCTTCCTCGCAGCGCGCCGGCTCGCCGGCCCGCGCGTCCGTTTGTGCGTCTCCAAGGAGGCGGAAAATAAAAAGGTGGCCGGCTCGCGGTCAATGGCGGCGAGCGGCGGCATCCATCAGCGCCCGACTGTTTGGACGGCCGTCTCTGGGCGGCGGAGGCGGCCGGCTCGCTGAATGACGCCGCGCCGCCGGCGGCACCAGCGCGCCGCGCCTCGGGCCTCGCCCTTTGTGACGGTGTCACACGGGGTGCGCCGGAGACACGCGCGCCGCTGGGTGGTCCGGTCTGACTTTGGTCACGGCCTTTGAGCGGCCAGTTCTCCGGCACAACACGGCCCGGGTGGACCTGGCTCAGGTCCCCGGACCGGCGCGGCGCCCGGCCGGCGGACGGGGAACCGTGGTGGCGGTGCGGAGGGGGGTGGGGGGGGGGACCTGGCTCAGGTCCCCAGACCGGCGCGGCGCCCGGCCAGCGAACAGGGGACCGTGGTGGGGGTACGGAGGGGAGCTCAGGAGGCTGGGGGCTTGGAAGTGCCGCCATTCGTCACGGTAGTTTTGGTCAAAACACCGGTGGGCGTGCCCTATTACGCGTGGTCTGAGCACAGCACCATCAGTGCCACAACGTTTTTAGAGGGGATGACGTGGTTGGAAACGCTGGATGCTGAGGATGGCGGTTTATTTAAGACCTACTTCATTTCATCAGGCCACATACAATGGTGGTGGATGTGTTCTCCCATCAGACCCCGCCCCCGGCGATTGAATGGTGACGCTTGTGAGGAGGAATATCATGTTTGCGGCTTGGCTTGGGACGTCCCATGTGAGGCCCTGTTTTCCAGCTCGGTACTAGATTAGGCATGGAGCATAATTCAGCACCATTAGTCAAGGTTTATAAGCGCTTGCGATTCTGTCATTTGAACAGAAGCGAGCTTGTGTGGCATGCCGGCGTGAGCTTCAAAAAACCTCCTCCCTCCACTCGTCTCCCTTTCGTCGGAGTTACTGAGCCAGTGGAGGTGTGCTCGGGCGTGGCGGACTTTCCATCATCGGCAGCCTGACCTTTTTGCAAGCATACGTAATGAAGCATGTTATGGGACGCCCCAACGCGCCGCTATTGTACTAGGAGCACCGCCGTCTCGTCTGATCTATGGGCGCCGCCAGGGATTGAAAGCAAACTGATCCTGATGTACGTACTGCGCGTAGCGAATGAGCGCAATAACGCTTGACGTGATGGCCGCGGGATTAAAAATCGTGTGATGCAAGGTATCGCCACCGCGCAGCAGACTGGCCACCCTCAGGCCCTACCACACGCCCTGTCGTATGTTTGCGCATGCAGGCACGTCTGGCCGGTGCCAGCGTGTAACGGTGGGCGTAGGCTCCGCTCGCACTTATCCCAAATCCATGGCTTGGAAATACTGCGCTGCGTGTTGAGCGCTCGCGTCTCGCCGGCGCATTACCTGGACATCAGCCGGTCGGCACTCTGCGTTCGCCCCGCTCCGCTGATGTTGACAGTGGCGGCTCCCCCGGCGCCGGAGTCTGCTCCGGCCGGGCTGGGACGCTCCGCAGCCCCCGCCGGGAGCCGACTCGGACGGTGAGCAGCGACCCAGCGGACCCGAGCGGTGAGCAGCAGCCTAGCCGACTCGGACTGTGAGCAGCAGCCCAGCTGACTGGTTCTCAACTCTAGGCGGATACGCCACCGATAAAACTACCCGCTCGCCACCGAACGGAGCGCCTAGGTCAGCCGCCCACACCTGTCTGGCAGCGCCTGTCGCGGGTTGTCTATCTGCGCCTGCCGTTAGCGGTCTGTCTGCGCCTGCTGCAGATTGGGCGTACTTACGCCTGCACAGTCCGCCTGCGCTGATCGTAGTATTAGTCCGCGCCTGACGAGTCCTGGTAAAATCCCACTTCCACCTGTTTGCAGTCCAACATTGCCTGCCTGCTTGCGTTCGCGAAAACGGGTATGTCCAGCCCTACATAAAAAGCGCATGCTTCGAATACCCGCTAGCCAGTCACTTTTCCTGAAGAATGTGTCTCCTGCGCCTGCTGCGGAGTGCCGCGCCCCGCCAGCCTCGGCAGCAGACGTGGCGGGAGCTGCTGTCACTGTAGCCAGCCGCAGGGCGCGTCGCCAAACACTTAGAATTCATGGAACATACCGCAGCAGACCGCCGCCTGGTCTTGTTTTGGAAACAGCGTGTTGACCGGGTGCGTAGCATCGGACGGTTGTTAATTCACCATAACGAGAGATGGAGGCGATCTGGGCAAAAGTTCATTTGCTGTAATGACAGCGGCATTAGCATGTGCATCCATTATGGACTGGTGAAAGGAATCTCTGAAGGGCATATTTGTCTCTCGCCCAGAGCAAGTCGAGCAATTATTAAGTATGGCGTCTTATGAACAGCAGTAGGTGGCAGCTGGCAAGGACAAAGTTGCACGTCATGCACCTCTCGTGTAGTTGCAAATCATGACCGGTTGGGAGTGGTGTTGGTCTTGAATAGAGCTCTTGAATAAGGGGCTCTGAATGCCAAAGTATGCGAACAGATTTGATCATAATGATGGTACAGTTGGCTTGCAAGCTACAATTTAAAATGAGTCAGCTCTTTAAAGGACGCCTTTTTGTCATTACCTACTAAACACTGCACACTGTGAAGTAACAACTTGCTCCAGCTGTTGTCGACTGCGTGTTGTGTTTATTCTGGCTCTCAAGGAATAACCTAGCGGAGGCCAACGTTGGAAGCATCAATAAAGTGAAGTTGAGCATTCGTTTTCATTTCCTTTGAATGATTTTAAGTAGCTTTACTTTCCATCATTTTCAATCTGTACCCATATTAGCAAGAGAATATATTGATGTAGTGGTGGCAGGAGTGCCCTGTCGGGTAGTCACCGCCCACGGCTCCAGACAGCAGCGGTTGGTGCTGCCCACGACTCCCGGCAGCAGCGGCTGGTGCTGCCCACGGCTCCCGACAACAGCAGCTGGTGCTGCCCACGGCTCCTGACAACAGCGGCTGGTGCTGCGCACGACTCCTGACAACAGCGGCTGGTGCTGCCCACAGCTCCTGACAACAGCAGCTGGTGCTGCCCACGGCTCCTGACAACAGCGGCTGGTGCTGCGCACGGCTCCTGAGAACAGCGGCTGGTGCTGCCCACAGCTCCTGACAACAGCGGCTGGTGCTGCGCACGGCGTGCCGCATCAGCTGTTGACCGTCCACTCGGAGGCGATCTCCGTGCCCGCGCAGCGGTCAGCCGCACGCTCCGTTCTCGTCAGCGGCTCCACATCAGGTCACAGCTGAGGTCAGCGACCTCGGGCTGCCACCCCGACCAACGACGGGCGGCGGCCGGCGTTACTGGTCGAGTTAAAAGCCATTAAGCCGATGGCCCAGTGGTAATTACCGAGTAGCGTTTCACACATTTCGAGACGAATACCAGAGCTGAGTGGATGGCGTCTGCAGATGGCAGCCCTTGCTAGGTGCGGCCATGGACAGTCAGCTGTGCTGGGAGTCCTGTTTCGTCCGGAGTGGGACATGGCAGATGTCACAAATTCAGACGAGCAAAGCTGACCACACATATACACAAACAGAAATTGTTGCTTCCGCAACAATCGTAGAATATCGTATCGAGTATCTAGAAAATAAGCTTTACAACCTCCGTGTGTCGACCGACAAACTGGCGAAGAAGCTCTCCACCACTGTGTGACGGCTGTAAGACTGGCGGGGCAGCTCTCCACCTGCGTGTGACGCCGTCGGGCTGCGGGGTAGCTCTCCACCTCCATGTCACGACCGTCAGTTGGCGGGGTAGCTCACCTCCCGCAGAGATCACCGGCGGAGAGGCGGCATCAAAACACGGCCATTACGGCGGCGGCGGGTGGGGCCGGCCGCTCCCGGCCGCCCGCTGCCGGAAGACGCCCCGCGACCCACGCCGACGGCCCGCCGCGGCGCGGGGGTGGAGGCGGCGCCGACTCGGAGGTCAAGGCGGGTCACGGCCAGCAAGCGAAGGGGTCAATGGTACCGCGGGGTGCGCTCCTGTTGGGCAGCGGTGTTGGTTTTCGGAGGGATGATTGTGAGGGATGACTGGTCTGCATGACGTGGTAAAGCCCTGCTCGCGAAGCTCACCCAAACTGGTCGGCGGACGGACGGCAGAGCAGAAAAGGTCCTCGTGAAATAAGCCCGCACGCTCTGCCGTTGTTTAGGTCACCATAGACGCGATAACAGGGCTATCGTTCATGATAACCTGAAACCAATTACGGTATCAGGGAAATCCATCTGCGGCAAGTAAGCCGTCGGTGAGGCCAATCGTAAAGTCGGCTCTATCTGCTAGTGATGGCTTCCGCCCTGCCTGCCGACATCTGCAGCTGGGATGGCGATGACAGCAGCGCTGTGTCGATGAGGTCAGCGTCGGGTCAGCATCAGTGCTTTAAGTGGGGTAAGTGCGGTGGTATATCTCTGTGAGAGGAGTTGGTGGGCGAGCGCGCTCCTCGCATGAAGGCAGAATGCGGGCTGGAGGTGGACGTCGGAGCCTGCTCCAGCTCTGCCTCTCGCTGCTGCGTGCTGGCACGGCCAAGTGTTGACGCCCGGCTGAGTTCAGTGGCACCCGGTTCAGGTAGCGCCCCCAGCCAAGCCCGGGGCGTCAGCTTCCTAACCGGTGAGCTACCCGCGTGACAGCGGGCGGATAAAACGTCTCACGAGCCTGATAAATGCATGTTCGTTTCCGCATGCTTAACTGCCCGCACGTCACCGGAGCTGGGACGGTTTGACCGACAAATGTCTGGAATTTTTCCCCTTCTGCGCTTTCTGTGGTATGCATCCAAAGGGTCGTTCGCCATCAGAGAGCCATCGAGACGCGAAGGCCATGTAAGGTGCTGCATTTTTATTGTCCTTGTTACAACATCAGCGAGCTCGGTTGTATGAAGTGACGCGACAAAACAGGACAGGTCCGATGGAGCTATTAATCTTGATTGTCCGGGAGAGCCCAGGGTCGTTGCTTCAAGTGAGGTTCGGATTCCTTACGAGGATGGGTACAGAGAAACCACCCGGGGCCTGGTCAGTTTTTTTTTAATTGCCGCGTTCTGAAATGACGCGACATCCCTGAGTAATTCAAGATTTGACGACTTTCCTAGGATGGTGCGGGAGCGTTTGTCTCACTTCTATCACCACGGCGCACGGCGGTGTCCATCACGGCGCGGCTGTCCATCTGTTAGAGCGAAATGTAGAGCAGCACACTGTCAGAGATTCCAGCTAAAATGTATTGACTTTTTCCAGCCTGCAGCGGTTTGCAAGATAACTTCCTTCCCAAGGGCTGCATCTATGCACTGTTTGCCAAATGGTAAGTTGCATGTAAAATACTTGTCTGAAATACCAATTGATATCAGTTTAATCCTTTAGTTAGGGTATCTAATATCACGTTTATATAAGCTAAGTTTTGAGCAGCCTTACACGGAAATCCAGTGGCGCATTCGAGCGGTGCCAGCAGTTTGCGCGAGGACAGAACTGTTGCTCGATAGGAAATCCGCATTTGGCAGTGTTCGTGTGGCAGCCAGTAAGCATGACTCATTGGTAGGAAACACGCACCTCTTTGCGATCACGCACGGGAAAATGCATCAAATTAGTCTGACGTGGCAAGCCCAAACAGTCGGAAGCGTGCCAGGAGCTTATATCCACCGCATCAACATCGGGTTTCATTGGGGACGTGATAATGGCATACTTAGTTGACCGACTGAAATATCATATTGCGGATGAAACCGAGTCCACCCTACAGCATCCCCGTGGAAGCGCATGGCTCGGCGTTTATCCATTCGTTATCCATCATGCGAGTCCCCCCCCCCCCTCCGGCTCGTGAGTTATGGTCCCGTGTGACACCTAGGAACGACAGACTGTGTGACGCACTACTGACCCACACTTCCCGACGGTGTTAATTTTGGCAGAACCAGGATATTGAGCCCACCTTCCCGTTGAAGACAAATGATGAGTGCAGACATTTATAGGCTACGAGCAAGGCTCTGGCTTACTGTTCCACATAAGCCGCGCGGCACTGTCGATCTCGTCAGATAGTTTAAAGATAAGCAAAGATTTATAGTGAGGTTAATGACCTGAAGCCGTTAATATTTCGGCCATTGTATATACTCCGCGCCGACTTGCCACCACAAATTAGCTTTCAATGATAAAATCAACGTTTGAAGAAAAAACGCTGAATGCATCCTTTTCACGGGTTTAGCGGTCAATGGTAGCTCTATGTAAAATGCTCCTTTCAGCGGTGCTACAGAAAATTGCATCTTGAGAATCTGACGCAGACCTAGGCATCATATTCAAAGAACGTCGTACTGTACGTAAAGCGTTCCCTGAAGATCAATACCAGATAAGTATGATCGTCTAGGTCTGTTTACGGGTCCCAGCCGGCCGCGGTGCTCCAGAACGCGTGGAATTGGGCTCGGGTCGAATGTGCACGCCCTAATGAAACATGTGGCAGCGGCTCCAGAAGGAGAACAAGAAGTGTGACGTCACAGACATGACGTCAGAACCACCAGGGCGCATCGGAGAGAAGACACCGCTCAAATTAGACAGCACTGGTCGGGTGGGTGCGAGGAGAACAAATGTTGAGCCTCTATGCTATATTTGAGTTGTAAGGAACAAAAGGCCCTTTCCCAATCGCGAGATAACGTGTGATTTGTCACAACTGGCCTGGTTTCTATGCAAATGGCACGCAAATTCTGTGTTAGGTTTGAGGCATCATGCAGTTAATACTGTCCCTGCATTAACAACGTTTAAATTATTTGGACCATTTATGGATGCACCCAGACGCCTACACCAAACAACCGTTACAGTCACTCAAGCTTTAACCAGCGTTAGGCGCATTTCCAAAGCAGTCATAGAAAGTTAGCGTAGGTTGACGATATACTCATATCAGTGTAATTTCACGTGCATGCGCCTCAGACCACACCGACTCAATATCAAAACGAGCCCAAAATGCGCTGAACATCAATCATCACCATGCCACATCATACGTGTCAACACCGCGACCACGATGAGCACGTGGGGAAAACCATCAGAACGAGCACCCTTTAAATGCATCACCTTTAAATTTCACTTATTCGGGAAGGGAGCGTAGATAAAGCCACACACACACCATGCCATATTATCGAATCTTCAGCACAGAGTCTGTGAGTCACACAGCAGCATACACACTCGTTCCATCATTAGGCAGTGTAACACCACT
>NW_023596746.1:34533177-34538311 GCF_011947565.3 Pollicipes pollicipes
GCCACATCATACGTGTCAACACCGCGACCACGATGAGCACGTGGGGAAAACCATCAGAACGAGCACCCTTTAAATGCATCACCTTTAAACTTCACTTATTCGGGAAGGGAGTGTAGATAAAGCCACACACACACCATGCCATATTATCGAATCTTCAGCACAGAGTCTGTGAGTCACACAGCAGCATACACACTCGTTCCATCATTAGGCAGTGTAACACCACTTTCCAAACGGATCGCAAACAATGCTCGCTTTGCGTTTGCCTCGGCTCCGGTCTCCGACGCCGCTACTCCGGTCTGCGACGCCACTGCTCCGGTCTCCGACGTCGCTGCTCCGGTCTGCGACGCCACTGCTCTGGTCTCCGATGCCGCTGCTCTGGTCTCCGACGCCGCTGCTCCGGCCTCCGACTCCGCTGTTCCGGTCTCCGACGCCTCCGCTCTGGTCTCCGACGCCTCTGCTCTGGTCTCCGACGCCGCTTCTCCGGTCTGCGACGCTGCAGCTCCGGTCTCCGACGCCTCCGCTCTGGTCTCCGACGCCTCTGCTCTGGTCTCCGACGCCGCTGCTCCGGTCTCCGACGCCACTGCTCCTGCCTCCGACGTCGCTGCTCCGATCTCCGACGCCGCTACAGCTCCGACCGGCGCCGTCAGACGGCGCGGTCTCACGACTCGCGAGACAGTCACACCTCCGCTGCTTTACAGCCGTGCCATAAGATCTCTGATTTGCGATGCACTACATTGTGGCGGGCCGAATGCAGCGCGCCGATAGCATCGGTGGTGCGTCACATCCTGCTCTGGCGGGGGCGCGGCGCGCCGCCGCCGGCCCTGTCGACACCGCGTGCAGCTGGAGTATTGAGATCAGGCGTCAGACAGAGAAAATCGACCGCCGGTGCCGTTTGAGAGTCGTCTGATTAACGCGTGGGAGTCAGAAATATCGTGACAAGCATGGCCCAATTGGCATGCAAACGGCTGGAAGCTGCAGCATACCTTAAGGAACAAAGGCTTGTAAAGTTGGTTGGTGTCTTCTAAATATCTAAGCAGTGAGGTGAGAAAGATCGAGATATCAAAGGGCGAGGATGATGTGACCTATATGCACGGAACATGAATATCAAATTTGTGACCGCCAGCAGTTGGTTGAGCAGCGTCTGAACAAACTGCAGTGCATGATGTTTCCAGAAACGACAGACGATGTGCAGGCATTTACCAAACACACTATGGTTTTAGGGCAAAACACCACCTTCAACGACGTAATATTGTATATAGCTTGTTATGAAAGAGTGAGTGACCACCAAGCATATCCCTCGCGCTACGGACGTTTTCTTACCTCCGCCTTATGAGGCAGGGCCTCAGAGGCCTCCTCCGCCGATGTCTCGAAACTTTGACAGCTCAAATCAGGATATAGTTGTGAAATTAGCGCTATTAGACGTCTCTTGCTATCTCAAGAAACAAGCAAACAAGCAAGCATGTCGTTTAGAAACCATTACGGAAAAACCCTCGGGGACGGGTCAAATTGGCCCCCAAACGAACGCGTGCTAAAAAAGCCTAGAGAATAGCCTTGAAGTGCATTCTTGTTAGAAACAAGCATTTTCATTTTTGAGCAGAGTGACACCGCCACGTCCTTGAGAAAAATATCATATATTATAAGTCAACATCGTCGGAAGCTTCAAATTTTCACGATACGTGTAAAGATAATGTAACCCCTCACCTACCCAAAATTTCAGCACTGTGTTCCACATCATCTGAAAGTTACTTTAGAAAACCTCGGGGTTTCTGAAGCGACCTCGTATGGGGGGGGGGGGGGGGGGTGCACTTTAAAATTTGCTACATGATGCAGTACAATAGCGTGGTGAGCCACACTGACCGATATACAAATATGGTTAGGATAGGGAAAGGACTCCGTATGGCAAGGGAGGTCTGTTTTAATGGTGCATTGTATGGTTCCAGGATGTGTACTTTGCATTATTGATCAGCTACAAGGAAGAACAGCACGCTGGACTTGCGTTTTCTGCCCAAACTGACAGGTTGAACACTGGCTGGCTCCTCACCCCTGATTCCCGGCCGGGGTTGTCTGAGAGAACTTATAATGAAACATTTCTACATTATTGCTGCTGCGATAGCAGAGCATCAACCTAACAGCGCATACGCTTCAGCAACTCGTGGTGTCGCATTTTACATGACTAACGTGACACCAGCGTTGGAATGCATGGCGGGATCCGTGAGCAAGCGGGGCAACTGGGGCTTTATTGGGCAAGAGCTGCAGTGGATGAGCTAGCAGGCATTGTACGACAGCAAAATTGGCCAGTTAGTATGCCATGTGTAGACTTCATTCATCAAGACGTACCGTTGACCTTGCTCCGAATTTGGAGGAACCGTCTGGGATGGCGCTCTTAATGATGAATAAATTATGCATGCTTACTTGCACACTTGATACGGACGCACAATTTCAGAGTGGATAGTTCACGAGGGAATGCAATGAGACACATCTATGAATATATTATTTGCAACCAACTGAAAACGTTTTCATGCTCCTTGTGGGTTGAGCGCGCTGGTCTTGGCCTACCTCGAGGCTTAAATAGCTCTTAGCAGAGCATTGTCCAACCAAATTCTAAGGCTTTCCCAGTTGTTTTGCATTGATAAACGCGATGCATGCGGCACGGTTTCGCAGATAACAGCATTTTGTAAAAAATGAGCCCATCGCTAATTTCGTTGCTACCATCTATATCGAATTGAATTTTTGTATGGAACATTGATATGATCCCACATTTGAACTTAACCCCTTTGTGAAAACACCTCTGCAACGCTACAATGATGAAATAAAAGGCTGGATGCTAAGCATGTAACATTCTGTCTCAACAGGTATGATGAAACTGTAAATCATTTTCATATCTCCTTGTAATTTTCAGCTGGCACGCGAAGGTATGACGTAAAGCCGTTATATTGCAGAATACCATTCAAACAGTCAAATCTGTTTTTCTCACACACCTAGCCAGAGATTAGAGAAACCGTGTGAAAACCCAATAGCAAGAGAGCACAAAAGCATTACACGCACATTAAAGAGGCTACCTGAATAACAGACGGTAAACCCGCAGCGTAAAAGCGGCGCCGCCTCTTCTGTGCACCACCATCGGTGGCGGCCCCCAGCCGGCCGCGGTCTGTTTACAGAGCAAGCACGCGCGCCGTGAACGGGCGCGTCTATTGTTCTGCAGCGCTCGACAAACACGCAACAGGCGCTATCTGGCTCCGAATCGCGCAGCATTCGTCACGCCGCGCCCCCTCCCCTTCCCCCTCCTCCCGGCGAGTGCTCAGGGCGTCTCGGCCGCCACCGTGAGAACCCTGTTGTGTAAACCCAGACGATTACAGGTGGCAATTACAACGATAAACTCCTATCGATTACCGTCAGGCCGCCTGTTTGTACTGCGGGCCATGTCCAATCAGCTGGCCATTAGGCTTTGGGGGCGCTTCTGTAATAATGAGGTGGACGCTATCTCCCGCTGCTTGCAATCCCTCTTGTCCGGCCCGGAGGTCCGACGACGCCAGGCGAGAGAGGTATGCCCACCTTCTAACCCGGTATCTCAACCCCGCGGAACGGCCAGATACTAACCATATCGCCAGAGTCAGCTTTTGTCGGCTGTGAAGTGGTTACGTCTGCTCGAGATATCACGAATGCGTATATCGAAAAACACTCCCTGAATTGTTGCATGAGAGGAAGACCATATGGAGTGATAAGGGCGCCTAGTCTCCATGACAAGCGCAACGCCACGAAATGCCCAACAAATGAAGAACCACGGACATCATTATAAACAGAGTCAGCCTGCACAGCCAGACAGCCGCGGCTGCCTGCTGAGAAAGCTTGCGGCAGGTTCTCAGGTGCAGACAAGATCGAACGGCAGCACTGGCCGGGGTACAATGCCTACCGCTGTCCCTGCGACAGAACAATGTGCGGGTATCCCACGCACAGGGGCCGCCAAGGCTGCGTGCACACAATGCATACAGCAGGGAACCAGCGGGGTGCGGATAGACGTGTGGGAAAGTGAACCGGGGTTAAGCAATTAAGATAGGGTTTAATTGCCCTGGCAGATGCTTCAAAGAGTCCTAGCTCCTGGCTGTGTGTGACGGCTAGCGGCTCTGTGACTACATCTATCATGGAGGCCAGTTGGGACGGAGGAGTGATATCTTCTTTGTTTGTGCTGTGGTGTCAGACCGCCGGATCCTTCGTGTTAAACGGCCACAAGGAGGTGCTAATTGACAATCTTACTCCGAGGCTTGATACTTAAGCCACCTGTTCTATCGCTACGGCTATGGTTGCATCACTAACATACATTTTGCAGCAGGGAGAGATAGGGTGTTTGAGGGACTTAGCATTTGTAGGAAGTGTACCTGCGCGGTACACGGCTCGCGCACCTGCCTGGTACGGACAAACGGGGCCGAAGGGTGCTGGTGATTGTTGACGTCTTAAATCGGCATAGGTGGGCAGCTCTCAACAGCAGGATGTAATGCCGTAATATGCTGTACTCTAAATGACCGTGTTGGCTCGAACTTATGCCAGTCATTCGAATCTATTCTAATTCATGCCAAAATTTCACCAACCCACAGATTTTAAGGGTGGCGACTGCACTTAGCATAAAAGCAAGTCCTGTATCGTGCTCGAAGCAGGCACATGTTGATGAAATTGTTAAGAGGGGTTCGAATAATTTATATATGTTTTGCGTTATGAAGAAATTCCGTTCACCACAAGATCAGATAGTAAAAATTTACATCACGTATGTTCGACCACTGCTTGAATACTCTGCGACTGTTTTTCATCCCGGGCTCACCGGCCACCAAGCCCAACAAATTGAGCGAGTACAAAAGCGGGCTTTCAAAATCGTTGCCTGATATGACAAGGGCTATCAACGGCTTCTACAGATTCTGAAAATGGAAACACTTGCAGACAGGAGGGAGACGCTGTGCTTACGGTTTGGGCAGCAAATCCTGAGATCTCCATAGCATAGAGACATGCTACCACCAACAAGAGAGGCGATCTCGGGAAGGAACACCCGATATAGTGACACGTTCCAGACATTTTGCTGCGGCGCAAGGATGCGAAAATCCAAGCGTGCCCTATATCACAACCCTCATAAACATGAATATCATTGCAT
>NW_023596746.1:34539320-34638810 GCF_011947565.3 Pollicipes pollicipes
CTAATTGTGGTAACTAATTTCGGTGTCGGACAGGATATGATAGTTTAACGACCATCAGTGGCAGGCACTGGCAGCGGAAGCCTCAGCAGTTTCGGCATCCTGACAGAAACGAACGCCTGACGCTCAGATGCCATTTCCTTCAAAGCACGCAACGGCTCGGCAGCCTGGCGAGCTATGTTCGTCCGTCTTTGTCAGTGTGACTCGCGCTTCCTAACATTAGCCTCGCAACTTATCCGTGTTTTGCACTGAGGCGCCATAAACAACATGACGGCCCTCATTATGTCTAGGGGCGCAGCGTGAGAGGCACGCGGCTCGACGAGCGGGCGCGCACCAGCGTATTGAAGAGGTCCGCCGCGTCTGCGCCGAGTGTTATCTTAGCTCGTGAAGCAAACACGCTCATAAACCCAAATCACCTCCGTCATCGCCATCCTCACTGCATAGGAGGGCGCTGTGTCCACTTGCAGCCAGCGCCGTCACTACAGGCCCTTTCTGAACCGTGTGTGAGTGAACCAGAGGCAAGCTCTGCCACGAGACATACGCCACACCAGAGCGTCTGCACCGTTTTCCACGTGCCAATGCGCGCCATGACAGCTGGAGCTCGCTAGACCCTGACCCCGGCCGGGTGAGCTGGCGCCCCGCGCCGTCGGCCGCGCCCCGGCGCGCCACGGCGGCGCGCGCTCAGGCCGCGGTGAGCGCGCGCCGCCCGCCGGCTATCAGACACATTACGGATGCCCGGCCAGGCGCGGCCGTGTCAGAGACGTATGCTGCGAACAGGCAACACGTATTTATGCGCTCATTAGCCGACCGAACAGCCACCGGCGGCCCCGGGCGCGGGCTGCAGAGGCGTGCTGTCGCCCCTCCCCCCACCCGACAGCCGCCGGGCCGCGCCTTCGTTCGGCTGAGCCGACACAGACGCGGCAGCCGTAAGTAAACGGTGTGGGGACCGATATCTCTCGCCTATGAGGCGGGCTCTGCTTTGCATGCACGTGTGTGTACGTGTGCAGTGCACATGTGACGAAGATATGACCGAGCTTCTGGACGAGTGCCTTGTAAATGGGGCTGTTTCGTTTGGACGAGTCGAATATGGCGAACTGCACGGGCCTTCGTGCATCCCGTGATCTCATCGGGCCCTGCTCATCGCACGGTCTTGCTTTAATTTGAATAGAAGTGACAATAAACATGCTGAAGAGGCCTGTACGGATGTGTAGATCATGGCTACAAGAGCCCCTATTTTGCATACGTGCTATGTGTTGACATTGTAAACAGATGCGAAAACTGCCTTAATGATCGCAGTCCGTTAAGAGAAATGATCAGCTTTAGACGTGCACTCAGCTGGAAGAGAATGCGCCATATTTCGTTTAACTTTGTTTATTTTGCAAGGTATTGGGATCTGCTGTTGTGTGCAGGAAATCGCTTTGTTAGAAGACTGTAAATTTATATTCAATGAGCGTGAATCAAGGATAATAAAAGCATCAAGATTGGGCGTTTTTTCGAAATGCGTACCAATACGGTGCTTAGTTTTCATTCTGCGTGCATGCCCAAGAAAAGCCATTGGGAATGCAAGTTTGCCCGACTGTCATCGAGGCTGATTTTATTTTCTACAGCTCGGCCCTAGTTAGAGAATCATGCTGACAAAAGGAAAAGGAAAACTGTTCGCGCCATTTCCTTTCCTGCTGTAAATCAGGACAACTTATCTAAATTTGCTTTTCAACACGGCATTTCCATTACAATTTACTTCCATTTAATTTCAGACATGTTGTTCTTTATCGGTTGTGACATTCATCCAGGAGATTTGTAAGCCACGTCATCTTGTTAAGCGTGCTACATATTTTCTAGAGATCATTTAATAAAAAATCTGCTATATTGTCAGCTATTGGCACGACATAAAAATAATAGCCATACACACCAATCGACCATTGTAATATAATTTTTCACCTGAGTACCTTATTTATGAAACGGTCCCATCACATACGTAATTCATTTTAAACATCACCGTCAAAACATTTCCCCACTCTTGTGTTAGCTATCACCATCATCGGAACAAATATGCGGTCTACCCGGCGGTTCAAGAGCTGTTCTATCCGTTTTTCGCTAAGGACCGCCGTTTTTCGTGCAGTCCTGTTGAGTTTGAAGCCTGGAGGTGCAATTGGCCTGTCACGCACGTGAGCTGGTCTAATAACACGGCGGGGGGCACGCGACCGGCCGCGGCGCGCGGAGCCGGCGCGCCATGGGGCACGCGAGCCGATCACTGACTCTGGCTCCGGTTGTGGCCGGCTCGCGGCGGTGACAGGGCCCGGGCACGGCAGGGCGTGACGCTGCGAGCAGCAGCCACACCCCTCAACACGGACCGGCACACGGCTACTAAAAACGCCCCCGCCTGCCATGTGTGTACCGGAGGTGCCATTTTGGAAGACGCGTCGACTGCCGCAGACTTTTAAAACAAAGTGTAAGATATGGACGGGGAGAAATTTCTTTAAGTGATTTCGCCTGCGGAATCACGCAGATGTTGGCATGATAAATGCATCAATTTAGGCTCATTATCGCTTTGACCCGACCCAGGGTACCCCGCTCAGAATACATTTCATGTTTCGCGGCTCGTTTTCCCGTCGTCGCCGCCTATTAAACCTATCTCATGGTTAGCGCTGGGGGGGGAGGGGCGGGGGGGACCGTTTCTGTAAACCGCGAACCCATGGAAGAAGCGCGTGCCGCCGCCAGGCCCGGCTACAATTGGCCGTAATGGCCCAAACTGCCTTCTCTGAGTACCGCAGGGCTTCTCAGCTTTTTCGGGCCCGCTTTAGGGCCATTACCCTGGCGTGTTTGATTAGCGGGGGTAATCATCCTGTCGACGGCTGGGGCGGACGGGCGCCGGCAGCAGCGGGTGTCCGGACGAGGTCGGCCGGCGCGCCAGTCACGTCTCTCACTTCTGACATCGTCTCACTGGACGTCAGCCGGATACTGTAGCCTTCCGTGGCAATGAGCGCGGGGCAACGAGGTGCTCTATCCAGGTGTCTGCGCGTCAGCAATGGGTACATAATCTGAAAATCAGAAATTAACGCATTCCTTAGCCCATGGTAAGTGCGTAAGGCCTGTCACCCTTTCGTCGTCACTGGCATTCTAATACGCACTCAGTTGCAGAGACTATATGGTGTCGCCTGCATCTTTCTCTGGCAGGAGGAGCGGGCGCCGCGAGCAATCAAACATCTGTCTCTGGTTTTCCAGACGCACAGCTTAACCACTACTGGCACTCACTGTCCCGTTCTTAAGCAGAGTTTAAGCTTAAGGTTACTCCCGAAAATTTGTGGATTTCTGTGAGCTGATCAGATCCAACATGTCCGAGCACCACCATACCACAGGTGGGCCAATAGGGCCAACGGCGCTACAGGCGGCCACGCACAAGCGGTTTACTCTGCTGACTTGATCTTTGTGTAAGCGCATCTAAGCACGGCATTCGCGTGTGAGGCTTGGCAGCCACCAAGGTTTGATGTTAGATTCGCCCTGCGTTTGACACTGGTTGCCACTAACCAGTCGCCGTTCTGTACTTGTTTTCATTGCGTCAGCGAATTTCTAGCCTGTTTCGTGTGAGCTGAGGTCTGAGCCACTTCGTCTGAGCCAAAAGCTCGCGTCTAGCTCACAGCTCACGGCTCACCGCGTCCGCTGATCTCTGGCTCCGTGCTCCAGGTGGCTCCGAGTGGCTCCACACCGGCTCATAGCTCACAGCTCAGTCCGCTGCTCGGCACCACCGGAGTGCCGCAGTCGGTCATGTTGGCGTCGGTCCGGACCGGGCCGCGGCGTGTGGAGCGGCGCAGCGGCGGCGCTGCCCTCCATTCAGCAGCCTCCGGGTCCGGACACACGGGGTCCACACTTGTGCCGACTCACCCCGGACAAATCAAACAGGATTATGTCCAATCACCTGGACACCTCGCTGCGCGCACTGTGTCATCCGGACCGCCCTGTTTTTGTCGGCTGGCGGGAGCGCCGGAGCCGCCCGAGCCGCAGTGTCGGTCCGTATCGACCGAGCCGTAGTGTCGGTCCGTATCGACCGAGCCGTAGTGTCGGTCCGTATCGACCGAGCCGTAGAGCCGTAGTGTCCAGGTAAGAGCTGCCGGGCTCGCTCGAACCGCGCGGTCCGCGTCCGAGCTCAGCACGCGCCTAGCGGTGTCGGGACTCAAAGCCTTACATGTGGCCCCGCGCGAGCACAGGGCACGCCACCGACCATCCGTGAGGACATACTCAGTTGTTGTGTGGGCGGACCGCTGGGGACTGGCCGACTACCGACTCTGGTGTTCGAGGATCCGGCCCATGACGTCGGAACCCGAGCTAGTCCGCTGACGAGGCCCATTTCAGAGCTGAAGCCCGTCGGCAGAGCTGGGCACGGCGGGACTCAATAGCTTAGCCATGAGTCATGTGGCAAACGCCTCCCGGAGTTGCATGTCAGGAGCAGACGAAGGTGTCGCGACCAAGGCCGAGCAAGCAGAAGGAACATGGAGAGTGGTCGCTCTGTCAACATTGGAAAAATCCGACATAGGGCCGGGGTGTTTCGTAGAATAGAACAATGAACTCATACCCCTCCTCTGTCCAACCATGGGCCGCTTTTGCCGTCATGATGATGGCCTTACGCTACAGCACGCGTTTTATTCACGCTCCGCGAGTTTCCGCTCACGAGCTGGGGCCCGCGAGGCACCAGCATCTGCGCGGACAGAGTGCAGATGGCAGCACCTGTCGAATCGTCCGCGGCCAGGCGGCCGGTCCAAACGGCGACCAAAACCCGACCGGGCCCGTGACCGGCCGCGCCCCGCCGCCGCCAAGGTGAAGATCAGTCAGCGTGCGCCGCCTCGGCCCGGTCGCGTCGGCGTCATTTGTTACGTTGACGCCGGCTCGACAGTAATTGGCGGCCTGGGCGCCGAGCGCGGCTCGTCGGCGGCCGGCCGCGCCGCTCGGCCTGCCCGGCCTGCGGTCGACCGCGGCTCGGGCGTCACGTCTTAGCCCCGGCGGCGACCGCCGCCAGCGCCCAGCCGTTTTTGCCGTGCCCGCTCTCGGCCGCATTCGTTAAGTGCCGGCCGGTGGCTGCGCCAGGAACACGGAGGTGCCGGCTGGCATCGCTGCACGCGCTATTCGCGGCGCCCCGCCGCCGTAATTGCCAGTGCCGCTGCTCTGCGGGCCGCCTCTGCAGCTAAAATGCACTCGATTAGAAGCCGGATGTGTTCGCTCTTGAAAACGGGTGCGGCCTTGCTTCTGCTGCAACGCTCATCTATGCTTTCATGCAGTGCAGAGCATGGTATTTTCATGTAAATCACAGTAGCTGAACTGTTCTACCCTAGACTAGATCAAATCAATCATTGATTTGAACCGGGGCTTCCAACAAAACCCAAATCAGTTACAAAAACCGGATGAAACACATATCAATATGACAGAGGCAAAATATGTTTTCCGCTGTTCTAGCGTATTTAGAGCCTGCAAGACGCCAATACATCGATTCACTGTGGATACGATAGTGTGAAAGGATAGCAACGCCCGCTCTATGAACAAACGCGGCGTCGTATAAAGTGACTGCGGATGCCGACCAGGGCACACCGATGTCCTCCATGCCTCCAATGACCAGCCATTTTGGTACGGAAGCCTATCAGATGGCTGCGGCTGTCACCACACATTCGCTGGCGTGGGGCCTCGAGCCCGCACCCAAAGAAAACCAACGCACCGCGACATATTTGGAGCTGGTCCGACCCAGAAACAGCGGTCCCATAGATCAGCGCTGTGTTCTGACAGCTGTACAGACGAGCGGCCGTCGGATCGGTCAGCCTGGACCCGACCCGATCAGCGGGATCAGCGCCGTCAGAGGTGGCCAGAGCAACAGCTTCTGACTGCTCCGGTCAACTCGGTCTGCTCTAGAACTGGGTCAGGTCCTCTGACTGCCGCCCGCTGCCACGCTACTTCGGTGTTGTGCATCTACGTGATTACTCAGCCAACAGCCGGCTGGTAAAACGGTGGCAGACTGCGCATTCTCCAGGTTCGGACCGGACCGTAACTGGGTTAGGTTGTGCGCCCCTGTCGACCAGGGAAGGGTCCGGGCCCGTCTGACCAGCGCTGGCCGTCCCGGGCCGTCCAGCGCGGGGACTCGGGGAGAGAACCGTTGAGCCGAACCGGAGAGGAATAAGCGCCGGCGTCGCTCAGCCCGCTTGCCTCCGTGTCGTCAAGCCGACCGCGGCCCGTGCATCACCGGTGCCGGTCGGCCCACTCGTCTCCAAGTGGCCGGGCCGGCCGCGGCCTGTGTATCACCGGCGCTGGCGCCGGTTGGTCCACTCATCTCCGAGTGGCCGGGCCGGCTGCGGCCCGTGCATCACCGGTGCCGGTCGGCCCGCTTGTCTCCATGTCGTCAAGCCGACCGTGGCCTGTGTATCACCGGCGCCGGTCGGCTCACTCGTCTCCGAGTGGCCGGCCGACCGTGGTCTGCGTATCACCGGCGCCGGTCGGCCCACTCGTCTCCGAGTGGCCGGGCCGGCCGCGGCCTGTGTATCACCGGCGCCGGTCGGCTCACTCGTCTCCGAGTGGCCGGCCGACCGTGGTCTGCGTATCACCGGCGCCGGTCGGCCCACTCGTCTCCGAGTGGCCGGGCCGGCCGTGGCCTGTGTATCACCGGTGCCGGTCGGCCCACTCGTCTCCGAGTGGCCGGGCCGACCGTGGCCTGTGTATCACCGGCGCCGGTCGGCTCACTCGTCTCCGAGTGGCCGGGCCGGCCGCGGCCTGTGTATCACCAGCGCGTCTGCCTGCGCCGCGCCA
Organism: Pollicipes pollicipes; assembly: GCF_011947565.3. Taxonomy (NCBI): domain Eukaryota; kingdom Metazoa; phylum Arthropoda; class Thecostraca; order Pollicipedomorpha; family Pollicipedidae; genus Pollicipes; species Pollicipes pollicipes. Next base: position 34,546,095 of record NW_023596746.1, read on the forward strand.
CCACAACAAGCTTTTAGGCCGTGCCTATCTATCCGCCATCGCGCCCTCGTATGATGCCTTGATCCCCACTGCCGCCACTCGGCCGGCCGCCAGAGTGCTCGAGTTTAAATGCCCTGAGCTGATTGTGCGCCTCCGGTGCGGTTTGATCGGAGAAGGAGCCGGTCCGTCACTGTGTACCCGGGTACGCCGTGGACCGCGCGCCCGAGTAGGCGCGGGTCCCCAGTGGTCTCGAGAGAGGAGAGCGCAGCATGGCCGCATGTCGCGTCTCTGTATGTTCGCATCCCAAGATCGATGGGTCCGGGGCCCAGCGCGTGCCGCGGGCCACGGCCGTGGACGAGTCACGCCCAGCAGCAGTCGCTCTGGTGTCCACCAGCGTCACGACGCCGGCGGCTTTGGCCGTTTTTGTGCTTTGGCAAATAGGCAAACAGCTTAATACTTAGCATCATGTTAATTTTTGACCGTGACATCACCGTAAATACTGTCACTAATATATAATTCAAATGTTACGCCATGCGTCATAATATGCTGGGGTATGTCAGTAGCGGATGCTACAAAGCTGCAATGGACTCGGCTGCGCAGTGTGGCTTTAAAGCTCACGTAATCAATGAAGTAGAGCTGAATGGACAGATGAGGCGTCCAGCATGCGGAGATGGATTGGCAAATACGGTCCCTCACGAGCTATGTCTGCCGCCGGGCCGCGACGGAACAGCTCCAGAACAGCTCCTCCGCGTCGGGGGAGCTGGGATGCCTCATCATGTACCGTTTTGTACGTCTGCACGTGATCTCCCTGCCTTACTTACTTCATCTGCCGTCATCTCAGAGATCGCTGAGTCAGTGACACACCGCAGCTGCGCCTGGTGTCAATGGTGAATTGCGCGACAGGGCTCAGAAGATTTCGCACCCGATTCCGCTGACTCGGACCCGTTCGGCCGCCAGCCCAGAGATTCGCGCGCATGATGGGTGTAAACTTAAAGTTTTATGATGGGTGTACGCTTGAGGTGTGGCCGTCAGTGCTGCCAAGCCGAGCCGAATAAGCCTTTTAGCTGTCTTGTACCTGCTCCTCTGTGAGTTAACCAGCTGACACCTATACAAAAGCGGTCCTCCTCACAGTCCACATTCTTGGCGTGATGCCAGTGAACAAAAATCCGATGGAAGCCCAGGCGCGATGGTTTAATTACGTACCCCGTATTGGCTAACAGCGCGAGGCAAGAGCTCCACCTGCGCTCGGTGCGCAGCCGCCAAAGGGTCGACGTCCTCCGGTGCTCCAATCTGCGCCGAGATAAGCGGAGTGGCCGCGGCTTCTCGGCGGCGGCCGGCCAATTTCTAACCCGCTATCTTTACTGGATCGCCTCTGCCGGCCGATGCCACTGATATCATTGTTGAATACATTAGCGCAGTCAAAAATCCCGGCGCGCCACAAAAACGCCCGCCGCCGAGATGAAAGGCCGCGCGCCTGAGCCGACCGGCCGTGGACGAAGATCCGCAGAGAGGGGGGCTGTCAGCGCCGCGCCGGTCATGGTCCGGAGGCTCCACCGCCCGGCGCAGCATCCCGAGCGTTGAACTCGGCGGCAGATGGGGCTCACGCACCCCGACACTGCCGGCGAGCCGGCGGAGGTGCGGAGGTGCGGCGGCCGATTAGCCCGTAATGACGGCAGAAGGCGTCGGGAACTGCCGGCGACATCTCGCTGACGCCACTCCGACACGCCGAAGGGTGAGGGGCCAGCGCGTACTTAGTCCTAATGAAGCTCGCTCGAAAGGCGGCGCTAATGAAAAGATGGAGCGATAGCTCGGCGGCAGCTTCGGTCCAACACGCAGACGGTCGTGGCGCGGCCCAGCGAGCGTTTTTGCCGCCGGCGACGCCCCCGGCCTGATGGCTGCGGCGCCGAGACATTCAATTAAGCCCAGTCATCGAAACACGCTGCCGGAGGAGGCCATCGCGCCGCGACGGGGACGCCCGAATCACAGCGAGAAAGCCTCCAATCACCGCTCACGCGGCGATCTGATTCCGTTTCGACGCGGGACGCGGCCGCGCCGCCTGCCAGTATTCATAGTCTCCGCTACCTACTGCGTTTTTAGTAAATTAATACGCGAGCCGGCCGCTCATTGTAGGGAGCCGGTGGCGGGATTAAAGGACCGGCATATAAATGACACCATTACAGTGCAGTCGGCCGAGCGAGTCTGCACGTGCCACTCTCTGGACGCCGTTCGTTCTGTGGAGCCGGCCCCATTCAACGGCTCTGGCTGCTACCTCAGTGAAGCACACGGTGAGATGATGCGGCTTGTGTCGGACACGGTCCAGACTTCCGCGGACCTGAAGCAGCAGTAGTAAGCATCACGCCAAAAGTGGAATAACGTTTCGTTTGTGAAACCTTAACACTGCGAAATGTGCCAGTAGTGTTGAATATCTAGAAAGCAGCCCTAAAAGCTAAGGTTCTAGGATTGTCGTTCACAGCAGGACGTGCTACCGCCTGCTAGTGTTCTGATCAGCGCGAGGCGCCCTGCCCTGCCTCGCGCTGCCCTGTAGTAGCATACCTACGAGCTTTTCCGTGCACAAGGCAGCGGGTTCGTTTGTAATCCAATCAAACCTTTGTCACGTCGTGCACAAGTGGAAAAAAAACATTACGAAAGTGCCCATGTCGGCTGCACGACACTTATCGGTATCAATGCCGTGTGGTATTTCAAGGTCTAGCACTCGCGATCGGAATTCTAGCTCGCCGCGCATGATCCTTAATCCCGTGCTTGCTATTTTCATTACAGCATAGCGACAGTGGATTATGACGTGCATTGCTCACTACTCATGTCAAGTGCATGGCCACAACACGACACACCCGATCCGCCTTTAAAGCATGTCATTACACCGACAAATATTTCAAGTTCGCCCACCTCCTCAGCTCTTCGCCCCTCCACCCACGGTCCCCTCCGTGGTCCCCGATCCGGTTCGGTGACTCATCCGCTGTTCATTCACGCCCGCCGCGTCAGCGCCATGGTAATGAGTCAGGGCCATGCTTCTCAGCGTCTGTCAACAGTTATCGGACATCACTGCCTCGTTCGCACCAACCAGAGCCTGACGTACACGCCACGTCCTGCCATCCACCCTGACAGCTCATAGAGACATACTAGCGGCCCTGGTCCCGCCCGCGGTGGAGATCGCGGTCCGAGCAGGACGAGGTGGGGGCGAGAATCGGTCGGCATCAGGACCCGGCTGCTGGTCTGGAGGTGGTCAGCATCAGACATCGCTGCCGGTCTGCGCGTGGTCAATATATCGCTGCTGGTCTACAGGTGGTCAGCATCAGACATCACCACCGGTTTGGAGGTGGTTAACATCAGACATCACTGTCGGTCTGGAGGTGGTTAACATCAGACATCACTGCCGGTCTGGAGGTGGTTAACATCAGACATCACTGCCGGTCTGGAGGTGGTCAGCACCAGACATAACTGCCGGTCTGGAAGTGGTTAACATCAGAGATCGCTGCTGGTCTGGAGGTGGTTAACATCAGACATCACTGCCGGTCTGGAGGTGGGTAACATCAGACATCACTACCGATCTGGAGGCGGTCAGCATTAGACATCGCTTCTGGTCTGGAGATGGTTAACATCAGACATCACTGCCGGTCTGGAGGTGGTTAACATCAGAGATCGCTGCTGGTCTGGAGGTGGTCAGCATCTGACATCACTGTTGGTCTCAGGGCGGTCAGCATCAGACATCGCTGTTGGTCTGGATGTGATCCGTATCAGACATCGCTGCTGGTCTGGAGGTGGACAGCACCACACATTGCTGCTGATCTGAAGGTGATCAGCATCAGGCATCGCTGCTGGTCTGGAGTTGGTCAGTATCAGACATCGCCGCTGGGTTGACTCGGGCCGGTGGAGTAATCAGGCGATCTTATTACGCCAGCTCTGTGTCGAGAAAGCCGTTTAACTACCGTATGCCTGTCGGAGCGGCAGAATTTATGCCGTCGAGCCCAGCGGGCCAGCGCCTCTCGTAAAGCGCCGCCAAATTCGTCAACCCCTCTTTAGTGAAGACGTCATGTGCCTGCGTAAAAACACAATAAACGGCCGAACAGCCGTGCAAAAAAATCCGAGCAAAAAGAGACTCGATTGAAAGTGTCCCCATAAAGTGGGCATGTGGGAACAATGACTAGAGGCACGCCTCTGTGTGAATGATTCGCATTCATGGGACTGAGCAGCGGTAAATAGATGCTGATCAAAGCGCTGGATGGAGATCACGTGACGCCAGCCGATCAGACGTGGCTGGGGTACCCGCCTGGACCGGCAGGCTCGGAGACACGCTCCTCGCTGGCACTGAGGGATACCCATGGGGTGCGGTCATCGGACGACGGCCAGTGCTCGGCTGTGTTGCCGTTAGTCTTAGCGTCCGCCATTATTCGGCGGCGTCGCTGTTCATCCCACCCTCACGCTCGGCGCGCCATTGATGGGATATTCGCGTCACTTGTCGAGAGCGTCTCCACTTTGTCCCAGCGTCCGAGGACGTCTCCAGACAGCGGGAGCAGGACGGGCACGCCTCTGTCCGAGGAAGTCTCTAGACAGAGGAGCGGGACAGACACACCTCTGTCCGAGGACGTCTCCAGACAGCGGGAGCAGGACGGGCACATCTCTGTCCGAGGAAGTCTCCAACCTCACGCCCCGTCACGCCTCTGCTGCTCAGAACAGCGCAGTCGTGCTGCGGCGCTAAAACATGCCGCTTGTTTGCGATAGACGCCGCCCTGACAGTCGATTTGTTCACGCTCGGCTATCGTTATTCATGTCTCAGCAGTTGGCTCGGTAGGCGGCTGTGTCCGTTTGACGCCTGCGCCGCCAAACTGTGTCCGTTTGACACCCGCACCGCCAAACTGGTCCCGGCAAAAAGTGGAGCAGCAGCGGTCTGACTAATGTGTGCGGCTGGGCCGACACTGTTCGATGGCTATCAGAGACGGACTGCGAAACATTAGTCTCGGTCCTGATGCTGTCAGGCCGCGATAATGGGAGCCGGAGCGTACTGAGGAAAGAGGAAATTTCGGTTCGTAGTTGTTTGGACTGGTTACCGGCTGGTTAGGTCATGTACAACTGGGGTGAGAGATCAGTCAAGTAGAACTACGAACGGCAAAGCGGTAAACTCATGAATCTCATTGTTAACATCCACCAGTGCCCCGCCAGGTTTCTCCTGCTTCTTTTGACTCCCTGTGTGCCTTAAAAAGATGCAAATGTCCTAACTCTGTATGCTTGCTCTGTGCGTACTGTTGCTGTTTTACAAGCAAGCCTTCAAAATTGTAGAAAATCAAGTACAAGCCTTCCAAATTTGCTTGTGTTGATCCAGGCATTTCGACAGCACGAGCCACGAAATATCAACACTCCATACCGACATACCAGACCATGCCCTCTTGCCAGCATTCAAGAGCTCTCGACTCGCAGCATCTTCATGACAAACCATCCCCATGACGGCCAGGTTTTCACGGGCGTGTTTTCCTTCTCCGAAGCAAAACAAACATCGCCAGTGATGTGGCGGAGCACGCTCGTCGACCGGATCGGCCAACAGGTACAAAACCCCACAGCAAACAGCTCCAGAAGACCGGCGCTGGAGCTGGTGCTGGAGAGAGCTGCGGCCGGCGAGCGGGGCTGAGCGGGGCGCCTCTCCTGAGTCAACACACGCGCCGCCGGACGAGCCGAGCCGCCCGCCCCGGCCCGACGCCGCCATTGTCATGGAGAAACGCGGCCTGCTCCGAATGCAGGACGGAGGCGGGATTGAGACGGTTTGCCCACAGTACAGTGAAAGTTTAAATAGGTTTGAACGTGGTTGATGCCAGAAGGCGGTCAGCCGCCACATGCATTTTGATGGAGTGGAGCGGTTCGGCGGAGGTGAAATTCCCCAAAACAAAATCTCACCTATAAGCTTGTAGATGATTTGAAAATCCTATATCAGTTTAAGCCTGGTATTACACTGCTTGCATTAAGTGCATTTTGTTGGCCACAAAATGATGCGTTTCTTTTCGATGTGATATCACCTGTCGGTTCTTTAACCTTATGCCGTTTCCATTTTAAATTGGGAAAACAAGCGAATTTTCCATGTAGAAATGGAACAAAAATATTTTTAGAAGAGTTGTTTTAACTGTAGCGCACCAAATATCTCTTAGGGAATCTCGAGCGTGCAGCATGCCTTATTTAAGGACACCTCATTTTATTATGCGGTAATCGACTGCATTATAAACGCAGCACTTTTAATTAAGACCGATAAAAGCGGTGGTGATATCATTCAATATTTTGAAGTGGTTTATTTCAACACCTTCTGCCTTGGGCTATGTTCCACAGCACCCAAGTTGATGATCGCATTTCGTTTGATCTTGCATAAATCACGGTTCTCAAGAGTCCATGAAGCCACACCGCGCTCAGCTACGTCAGAGAGGTGTGCTGCTATTCCCTGCCACTCCGCCACCGGTTACCTGAGGTCACCTGAAGTCACCTAAGATCAACTAAGGTCACCTAAGATCAACTAAGGTCACCTAAGATCAACTAAGGTCACCTAAGGTCACCTGAGGTTACCTGAGGTCACCTGAAGTCACCTAAGATCAACTAAGGTCACATGAGGTCACCAGAGGTCAACTGAAGTCACCTATGCCATGATTTACAGACTTCCTGATCTCGCTCGCTCGTACAAACACCGTCTCAGTGGGTACTCGATCAGCCAGACTGCTTCATCGACCAGCTGCGGTTTCTGTAAATACCGAGATCACGCACGCAGGCCGCCGCCGGCGGGCGATCGTGTCTCGGTGCAATGAGCGGCACGGCGCTCTGTGGACGCGGCGCCGGCGCGGCCCGAGGCCCGGCGCGTCGCGGCCCGCCGAGGCCGCCGGCCGCTGCTCGATGGCTCCTGCGTGAGGCGTGAGGCGGCGCCCAGGGTCGCGCTGAGCACGCCGGACGGCGGACGGCCCGCCAGCGCGGCGATGCCCACACCCCGTCCGTCACGAGGCGCCGGCAGCCGGCAGACGACGACCTCGGCTGCGCCGGTGGCCAACTGCAGCGAATCAGAGCCGTCTCGGGCGAGGTGCAGTCTCCGTCTGCCGTCGATTAGCTGTGTGTTCGGCGGCGCGTTCCTTTTGATGTTAAACGGCGGCAGTCTTTTATGCCGGTATGCACGAAGCATTCCATTTCAGTTGACGATGAACCATATGTACAGCTGGTGAGAAACAAACCATAGGTGTTATTCAATGACGCCCCTCACGCATACCACACGCCGCCTGACAAGGCCCCACCCTTCTCTCAGTCTCAATGCCAGACTAACAAGCTCGTCCTCAGCCTGTCCGCCTCAGCCTCAGCCTGTCTGCCATGCTCGCCTGACCAATGTCGGCCAGAGGCGGACAACACGAGGCATCAGCGGCCGATAATGCGCTCTTTGTGGCAAGCGGGATGGTCTCACATTCATGAGTTACGCAAATCTGTAACAAAGCGTCCATTAGCCATCTCATGACCTTGAGATGGACATGGTCTGAAAGCACGCATTTTTGTGTTTGTTTGATACATGGGAATATTATTCAAACGGCATATGCCAACACCAAACGTCAGAAGACGAATATTTAGATTTATCGCACGCCGTTCACACGGGCATCTGCTGGTTACCTCCAGTGCAGCATCGCTTCACACATGCTTGGTTCATGGTGATCGCACATTTATTAGTCAGTACATGGTGACTAGGCAGCAGATATTTGCACGCTCTAACCTAAGAAATGATATGAGTATGTACACGTCGCGAGGCGTCATATAATCTTGCAACCGCAAAATTGCGATAATAATTCACAGAGATCGCGACAAACAATGAACGGAACTCACGTACACGTGCCTCTGGATTAGCCCCATGCCAAAACACCAGCAACAGGCGAGGTCCACACCATGCAGATTCGGCAGTCAACAAAAACAGCGTGCTTTTCTCACAACGCAGACAAACGAATCCAGACGACAGGCCGCGGCGCAGCGATGCACAACACAATGTCTGAAGGCGGGTATTTCTCGTCCGAACCGAGTCCCGCGACGTACTCGGAGTCCGCGAGTCCGCGAGTCCACGAGGACGCACGCTTCGCTCCGTCGCTTGGCGCCACTATGTACACAACACACGCCATCGCATGATCACAGCAGTGGTTTAACGCGCCACGTTCGCCTACACCTGAGTCACATTGCGCCGTTTTTTATCGCCGGCGATGGAGGCCCGCGAGCCGTGCTGGCTGCCGTCGGCCGGGTGGAGCCGCGGCTTGGGCAGCGTCGGGGGCGGCAGCCGACCGCCACGCACGCGCTGCGCCTGCACCAGCGAGTCCTTGTCGCTCGGCCAGCCGGCCGGCTCGCCCTCCGACAGGGTGTTGTTGTTGCGGGGACGCGGGTCGGAGGTGAGCGACATGAACGAGTCCGACGGCTGCGTGCTGACCAGCGAGCGGCCGTCGTACGTCATGTCCTCCCCGTACGGCGTCTGGTAGCTGTTGTAGCGCGCCCGACCGGCGCTCATGTGCGCCGCGTTCAGGTGCAGGTTGTTGCTGTAGTGGCCGTAGCTGCGCGTGTCCGGGCTGTAGCACGGCTCTGACGTGTTCAGGATGTTGGAGGCCGTCCACATGACGGGTGTCGGGCCTTCGGACAGGCTGCGCACCGCCTCCTCCTTTTCCAGGTCGTAGGCGATCTTGACGGGCGTGGGCTCGCGACTCTCCACGCTGGGCACCGTCACTGTGGTGATGTGCCGCGACGCGCCGGCGCCCGGGTCAGGCTTCCTGCGCCGGTAGCAGAGGAAGTAGTACAGTGCCAGCAGCACGATCAGCAGGACCACGCCTGCTACGCAAAGCAGCACGATCAGCAGCAGCTGGTTGTCAAAGGCCGGTGGCGTAGGTCGCACGGGGGACGAGGCTTCCGTGGGCGGCGGCGGTGAGGGTGTCGCGGGTGGCGGCGGCATCATCAGCGCCACCACGTTGGAGATGCGCGCCACGTTGCCGGCCTCGTCCACGCCGCGGATGGCGAAGAAAAGCAGCTTGTCGACGGTGTGGAAGTCGATGACGGCGAGGCTGGGCGTGCCGGCCGGCTCGGGCTGGCTCCAGTGGGGCACGCTGGTGCAGTCGGTGAAGTGGTCCCGCAGCTGCGCTCGGCTCTCCGAGAAGCGCACCTCGTAGTGCGACACTGGAGACGGTGGCAGGTGTTAGCGGGGTTTGCTGACACACCGATGACGCTCCGGGCGGCGAGGGGCGCAACATTTGATGACGCTTTAAATACTGTGGGACATGAGAACCCCCAAACCCGGAATGTCTTGGCGCATTGCAGATGCCATCGAATTCAACTCGCCCGTGTCGAATGACATAGTGAAAGCCGACAGGGCATTCAAAGCCGACCCAGGCATTCGCATCAGAAACAGTGACCTTGCATAACAGCAACGGTCGCAGCCTCACCTCTGGTGTCGGGTTTGTCGTAGTCGTCGCCGGGGGCTGACCAGCTGAAGGTGATGGTCTGCTCGGCGGCGTCCGTCTCGGCCCGCAGGTCAGTGATCCGGTTCGGCGGGTGGACGTCCGTCTGATAGTCGACGTCTCCGGAGACGAGGATCCCTCCGCCGGACGCCGACCTCCGCAGGTCAAACATGGGCACCGAAGTCACGTTGCCGACGGTGGAGCCGCAGCACGGCACCTGGCCGTTGACCGGGATGGCCCGCGGCTGGGTCAGGTCACGGCCGGTCACCACGCGGGCCCGCGACCCGCCCACCTCCACACGCACGATGAACAGCTGACTGGCCGGCGTCAGGGAGCCGAAGTCGGTGAAGTAGCGCGAGTAGATGCCGTCGCCGTGCAGAATGTCCGGCACTGAAACGACATACCGCTCCGTTAGAACTGATCTGCATGAGCTACCGAGGTTCGCGACGGCGTCATGCAGGATTAGTCTCGTGTAAACACCGTCCTCCCATTTAGGATGACATGCTGCGTTGTTGATGTTATACGCACTGCGGGCCTCGAAACATTCGACAGCCGTCCCTTTTAACAATATTTGCCTGTGCATGACAAAGACGGCATCAAGCACCTTCATAAAAAAACACCTCGAACATGGCCAGACCCGACAGATTCATGCGTCATCACATTATCATGATGGCGTTGAGCTGACGCGGAGTGCACCCCGTGTCGCCGGTCGCGTCCTACCTGCCAGCCCGTTGTCCAGCAGCTGGATGCGCACATCGTCCCCATCAGGGGCCCGTCACCGCGGCGTACACCTGGGCGTTCAGTACCGGAGCGCTGCCCTGCATCACCTGCACGAACGGCCAGAGGGGCGTTAGAAGACGGGAGACACGACAGGGGGCAGGCGTCAGGCGTGTCACATTCACGCGGTTCATGGAGAGAGAGAAAGGACGAACGCGTTCAACCGCCTCACGGTGGCAACAGTTGCACGGACACCGGTGGACCCCGCGGCCAGAATTGTGAGAAGGGTCCGCCACTCGAAAACTGCGTGGTACTAACTTTACTTTCATCAGTACGTATCTCATGGTTGGAAATGATTTTCAGTCTATTTATCCATGCACTAAGTGCACCAACGACAATAGGCACCCACTCACCGACGCGTAAATGATGAGCGGTCGTTCCGTGGCATTGAGCGAGCCGGTACGGTCCGCGTTGGTCCACACCTCGGTGCGGACCGTGTCCTCAGAGGACGCCGGCGAGGACATCACTTGGACAACGATGCTGCTGTGCGATGGCGCCAAGTTGTCGATCTCGTACTCCCACCGCCCTTGCTGGAGAGGCAGATAAACATGGATTAACCCAGTTGTCCAGTGCCAGCGATGTCAAATCGTTTCATTTTCCACCAGCTTACATAGAAAAACTCTGAGGAATAATGCATAAATACACCGCCCCAGAACTAAATATAATCATCTGTCAATTTCACAGAACGGTCAGCCTTTAACCGGATCATTGTTTTAGTACTCAGCATTTGAAAGCACGCGTATAGCTGCAACACAATAGCTCACAAAAACAGCCAAACCGAAAAAGCTGCCGGAAAGCTGCCGCCGCTGGAAGCCGAGCCGTCTGCCCCTGGCACTCACCACGGGGTCGATCCTAATGTACTGCAGGTGGTTGGTGGTGTCCGGGTACGTGTACACGGGCAGCAGCTGTCCGCCGGGCCGCCGTAGCTTCACGTAGCCGATCTCGCTGCGCGTATTGTACAGCACCGTCAACGTCGTGTTCACGCCCAGCGTGGTGTCGATGAGGAAGCTGCCGCGGACCTGCTGGCCGTTGCCGACGAACCGCTGGTCCTCCACCCTGACCATCAGCTTGCGCTTGTCCGTGATGTACTTGTCGAGCGTGAAGACGTATGCGTCGGCCAGCGAGTGGAATACGCTGATGCTCGTCTGGTCGCCCAGCCACGAGTCCTCGATGATGATGACGTCGCCGCCCGTCTCCGAGGCGACGCGGGAGAGCCCTGGGGTGACGTAGGGGTAGAACACCAACACCAGGCGCACCTGCAACGAAGGAGGGCAGGTGTGAAGTCGAGCCCCCCGATGTGACCACGTTCATAATCATCACGAACACACCGGCGTGGTTGTTACGTGGTGTTGCAGGCCCAGACAACGTCGAGACCTGCTCGATTTCCCGGAGCAAGACCTGTTATGTTAAGCTGTGGGGCGAGTGTAGCAGCTTTCCGACCAGACAGCAACGCTCCTGGTATCGACCCCTCTGATTTACTGCTCTAGATTTCGACTCACTTGCTTGGCCTTCAGCGCAGCGATCATGTAGTCGACGTCTGCGGCTGTCGGTTGGTTGCGGCTGTTCTGCTGGTTGCCGGTGACCCAGATGAGCGTAGAGCCCGGTGCCCGGTTCCCGAGCGACGACAGAGCCCCGTCGACAGCCGTCGTCCAGCTCTTGCTGTCCTCCATCACGTCGTCGGCGATGGGCGGCAGGTTGGCCATCTCTCCACGCCCCATCAGCAGATCCGGCACGGTCGTGAGGTTGCGGTCGGTGCGGTAGTCGGCGCCGAAGTGGCCGATGCCCACCTGGATCCCCGTCGGCACGTCCCAGTTGACGAACTTGCGGATGGAGCTGCTGACGAAGTCCCAGCGCTCCTGCTGCCGCATCGTGGCCGTGCTCTCCAGCAGGAAGAAGAAGCGGTCCGTGGTGGCCTTGACGACCCTGAAGTCGACTGAAGGAGGGGTGGAGTTCCCGCTCGGCGCGTTGTTGCCGTTACGGAAGTCCTCGTGGTCCTGCATCACCTCCCAGACAGACCTCTCCCCACAGAGCAGGTTGTGTTTCGTCGGCGCGGACCTGTCGTGGTCGCCATCATCGCAGAAGTTTTTCACCTGAAACACCAGCCAACAATAGCAGCCACGACTGCCACTAAAACCCGCCTCTGGTAAAAGGTCAACATCCTGCTGCGACAGAGCCATCACCACCGCTGTCGCCCTGCCCCGCGACTCTCATGACAAATCGTCTCCGAGTGCGTGGCAAAAACACGCTCCGGCTGGAAGCATTAGAGGCGATCCGACGATGATACCCGCGCACGACTGCAGAGCCCGCCCCGATATCACGATTCCGGCCGAGTGCGGTCGGCGGCGAAGTGGCCCTATCACCGGCCGCCTCTGAGAGCCGCGGCGCGCGTGCGGGTCGGAAGTCTGTCGCGTGTTTTTGCGGCGGCGCCGGCCGATACGGTGGCGGCGGACTGATGGGTTTCGGCGGAGGAGGCCGCTGATGTGGCCCGTGCGTGATTCATGGTGGACGCGGCTTCTGTCCGGCACTCCCCAGAGCTCTAATGGAAGCCGCCGCCGATTTTGTGGCAGATTATGCGGTGGGGCTAAGTGCTCCTACCGGCAGCATACTTTCTTTCTGCACCAAACTCATTTGTGAATGGCGATCCTATCAAAGAAAATATGTTCGCTCGCATGATTTCAACCTCCATTGTGACTGCGCGGAAAACCCATTGCAGGTACAGGAAACCATCTGTTCACAGAAAACTGGTGCACAGTGTCTTTTCCTCATGCGGCTCTACTTGTTGGCGCCCCGGCGCACCCACAAAACTGCGGCATTGCGTCGGGCGCCCTGCTTTGGGAGTGCCTGAAGGATGACGTACCTGACTAAGCTCCTGCATGTACATGACGGACGAGGTGACACCGTCATTGCTGGCGTTCGTGAACGGCACGAAGGTGCAGGTGTTGGAGCTCTCCTTGCAACCGGGCCTGCAAAACACGCGGCCATCAGGCTGGGATGAGCGCCGAGCTGGCACCTGGGGCCGCTCGTCTTCCCCTGCGGCGCCGGCTGCCGCGCCGACCGGCGCTGACTCGGCGGCGGCGATGAGTCGGGCTGAGGCGTCAGCGGCGCCGGACACGGGTCATTCGAGCCAGGCGGGGGCGCGGCGGCGAGCACAGCGACCGGCACAGACAGGACCCGTCCCCCTGACGGGCCCGGTCAGCGGGTCAGACGTCAGCACTGTCAGCACTCCGCGCCACCCTGTGGTCGGGTCAGAGGCCTGGAACACCACCCTGGCCGGGGCGTGAACACCGGTCGGGACGGCACTGCTCCCGGAGCCACGGCGGGGTTCCCACGGCGTCCCGGCAGCTCCCACGGTAATGGCGGGTCACGCACCGGGCGGCAGACAAGTCGGCCAGATCTACTTTGCGCCGGACGGCTTTGTCAGCCGTGTGCACGCATTCGCGGGGATCTTGTGCGGCGTGCACCGCACAGCTGGCCGTGTCCAGCAGTGGCGACTTTTCTTAGCGGGAGCTTCCGCCGACTCGATGTGACGCCATTGTTTGAACTGGTTTAGAGCGACGGCGAGACGGACCCGGCGACCCGGTGGTTTTACGCCGAATCTGCTGCATCATGCCCAAGGTTGCAGCGTTTAAGTCTGAACGCTCTGGGTCAGCCCAAACGGCACAGGTGAAACGTGACACTGTAGACATGTCGCTTGTACTCACGGTGAGACGGAGCCGGCGACGGCGCCGTCCGAGCAGCCGGTAGGTCGCCACTGGCCGGCCGTCTGCTGGTAGAACGACGGGTACAGAGGGTCCTCCGCGTATCCGAGCTCCTCGAACACGCCCCACCGGTACTTGGCCCACTCATGCACGAGCGCAGCGGCTGCCGGTCGGAACAGACGGCGGGTCAGAGCTCCCGAGCGATACCTGACCCACTCATGCTGGCGCTAGCGTCTTGGGCGCACCCAAAAACGCTGACGCCGCCTGGCAGCGCAGCAAGAACATTTATCAGCGTAGAACAACAGGCCCGACGTCGGCGGGATAGATGGGCCAGCCGTGTCGGGGACGGGGGCAGCCGCGTCGACAGGGCACCGGCATTGTCTCGACTCAGCTGATGCGGCGCCTAACTCGTGCTCGGAATGCAGCCAATGCGCGGCGCGAGCGTTAACGCGTTCTCTGCAGCGCCTTAATGATACGCTATCACAGCGGATGGGCGGCTGGCGAACGCTGGGCCAGGCTGGCTGTTTTGCAGCGGCTGAAGGCGATCTCGCGCGCTCGGACGCACGGATGATCTGCAAATCATCCGTCAGAATTCAGGTCACACTGTGGAATTTCATCAGGGGATGCGGGTATGGGATCGTGCTGCTTTTTGGTATACGCATTTACCTTTGCTTCCATCGGACGTGCCTTCGCTGACGTAGTCGGCAGCAAACTGGACGAAGGCGCCGGGCTGGCCGCACTGGCCAGACTGGTGGGTCCAGGGGGCCGAGCCGTACACGGGGTGAGTGGTGCTGACCCGCAGGTCAGAGGTCAGGTAGCTCTCGGTGGTGGCCTGACCCGGCGGGTTGGCGCCCGTGCAGCTTCGGGGCCACGAACTGGGCACCACTACCGTCACGTCACTGAAGAACGCCCGCTGATTGGTCGCCGTGTACAGGTAGGACGAGGCGTCGTTGATCAGCGTCTGAAAAAAGACACGATGGAGTGAGCTTTGTTTGCGAGCTTACTACTCGACCCTCGTTGAACACTGTGTCACCATATCCTCCAGCTAGCCGCACCAGCCGGCGCAGCTTCCACGCGCGTGACCTGGCACAACCACAGGGAAACCCTACACGCCTCCACTACTGGCGCAGCGCCGGCGCGGCAGCGAAGGTGGGTCGCCACCCACACCTGCGAGGCGGCCCCAGCCCACTGGAGAAACGAATACTCCCGCCATGTATCTGAACCGTGTGTTCAATGCCACGAACGGAATCAACAACAGGCGCAGCCAGGGTCACGCGACCTCGACCCCGCCTCCGACGAACAGAGGGCGCCCCACGCAGGGCTGTTGGCGAACGCGGTCCTTTCGAGCCGGCTGCGGCAAGCGCGCATCAGTGCGTTCTGGCCGCGCACCCTTCGGCGACGGGCGGCGCGCGAGGGCTGCACTTTCGCGGCCTGATGGGCGCCGGCGCCGGACAGTCCTCCGGTAACTGGGCCGCGCGGAGGTCCGGGGAGATGGCGGCTGATGGATCGGGGGCCAGAGGGAGGAAGAGGAGAGAGGGCGAGGGAGAACAAAAGAGGGATAGAGGTATATAAATGGCGGAGAGTGTGAGGAAGTAGGATGAAACCTATTTGTCCGTGCCCCAAAGGGAATGGAATATATCCAGCTAATATGAGCAAACAGGAGAGACCAAAACAAAACAGCGGAGCACAAAACACGAGCGTGGCATCCAAACCACAAAGCCGAGTGGGATGAGGACGGCAGACAACACTTCCAGGCGCACAATCGGGAGCAGGACACCTGCAGACAGGCCGCCAGCGCCGGCCGGGCTAATCCTTCCGCCGCGCGCCGGCCGTTTGTCCTCTGGAGCCGTGACGCCGTGTGAATCTGGCGGCCGAAACAGACCCGCGGCCGGCCCTAATCCGGCATGGCGCGGCCTAAACCAACACGCCATTGAGCGCCGCCGGCTGCCGCGTCCTCGGCTATTTCGGGCCATTGTGTCGCCGATCAGGCGCGCATAATCCGCACCTCCCGCCGCGCCGGACATCAATAGGTGTGACGAGGAGGGGCGAGCCCCCGGCAGGAACGTCCGCCGACTGCCGACGCCGGCCCTCAATAGTGCCATCAGGCCGGAGAGGGCACAGAAAGGCGGCGGCAGGGGGTCGACAGGCGCACTGCGCCCTCTATGGTCGCAGTGTGCCCCTGCCGACGACGCAAAGAACACGGAGGGGCGCGACGGACGAGCGGGCGCCGCCGGGCCTGGCCGGCCGTGTGATGGATGGACCGGCGTGAGGCGCGCCCTGACCCAGGTGCCGCACTGTTTACCCCGGCAGCAGTGGGCGGGTGCGGAGGCCGAGTGGCGAGGCGCCAGGCAGAGTCGGGCCGCCCCGGTCGGCTGGCACCCGCTCCCGGCTCCCGGCCACAGCCGGCTGTGATGGATGACCCAGGAGGACGCTCCATTGTGGTGCGAAGTTTTCCGGCAGGACTCAACGAGTGCGCTAAAACTGCACTGCGCTGCACATGTACAGTCGCGGCCGGCTGGTTTACGCGACTTTCCTTTGATCAGTTTTCCGCCGGGATTCAACAAACGACCCGCCGCGGAAGCCGCGCGGGCGGGGCGCGCCGCATGGCGGCGCGTATCTGGGGCGCCGTGCAGACGCCGGGGCGTTCGAGTCATCCTGCGCGCGCTCTCTCTGGCCGCCGCTCCGTCCGATGACCGACACATCGCGGCCGACCTCCGGCCCGTGACGTCACGGCGGCACAATCGGCCGTGATTCGACGCCGTGACTGCTGGCTGCACAAAGCGGGCTGCGCCGCCGCCGCCCGAGCGCAGAACAACAGTTAGCCGCGTTAGCGCCGCTGCGACGGGGCCCGAGCGGAGACGAGCCGACGAAGCGCTGACGGAGAGGCGGCGAGGCGCCCCCGCTGTCCGCCGCTGCCGCCGCCGCCGCCGCTGCCGCCGCTGCCGCCGCCACCGCCGCCGCTGCTGACGGTTCTCAATTTTCTCGCTCGTTTGCAGGCATCTCCCGCGGCATTTTTGACGAAAACAATTCATCCGCTGGTAAACGATGCGGAGATGATTGCCTGTGGAGTAAGTCGGCGCCGAAGCGAGCGCCGCCGCCGAACAGCAGGTGCCTCAAACGGTGTTTGTTATCGCCGCACCAGCTTGCATGGAAAAACTATCCCTCACGCGCTGGCTCTCCACATGTGCCGACTGGTGGCGTCCAGGCCGGACGTGTGCTCAGCTTGGCACACGATTTCGCCGCGCTTCAGGCCGGCTATACGAGAATGAGAGGCGCGTGGAACACCTGGCGACGGCTTCATTTCCGTTGAGCTCTGCCCGCTTTCGCCGCCAGCAACGCGGGCAAACGACCTCCAAACAAAACAGAATGGGGACGGAGAATGACTCCAGAGCCAGGGCAAAGAAGACCCGGACACTGCCTTAATGTGCCGGGAGAGGGCGTGACCGGGGACGTGATGTGACCATTTACCATTCAGCCCGCAGTCATACTGCACGCCGCTGAAAAAGCTTTCAGTGCACGCCCAAAGAAAAAGCTTAAGCGCGCGCCGGCGCCACAAAAACCCGGTCATCGGAGTGACAAAAACCCGAGTCACGAGCTGATGACTGGCCGGCGCACGCGCCTCGTCCGCCGGTCCGCCCCCGGAGGCCTTTACAGCAGGGCCAAGCGGCACGCCCGGCCGCCGCCGCCGCCGCCGCCGCCGCCGCCGCGCATCCCGGGTACACTGACCCACAAACGCCCAGGGTGGCGGCTCACTTTAATTACCGGCGTAAACGTGCCCACTGAAAGGTGGCCGGTGCCGCGTGTAGCGCCGCTCTCCGGCCGCGCCCGACGCCGCAGCCCGTTCGGAATAGATGAATATCGCTCTAACGGTGATTGAGGAGTTACGGCGCGGCTGTGCGCCATCTGCTCGTTAATTCTCGTGATCTGGGCCATCTTGCATGCATAAGCGTTCGACTGCGTCGCGCCCAGCCGCCGGGAGTGGGTTCGGCTCGTTCGGGAGCGCGCGTGGCGGGCCGTAACGGACGCGAGCGGGCCGGTCGGCTCGTAACGGGTCAGAAGCGGCGCGCGCACAGCTAGAGGTGACAGGAAATAAGCCGGCCCAGTGGGCCACGGCAACACGGAGAGGGCGTGGCGTGGGCGCACGGGCGGCTAAAAACGCGCGCTCCGCGCACATAAAAACGATAACTTCTGCTCCGGCTGCCATCCAGCTGCCGGAGGGAGCGTGGCTCGGGTCGACGCGGGCGGCGAGCGCCGATGCCATGAAGGCGCCGTGACCCGGCGCAATCAGGTCACGACACGGCGCCGCCGCCAGGGGCGAAACACCGTGCGGTCGGAGGGTCGACCCCGGAGCCGCCGGCGGACGCACCGAGACTGCGGCGGCACGGGAAATGCCACGGCCCGACCACCGGCCCGGTGAGAAATATGGCTTCCACGGTCACGCCGGCCCTGCAGACGGGTGTTTAATAGGAACACGGCGGTAGGCGCCTTCATCGTGCAGAGCGTATGCTATTGAGCCGGGGCGCTGCGCCGATCTATCGGAATTCCGACTGTGCAGCCGAGATGGGGCGTGAGATAAGACTCGTGCACGTACGAACGAGGGGTTAACTGCTGGGGAGGAGTGCGAGGCAAACATGGTGCAAGCTGCCGCGCGCACCAGCTCATCAAAACAAGCTTGCATGCCACCACAGTGGGGCATCTCCCAAAGCAAAACCCTTCTTACTTACGCAGCGGCCTTAACCTTTATCCCTCCGAGTCGTAGCCCGCGCGACCTCCGGAAGCGTCACACGCCTTTCAACTCTGACGTCCTCCGACAGCCCTCCCCGGCGGCCGGGCGCACGCGGCCCTCACCCGGCGCTCCCCCAGCTCGTCATCATCTGACGTCAGCTAGGGACGGCTGTGTTTGCCGCCGGCGCCGCCGCCCGACCGCGGGCGACGACAGCCGTCACCGCCGGCCCGCCGCCGGCCCGCCGTGTTTACCGGTGTCCCGCCGGCGCCGCCGCCGCCGCGGCCGCCGGCTTTCAACAGGTGGTGTCTGTGTACTCGGCGGCGGCGGCGGCGGTCACTCTGATCAGCTGGCGGTCGGCAAACAGAGCCGCGCTGGACACGCGGTGGAAGGTCGGATCCGAGTCTGAGCAGGTCGGATCTGGATCTGAGGAGGCGTTGGTGACCGGCGCGCTTGGGCGCAGACGGTGCCGGGCCGGAGCCCGGTGGAAGGTCGGATCTGAGTCCGAGCAGGTCGGATCTGGATCTGAGGGGGCGGTGGTGGCCGGCGCGCTTGGGCGCAGACAGTGCCGGGCTGGAGCCCAGACAAGGATGGAGTCTGAAGCAGTTTAGCGATGTAGATCAGAGGCTGGTCAGAGATGGAAACACTGGACTCAGCAATAAACAGTGGAGTGGTCAGGGATTTGAACAGATAGGACTCGGCGGAGGCGTTGGAAGTGGTTCGCCCAAAGAAGACGGTCCGAGAGGCGGGTCTGACGTGACAGTGAAACCGGAACGGAAGTTAGACAAAAATGAAAAGCAAACGAGATCCGGGCTCATACTACAATTCCGGGTATTTCTGATTTCAACGTAGGCCAGCGTTGCCAGCAGTAATGAAGGGGCCGCAGGGGTCACGCAATAAAACCAAACAAAAGTAAACGTGAACAGCACGTTTCTAATAACGCAACATATAACCGACATCGCCTTGATGAAAGCTTGGAAATGGCCGGAAATCAACACGGGCATTCAAACAACATTATGCCAATTTGTTTTGAGATATAGCTGCCGCGATAGAGGGGTTTTGCGGTCAACATGTTTTTCCATTCATCCTGGGCATTGTAACAACGCAGATTAGTAAACTGTGCTTGGAAGCAATATGCTTGACTACGTCTCCCGCATATAGGAAATACCCATGACTTTATGTAAGGGAGGATCACCAAGTGCTGCGGGGCGGGGCAGGCGGCTCAGTGGGAAGATCGCTGGATTGGGATCTCAGGCAAATGAAACCACGAAACCGTCGTTGGTACGAGGGTTGCGACATAATGGTACACGGCGCAGTAGCCGCCTGTCCCCTGTTGGTGACGCCCGTGCTTCACGTTCCAGCGTTGGTGAAAATAGATCAATACTGAGCTCTCTAAGTTGCGTAGGCGGCATGACTTTAAAGTTCTGGAATAATTCATCCCCATTTTCGTGAATTGATCCCCAAATTTCGTGACGGAAACGACGGTCCAGGTCCGCGGACGCACGGCGAGTAGTGAGCCCTTAGCACTTTTCAAAAGAAAACGCTTTGAAGCCAGGCTCCTCGAAATCCAGAGATATTCCCGTATCACTCTACTGGAGGCTTAGCAGAAGTCGTTTTAACATATACATATCACGATGGGATCGTCACTGCACATGTGGTGATGTACGTGCAGGGCTCAGCCTTTGAACAACGGCTCATGCACGAGCCGAACGTGCATACTACATACCGGAAAGTCAACGTGGAATTCACTCTCGTGTTCGCACGCAGAGCAGTTGGAGACCGGAATGTCACGATATGGTCGCTTGAACCCGGCTCAGGCGGGGTTCGGTATGCCACGTCCACGCAATCTTTGTTCAGCTCGAGTAGGATTTGTAATAGCATGCATATATAGTCAGTCATGTCATCATTGGACTATCTGTGTTCGTTATTCTGTGGCATATGACCTCTGTGCAATGGTCATGCCAAGCAAAACTGACTGAACAAATACGTCCAGAAGGCCGCGAATATGTGTCTCGCATTACCATGCTAACTGCTAAAACACGGGTTATATTTTGTCGGCAAACAAAAGTTCCGTCCTGCCCCTCAGCGGGGAGTATGTGTGGAATTCTGCCTCGCCCCTGCGTCCCAGCCCCCGCCAAGGGACAGACTCTGTTATTTACCCCGCATGTGGCCTATTATACCGTCCTAGCCGGTAAAATTAGCTGTGATTCGTCCCGACGCGGCGGACCAGTGAGTAAAGTAGCCCTTTCGCCAGCAAATTGGCAGGCTGTAACAGCGAAGATTACTGCCTGGTCCAGCCGATAGCCCAGGTAGCGTCACTGCGAGCCTCGCACGATCCGCGCGTCGAACGTGACGTCAAATCTGATCCGATCAGACCGGCGGCGGCAAACCGTGAGCGAATCAGATCGAGGGGGGGGGGGGGGGGCGAGACCGCTAACTGGCCAATTGGCGCGCTCCTTGTGCTCATTTGCATCGTACACGCGATATCATTGGACCACTGCCGTTTATAGGTGAACATGTGCGAGACAATGCAAAATTAAGACGCAAGGAATTCGTGGCGCGAAAAGATTTGGATCCTGATACCACCTTGAAAGTGACCATTTGCGCAGATGCTCCCTGCCAAACGGTCTGTCCCCGTCAGAAAATGGTCACCTTCTGCGGTTAGAGCGAAATAAATAAGCTCTTTAGATGCGGTTGTCACAATTTCAGGCCGGTGAGGACACTCCTCTGGCCGAATCTCACCGTAACGACTTCCCCTTCTGGACCACCTGTTCTCTAATTACAGCCGGGAGCTGCCAAACAACAGGTGGTCGGTTGCTTCAGTCCTGCACCGCTGATGACGCCGGCGGGACTGGAACGGCATCACGGGCAGCCCCGGCGGCATCCGAGGCTCTCCGGAGAGACCACACACGCATGCACAGAAACACACACACACACACACACACACACACACACACACACACACACACACACACACACACACACACACACACACACACACACACACACACACACACACCACACACACACACACACACACACACACACACACACACACACACACACACACACACACACACACACACACACACACACACACACACACACACACACACACACACACACACACACACACACACACACACACACACACACACACACACACACACACACACACACACACACACACACACACACACACACACACACACACACACACACACACGTATATATATATACATACATATATATATATATATATATATATATATATATATATATATATATATATATATATGTATACGCGCACACGCGTGCGCACGCGGGCCTTATCGTGTGTGCAGTCTATGCAGACTCAGACAACTGCCTCTTCAAATGCGGCATGGGTATTCAAATGGCTTTCATTGAGATGCTGATCTCAGATCAGACCTCGTCCCTTCTCGACGCACATTAGCGCCCGCATTCGGGGAGCTTTCCTCACCGCTGTCGTGCTGCGGTCAGCGTACTTTGTGGCGTCGAAGCGGTTAAAGAAGTCGGCCACAACATCTCGTAAATGGTTTGTTGAAATTATGAGTGTTCCGCTCACTAGAGATATTTCAGAAATCGCAAAGAGCAACTCGTCATCAACGCTCATCGTGGCTGGAGCCCACGTCATCCTCGCACGGGCAACGGCTGCGATAGCGTCGCTCACGGGCCAATACAGCGTACGTCAGTCAGCCACGGTGGCAGCGGCGGCGGCGGCGGCGGCGGCGGCGGCGGCGGCGGCGGCGGCGGCGGCGGCGGCGGCGGCGGCGACGGCGGCGGCGGCGGCGGCTCCCGGATCGCCCCCGGTGCCGGCCGAGGCCCTACAAGTGGCGCCGGTAAGCCACTTAATGCGCCGCCGCCGATGCCGGGAAGCCGGCCCGATGTGGGTGGGGAGGCGGGCTCGCGCCGCGGCCGGATCACATCGACATGGCGCCAGGTGGCCGGACCGGAGAGTGGGGCCCGTCACGGACCGGAGCCGGTGGTGGCGACGAGCTCGCGGCACCGGACGACGGCTGGACGCCACCGGACCGGAGCCGGCGGTGGCGGCACGCTCTCAGCACCGGACGACGGCTGGACGCCGCCGGACCGGAGCACCGCCGAATCAATTTATCGCAATTATCGATGCGTAAGGATGTAATGGCCGGCGGTGTGTTATCAGGGGGTAATAACTCACGAACCGTTCTCTAGATTCCAATAGGATCGAAATTGCATTCGTCACAATTATGGGGTCTTTATTGGGGACGTTCCCAGCGAATGTCCGACCTATGTCTTTATCGTGTTGAGGATGGCGGTGGTCGAAGTTTGCGGGCTGCGGAAGCTTCTGATTGGCCAGTCACACAAGCGCCGTTTTGGGGAGCGAACAGGTCAGGGCAATTGTCCGACCTACGGAAAGGTCACAAAGGTGAATTTGAGCCACAAAGCAAATTCACCGCCCCATAGTCGTGGCACAATTTCCTTGAAGCCATTAGATGCAATTCTAGATAATCTCGCACAGAAGTAGAGCATCAACAGCGGAGCGGGAGGAAATCTTCGATCCCGTTGTCCTGCCACAAAAGCCTGTCTGTGACTGACCGAGCGCGAGGGCAGGACCGTCCCTGGGATCGGCCGAGATTCCTGCGGCCGACGGGCGGAAGCACGACACGAGAAGGGCGGCAACCGTCGGCAAAAAACGCCCACCGCAAAGATCCACAATAGGTCCCAGAGTACTGTCCACGACGTCTGAGCACGCCACAGCGTCATCAGACGAGCATCTCGGCACCGGACGCGACCAGACAAAAACCTCGGTCGGCGAAAGGAGAGGTGCTCACACGGTGCCACTCGGCAAGATCGAGAGGACGTTAGACAGGACGCGCCATGTGACGAAGAGTGATGATCCGGCCAGAATGACTCGTAATTGGTCATGAAGACATCACAATGGGTCCATGCAGAAAAAGAGCGAAGTAGTTCGGGACAAGAACACGAGGCGAAAAGGCAGTCGGATGAAGATCAGACTAGAGGGATGAAGAGAGAGAGAGAGAGAGAGAGAGAGAGAGAGAGAGAGAGAGAGAGAGAGAGAGAGAGAGAGAGAGAGAGAGAGAGAGAGAGAGAGAGGGGGGGAGGGAATCCGAGAGCGCGCGTGAGGGAGAGCCTCGTGGATGCCAATGACTTGACGTATGCAGCGTAATCTTCCCACTCCTCGCCGCTGATGATATAATTGGCGTGTGTTCCCGGCGCCGCTCTGTTACCAGCCTGCCTGCCTCTGCCGTGATGGATATCACGATAGGGCCGCGCGGCACTGACAGACGACCACGCGCTGACGTAAAAGGAGACCCTCCGACCGGCGGATAGCCGCCGATCGCCGGCGCGTGCGTGTCCGCCAGTCCTGGCGGGACGAGCCTGACCGGCCGCTGCGCCGGATCCGTCTCCCCGTCTCCATCCCGCGCCGCGTCTGTCGTGACGTCACCAGGCCGTCTCAGTTCCCCGCGGGACCGGTGCACGGGACGGCGACACTTCGCTGTGTGGACGAGGCGGAGCTTCGCTCTGGGCCCTGACGGGCAGCAGGACGGCGTGGTTTGATTACGCGTCCTGGTCGCGTGCTGACCGAGCGTGCTTTCCAGCGTGGATATGAGAGCACGGAGTGATGTACCGGTGACTCTGACTCGGGGGTCCGATGTAGCAGATAGCCCGGGCGGATGCCAGAGATTAGTTGGTATGCCGCGCTATATCCGGGCCCATGGGAATGAAACTCCGCCCAACGGTGCGCCGTTTGACAAATGACTTACAGGGCGCGGGAGGAAACAGAGGGTAGGAGACAGAAACGACGGGCATCGTGCTATTCTCATACTTTGTATGAAATAATTACGTTTATTTTACCAGCGTCTCGTTCTAGTTATCTCGTCATCGCAAATAATTATACAAAAAGGCATTGTAATTTCGCATGTTAAATCAGCGTCATTTATGTCGTCCCTCGACGGTACAGTCAGCAATTAGCGTGCATTTGGTTATGCTGTACGTGTTCCGCGTGCGTCAAACAGTGCGGAATGATAGCAGTGGAACAAACACAAAGAAGTCCACTTTTTATCTTTGTTCCCTGTCATTTATTATTACCCGCATGACTGGCGTATGCAAATTCTTCAACGTCTTTACATCGAGTCATATGCGGCAACTCGGCTATGCTTAATGGCTTTGCTATTCGATGTGTTTGCCTCGTTCAGGCAAGACACTGCATAGCTGTCTACCAAAGGGCAATATCAGAAACGCCTGTGGAAGCCAAGACATGTGAACCAAGCGCCACGACAGCCGACCATTTTAGCAAACGGCAGCTCGTTGGGCAGGATGCGATCAAATGCTAGGAATCGCCCTCAGACATGGCTATTCCATGTCCATAAAGCAAACCGCACCGACCCAGCAGGAGCTCACGTGTCAGACGCCGGCCCGCCGTTTGCCCGTAAGATTACACGAGCGTGGAGCGGCGCCCCAGCGACGTCGCCTCGCTCCACTCCGGGCTAATTTTATGGGTCAATGATCATTTTGTTGTCGGGCTGATTAGGAGCGGTACGTCGGGTTGGGACGATGAGAGCTCGATCAAAGCGCTAGCCGTAATGTGAGCCAGCACGCGAGCGCGTCATTAGCGGATAGCTCAGGAGAGCGGGCGAGATTAGACGACGGTCCCAGCTCGTGAGCGGGCGACGGCGTCACAGATCTGGAGATATCCCCAGGTGGATGGAACTGACCGATGAGGATCCCACTGTGGCCTGTAGGGCGTGAAATGAACTCTGCCCTGCTCCTACGCTACGGGTCTTAAATTCATAGTGCGCGGTGGTACGGGACGTTATATACTGGTCTCGCCCCCCCCCCCATGGCCCCTTCCCACAGACTACTATGTCACAGTTTGTCCACTATCACACTGACTGGTCGCACCGGCTATTTGCTGTTTGTCGGTACAAACAGCAACCAAACAAAACTTCACCACGGCGCATGCAAGAGCACAAGGCTGATTCCTGCGATCAGATCCGGCGGTTTTCTTCGGGCCCGCCGAGGGCCTGCCCCGAAGCCGCCAGCGCAGGTCAGGCGTCCCGTGCCGAGCCGGCCGGAGCCGCGGCAGCACTGCCCCGCGGGCTCGTCCCAGTTTCAGCGGCTATCCCGCCCGCTCCGACTCCGCCCCTGAGCCGGAGCCGGAGCCGGAGCTGCCGCTGCTGCCGGGGGCGCTGAACTCCTTGCCGGCCGTAATGAAGGGTGCGCAGGGCCCGCGGCCGGCGCGGCGTCGTCGTTTCCCCGGCCGACCCCGATCAAACGACTGTGGGTTTTGGGCGGACGGCCGTGCCGATCATCAGGCCGCCAGGCGTCCCGTCACCGGCTCCAGACACGGGCAGAGGCGCCTCGTCACCGGCTCCAGACACAGGCAGGGGCGTCCCGTCACCGGCTCCAGACACGGACAGGTGCCCCGTCACCGGCTCCAGACACGGGCGGTGGGCAGGAGCGCCCGTCACCCTCTCCAGACACGGGTAGTGGGCAGGGATGCCCGTCACCCGCTCCAGACACGGGCGGTGGGCAGGGGCGCCCGTCGCCCGCTCCAGACACGGGCGGTGGACGGGGGCGCCCGCCGACGGCAGCCGCGCGTCTTTGTTCACGGGCCGGCGCGCAGCCGCCAATTACAAACACATTAACACCCGGCCGGGCGGCGATTTGTGCAATTTTTACCGAAACAGCAGCCTGTAATTTGCAACTAAAAGCCATGGCATATCATAAAATCCTGGCCTAATTCTATTAATTTCCGTTCCATGAAGCGCACCGGCTAAGCGTCTGGGAGCGTGTAGGGGTGTCTGATGGCGCCTGGGAGCATCTGGCGGCCCCTCCGAGTGTCGGCGGTTCGACCGAAGCGTGTCGAGGCGTGGGTGCCGGTCTGCTGACCTGACCGGGTCACCGCTGCCGGGCCGGACGCATTAATAACAGCACGCGATGGCCCAGCCGGCGCCTCATCGCAGCAGGCCGTGGTTATCGCCGGCTGGCTGCCGCCGCCCAGCTACCGTGACTACACGCCAGGCACCTGCCCTCGCGGACCGGGCCTGTAGCCCGTGGCACTGTGACCGAGTTTGCCAGCCGAGACGCCCTGCCTGATGCGTGGGCACGCTTCTGGTGCGGGATTCTGGTGCGTGCGCACGGAGCCAGAAATCGCACTCGGATTGCTGGAGTTGTCGCCAGCGGAAGCCTTGTGTCATGGAGGAATAATCTCTGCTCCTTCACCTCTGAATCATCTACTTCTGTGTCTCCTGAAGATACCCCTTACGAAAGGCGTCTTACAGCACCCAGCTAGCCTGTGCGAGTCCGCAAAATAGCATCCAAGCACCGTACCTCCAGCCACGAACGGTCTACACTCCGGAGCGAGCTTGCATTCACCGGAAGGACGTCCGAAAGGCCGAGCCCGCCGAGTGAACATAGACCAGCCGTAGCGCACCGGCCCCGGAGAACTGAGCCGCTCCGGCCGCCCGTGCGGGGCCGCACCGGGCCGCGTGCGAAGACGGGGTACGCGCACCGGCCGCTTCATTAGAGGCCGAGGTATTGGTGCCGAGCGCCGGCGGCCCGGTCTGCGGCGACCGCGCCGACCGACGCCCAGACGCCGTAATGACGGATGATTGGAGCGGCCTGTTGACCAGGCGCAGACGCACAAAAGGCCCGCGCCCGAGCCGGCCGCCCGCCAAATTACACCCCCGCCGGCGTGCTGAATAAACCGGCCCCCGCCCGCCCCGTCCTTTGTCTCCTCCGGCAGAAATGCAGTCGATGAGACGGAGGCCGCCGCAGAAAACAAGTGCGCCGTCCTTCTGTACGCTGCCGGGCAGTAATTAACGCAGGCGGCAGGCGCGACAGCCCTCCGTCTGACGTCACAGGACCACGGCGGTGATGTCAGGGGCGACACTAGACGCACAGTCGAGCGGCGTGAAGGCGGGCCGGAGTGCGAGCACCAGTCCGCGCCGCTCGCGCTCGCAGGACGGCAGCTGCTCCACTTGTGACTCCAGGCCGATGGACGTTGGCTGAGACTTTCTCTTTCGTAACAATGGGCACGCACGATAGCGTCGCGTGCCTGAGCAGCGAGTGTCGGCTCAGCGGTGTATCAACACATACTGTACCGCTCCTGGTGGAAGTGGACAGGCCACGGCTAGCACTAGGAGGCGCTGCTCTGGAGAAGTGGGGATGAGTCAGAACAGCGGCGAGACAAGGCTAGTTTACAAGGCGCTCGTCTGGCGTCAGACCGGGCCAAGTCATGAAGTACGGCGCTTGTAAATTGGAGCTGCAGCACATTCTCACCCCGTATTACTCGGAAAACGTGTTTGTTAACACCAGCTTACTTCTGGACTAGCGACCTGTCTCATGGAAAGTTGTTTCCATCATACGAGAAGCCTACAAATCGTTGGAACCGTCATCAAACAGGGTTCGCCGACCGATACGCTTCTCCGTATCTTGCACGATGCAGATTGCAGACACGAATGTGCCAGACTTAATTTGTTGCCCATTCATCACACCCGCAACCAGCGCACCCCATGTTGGGCTCACAGCGTGTCGCGCAAAAAGAGCACCTCAGAGCGATACCATCTTAATTGCGGCGAAATGCCACGATAATGCAAGTACATCATCCCAACGTCACAAACGCAATCCGCCGCAGCACCGTGCCGGCGCAGCGGGAGCGCCACCGACCTGACCGGGGCAATCCGCCGCGGCAGCGTGCCGGCGCAGTGGAAGCGTCACCGGCCTGACCGGGGCAATCCGCCGTGGCACCGCGCCGGCGCAGTGAGAGTGTCACCGGCCTGACCGGGGCAATCCGCCGCGGCACCGCGCCGGCGCAGTGGGAGAGTCACCGACCTGACCGGGGCAATCCGCCGTGGCACCGTGCCGGCGCAGTGGGAGAGTCACCGACCTGGCCGGGGCAATCCGCCGCGGCACCGCGCCGGCGCAGTGGGAGAGTCACCGACCTGACCGGGGCAATCCGCGGCGGTCTTGCAGACTTCTCGCGACGGGCGCGCGCAAGTCACCGCAGACGCAGATCCCCAGCTCGCTCCCGACCCACCCCTGACCCGAGAACGAGCGCACGACGGGCCGCGGCGGGCGCGCCGACGATAAAGGCGTCAGCAGACAGGCCCGCGGACGAGCGACACGACTGACGGCGGCCGTCCCGGCGCGGACACGGCCGCCAGAGACGTATTTGGCGCGGTGCGGGCGCGCCCGGCCAGCTGCTGCAGCAGCGGCCGTGAGCGATGGACACGGGTGGAGCGTCCCTCTCGTCCTCTCCGGGAGGCGGCGTTATCGCGCCGGGAGATCGCAGTCGAGCCGTGCCCGGTCCGCCCCGGCGGGTGACCGGACCGCGCCCGCCCCGGGCGCCGTCTGCGGTGCAGACCGCCGCGGGACTGACGTGACCTCCGCGTGCAGACGTCCTGGCCGGGGCGGCATGCTGACTGCCGTTCGCTCGGGCACACCACCCTGATGATACCGTCTGAGGTGCCCAGGTGTCCAGCACGCTGAGACACCCGCGAGACGGACGTGATACTGCACTGAGTGGCTTGCCCAAGGCCCTGAGATATCGGAGGCAGGGCCGTATCCAGGTGGAGGCGGCGCATTCTTACTACACTCATTTTACTCGCACCAAGCCAGGCCATGCTGGCTTGACAGGAGACAGATGCACACGGCTACAGTTTGTACAGTTTGGAGACAAAGCCTCCGACAGTCGGCACAGTTCCAGCTCGGCATCCTGCGAGACTCGGAGCACGCCGAACGAGCGCGCAGGGAGCGCCGCGGCGCCGCTCCCTGTCAGTCATTCGCGCAGCCGCTCCTGAAGCGGCGCTCCTGTCCGTGGACAGGCGTCGGCGAGTGGGAGCTGGGGCGCTCTCTCTGCAGGGCGAAGGCTCCGTCTAGGGGTCATACTTCGAGGGCGCCTGATCTGGCCGACCACTCAACAAGACGCATCGCCCGTCAGGCAGAACTGTGATCTTTGGCGGACGCGCTCAGTCCACCCCTCGACGACACGTCGCCCGGAGCGTCTGTCGTCTCGCTTCACCTGCCGGGACGCCAGCGTCTCGGGTCGGCTGTGACTCACGGCTGGGCGGAGCTCGTCCGCCCGCGCCGCTGAGTGGGACCATCGGCACTGTCAGCGACAAAGCCGGGCTCGGATTTAGGAGCTCCGTGCTGCCCGCCGACGGCTTATCCGTGACCGCCGTGTGTCGGCAACAGAGCGAGAGGGCGGGGCAGCCAGAAAGCATTGACACCTGAGTGTAAGCCGGAATGGAGCCCGTGAAATTGATCGCCCCGGTGTGTATTAGTGTCGCTGTACGTTCTCGCAGGCCGACGTCGCCCCGTCGCCCACACGCGTAATGGCACAGCGCGTCTTTAACATGCAAATAACGCCGGCCGTGCGACAGGTGCAAGCTCAATTAAGAAAGCCGTTTAGACTGGCTGCAGCGCTGGTGACAGGTGTAGGCCTTCGTAGCGGATCGGCCAGCACAAAAGATGCAGTTAGCTTCCGGATGCACGTATTGAGCCTGCTGGCCCGTTTTATATAAGAGTTTTCGGTCGCAGATTACAGTTTATAATCTACAGAGAGTGGCCGCTTCATTAAATCACACCCATCGCAGGCAGACAAGGCGAGGGGTTTCCGTGAAAGAGGTGTGATTTATAGTGCAGTATTTCAAAATCGCGACCTGCAACTAGCAGCCGATTGCAGTGGTTGGAGTCTCCAGCGCAGCTGCCGCCAGCAGCCAGGTCGGTCTGCCGGCGGCAGCCAGTGAGTGGCCGGGGAGTACTCCAGGCCGCATGCTCGGCTGGCCAATCGAATATGCCCTGTCTTACGCCCCGAGGGCAGCCCGAGTGCGCCTCGGGCGCAACCCGACTGCACTGCGAGCGTACCCCGAGCGCACCCCGGGAGTGCACCCAGAGCGCACCCGTAGCGCACCCTGAGTGCACCCCGAGCGCGCCCGGAGCGTACCCGTGCGCACCTGGACGCCATGCGGGTAGTCAATAACGCCGACCACGGAGCCAGGACTAGGGGAGCGACGAAGCCGAGCCGAGCGGGGCACACCGGCAAGGGGAATGGCAAATGGGAGGCTGACACCGGCAAATGGGAGGCTGACACCGGCAAATGGGAAGCTGACAGCGGGAGATGTGGTCATCAAACTATGCAGTGTCTTCTTTTGAGGGAATGAACGCTTTGGCTCTACGATATTGCTAAGACTTACCAGATGATAACGTAGTGAGCGCATTAATTTTGACAGATGCTTACCATCTTATCTATGCTGCTTTTCGTGCATTGATGAACAAAGGTGCACCAAGCGTACGTTCTTGAACAGAAACAAACAGAAAGAAATTGCTTCTACACATTTGCCAGTTTACTTGGTATGCGGAAAACAGTTCATAATGGCTTACGCACGTTGGTGGCATGATATTGCTAGATCTTACGGACAGAGTAAGCAGAACGGGCTCAGTGAACTGATTCATAATCAAAGCAAGATTCGTACCTAATACCGAATGCTATGTGAAGCTAATTTGCGACATTTTAAATGAGTTTAGAAATACAGTCATGAGGCTAATTTTCTCGTCATTACATGAAGACGCAACTTAAAACTAACCACACATTTCCGTCCACTTGTGTGACATTATACTACAACTTGGCAAGTCACAAATGCTGCGCTTCCCGAAGCTATTGAGACCCATTAAATTTCATCAAATGGAACAGCACGCCACGGTACCACCTGGGATACCCTGCCATGCAGAGCATATCTGACGCATCCCAAGGATTGAAGATCGGACCTGCGGGCAAGGCTGCGAGGCAAGTGACCGACGTCCCAATCCAGACCCGCGGCCGGCACCGGCGGCCCCACCTCGACTCTGACACAGACGAGCGGCGGACTTACCTTCACATTGTCCAGCACGTCCTGGCACTTCAGGATGTTGACGCGGTCATCGATGCCGACCACGAGACCGCTGTAGCCGTTGCTGACGAGCTGGACACGCGATCCGGTCGCGCAAGCAGCTAGCGCGGCGCAGAGGGCCACGGCGGCCGAAGGGCGCATGGCGGCGGCGGTCAGGGGACAACTCCACTAGCGGCGAATGCAGACTCCACTGGCGGCGACCGGGGACGTCCTCTGACGGCGGGGCCAGTCAGACCTCGAGCATGTCCGCCAGCAGTGGCGTGACTCTTAGTCAGCGGCGCTGAAGCTGCGAGCGAGCTCGAGACTCCACGCGGTCGCCAGTCCGCGGGTAACCGTCGCGGTCCGTCGCAGCCGACGGTGGCAGTACGCGACGGTGCCGGCGGCACGCAGTTCGGTCCTCGACGGGCAACCGAGCTCGTCTCGGCGGGCACCTCGTGAGACTTGCTCGCGGAGTGTTCCAGGCACGTCCAGCTGAAACCGCCTTCAGACGCACACTGGTGACGGCCGGCCGCACGCACCCGAGCCGCCCGGCCGGCCGCGAGGCGGCAGCACCGTCGCCTGCGCCGACCAGACGCCCGCCAGCCACCTTCGATAATGGGCGGCAGACCGCGCCCAGCGTCGCCACATGCGCGGCTCCATCGCGTAACGCCTCGCTTCGGTTTCGTGCCCTCTCGCGCCATAATTCTGCCGCGGCCGGACGTTAATGGACGGCCGTGTCTGCGCGAACTCGGCGGCGGCTGCCGGGCCGCGCTGCCGGGCAGGAGAACGGGTTCCCCGGCCGTTCCCGGGCCCCGGCCGACTACCGGCGGCCGGCGGCGCCGCCTCTCGGGGCGTTAAGATAAGACTGACTGCGCTGGCTGGCGATCGAACGCCCCCGGGGCGTCGGGCCCTGTAATCTGCTCTGATGCTTTATGCTCATGAGGCGGGCGCCAGCCGCTCCCGAACACTCAAAAGCGATCACACAGCAGCAATGTTCCGCGAATCGAGCGGCGCTGCCGCGGGATGAGGCTCGTAAACGGGCGGCGGAACGGCGCCCGGCGGCGGCAGGTCGGTCCCACGGGGAACGAACGGACGGGCGGCACCTGGCGACCCGAAGCGAGGCTAATTCGCCGCAACTGCTGGGTCTGGCGGCGACACGCCACAATGGGCGGCTGTGTTCCTTCAGGGGCGCCGGTCGGGCGCGACGGGTCAGCGCCGGCCGCCGACCCTGCCGACCTCGGCTGACCTCGGCGGACCTTCGATGACACGCCGTTTTGGCACCTCGGTCCTGGTCCGCTGTGTGGTATGGAGGATTCCTGAGAGTTCCGTGGCCAGACCCATCAGTGCTCTTGATGGGAGAGAAGGCAGGCCTCAAAAGGCGGGCTCACATGAGGCATTCACTGTCTAAGACATACTCGACTTTCTGCACGACATAAAACAGTTGAGAAATAATCTGAAATTATCTGACTCTGGATAATTCCGAACCACTCTTCTTCACGACAGGACATGCTCTCCCTATCACCATGTTGCGACGTGCGAGATGTTCTTCCAAAGTACGAGAGCTTCACCCTACACCATCCGCACGCTCGCTCTTCTCCGCAGTTCTTCAGCCGCTCCTCCCACCGGCACAAGAAGCCCGGAAGCGGAGAGCCGCCCACGGCCGACCCTCAGCTCAGGAGCGCCAGTGCGCCGCCGCCGCCCGCCACGGGGCCCTCCGACTCCTCGGCGGCGCCCGTCCTACCGGCCCTCGGCCGAGAAGCGCCAGCGCGCCGCCGCCGTCCGCCATGGGGCCATCCGACTCCTCGGCGGCGCCCGCCCCTCCTGCCGGCACGGGCCGCCCTGCGGCGCACTGTTGACTAATGGGCCGCCGTTAAATTATCATTTTCCACCCGGCTGCGCCTCGGCACGTTTAGTGCGGCGGTGACAATACGGCGAGCCCTGAGGCCCGGCCGATCCGGCCGTGACGACCGCGCCGCCGGCCGCTCCAGCCTGGCGGGCCGCCCGTCCGGAATGAGAATGATCCGACGCCGATACCAGTGGCCGGCCGGCCTGTTTACTGCCGCCTGCTTACCGACTGGCCGCCGCCCCAAACACAATGGCGCCATCGCGTCATTCGACGCCGACTCGCCAGCGGCGGGCAGGCGGTAAATTAGCCGGGCGCGTTTCGGCAAAGGGATGAGGGTTGAAAGGCAAAGAGCCACCTTAAAATTATGGGTTTCAAAAAGGTCGCGTTGGGTGATGGCTAATCGATGGCCGGTTTACGTTGTGAGTCAAGTTTGGTCAGGGCGTGCGTGTCGACATCCACGCCAGTATACCAGCTCGGATAACAGTTATGCATTTTTAGCGGCAGTAATTAATCTGGGATTATTTCTGGGGCATGTGGCTGTTACGGCTTTGAGTGTTCCTACCGTCGCGCTGGTTATCGCGATAAGGCCAACGACCTAATTTAAAGGATTAGAATGCCCACCGTTCGAGTAAGATACCTGTAAAATATGCTCTAGACCCTAAATCAATAAAGCCGCAAAATCGTCACCAAACGCCCAGCGATCAATCTGTCTGCGATAAGCGAACTATTTATTCTAATCCCGAAATGAGCCATCCAAAAAACACTGTGGGCTATGGAAGTGCTTACCAAAGACATTGGTTTAGCTGTCGGGGGTTAAAAGGGATTCAATAGGCCAATGCACAACGATCGATGCGCGAGACCACTTGCAATCCGCCGCACCCGCGAAAGAAAACATTCTCCGCTGCAAATGGGAGCCGTCATGGCCCGTGCCTCCTACGTCCCCGCCTGTAAATCAAGTAAATGCCCCAGCTTCGCCAGGCCGGCGCTGTTTGACAGTTCAATAATGAGTGCGGGAGACGGCGGGGGCAGCTGGGTCCTGTCCTCGTCCCTGGGGAGCGGCGGCGCCGGCGCCGGCGCGTCCCCTGCCGCCGGTGACGACAGCCGACGCTCCGCAGACGCCGCCGCCGACAAATGTGACGCTGTCGCCGCTCATCGTCCACTTCCGGCCCGTCCGCGGCGCCGGCGGCGCG
Organism: Pollicipes pollicipes; assembly: GCF_011947565.3. Taxonomy (NCBI): domain Eukaryota; kingdom Metazoa; phylum Arthropoda; class Thecostraca; order Pollicipedomorpha; family Pollicipedidae; genus Pollicipes; species Pollicipes pollicipes. The sequence continues at coordinate 34,580,641 of NW_023596746.1, forward strand.
GTCGGCAGAGGTCAGGCTCGCGCCGCCCGGCGCCGCGGGGCAGGCGGCGGGGATCCGTCCGGCGCCAGCACACTCGGACGCGCCGCGGACCGGAGTGCGCCGCGGCGAATGTGGCACTCCTCTCCAAGCGCGGCGCGGCCGGGCAGCGAGCAGTGACGCGGAGAGCCGGCGCCGCGCCGCCAGCGTCACGGCCCGGGACCGATGAAAGGTCGCCGCGGGCCGCCGCGAGCCGCCGCCACCAGCGCCTAATGGATGATATCTTCTGACTAATGAGCCAGCGCATCAGACGAGATGACCTGTTTGCCATAAATCGTTCTCGTCCAGGGGCAAGGCGACGTAGGAACAATGAGGCCCGGGCTATGTGAGGAATGGCCTTTGTGTTCCAAGTGTCCTTGGTGAAAGCACGAATTGTATATAGTGAGCTGAAATTTCATGGGCCAGATTCTTGTCGGAAACGGCTTTCATTTTTCATGCCGCCAGTTTTGCAAAACACAGTACGAAATGTTCTTAGAATGTATAAACAAGACCATGCTGTTGGTTGCGAAAAACCTGACGAGGCAAGCGCATTACTAGTCTGCTTCAAGATCGTGGTACCCTGGAGGAGGTCGATCGTCAACATCACACTGGCAAATTGTTTGCTCAAACGACCGAGGCGAATCGACACCAGCTGCCGCCCATTCGACGCGAAACCGATCGCTCAGCGTCGACACTTGGGAGCTCGGTTTTCAGGGGGCGGCGGTGTCGGGGGTCAGGACCTGCCCTGCCGCGCTCCCCCGGGCTCCCCTTCCCAGCGGGCACCGGTCTGTCGCCACCTCACCCCACGCCGGGCCTCGCAGGCTGTGTCAACAGAGCAGACCCAGCTGGGAACGAGCGCAGGGGTTTTACCCCGCATGTGAGAGCAGCCAGAGACTTGCTGTGTCGCTGCTCTGGATGATCGTTGGCCTCGTAGACGAATTCAAGCTGTGTTTGGGGCCAAGACCATTAAGGTGGCTGTAAAATCGCACTTTATTTCCTCTCAAGTCTCATTTTTTGATCCGCTGGACATTATTCCGACCTTGGATCCCAGATATGGTACTCAATCCACCCTTGATGTACAACGTATGACAAAGTGCTGGCTTTTCTGCGTCCATCGTTGGCCCATACCATGCACATCTATCTAGTTATCTTAATCCTGCTGCAATAGCTCTCATCCATCGCACATTCTGTCCCACACCACATCAAGCTTCAGCTTTTGCAGTAGCAAATCACAGTTTACCATTGTTTGCTGTGCCCTTTCCTGACTATTTCGTTATGGAGACTGCTGCTTCTGGACCTGATGAACAGCTTCGGCGTCTCATCGGCATGCAAGCGACCTTACCACATCCAGGTGTCGTGGCGATCTCTGAGCTACTTATTTGATCACCTCTGAGTGTCCTGGCGGTCTCTGAACGACCTGACGGCCTGTGAACGACCTGAAGACCTCTGAGCACCCTGACAGCCTCAGAGCGTCCTGACATGGCGATCTCTGAACGTCCTGGCGACCTCGCGGCCACCCGATGACCTCTGGGCATAACAATGATCTCTGAACGGCCTGAATGTCCTGAGCGTCCTGACGGCCTCTGAGCGTCCTGACGGCATCTAAGTGCTCTGATGGTCTCTGAGTGGCCTGACGGCCTCTGGGTGAACTGATAGCCTCTGTGCGACCTAAACACCCCCGGTCGGCCAGGCGGCGTCGCGCCGAGCGGGTGGCCGCGGCGTCTCCGGGCGGCGGTCGTCCCTGTGACGCCGCTGAGTATTTGTTTATCCAGCCATGGCGCGATAACAAACAGGGCGTCCAGGAGTGGTCAGCGGCGGCGGATCAACACGGCGCGGCGGCGCTGATCCCCGGCTGAGGACCGCGCCGCGCCCTGATCCGGCCCAGAGCCGCCCTCTGAGGAGGCTTCACACGAGCAGCCGCCGCCTGACGGGTCAGCTGAGCCCTGACTCAGCAGCACGGGAGGAGAGAGAGAGAGAGAGAGAGAGAGAGAGAGAGAGAGAGAGAGAGAGAGAGAGAGAGAGAGAGAGAGAGAGAGAGAGAGAGAGAGAGAGAGAGACCGGTGCCGGTGGCAGATCCTCACACCGGAGCGTGCCTCTCCGCTGTTTGCCGACGTCACGGTGCCAGCGGACGTCCGGCGGAGTTGGAGCGGTCGCGTGTCGCACGGGACCGAGATCAGCCCGCCTTCCCTCGGTCCGGTGCGCGCGGGCTGCGTCCCAGATGGCTATCTCGCTCTGAATGGCCACTCGGAGCCGGAGAGGCCGATTGTCCTCGGAGCCGATTAGCTCCGGTTGGCGCGGCCCGCTGGGTCCAGAGGCAGGCCCCGACCAGAGACAGGTTCCATGCAGAGAGGCTCCGTGCAGAGGCAGGCTCCGTCCAGAGACAGGCTCCGTCCAGAGACAGGCTTCACCCAGAGACAGGCTCCGTCCAGAGGCAGGCTCCGTCCAGAGACCGGCTCCGTCTAGAGACAGGCTCCGTACAGAGACAGGCTCCGTCCAGGGACAGGCTCCGTCCAGACACAGGCTCAGTGTTGAGATAAGCTCAGTGCAGAGGCAGGCGCCGTCCAGAAACGCGCTCCATCCGGAGACAGGCCCCGTCCAGAGACAGGCCCCGTCCAGAGACAGGCCCCGTGCAGGGCAGGCTCCAGCTTTCGGTGCACGCCAAAATCTCAGCAGCGATCCGGAGACGGCTCCATCCTCTTTTTGCACGATCTTCGACAAGACGGTCAAAATTGAGAGCGCTGAGTTTTTACGCTTTGACCCTGGCAGAAGCTAGCGCTGTTCCTCACCAAGTAGGCGCATTTCCCTCGCCTCGCCTCGCCTCGCCCAGCGTACAACACTTGCTGAGGGGCCATTAGCATATCCCATAACCTCTGGTGGCCCGCCTCCCACGTAAAACACGATCTTCGTGGCCGGGTCCCACGCGGCGCGTTCGCTTTCATTGTGGGCGACGGCGTAACAACAGTCGGAGCATTACCGGTGAGAGGAGGCGCCGTCAAATGAGCACCATTACCATGCGGCCGACATTGTCTCCGGTGAGCCCTGGACGTCCGCTGGACAGCCCATCGCTCCCGTTCATTAAGGACTCCACAAGGCCACCGCTCCAATTATCACCATTCACGCGGCTGTGCGGCGAAATTTCCGGCATGTTTTCGAGGCGCATGCTGTATGTAGAGAATGTGAACACGTGCATTTCGACACCCTGACTGCACCGCTGGAATGCTGGCTGCTTGCATTCGGTAGCTTCTTGCCTCAGGATGGTCTTTTAATGAAATGTGTATGTTTTGGAGCCGCATAGTCATCGTGGTTGGCTGGCGTGACAATTCATAGGCAACCAAAAAAGACTGATAGGTAATATTTGCCAACATTTTTTTGGTTCCATCAAAAAATGGTTTCTAACTTTTTGTGTAGACCTCTTTCTTGAACTCAAGTTTCGGCTGAATTAGGGCCAAGTTAAGAACTGTTTCTTAAGATTCAGACCCATTCAACTTTCATCCACATGTTCCCACACATCATGGACACGTTCTCCCTTCTCCGCTCTCATCATGCAAAGGGTTGTCATCATGCAAACGGTCACCATGCAGTATGCAAACTGTCACATGCATCACTTGTCAAGCAGCTTGTGAATGCTCTGTGTAATGGTGTTTGGTGCATGAACGTGTATTTTAGCACATAAGCACATGAAGAAAAGAAAACCAGTCCTTGCCCAAAGCAATGACATCTAACGTTATCTCGTGTCGTAAATAAACACGAATTGCATGATGCAGGTGTGAAGGTTTCACTTATGCTCCATTATTTTCTGTCGCTTCATGATGTATTGCAGACTGAGTTACACCGTCGACGAACTACGACAGCAAGTACGTACATATGCGATGTCATAGATGGCCCTGCGATTTGTATCAGCCATAACGTCGTCGTTTTTTTGCAAGTGTGGTGCCGGTCCTTGGCACCGCGCCACTGACACTATTCCTGAGCTTCCTCGTGGTTCTCATTCGGCGCTTTCGCTCAACTCCGTGCTTTCAGCCGAACTTGCGCAAAGCATCCCCAGCAGCGTCCAGGGACGCGATCTCGGATCACTGCTGCGGAACTACAGGGCTTGTTGGCGCGTGTTATCACATTTCTATCTTAGAATGTTCTGAGCTGACCGGGACGCTCTTAACTTTGTCCGTGCCGATAGTCCAGTTGGTTTGGGAGCTTGCCTTCCGATCCATCAATTCGTGACGGGGTGGGGTTGAGTCAATTTTAGACGCACGCTGCCTGCCCTTGACTGGAATGGCTTGCGGCCGGTGGCATCGGTCATGCGAAACGTCAGCTGATGCCAAAGGGCAGAACGGACCGATCCCAGCATTGTCACAAATTAAACTTTAGTCACAAAATTACTCGGTTGACCTGGAACTTTGCGATCGGATGGTGGAGGCCAGTGTTCGCAACAAGCACTGGGCTCTGATCCCAGAAACCAATCCATTTAAAAGGCTCGTGCTAAATCGTCAAAAAATGACTGCGCGCTATGTGCGACGGTTGATATATTTAAAGGTCCTCAGGAATTTTTTTCGGAAAGAATGCACTCGTCTTCCTGCATTCATTACCATTCATAGCGCACCTGTATATGCCATGCAAATCCGGCTATCGCCAGCAGGCACATAGCCATCCAACTCACTACCCTCTCGGGGAACTTTCCACTGACGCCTGACAAAAGGCTCTTCACTTTCTCTTTTCACAGATATGTTTTTGTGGTGTATACTTGAATACATCATATCCTAGTCAAAACCAATAACAGCCGAGCAATTACAAGTGTCCACGCACAATAAAAGGCCGTGCAGTGTGCCATGCCAAATCTGTGTTCCGTACATGATCGTTGTTTGCCTTGACCCTTGACTCCTCCAATGACATATTCTTTTATTATCCATCACTAGAGCAGAATGTTCACGGGTTTCAGAACGACTACTTTTAGTTTAAGTATCTTGCCGATTGTTCTCTATGGCCGTCATCGGATCTAGACTGTTTCCTTGATCCCAGGCTTATCCTGAGTCTCTGACGCCATTCCTCAGAGCGTTACAGGTAGCCTGCACGTGAAGGTTTCAGTGTTACACCGCTGATTTAAGGAGAAATTTGCGGCAGTAGTTTCCCATTGTTTTCTTTTTCATTTCGCACATGAGCCTGTAGAGAGTGTCAACGTTGCAAAAGACCTTGCGTCCCATAAGCGGCCCTTTCTCCGCCTGTGTGTAAGTAGCTCACCTGTATATGCTGCTTCCAAATGGATAGGGCATAGTGCCTTTTTGAGAGGACTCCTAGATAGGAACGTCTTACGTTGCATTTACAAAGTGAGTTGCCAAATGACTCACTGTTTTTGGCCAGGAGCCGTCAGGAGACGTTTCTTAGTTTTTCATGAATGGGGTCAGTCGCATGGTGGCACTTTCCCTGACAAGTTCTAGGACGACAGAGGTTACAGGTAAACGTATCGCTGCATTTTTCATTGACACACTGAAATACATACTTTTTAGGAGACAGGTTTCACTAGAAGCGTTTGATAGCATCGGTTTAATGCTCGCATTCTTCCAGTCTTCATTGTAGTGCATCTCGCTTGTCCCGGTACGATAAATCCAAACCTGTCCATTGTCTTCGTTGCACTATGATGTTCAGCGCAGGACGGTTAATGACGGCAGGCAGCCAAGTACCCTTTGTCACCATTATCAGGTTTTTAGAGGCGCAGAAATAACCGCAGACCGTCATGGACCGCACACGCGTGGCCGTCCCTCGGTGGCGGAGACTCTGGCAACAGAGCTCACTTCCTGCACCTCTCGTTACTCCACAACACTCGCAAAACCCCGCTCTGAACGGCGTCAAGCCGTGCTCCTCCTCTTCTTCGCCGGATCTGCATTTGGTCGGGTGTCACGAGCCTGGCTCCTCCGAGCGGCCGCCAGCATCGACCGGGTGTCACGTCCCAGGCTCCTCCGAGCGGCCGCCGGGGTCTGTCGGGTGTCACGACCCTGGCTCCTCCGAGCGGCCGCCGCCATCGACCGGGTGTCACGAGCTGCCGGGTGTCACGAGCCCGGCTCCTCCGAGCTGTCGGCGTCGGCCTGGCGTCAAGAGCGGCCATCGGCGTCGGCCGGGTGTCACGAGCCCGGCTCCTCCGAGCTGTCGGCGTCGGCCTGGCGTCAAGAGCGGCCGCCGGCGTCGGCCGGGCGTCACGAGCCCGGCTCCTCCGAGCTGTCGGCGTCGGCCTGGCGTCAAGAGCGGCTATCAGCGTTGGCCGGGCGTCACGAGCCCGGCTCCTCAGAGCGGCCGTCGGTGTCGGCCTAGCGTCAAGAGCGGCCATCGGCGTCGGCCGGGTGTCACGAGCCGGGCTCCTCCGAGCTGTCGGCGTCGGCCTGGCGTCAAGAGCGGCCGCCGGCGTCGGCCGGGCGTCACGAGCCCGGCTCCTCCGAGCTGTCGGCGTCGGCCTGGCGTCAAGAGCGGCTATCGGCGTTGGCCGGGCGTCACGAGCCCGGCTCCTCAGAGCGGCCGTCGGCGTCGGCCTGGCGTCAAGGGCGGCCATCGGCGTCGGCCAGGCGTCACGAGCCCGGCTCCTCAGAGCGGCCGGCGTCGGTCCGGCACCACGGTCTGTCACGCAACCCGGCGTGTGCCTGCCGTCCCGACGACACGCGCCGTGGATTGGGGCCGCTCCTGCTGGAGCCGCCGCCGGCCCGCGCCCGCGCCCGCTCAGCTCTATCCTGCCGTGGGGAGGAGGCGGCCCGTATCGCTCAGCTCTATCCTGACGTGGGGAGGAGGCGGCCCGTATCGCTCAGCTCTATCCTGACGTGGGGAGGAGGCGATCCGTACCGCAGCTCTATCCTGCCGTGGGGAGGAGGCGGCCCGTATCGCTCAGCTCTATCCTGACGTGGGGAGGAGGCGGCCCGTATCGCTCAGCTCTATCCTGCCGTGGGGAGGAGGCGGCCCGTATCGCAGCTGGAACTCGGCTGAGAGGGGCCGGCCCGACAAATGAGGAGATCTTGTTTGGGCCGGCCCCACAGATGAGCAAATCTCGTTTGCAGGCGGATTCTTGCTGCGTTCTTTCGGGTCAGGCTGTACTGAAATCATTGACTTTGATGCGATGGCACTTTGCGACGTAAAGTTGCCTAGTCTCACTACAAACTTGTCCACCAAAACAAAGGCTGCTCTTCTTTGTCTGTTTGGTTTTCTGTAATCGGAGCCAACAGAACCAACGGAACCAATCCAAATTGAGTTAAATACAAAGGCATGTTAGTTGATTGCTCTGGAAATAAAAGCGGAGCACACCATGAAGTAAATGAAGTTGACGCACAGACAATCCACTACACGAGCATTCCCAGCGGCCCCTCGATACCAGGGCAACTTTTTCAGGGCATAAGGCACGCCGAGGAGCGGCCAAACGATCGAGGCATTCCTCCCTGATCGCTTATCTCGGAGTCGACGAACTGCGACCGTAACGTTCGGCCAGCTGAAAGATGGCCGCCGCCGTAAAAACGCGCTTCCAAAAATGGGGCCGCCGCGTCTGTAGGACTACGGCCGGCGCGAACCGCCACACGTGCTGTTCATACGGATGTGCCAGCGCCGGCAGGGACGCTGTGATACCTGACATGCCCGCTTCCGGCAGGGCACCACAAGACGGGTGCCGCCGCCGGCCGAGTGGTTCGTCCACTCGCGCGTTCAAAGCGGTGCGAGCGCCGAGTGCAGAGACGACACGGAGTGTGTCTATCTTTGTATAGCTTTGGAGAGCTAAGTTCTCCAGCTTTTGCTTTAGCGTTTAGTTTTGGTCGCTACGGCGTCTGAAAAGACGATCTGCATCCGTTCGAGCCACGCGGCTAATGTTTCACGGACTATACCGTGATAGCCGGCGCGAAAGTTGGGGTCACTACTGGGCTCGATTCTACCACTCGCCAATGAAAGATTGCGGCCAGGACCACCGCCCAGCTGCCGTGCTGCGGACAGCACCGCATCACCTCACGGAACTTCGGCGGCGCTGAGGTGAGGACTGAGAAGCTGCGCGAGCGGCCATCACCCGTCCCCGTTGCAGCTGTTCGGGTCCGCTGTCAGCGCTTCTGGTGCGGCCCTGCCTGTCACCGGCGCGGAGGAGGCGGTGTTGGTGCGGCCCGGCCTCCCACCGGCGCGGAGGAGGCGGTGGTGATGCGGCCCGGCCTGCCACCGGTGCGGAGGAGGCGGTGGTGGTGAGCAGTGGCGGACTGTCGGCCGGCTGATGGCGAGGGGGAGGTGGAGCAGCCGACAAGTCGGTCGCGCTGCGGAACGTCCGCGCTGCTCGTTCTGAAATGTGATTGGTGGAAGATGTGCTCAGTTGCCCACTTTGGACAGAGGCTGAACACAGCTAAGGAGGCGCTTTGAAGGGAGAGAGGTTTATGGAAGCCGGAAACTTGGACTCCTGGCCGAGACCATACTTTCCATTTTTTAAAAAGTCCAAATTATTTTTATTTTCAAGAAAGACCACTTAATAGCATATTTGGGAACTCATGAGCTTTTTCCCGAGCTCAAGGAAAGGGAATCGCTTTGCCAGGAATGCTTACTGTGATATGGAACAACGCAACCCTGTAACCCGATCCAACCTTATGAGAGGTATATTTCACATGGCAACCCAAATTACCGAATTTTTCTACCTTGTTTACTGGGCCGATTCTGGACGAGAGCAAAAAGCGGCGACACCGGAGCTGGGGCGTCCGATGGAGCCTTCTCGGGGTCCTGCTCTCGTTTAGCGTTCTCAATGGAGCATGACTGAGCGCGGGCCGGAGGGGAGAGGCGGGAGGGTGCAGCAGAACGGCACTCTGTGAAACCTGAGCTCGCCTAGATGTGGGCGGATACACAGCCACCATTGGGAAATGGCCCGCTTCAATGAATTACGGCCGGTGGGAACTCATAAATTTCAGCGTTCTTGCTTTGCTACTGATACGCTGAGATCATGTTGCTCATGCACCAAGCACGGTCAGGCCACCGCTATCGCCTCATGGAAGCGCGGTGGCTCTGGGGTCATTGTTTCAGTGATATGGTCGTGCAACGCATCCGTCGGAAAACGACAGCGAAGGCTTTGGCTGTGAGCTGAAGCATTCGGTGGTGGACGTGTCCGACTTTGATAATGATAGTGAGATGGGCCTGATAAACAACCCGGCATTTTCCCCAGCTCGCTTGGTATTGGCACATCTTTGCAGTCAAAGTACGAAACGTCGCCATGAAAATTAGCCAACAAGGCCCGGATCACGCGAACAGCTCGCTCCTTCAAGGTTGCGCATTTCTGCTCGGCCTACATATTACCAACACAGAATAGTAAACCACGAAACACGAGTGAGCACAATACAGTCGGGTTCGTTATCACCAAGGGAGACAATGGCACAAAGCCACTATCTGCATCTTACCACACAACATTGTGGTAAGCTCACGCAACCTCGGGAGGCGGTGCGTTTCCAGCATGTGCACAATGGCTTTTAGAGATGAAACAATGTTGCAAACAGAACATACTTTGAATTGGGAACACTCATTTTCATAACCTTTACAGCTCTAGTGATCAGTGTTGCTTAGTAGTCAGTGATTTGACCAGGATATAAGAAAAACATAAAAATGTCATGCATCGGCGTTTATGTACTACATGCCTTGACCCGCAAACGTATACCTACATCGCTGTAACCAGGCACCTCCAAAGCCGTTACGGGCACACTTAGATTAAAAGAAACTAACAGTCAAATTTTATGGTCCAATCTTGTTCAAATTATAAATGCTGTCCCATATAAGTACCGAGCCTTTCAGTCTAAAACACCCCCGAAAATGGCCGCCATCAAAGGGCGCCGCTCGTCGTCCCCAATTAACCCTGACCACATCTAAACTGGCGGCGTGCCTCATCAGCCAGCAGCGTCTGGCTATTGAGCCATCATTATCCAAACTGCCAACCCGGCGTTAACCTGAGCACCGAACGTACACAAAAACAGCGCCGTCTGCAGCTACCGTGCTGGCCACGTCGGCGGCGGGGAGTGGCTCATCTCGTGAGGATCTGGCGTCAATGGCGCATGCGCGCTGCAAAGTGAATCACCGCTATGCAATCCGTTCACCATGCTTTCGGCTTTGATGGACCGGACATGGCCGAAGTGAAAGTAAATCACTGCAATGTGTTGTATGCAGTGCCATAACTTGCATCCGTGCTATCCTCTTCGGCTTTAGGTCAGCCAACTTGAGTGGCCGACCACTGGCCAGCAACGCTTAAATACGCTGGTTAGATCCTCTGCAAAGAGCGCGTGAACGCCACATTCCTCCGATCCGTCGCTGCTTAAGCCTGGCGACAAATCACGGCTGGGTGGAGCGGCCGTCCTCGGCGCCCATTGGCTGCGATATCACGTGCCGCGGAGCACGGCCATCGGTCAGGTGACACCCCCTCCCCCTCCGAGAGTCGTGTAATGCGCGTGTAAACGCCACCTCCGCCCGCAGCTCGCTCGGTCGATCTGGCGATACCGAGCTCACGCACTGCGCCACGACTGTCGCGCGCGCCACGGCGGCCAGCGCGCCTGTCCAGGGCGAGCGATTTAGTGGCCTGTTGCTGCCGTTGGAGGGGGTGGAGCGGCGGCGGGGCGCTGCCAGCCTCCCCCACCCCTTCCGTTTGCCTCCCTCCATCGCTGGTCAGGCTAGGGAGCTATGTGGAGGAGGAAACTTCCCTGCAGCCTCTGGACGCGTAATGACGCCGTCCACTGTTCGTGGTTTCAGCGGCGTGTCTTATGAGACTGCACGCGTGCGGGTTTCAGGCTGATCGCATCTGCAATAGGCTCATGGATCTTAGCCCGCTTACATTCCAGCGTTGTGCCCGCAAAATGCGGAGACTGTGGCTAAATGGAGCGACGGAGTTGGATTCTGCGATGTGATTGAAGTACACTGCCAGTTAGGTACAGCTTAATAAACGGTTGCAGGTCATGCAGAGAAAGAAATTAGGTACGACTAACTTGGCCGACGCATTCATCACGAACGCCGACACATATCTAGACTCACTTTTTCCTCGTCTGTGGTCCTAAAAACTCTAAACGCAGCCACTCCTCGGCGCACAATGCACCCACTCGCCGATAACCCTGAAACTTCGGCATGAAGCAGCCGATCTGTGACTCAATAGACCTTTAGCGCCACTCCTGTCGGCCGCATGACGGATGACTCCGCCTCCTCCACAGAGCCGGGGCTCCGGCTCGGCCGGCGGCCCGGGCGGGGCGCCACCGGCGCCGCCTCCTTGACGCGTCCCGGAGCTGCCCTGTCGTCCTGGCCGGCCCGGCCGGCGGCCAGGCCCGGCGGCGCGTGTCACGAGGTAATGCGCCGATGCGCCGATACGGCGGGCTCTGCTTCGTGGAGGCCCTGCCGTCCGTCAGACGCGGCCGGGGGGGGGGGGGGATGACGAGAGGCCGCCGGACGTGCTGCTCCCGCCCCTGGCCCCTGGGCACTCCAGCACGACTGTCAGCAGACGGGACACCGCTCCAGCACGAATGTTAGCAGACGACACACAACCCCAGTGAGGCTGTCAGCAGACTGGACACCGCTCCAGCGCAACTATTAGCAGACGGGGCACCGCACAAGCACGGCTGTCAGCAGGCGAGACACCATTCCAGCACGGCTGTCAGCAGGCGGGACACCGCTCCAGCATGGCTGTCAGCAGGCGAGACACCATTCCAGCACGGCTGTCAGTAGGCGGGATACCGCTCCAGCACGGCTGTCAGCTGGCGGGACACCGCTCCGTCGCAGCTATGAGCAGACGAGACACCTTTCCAGCACGGCTGTCAGCAGACCGGCCACCGCTCCAGCACGGCTGTCAGCAGACGATACACCATTCCAGCACGGCTGTCAGCTGGCGGAACAGCACTCGGGCGCGGCTGTCACCAGAAGGGACACCGCTCCAGCACGGCTGTCAGCTGGCGAGATACCGCTACAGCACAGCTGTCAGCTGGCGGTCCGGCGCGACACTTCAGTGGTGCGATGACCGGGCGATATCGCGCCTTGCAGTCGGGCCGCTGACAGGCGGCAGCCATTGTCGCGGCCGGCCGGTCAGTTCGATCCCTGCACCCGCCGCCGCCCGCCGATGGCTTCATGCGGCGGCGGCGCTGCTGACGCGGACAGGGACGCCTCCGGACGTCTGTCGGCGGACGCGACGGCCCCGGGTGAGAGACGCGCCCTGCAGGCGGTGCGCCGGGCGAGAGCAGAACCGTGGGACGCCGACAGGTCACGGGTCATGCATATTTGGCGACGGACGAACTGATAAAACAAGAACTTCTCCGGCGGTGTCGATTTCTTGCCGGTTTTAGGTTGGACCTCGCAACAACTTAACTGATTGCGGTCTTCTCATTACATTCAGGATCATGCAAGCAGCCTGTCCATTGTTTCTGGTGTTGGACTGCGTGGCTGTATCGGTGCTGTCCAGCATTAGGCACGCCTGTTCGTCAGATCATGGAGACCGAACTACCAAGAGGAAGAAGCTTTAGATCCCATCTCCTGCAGGTCGGAGCGGCACCAGTGGCGTCCTGTCACCGCTCTGCCCCTCTCTGTCCTCTGGAGCGGGCACAGCGAGCTGTCCTTTGTGGCGCGGTCCCCTGCCGTTAACTTTCACAGCACGGCTGCCACCGCCCTGGCCGCCGCTCATGGAGCCGCATAGCCTCCACCGGCTGTCGCCGCCCAGTTTGAATAAGGCGTCAGATGACAACCGTCGAAGCGTCCCATCTCACCTGCGAACAGGCGTAACACGACCTAATGAGCGGTCGGGGCGGCGCTATCGGGGCATCGCGAGCCGCCGCGGCCGCCAGCGAGCCGCGAGCCGCGTCCTTCCCGGGCCGGCGCGCCTCCGCCGTGTTTGACAGATACAGCCGCGAACGGGGAATTAATTACGGACCTGTCGACCGGCCGCTGCGGAAGAGGTGGCCAATTAGCTGGCCCCGATCGGGATGGCGCGGCGATGGGTGCGCGACACGAGGGATTCGTCACCGGAACGCGACAGCTGACATCGGGTCGGCGCGAGACGAGTCTGGTGCAGGGGGGCGGAGGGAGTGACGTGGACACCGGATACCCTGCCAAGGCCGTCGCCAACGAACTGGGACTGCCTGTGCAGGTGTTTCGCTTCGCACGCATGGCAGAATACAATACATGTGTGCGAAATTTTTCCAATAGGTTTTTCGTCGCAAGTTTTCAGTCGTCTTGTAAACTAACGATAGGCGGAGGGACCTGCGGGTTTGATGCTGAATGCCAGTTCATCACAACAAAGTTGTTGTCTTTAAGAGCTTTCTCGTAGACCTTCTCTGGAAATTTAGCTCCAAACACTTTGGAACCTTCTCGTGGTGCTACAGGGTTCCTCGCATTGTTGGTCATGTACAACTTCGATAGCAACAACAGCAGACAAAGGGATGCCAGCCAAAGGGGTATCAGCTGATGCTAACCCGAGCACAAATATTAGAAAAAATACTTTCAAGGGCTTAAGTGGAAGGAACCATTTGAGAACTGAGTGTCAACAGCGGCAATGAGTCGGTCGGAATCTCCTCAGTTCGTTTCGTTTCATGTGACGTCGGTTGCCTCCTTCGAGTGATTTGATCATTCGCAAGATCTTCTATCACCGCTATAGTTGAGCATATGACGTTCAAGATTATTCTGAAACAATCGTGTTGCATTCAGACTTTCCTGTCTTTAGGTATAGGTATATGTAAATGCGGCCGTGGGGAATGCTGTGCCAGCTTGCACATAGCGTTGCTAATTTATGTATCCGTGAAACCTGGAGTTGTGCTGCGTCATGTACTAACACGAATAATCCGTCGGCTTATATGTTCACTGCGCAAGTCCTTCGAATACACACATGGATGAAGGTCATCGTGTTGCACAGCAGCTGCAGTGACTGTGAATGGCCGGTGGGCTGCTTCCTTTGGCAACGAGCTCTCGTATACAGGCCTAAATGGTATCTGGAAATTCTAGCGACCTTGTCAGGCCGGTCCTTGTATAGATTACGAGAAAAGAATGTAAACATGTCACGTAAATGTGTTGTGTCATCGAAGTGGCCAGAAACCTTTCAAAGTCACATGACGAATCAATCAACCGACAGATCAAACACAACCTCCAAGTTGCGCTGCCTGAACCAAGGTCACGTGGTTTTCAAAATGTTTTCGAGGGGACTTTTTAATCCAACTGGCACGTGACGCACGACCGCCGTGATTGCCGTCTTGGTTCAGAAGAAGCATGCGACAGCGCTGCCACCCGGCTGACGGTTGGGGATCACGTTGAAAGCCTGATGTGAGCCTGACATGAGATCGGCTGCCGCACCCGCAGTAAATAGGCGCATGACGTCAGGACCGATTATGCATTCCGCAGACTCTTTGAAGCTACGACAATCCAGACAAAGTTGCCCCTAGGGCCGGAATGCATGCCAAATGCGTCTGGTAACAGATGCTCATTGAGAAAATCGTTTCAGTTTTGTGGAGCCGAAATGCTGGCGTACCAAGCGGACGGCAGAGTTAATGGTAGGCGGCTGATCTCGACGGGCCCGTGCAGGAATGAGGGCTTGCATCACTGGTCATAAATCATGCCAGTAGCAAGAAACGCTTCCTAATTGGGTGATTTTGCTGTGCAAAGCATTCCGTCCTGCCGTCTCCGAAGTCTGGGGGAAAGACACTCCTCCTGCCTGGTGACAAGTCCTGCCTGGTGACAAGTCCTGCCTGGTAACAAGTCCTGCCTGGTGACAAGTCCTGCCTGCTGACAAGGCCTGCCTGGTGAAAGAGCGGAGGCAACGTTATCCGCCGACCTGGACGGCACAACTCGTGGTGGGTTCAGTAAGCACGCTACAGGCTAAACTTAGCATGTTTCCTGAACCCAAAAGCCAGCCATGCAAATTATTTGGAGTGAATTTATTACACATGGAGGCATCACTGATGTGCCCTGCGAAATGCGATTTTCCTTGCGACAGTCGTTTATTTATCTTCATCTTTACGACTTGGCTAAACTAACGACCAAGCATGATGTTTAGACTTTCAAAGTTTTGTTTAGAGGGATAAATCAGAATTACTTATGCATTCCTTTGGGTGGGACCTTCTCCTTGAATCGGGCGATCTATGATTCGCTTACACACGTGTCCTATTTTGATCCATCGCGATCATTCGGCTCGCATGCGTCTTTCTACAAGAATATTTTCCCTACGACCCATCATGCACACCTTGCAGGACTTGTTGCGAAACGCTTATTGGTATATGCGTGCAAGTGCATTTGTATGTTTCCGGTAGTTAAACTTACGTTTCTGGAGTCTTATCAGTTTGTCAAAACTCAAGACTAGCAATAAGTCAACCCAGCAGCTCTGCATACCACATCACTGTAACGCCGCGTAATTACCATCGCCTGGATGCTGTCAGTCCGTCAGTTTATCGAGGCGCCGTCCACCCCAAACATTGACTCAGCGCCCAGACACCATTGACCTGCGGCCGTGCCCGCCCGCCGCCCGTCCGACATCGTGACTGCCGGTAAAACGGCCGCCCTTGTCGTTCGGCGGAGGGCTTCGGCGATAATTCCCGCGGACGTCTTACGCGCCCAGTGGTTTAACGTCCACAAAGGGAAACAAATCAGCCCGGGTCGGAGTGCTCGCGGGGTTCCGCGGTCCTTACTCAGATTGGGATCAGCGCCGACCAGTAGGGCAAACATTCCAGCGGTGGGAGGACATTCCGGCCATGTTCAGACAACCCAACAGCATCGCAACCGAGACCAGTCGCGGTTATTTCCGCTTGCCTTGTTTGGAGCGGTTTCTCTGACGAATGAATGAACTTGGCTGTGTGAAACACGCCAGTTTCCAGTTCACGCTCTACCACTCCCACATGATGTGTCCATTTGTATTTGGACGCCACGTAACCCTCTGCTGTTGGGCATGCTCAGTTATGGTTTGATGACCCCGTTAGATGTACGTTAGTCTCCCTTTCTGACCAGCTCGTCCTTTCCTGTTCCGATCACAGCTCTACTCTGACCCATCTCGTTCCAGCTCGATTGTGCGTGGCCTTCCGCTGCTCGCGTTCTTCACCCCCGAACGGCGCCGCTGTCGCTCGCCGGGGTTTTATTGTCACTCTGTCCTTGTCCCTCCCGATTCATCGTCGTTCCTCGCATTCGGCGGCGGCCGGCTATCGATGGCGACATTTGATAAGCCTTTATCGGCGACGGCGGCGGCGGCGGCGGCGGCAGCGGTGCGCGGGTCCTCCTCAGCGGAGGAGCCCGGCTTTGTAGAGTGACACACGGTCGCGACGGCCTTGGTGGCGCCGGGCGCGCGCCCGCCGCCGGCCGGCCCATACAGCCGTGACCGCTGGCGGATGTAGCGGTGACTTATGACGGCTGCAGCCGAGGGCCACCACGCGCCGCCGCCACCCCCGGGTCGGCGCACCCCGGCTGGCGGGCTGGCGCCGAACGGCGCCAGCTTGGCGCCAGCTTGAAGCTCTGTTTCTGGGTGGCGTAAGATGCGCGAATGTTTGTTCACTCCACTGCGGGTTAAAAGCTGTGGACGCGGTCAGCGAGGGTACCCATGGTGCTGACGAGGTGGCGGTTGCATACCCATTTCCCATGTCTCATGCATTGTCATTCAGAGCGTGATGGTCTCAGGGTCCGGGCCACAGTTACTTCTGGGAAAATTAGAATTTTTGTTAGATTTACTTCAGTTTTTATCGCAACAAATGGTCTCGAGTTGATTGAGCCCTAGCAGCATTAAATAGGTAATTACGTACATGGTTTTATGGCATGTCTTTTAAAAATGAAACGTGTGCTTGCCTTTAAATCTAAAACGTTCTTCGCCGACATTCGTCGTTAAAATACCATGGGATCAAAATGGCGACCACATTTTTCATTTCCAAAAGGAATAATCTAAAAGCCGCTCTGATTCACTCATGGTCATCACTAAACAGCCGGCAGTGACTTTCCTGACAGTGCCAAAGCCTAGGCTACTATTCCCACGGTCGGCGTAACTCCACCAGGATATCCAGGCCGGGGGCACGCACCCTGCTTTCCTGTTACCAACGAGGATACTTGGCTCACTGGGAGCCTGTTTAGCCTCGCTAAAACTTATAATGTATGCACCGCCAAGCTTCCAACAGGCTGTTAGGCCTCCTGACCCGACCGGTCTGAACTTCACACTGCAAGTGGAGCGGGAGCCGGCGGCAGGCCGGCCGGGTGGATCTCATCTGTGCCCTCGGAGGGGGGCCGGCAAGGGGTCCGCCCAGCTGCCGCCCGGCCGGTGTCCCGCAGCGGAGCGCACAATGCCCGCATCGGGGAGCGCGCCGGGCTCGACGTCGCCAAATCACTTTGTTTTGAAGATTTTTCACCGGCGGGCCGCAAGAATGCCGCGGCGACGCCTGAGATATGGAGCGGGCTGGCTGGAAGGGCACCGTCACATGGCCTGTCACTGTCAAAGACCGACCGCTCCACATTCTAATAACTGCCATTCATATCGCTCAGTGTTTGGTGACAGCTGCCGGCCGCGGCATCATCGCCTCAAAGCCGGCAGGGTATCTGGCTCCGGTACGTCATCCTCTCCCAGTCACGGATTCACCGGATCAGCGGCAGCTCGCCGGCGAGGAGGGACCATGACCTGCAGTAAAACTCAGATTAGAGCGTGATCTTCAAATAACGGAGACCCTCTGGCCGGAGGATCCCAGTTAGGTTAAGTCAGGCGGCACGTAAGCTAGCTTTCGAGCATAGCAGGGCGCGCCGTTCTCGAACAGCGTATGTGTATTTCTACCGGTTTGAAACCGGAGGGGTCCGAGCGAGCAGTGGTCAGGTGTTCCGTATGTTTCGGCGCGGGTTGTGCGGGTCTCAAACTGGGAGGGAAGTGCGGATATCGCACGGCAACATACACGCGCACCACTCCCAGTTTGAGAGGCCAGCGGGACGGGCGCCGGTATATGAGAACTGCCTGATTTACACTCACTTGTAAGCATGAGAGATCCATATGGTTTGTAACAAAGGTTGTGCACAATCCTGCCCTGACGTACAGACTAGACACACTTGAGCGGTCTAGCTGTGTTATGTTCTGAAACAGGGTCTGTACATAAAAACGTGAAGGTTTCGTTACTTTAGATGCACCCCCTGATTCGAACGATACCTAACCTCTCCGTTTTACAAAAAAGTATTGACACATGCACAGATATCCTGCGAATAAGGCTCAATAATTTCGTGTTTGCATTTTTTTGTGTTGCCCGTGCGCTGTAAAAAAGTGTTGCCCTCAACTTCCACGCACCATAGCTGTCCGGATCAATGCCTTTTGGCCGTAATGTCACGTTTGGTTTGCTTCTTCGTTCATATGTTGTTCGAGTTTAGCTTTGAAGAATATAAGGTCGACGTCCACTTGCACTGCGTCTACCAGGACCTTACAGCATCTGTAGAAACCATGTTGGATGAGTGGGCTCTGCAAACTACTTCCCCGCCTCCTGGCCGACCAGACCATAACATGCCGTCTGTTTAGATGTTGACGCTAAACTCTGCTGGGGGCGCAATGGACCTTTGCCCAGTAGACTTTATTATCTATATCAGCATAATGATAACGACATTTAATCGGATCCGTCGTCATAAAATATAATAAGATGCCGCTCAGTGCCGTTCATTCAAGCCACAATGGCACAATTATACAGTCAAGCTGCTTTGCCATCCCCGCCTTGCATCACAAAGTTTGGCACGACAGCGCACCGCACCACCGCACAAACCTCACCGCTGCAGAGCGGTGAGGCCCTACTGACATGCGGTCAAACATTGCCACGGTGGTCGGTGGTCACGCGTGTACATAACACGCTTATAAACAGCACACAGCGCTGGTCGTTTTGAGCCCCACCAATGGCGATCGCCTGTGAGAGCCGGGTCAGTTTCCACTCAACAAAGTGAGGACCCGTCTTGGCCCTTTCTCTGACATACGTGTCATAATCTCATTGTACTGCGTTACACAACACATAGTTATCATGACTACCAGTCTAGCAAGCTAAGGAAAGAGATAAATGCCTGGAAGTCAGACCACATAGGTCTAGGTGCCAGGCAACCAGTTATTCTCAGGTCACTTTAATTTATACCAAAAATAGCAAACAAAAATAAAAGAGCGTCGCGCAGAACACGTTCGGCGGATCATTATCGTTTGCTTTCACTGTTACGGAATCCCTCCGCCACCTTGTCGACGAGGAAGTAGCTTATCTACCATTTTATCAGCATCCCAATCCCATGCGTCGATAATTTATTCATTGGATGACTTGGAGACCCATGCTGGGCACACGTCGGTGGTGAAGCGCTACAAATTGGGCGTAAGCAGAGCCTAAACAGCGACGCAGTCGCCGGCGCCGCATGACAGAGCGACACAGGCTCCAGCGCCGCGTGACAGGGCGACACAGGCCCCGGCGCCGCGCGACAGAACGACACGGGCCCCGACGCCGCGCGACAGGGCGACACAGGCGACGACAGGAGCCAGGCTGGCAGCGAATCGATTAAAACATACTTTCTCCCTTCCATAAAGTAGAGAAGAAGGCACCAGCAAAACGTAGTGTTAACCACCTAAAATGCAATGCTATTGCGTTTACAATGTTCGCAAACTGTCTATATTATAAGACTATATAACTATGTAGTATATTTCTTACTGCTTATAGTGTTAACTGTCCTACGTACACTCACGTTTAAGAAGCATTAAAGTGACAACTGAATGGTTCGTTCGTATGCACGGTTATTTATGCATGCCCGCCGAAACACTGACAAGATTTGGTGTTTTGTGTGAATGGTTAGTATTCCGATCCACCGGCCAAGTTGGTTGGCATTCCGGTCCACTGGCCAAGCGCTGAAACCTAGCTCTAAATATCTGGCCGGCTCTGATGTTCTCTCAGTTCGAAGACCTCGTCGTTTCTAGCAAACCATGCACACATCCGCAGTTGTCCCTTCGTCTCTCGTCTTGCACCGTCGCGCCAGCCCCGCGGGTACGCTAGCCGCCAATGTTCCGATCCATCCTCCAGCGCACTGCTCCGGCCCCCCCCCCCCCCCCCCCTCCCGCGCTGCAGGACAAGGCGAGCGGGAAGGGAGGCTGCTGAGCCTTCCCATGTTGCCGGTGACGTTTACGACGCCGTTGGCCGGGCGTCGCGGCCGCGGGGTGTCAAGGCTCTAATTGGCTGTCACTGGAGGGCGGCCGGCGTGCAGCGGGTCCGAACGGCGCACAGGGCTCCCTGGGACCGCGACCAGGACCCAGGAGCCCGTCGTGGGACCGTTCCCGGGGGCGGAGGGCCCAGCAGTCAGCGGCCTTCGAGATGGCGGGTCTCGCAGTAAGCGACCAGCTGGTGAGGAGGGTCAGACTGAGGAAGGCTGCGAGACGGCGGTACTCATTGGCAGACCGTTCCTGGATCAAAACCACGTCGTAAACGGATCCCCAGGACGGTAGCTCCAGAAAGAATAAGACAGGTAAATGTCGGGTGTGCCTGGTACACTAACAAACGAGATACTCCTCCATAAAACTGCGTTTGATTGTTTGCTAGGGAGCCAATAAAGACAGGCGTACTGAATCGTATCGCGGTAGCAGAGAGCAACTCATGAAGCAGTTGCTGTGATTCGTTTTTTTTGTAGTCATGACGACTTGTTTCCTGCGACTCTTTGTTCGTATTGTTCCAAACGCTACCAAGTCCCCAGTGTTGTGTCACATTTTTTCATAGCGTTGGTTAGACAATGCTTCTTCATGTTAATCCCGCGTGAAGTAAATAAAAGCATCCTTCTAGGTCATGCTCCTGCATGTGGTCCGTCCCGCTTGCGCTGCAAATACGCTCAAACGTGAATGCTGCACGTTTAGTGACCACAAAATATGTTGGTGGTAAACAAGTTGGACCCCTGGCTGGAGGTCATCGCCACCACCAGAGCAAATGAACCGGAGCATTATTATTATCATGTTTGGCGGGTCTAAATGCTGTGGTTCACCGCAGCAAACACGAATGAATTAACGATGCCTATTTGTTGGTCCCCGAAACATCCTGGATGACTGATGCTGGAATGAAGTTTGCCAAGATTGGGACAATAATTGGAGAGCTGACCTTGTGGGACAGGGATTTAATGAGCCCCACCTGTATGCCGCCTGCGAATGTAGACATGCTGGCGATGGAGACAATTGCTCCAACGGTCGGATGCCTGCCCACCGCGTGGTCCGCGAGGGCTTCTCACCACAACGGCACGGCTCCTGCCTTTATGTCCTTATTTCGACGTGGGATGTCTGTTAACCATGGCTGCGACGTGACTGTGCTTGGCTATATGTCTGAGAATCGGTGACGGGGTCACGACTGCTGCTATCTTTCCATGAGCTTTCGGTGTCTGTGATTGCCGTTTAAACACTGCACGGGGTTTAATGCTCGAAGGAGCCGTCGCCCAGCGCACTTCATTATATCCGCCATCGAGTTCAGCGGCGTTCATGCTGCAGACCGCCACACGACCGCCGCTGTTCTCACCCCAAGACTTGACAGTCACCCCACGGACAGGCACGTCCACCATGTCTGTGGCTTGGCCGTGATAGCGACACCGCGATCCCGCCATTCCATCAGCAGCGAGCACATTCTCGTGCCGGACGGTCTCGCGCGTCGGC
Organism: Pollicipes pollicipes; assembly: GCF_011947565.3. Lineage (NCBI taxonomy): Eukaryota > Metazoa > Arthropoda > Thecostraca > Pollicipedomorpha > Pollicipedidae > Pollicipes > Pollicipes pollicipes. The sequence goes on from NW_023596746.1 coordinate 34,602,200, forward strand.
GGCGGCCAGAGGGCCCGGTCCCAGCTGGGAGCGCGGCCCAAGCGAACACCCCCAGTTAGGAAGCCCTGCTCCAGCGGACACCCCCGGCCAGGAATGAGACAAGGGCCTGGCTCCAGCGGACACCCCCGGCCAGGAGGGAGGCAAGGGCTCTGCTCCAACGGACACCTCCGGTCCGGAGCAGGCGACAACCCTGCTTCAGCAGACACCCCCGGTCGGGAGAGAGACAAGGGCCCTACTTCAGTGACACCGCCGGTCAGGAGGAGGCGAGGGTCTGGCTCTTCGGCCTGCTATCGCCGCATCGGCCGTCACACCTGGCGCAGCCGGGATAGTTCTCACGCTTGGGCGGTGGTGGCTGTCCGCTCAGACGGCGCTGGCGCGCGCAGGCTGGCCGAGCCGTGGCATGGCCGACGCTTGGTCTCCGGGACTGGCGCTTGATGGTGCGGTGGCGTTATACAACGGAAGAGGGAAGACCGCATGCTCTTGAAATTGAGATCAAAACTAGATTCTTCGGTGCAGACATCCTAACAGAAGTGAATTTAAGTATTAGAGGCCAGGAGTGGCCAAATGACATCGTTATTGCGGTAATCTAGATTGTTCTAAAGTAAGGATTGTAAATTCAAATCCACCATTCACTTTTCTGTGCACATGCAAGGGTGGGTGTTCAGCGATGCTGGCAGACAGGATAGAGTCGCTGTGTGTGACCACCAGCCAAGGAAGTTTCCCTTTACCTGGGCAGGGAAAAGTGATGACTTATGCGAAATGCGCCGCTCATGTTTTTTCAAGTCGGTTGAAACGATGAAGTGCTGATGTTTCCGCGTTTGCTTTCCGCGTAGTACCCTCCACTACAGCACACAAAAGCTAACATTATGGCCTGGGCGTGGCATCAGCCCACCGGCCGGGAAGGCGAGCCTCGGCAATCTGTTGCCGACGCTGCCACCCGCCATCGGAGATCTGCTGCCGACCCTGCCACCCACCATCGGTGATCTGCTGCCGACCCTGCCACCCATCATCGGTGATCTGCTGCCGACCCTGCCACCCACCATCGGTGATCTGCTGCCGACCCTGCCTCTAGCCATCGGTGATCTGTTGCCGACCCTGCCACCCGCTATCGGTGATCTGCTGCCGACCCTGCCACCCACCACCGGCGATCTGCTGCCGACCCTGCCACCCGCTCGCCCAGACGTGACCTTCTGGTCCCCGGTCTCCAGAGGAAAATCGAAGCATTAATCAGAGGGGCACGGGCCAGCCGAACTGGGCACATGGCTCGGCCGACCCGCCCGGACCCCGTCAGCCCCCGGCAGGCTGCTGTCGGGTCAGATCCACTTCCAACGCATTGCTGGAGTTACTCATGAGTAAGCATGCTGTCATTGCATTTGCACACTACGTGACTGTCTTTGGTTTTGCACGGGGCCACATTTAATAATGGGGTCATCATTCTGTTTTGCATGAAACCCTTGCATTCTCGTGCTTCTGTAAGCAGCATTTGAATTATTGCTCCGATCTACATACTTGTTTTTCGCGTCACGCACTGTGAAAACATTCACCTCGTGGCAACTGACGCTCAGCACATGCCTTCCCCGGAGCGTTGTGTGTGTGTGTCTGTACACAATCCTTCCATAGCCTTAACACGTGCTGGAACTGGCTTCACTGTCTTGGTCGTCGTAATTGGGTGCTACATACGTAGTTTCGTATGATTGAATGGTCCCAGCTGTAGGCAGCGAGCGTGGTAATCCTTACTTATCGTAATTAATCGCCCATTAACACATGCTAAATTCATGTCACGTGAATTCGTGTTCTGCAGCGATCCGAGCACGGAAGAAGCCCACTCAGATGGTCATTCGCTCACTGAGAGTTGATTAATGGGAGGCTTGACGAGAGCAGTGGCCCCAATGGAAGTGTTCTAACCTCTGAATGGCAGCACGGATCACAATTGGACCGGTCTTCCTTCTCGCTCGGAGACCGGCCCGGGGCGGTGTATCGGTTAATGCGCACGACCAGCCACCTCCGACCAGCCATGGGAAATGCAGTCGTTTGGGTACGATTTGGCCCTAGGTATGCCCGGCTGTGCCTTGGGGTAGAACAGTGGCCTGCCCATCCCAGCCGTGTTCAAGCACGTATGCTACCATGACCTTCTGTTGGCCCTTCATCTCTCCTCTCATACGCAGTAAGCACGGGAGCCTCCAGAGGATGGAACTTAGTCATGAACACTGCTGCATGGTGGTGACTAAGGCCTCATGCATTTTTAAGCTACGTCACGCCACAAATGTGTACATACTTTGTGAAGGCATAGCGCTGGTAGTCGTCGGACGGAACATCAGCCCCCTGGCCATGCGGAGCTCACCTTGGCTTGGAATGGCCTCTGCGTGAGCAGCGGTTCGCCGATCGGCGCTGTTTCGCCTCCATCGGCCCACAGGTCAGTGGTCGATCGATAGACCTCTGACCCCTGGCGCTCGGCTGACCTTGACCTTTGCCACGCGCCCCGCATCCGGTCTGAGCCGCGGAGAATCGGTCGATCTCAGTCGCCGCCGGCGCGTGGACGTCGCGCGCAGTTGCTGGGCAGGAAATCGGGGGCGTTACTAATAGCCCTACTGACAATGCTCTGCAGCGATGATCGGCAATGCTCTGCTGGCAATGCTCTGCTCACCAGCGGCTGCAATCTTCGCAGGCTTGACGCTCGCACAGGGACAGCTGTCACCAGCGGACTGTTGTCGTTTTCCCAAAACATCATATGTGGAAATAATTTCTGATGTGCCTTAAACAACTTTGATATTCGCGACTGGTTTTAAGTTCGACGCCAATAGTTATCCCGATTGAGGGGTTGACAACTGACCCACACACTGAAGTAAGCGTGCAGTGCAAGTATGTTGGGTTCATGGTTCAGTATCGAGCAGCCTGTGACCAGCGGCTGCATTCTTCGAAGGCTTTACGTTCGCGCAGGGACAGCTGTCACCAGCGGACTGAAGTCTCTGATCCATTTCCTGTGTGGTGTCGCCATAACAGGCGGTGTGCAGCGTAAGTCTCGTCATACCTTTTAGAACCATGATTTTCGAGGGAAAGCCTTCGTCGCCGGACTGTGGCCGTGCTCTCGCTGTGCCGGAGCCAACCGGACGGTGACCGGCTGCGTCGTCTGTGAGCTCCTCGCCAGGTCCATTAACAGCCGACCGAGCTGGCGTGAAGCCGACTTTTTGCCGCGCCAGGCTGGCACCGAGCAAAAACCGCCGGCAATGACGGAATTGTTGCGCGCAGCGAGGTGTCCGGTGATTGGACATAATCTGTTTGATTTGTCCGGGGTGAGTCGGCACAAGTGTGGACCCCGTGTGTCCGGACCCGGAGGCCGCTGAATGGAGGGCAGCGCCGCCGCCGCGCCGCTCCACACGCCGCGGCCCGGTCCGGACCGACGCCAACATGGCCGACTGCGGCACCCCGCCGAGGCGTCTCTGGAGGAGCGGCGCTGCGTGCGGCAGAACGATGACAGACGATCCTCGGGGATCTGAGTGGAGTTAGGAGTCTGTTTAGATCTTTCAGTCATTCGCACGGTCACTGGGTGGCGCAGGGATCTGGATTCGCACAGTTGTTGATAGTCACCTGTTGGTTTAACCCACATATCCCATTAAGCAGAGGCTGGCAATTTCCAACCCATCCCGGATGCCCTGCTATTCAAGTTGGCAAAAACCCAGTCCTGCTCTGGTTCTTTGCCAAGTCCGGTAGCTGTTGCGCTCAAGAAAGACGGACAGCAACTCTCCCGCTGCCAGGTTATTAACTGCAGTTTTTCTCCCGACGTAAAAGCTGCAGCGACTAGCAATTATAAAACTGCGGTAAAAAGTAAGATCATTTCAGCGTTACAAAAACTCAGGATGTGAACGCGGTAGCCAGGCAATCTTCCGTCTTTGTTAAGTGTAGAACCCTGTTAGCGACGTTGCATCGTCCATGTTGTATGGTAATATCCCGTAAGCAGCGCAGTTCTCTTGTGGTTATGCATTCCGCCTCAAACGACAAAATTGGGCGCCGCATAACTCGTGACGTAAAACAAAGGAGCGCCGCGTGAGGGGCATTCATCTGCCGCCGAAATTCCCGGACGTAAGGTTGTGACACTCAACAGCTTTTGCCAGTCGATTGCAAAACAGCCTACAAGCCTGGAAGATACGACAGCGCTCTGGACTCGGATGGTACTGTGACTGTGTGTCGTCTGGCAGGACGCCGCCATGTGTGCTCAACTGATGGCTTTGCGTTTTTAGAACACGGAGTAGGGCGATAAGTCGTACCTCGGTCAGAACTATCCTCATCGCCCTCGTTCCCTGCACCCTCCAACTACAGCAAATACACCCTTCCCGCGCCTGCTGCTCTGTAACGTGGCGACTCCCGCGGCGCCAGTGCCCCGCTGCAGACCCCCTCCCCCCCCCCCCCTGACTCCGGCGCCGCAGCCGGCAGCTGCCGCCCGCAGCGGGCGCCGTGCACGGCAGACGTTTAATTACGGCTTCTGTGGTCGGCCGGCGGTGTTCGGAGGCGCGGGGGGCGCAGGCTCAGTCAGCGCCACCGCCCGACCATCCGCGCCGGTCGCCGGCCGCCGACCGCTGCAGCCGTGTAATAGGAGCAGGGCTGCTGCTCGCAGCGCCCGCCCGGCGGGGCTACCCGCTCCGCCATCGGTCTGAGGTGCGGAAAGGCGGCGTCGTATGATACAGGCCGAGGGCTGGGTCAGTAAAACGCACGATGAGCAAGGCACTGCCTTCTGCGGCGCCTGCACCGCTGTTCATTAATCAGGGACTGTGCGCGGTGTTTGATATGCTGGGAACGCTGGCGCACGCATTGCGCAAACTGTGTGGCCTGACTAATGTAGAGGAAATTTCGTCAGTGACTGGTGCGAATTCAAGAAGTAGGGCTTTAAAATGTGGTTGGAGATCGAATAAATGCCGAAGATGGGGAACGCCGTGAACGGTTCACCTTCGTTTAAACAGCGATGCGGCAACAGTATTACTGAAACACAAAGGTGCAACGGTAGACACAATTATTGTCACTTATAGGTGCACGAGCACCTGCTTGTTAATGACGGAGGGTGTTCAGGTATACCCATTGCTCCTCGCCCCATCCTTGTTCGCGGTGTTACTGAGCCGCCGCGTGGCTGTTACCGGCTGTGACCTAATCCATTCGCGGGCTCGTGGTGACTCTTTCCGTTCGCGAGCGTACGTATCTGGGAATCGGCAAGCGTTTTCTCCGATGCCACCACCGGAAGCTTTTGTCATGAACTTTAAATCAATGGAAACCACAAGTGGTTTTACCCGCGAATCGACATTGCACAATGCATGACCCAGTCCGACAAATGCCGTCATTGGAGACATATTGCGGTCATAGATCAAAATCAACCCACTTAGTTCGCCGCGGCCTGCGAGCCCGTCACTCGGCCCTCAGATAAAACTGCCGCCGGGAAATCGACCCAGTAAAGGTGGGCGCCTGTCGCGGACCGAGCGTGCAGCGGCTATCAGCGGGCAGATCTGTCGGCGGCCGGGGTTCTCACGCGCCGCCGCGCGCCCAGCCGCCGACCTCCGTGCAGCTCTGGACGGGGGCCCGCCGGGCTAATAACAGGCCGCCGAGTGTGCCCCATTAAACATGACAAATATGCGACACTCTGGCCCATTGTGTACACTGCGCTGTTGGCTGGCTGACAATGGGATGAGGCGGTGCGGTCGCCGAGCCCGGCTTCCGCCGCTTTCTGACATGAGAAACGCCCGCACGCCTATCACAGCCGATCTCGCACAGAAATTGAATAATGCAATTAACATTAATGGTGCGTAAAAACGACATAAGTAGCTAAATTGAGGATGTTGGCATCTGTTCAACGTGCGCCTCATAAAAACATGAGTTATCTTCCAACGGAATCACGCAGAGGAACGCATTTAGTTTGCGTGGCTCCTTACTTTGTACGAACAATGACGATGCGTCAGATGCTGTCCAAAGCTGCTATGTGTGCACCACGACATATCCTCAGACGGCTAAAATGCGTGTCAAATTCGGTACAGTTAAATGAATCAGGCTCCAGTACAGTCCAGACGTTCATGCCCAGGTGATCGTTTGGTTTCCTCCAATAATGACACATTTGATTGCATGGGTGCTCATGCAGTTGTAGGCTATGAAACGAATATCATTAATAATTTAATGCATACCCTTACAGCATATGTATAACCACGGTACATTGATGATTGCACACGTCTAATGCAGGGCACACGTCCCGACATCGGGGCACCTTTTATCGCTTGCCGACGTGGCGGTCTGCCAATCCTCAAATAGGTCTGATCGCATAATGGTGGGTATGCGATGCCGATTAATGATCAGTTAATAGCCCATAATGGGGCCTGCCATGGTGACGTGCCCTGCCAGCAGGGGCGGCAACAGCGCGCGCTGCACGAGGCGAACCGCCCGACTCCAGTGGCGAGTCGCGACTTTCCTCGGCTGGGCTGCCGTTGGACATAGGGCATATCTTACCTTACCTCACCTCGCATAGGGCGATGTGAGGTGAGGTGAGATGGCATGAGGTGAGCTGACGGGGGTGTGGCGAACTGGGGTGAGTTGAGGTAAGGAGAGCTGAGGTCAGAGTAGAGTGTGGTGAGGTGAAGTTGGGTGAGGTGAGGTGAGATTATGTAAGATAAAATAAGGGAACAAGAGGAAAAGTGGGATATGATGGGATGAGGTGCATTAGGTTTGCATTCGTTGTGATTAAGACGAAATGAGAAATGACGTGAGATGAAACCCGACAAGATGCGTTCATCTGATCTCAGCAGGAGCCCGTGCATCTTGTGTGAAGTGGGGTGAAGTATTCTGAGGTGAAAATGTGAAGCGAGACGATGTTTGATAGATGCGAAGCTGGATTTTTGCGCGCATAAAATGGAGGCACCTTCCGCTGGTTGCATTTGGTCGAATCAGCCGTCGTCACACCGAAGCAAGTTTTAGCGAGCATTGCCTATACTTTGTCGTGATTCTAGAAAACGGTGAAGTTTTTATTGTTCTTTCAGCGCAGAGCTTTTCTTTATGACCCTCCTGCGGGTTAGTTCCGGCATGCAGCAAACAGCGCAATCTGCCTTGAGAAAGTGCGGTTTGAAATAGGGCATTGCAGCTGCTTGCTTGATCTGAGGCTCTTCCCAGGCCGAGTTCCAGCTGTCTGCCTATGGTTGGCTGTTCACCAGATGGTCGCGCTAGGTCAAACAAAGCCCTAATTCCTGGGTCGATTTAGCTCGGTGCCTCACTACACCCACAGTTTCATTCCTATGACCACATCCCCTGTCGGCACCTACAGCACCCCCCTTCCGGTACCCACAACACCATGCTGGGTGCCCACAGCACCCTCACGGCACTTGAAGCACCATTCTGGGTACATGTACCAACCTTCCGGTACCAACAGCACGATACTCAGTACCCACAGCGCCCTTCCGGCATCCCTAGCACCATTTCGGCACCCGCAGCACCCTTGGGGCACCCACAGCGCCCTGTCGGATGCCCGCAGCGGTGTCCGGGTCCGGGCCGGCACCCGCTGCGCGTCAGGCCGGGTCGGCGTCAGCTCCGCCGGCGCTCGTGGGTGGCCGCCGCCCTGAGTTGGCCCGAGACTGGGAGTGGCGCATTCCCCCGGGTCACGGGCGTCGGCTGTGGGACGGAGACGGCCGACCAAGACTGTCGGGATCGACAGGCAGGGGGCGCCTCTCGGCTCCTCCGGCTGAGTCAGAGCCCGGAGCTGGCTTTAAGGGTGAGTCAAATTTGCTGGTCATTGACCCAGTGACATTGGATGCCGTATCTGACTCAAGTGACAAGCTTTGGCCTGACCTGAAGCGGCACTTCACTAACGAGAGGATCCCTTCACAAATATTTACGTTATGATGGTGCCATTCCGTTCTGGCACCAGCGGCTGGAGTAGACTCTTCACTAGGCCTTACTTCAGCCCCCTGCAGTGCACCGCAGTCATTAATCACTCCCTCGCCGAGTAACTTCAGCATCGACAGAGGCGCCGTCCCAGCCGGCGGCCGGCCCCGGTCATTACCATACTGGCGCTCCGGCGGACAATGCTTTCAATCAGATCAGCGATTGGTCGGCGTTTTTGGTGCCGTTGTCACGTGACCTGCCGGCCGATTGGTCCCGATTACAGGAGCGGCCGGCGCCAGGAGTACAGGGCCCGGCACGCGTCCCGCCGGCGCAGTTGATGAACGCTGTCAGCGGCCCGCTGGGGCCGCCAAGAAGGGGCAGTCATGCTATGACGCGGCGGAAGGATTTGAACTCGCTCTGGCGGGGCAGTGCAAAGGCAGAGACGACGCTGGTGCACCCAAGTTGTCGGTGCAGAATCGTCAAGGCTTATTTAGTATTTGAGGTTTGGTTCCAGTGCGGTTGGGACACTGGTACTCAATGTTTCTGCGGTTTGCGCGGACCGATTAGAGCCGGCCGCGCCGTCCCCCGGTTTGCCCTGCTTGTCGGCGTGGCTCCTGTCCGCCCACTTGACCCGCGTCGGCCCCTGACTTCCGCCCAGTCAGAGATCGACACAGGCCGAGGCGTCATTTTCTGGTCAGACGTCGGCCAGGCGGCAATCGCCAGAGTTGTGCATTCCATGCACCACCTGACTGGAGGTAATAGGACGAGGCTTCCGCGGACGACCGTAATTTACCTGTCGGCTCTGACTGCGCATTGACGAGGACGGTGCGCAAAACTCGTGTAATTTTGTTTTCTAGGTGTGAATTATTTCGAAAACACCGAAAATCGGATAATCGGTTGTAATGGCTACCTGATGCTACCAAACGCGTGAAAATCGCATGTCTTTAATAACCTGTAGCTGCTGCCTGAAAACTTTTATGAGGGTGCTGGCCTCGTACTGAATACAAAAGGTGAAGCGTTGTGCTTGGCATGATAACTTAATGACCGTCTCGTAACCTTTTTTCCCAGCCTTACTTTTGAAAGACGTGTGCTTAACTCACAGCTATTCACTATCATCGACCCGCTTTTTTGTGCTGAAATTCACACGGGTTGTTATCACGCTGATGTTGCCACACACGTCGATGTCGCGTTGATGTTGAAGTACATGCTGCTCGGTCTTTGTTGGAAGAATTTGATTCCTTACCTGAGACCAGGCGCGTACCAACATAGTAGCCACCGTGGAACGTGTCCCCGCCCATAACAAAACTACAGGTGTTACTACGAACGTGACTTAAGGTCGACAGTTAAAAATTTCATGAAGACATTTAAAAACAAGGAGATAAGAATATGAGTTGATACTTTGGAGCACGCAAGACATTGCACGCTACTACGACGCACTAAATAAGGTTTTCGGCTGCAGTGTTTAAGTTGTGCCCCCCATCTCTGCAGTAAAATCCTGCGTTCGCTCCCTCCAGCGTCAAAATCCTGCGTACGATCTTGCCTAAGTCCAAATCCTGCGCATCACGTGCGTTTTGCTGCAATGCTGACGATGCCTGTAACAGATTGCGATGCCATTGCTTACGGCAGCTTCCTTTGTGTCGACATGACATTTATCAGTTATCAACTAAACCAGCACCCGTAGCTCATGTCAGCTTGCTGTGGTGGACTGGCCGACTTCAGTCGTATTGTGCTCATAATCATTGGGGTACAGCACGGCTGAAGTCAATTCTTCCAACACACCGTTCCTGGACTCATGTCAAATGTTGAGAAATGTGGGAGCGGGCAATTGCACTCTCACAAGCGTGTAACTCTCCCTACATGCAACGCAGTGTGGTTCGCTCATGCCAATGTAGTGTGGTTGACCCCGCCAGCGGGGCGCCACTCGTCCGTGCCACGCTCGGCCAGTAGCTGCGGACGTGCGGTCGACACGTGCAGCACCGCTACACGCCATGTGAGCCGCCGCCGTCGGACAGATTCGGTCCGCGGGTGGCAAAAACGCCGCGGCCCTGATCCGTGGCGAACTCACGCCACACCGCACGCAAGGCTTCTCGCGCAGGGAGGGTGTTCTCGCGGACGGCCTGCTCCGCTGGTGGACGAGACGGAAATAGACCAAGTGAGGACGTTTGACCAGCAGCCCGGCCGGCAGCGTCGCGTGCCCAACACCCAATCCTGTCTGCGTTCTTTCAAACGGGCAGCGCGACCAGGCGTATGTTCTGCTTAGAGCTCCCCACTCCCAGCACTCGGGAGAGTGGGTCAGAGAGGGGCTGAGTGGGCAAATGGTCGGGGGAGCGGTCTTGGCCCCGCTGTTTTTGTTCGGCGCGGCTGCACCCGGGCCTGGCTCGTGTCCGCGCGAGGTAGATTGTCCGTATCTCCCTCACTTCCGCCGCACCTGCCGCGGCGGATTTCAGCTGTCCAGAGCCGTCGGTCCTTCGCAACAGGAAGCCGTTTAAAAGACGGCCAGGAAATGCGAACAACAGCCTCTTTTGATACGTTCAAAACACTCATCGCATTTGTGTCTGATATGGTAGCTGCCCGATCGTCCACAGCATATTAAATACAGGAGAACACATTATTCCACAGCAGATGCTGGGGCCTGATTCGGCACAGTCGACACGATAATTAGACGCCAGCGATCGACCCGTAAAATTTAATAGTCTGCAGCCAAGCACGCTTCGAGAGGCAATGCAGTTTTGCATTTAAATGGGGTTGCTGCGTTTGGCCCAGTGCACATTCATGCAAAAATGGTCGCTATCGAACACATCCAGACATGCAGTAATGTCACGGTCCCAGGGAGTAGCAAAGGAGCAGAGCAGCAGAGAGGGAGCAGCAAAGGAGCAGAGCAGCAGAGAGGAAGCAGTAAAATCGCGGACCCGTATCGAGCGTGAAATGATACCAGTGGCATCCTACCAGCAGGCATCTTTCGACACTAACACTGCCGCCGCTGTACGCAGACACCGGTGCGGTGTCAGCACTGACGGCCGGCGCGTCGGCCGGCGTGGCGCGGTCCCGGCGCGTGCCGACACTGACACGGCACCGGTCGCGTGGCGCCGCAGCTCGGGCGCGTGACGACCGTCACCGTGACCGCCGTGACGGTCAGCCGTGACGGCGCCGCGGCCGGTAACGAGAGGTGACGCCGTAATCAGCGCCGCTCGAATCCATCACGGTCCGGCCGCGCTCCGGCGGCCGGCAGCCCGGTCAGGCGGCGCTCGTGCCGCTCCGCTGCGTGGTAATGACGCTCGGCCCGCGCCCCGGCCGACGCCACCGCGCGCGCCCGACGTCCGCGCCCGGAAACACCGCTTCCGGGCGAGCGACGGGTGAGGAGCAGCCACGGGTCGCTACACATCACTGGAGGTGATCGGGTGTTACAGCGGGGGTGCTTGCGGGTTTTGGAACGGGTCAGTGCACATCACCGGCCCTGATCAGGTGCTGCTTCCAGTGACGCCTAGGATCGCAGCAAGGATTAGCACCATTCAGGTGGTCTCATTTTTGATGACGGGGAGCAAAGGCTGACGGTCGCGGCGTTGGTCAGGGTTGGCAGCAGCCTAAGGCAGGCGTTGTTTCGTTTAGTCGTCACCATTGAATGTTTGGCGCTGGCATTCATGTTTGCCTCCAAAGTTCACCGCCTTGGCTGTCCCAGTACCGCCTGGAATTTCATCTTGGAATGAGCCGGCTGCGTGGAATTCTGTCGTTATTTCTGAGAGCGCCCTGGAGTACGAGTCGCAATGCGAACCGTAAGCTAACGTTACTGGCCTGTCGTCCGTGACAGTCGTACAACACACGACGTGTCGCTATCATTTCCGTTGGAGCCTGGGAAACTGGTCGGCATAGTATCGTGTGGCAACCAAACAAACGCTCATCAGGCAGAAGATCGAGCAATGTTAGTTCGCAAGATGTTCGTGAGGTAGCGCTGGTCTGTGAGTTCTTAAAGTTGCCAACCTAGTAAGAGTTAATGTTCGTAACGGCAGATGTTCTTAGATACAAAGATTCTTGCACCACGATCATTTGCAAAAGCAGGTGTTTGTAATCAGAAGTGTCGCATGACAGATAGTCTTAACACACAAAAAAGCCAGATGAAATTATGCACAGAAGCTAGGTGAGCCTTGCGTGTTAAAGCAACGGTGCAGACAACATTACTCCAACACAATGGTGAGCCCATTTCGTCCTTGCGCTCTTATAATCATTCCTGTCGTGTTGTGTTTGCAGTGGTGCGCTTTTATCCCATGACGTCTGCTGTCTTATAGCCGCTGACATATATGAATCCTTGTAAATGCAGCTAGTCACGCCTTAGCCCACCAACAACTGACGTGTGTCGTGATCACCACCGATATGACTCAACCCGGGAGCATAAGTGGGTGCGGCCAAACGAACGAGTTTCATTACGAAAATGGCCGACCAGTGCAGGCTGCTTTAAAGAGAATTGGGCATACCACATAGGTCACCTTTCAGCAAAATATGCAGATGGTGGAGGCGTGACCTGTTAATGGATGTAATCTCTTCATTTGACCATGGTTCTTTTTTGCGCTGCGATAATTTTGCAAAGTCTCGACTTTAACACGAGTGCGGAGGAAGGCGAGTTCTATAAGGAGGTATTCCAAAAAAAAATATTTTTTAGATTTTCTCCGAGTCTTTTTTGGATGGTTCTCCGGGATCAGGACTCAAGCTAAGCAGTGTTCGCTGTATCAGCCTTAACCCTACCATCCGGTCACAAATTTTGGGATCAAAGACAGAATTTCGCGGCGAAAACCTGACGTGCCCCAGACGTTATGTCCGGCACGGTTCGTCCTGCCCCTGACGTCACCTAACCTAAAGTGCCGGACTCGGTCCGGAGCCGACTCCGGCCACGTGACAGCCGCGGGACATAATGCGCCACTGACCGGTTCCGGCCGGTCGGAGCTGGCGGGTGCACGTGGTATAGCCTCAGGCTCCACAGGTGGTGCTGTCATGATGGTGACAGTTAACTCCATAAAGGTACAATGCGTGAACGGGGTTGGGGGTGGGTTTTGGGTTTTGTAGGGATTGACAACTCGGCTCGTTGTAAAACAAATATGATAAGAGAGCATTTTGGTGCTCCCAATTCATTCAGATGGACTTCTCAACCTGCTGATGTCAATAATGGTTGCAATAACAGCCGCAGATTTTGCTGCTGACTCTTTCGGAAGCCCTTCCAATTTCGATTCTAGGCGTTTTAGCTGTACTTTTAACCATATTAGTGGTAAGATTGGTGGCTACAGTTCACACGCACGTGGATGGCCGGTTGAAAGCGACACTCGGGTACACGGCATAGGGGGCAATTATTCCCTCTGAAATCTCAAGAACGAAGAGAGCCACATACACCAAATTCACAGGGTATGAGGGATTTATGGAATATCAGTTTTTGTGGCAGGTATATCGGGAATAGTATTTTTTTAAGTCATCTTGACATTCCTGACGTCATAATAACGTCATTTAATTCTGCTATTCCATGAGCCATGTCGCGATCAAGGCCAAGAAAGATATACCTGTCGTTGATTTCGACCCTGGTGTGACCTTCATACCTGACGTTAGGTCAATGTAATTTGCTCATTCAAGTGTTGTGTTGCCTGAGAAGGTATCTCAGAAGCGTATGGCTTCGTCTAACACTCCGTTCTTGGATCAGATTGAACGATTCCCTAGAAATTGCCTTCGCTGAAACCATGGCCTGACTTTTGTCTGCCATGGGTCAGCGATCTTACAATGTACATATAAATTTGTGATGCCAGACGATCCGCTATTCAATTCTCTCCAGCTATGAAGAATTTGGCGCGGCCACGCCGCGCCGCTCAGAAACCAGTTTAGAAAAACCTTGGGGAGGGGGTCAATTTGACCCCACCCGAGCGCGTGTTAAGAACGCTTATGTCAGGGATAGTTGCATTTACGAACATCATATTTTACGATGTCTGTGTTTCAAACACCAGATCTATGAAAATGTGGCAACGAATATTTGCATGCGACCATCTGTCCTATAAGCATTGTGCATGTGACTACTATGTTGGTGGTGGACATCGCAAGCCCAGTATCCATCGATGTGCCATCACACAGCAGCTGTAACCCAAATAAGGAATAATTCACTGTATTCGTCCGTAGCAATGGCCGTTTTCCTTCGAACCACCTTGGATTTTGATCGCCTCGGAGATCGGAAGTGCATGTTTTAAACGAACAGCGAATTGTCTAGTGTCAAACGTCGGGTTGTTGGTAGCTTTACCGCTAGCCAACGGCTCAGTTTGCCCGCAGGGAATTCCCACGGTGACAGTGACGTCATGATGGCATCTGGCGAGCGTTCCGACGCACGGACACTGGGCAAACGTACGGAGCTGCAGCTTGGTGCTTGTCGCGCAGCGCTGAGCGTCGGACGTCCTCAGCACTGTGAAACTCGTGCTTCCTCTGTCAATAAGATCAGCGCGTCAAAACAACGTGCTTAATGTTCAGTGTTGATGTAAATCTAGAGTGGGTGTTTTGCGCAGTTGATTCACAGCGTTTCTCACGTAGCACATTTTGCAGCGATGCAAACCACGTGGGCTACCGTGTTAACTGTCAACAAATATCGTGACAAGGCGAAGAGCTAAATTCCGTATGGCTCGCTGTGGTGTCAAGGACGAGCAAGGCCAGCAGATTTTCGATAGATGCCGACACACTCAAAGCTAATTCATCGCGCAGGGGTTACGTTGTGGGGCGAGAGCAGGGCTGTAGCGGCGTTGCCACGTGTCCGCTTGTCGATGGCCCGGGGTGCGCCGCACTACCACTTATCTCCCAGCTGACCCTTCAGCGTGTCCTCCAACTGTGGGTCGGCCGAGAGCTCCAGTCTGGAGCGGCCGTCGAGTTCGCCCTGAGCCGATGAGGCCCACTCACTCGGCCCAGTTCCGCATACTTCAGCGTCTGAAACCCGCGAGCTCGCTCGAGTTACACCCGACGGAGCGGTGGCCGGGGGGCTGGCAGCGGCGCGTCGGCCGCCGCTCGTCCGCGGGAATCGGCTCTAAAACGCTGCCATCGCGCAGATCCGCGGCCATTTGCATACGCCGGTGATAACGGAGGCACCGCCGGCGGCCAGTGCAACTGCCTGGCGGCCGAGTCCGGCTATTCGAGACCCGCTCGGCATGTTCTCCGTAGCAGCTTAATCGCAATGAGGAAACGACAGCTAGCCGCAACTGTACATTGACGCTAGCGGTACACCTTGAGAACAGCCGGATAACAGGGTGCTGGCGGCTCTATTCCATATTAACTTTGTTGCTAGGTCTGTCGTCATGCAAAATGTAGGACATGTAAGTTATCCAGGAAGCCAAAGAATTGATATAGCTGTCGAAGCTCACAGTTGGTAGGACATGCTTGCTTAATGACCTGGTGAAGACCACATTCGACTCTAAGGTCGAATGCACCGGTAGCCATCGCTTTCACCATGTAAAGATCGCGTCAGAGCAGATCACAGCCACAGTCAGTCAGAGAGCGTCCCGCGCTCGTGCCGGCCGCCACCGTCGGTTAGGGCGGTGTCTCGCACCGGCCCCCGACGCCGCCGGAGCCCGGTCAATGCCGCCGCCTCGCAAGACTCGGGCCGGTGCGACTGCCCTCAATGTCCGGTGCAGAGGTGCGCAGTCAGTGCGCTGCGTGAGCGAGCCGCGGGTATCTGATCGCACTCGTTGTGGCGGTGCCGATGGCGGGGCCGACGCCGGCCACAATGAGCCGTGATTGAGCCGGTCGGGGCGACGCCCAGCCCGGTCAGAGGCGTCCTGAGGCTGAGACGGCCGGAGACTGGGAGGTCCACCCCGGCCAGAGGCGTCCTGAGGCTGAGACAGCCGGAGACTGGGGGGTCCACGCCGGCCAGAGGCGTCCTGAGGCTGAGACGGCCGGAGACTGGGGGGTCCACCCGGCCAGAGGCGTCCTGAGGCTGAGACGGCCGGAGACTGGGGAGGTCCACCCGGCCAGAGGCGTCCTGAGGCTGAGACGGCCGGAGACTGGGAGGTCCACGCCGGCCAGAGGCGTCCTGAGGCTGAGACGGCCGGAGACTGGGGGGTCCACCCCGGCCAGAGGCGTCCTGAGGCTGAGACGGCCGGAGACTGGGAGGTCCACGCCGGCCAGAGGCGTCCTGAGGCTGAGACGGCCGGAGACTGGGAGGTCCACCCCGGCCAGAGGCGTCCTGAGGCTGAGACAGCCGGAGACTGGGGGGTCCACCCCGGCCAGAGGCGTCCTGAGAATGAGACGATCGGAGACGGGAGGGTCTATCTCGACCGGAGGCGCCGAGACTGAGACACGGGGGACGGAGAGGTTCACCCCGGCCAGAAATGTGCGAAGACCGAGACGAACCAGGAAGATCCTCTCGATGCATGAGACGTCACCTGCAGGAGACGCGACCCCTCCTTTAGCGTTGCAGTGCCTCATTTAGCTAGTGGTGCCTCACTACTCAGCTGGCGAATTTGACTTCTGAAGAAGACTCCATCCCTCCCCGAACCGGAAAGGACGTCTAGTCTTGTGGTGCTGGATGCACTCGGTGCATGACCTTGCCTGCATAGGAGAACCGCTAGACTTAGTCCCAGGATGCAGTCAAACGCACATCGCATTCTACACAGGACAAATGTTTCATCTTGGTCGGATGGGGTGTGGTCAAACGAGCAGAATGATGAAAACCCTAGAAAACACTCTTTGCTAACACGACGCCTTTGCCTGAGCTACCAACGTCGGGGTCTGCGGTAGCTACGAGTATCCGCATTACGCTCCCTCGTAAACTTGCCGCCCGCCACGCCCTGCCAATTCAGAGCCGGCCTCCTCCCATGTGCCGAATCAACGGGGCAGCAATCGCTCGCCTTCAGAACCGGCCGCCATAACCGCCAGAATGCCTCGTGGTCGCCGAGCGTACCCCTTGTAAAGATGGTTTAGTGGGCAGTTGTCGGAGCACGCCTTGTTTATGAGCGAATCTGGCTCATCATCCCGTTAATGGTGAGGGACCGGCGGTCCTGATTGCAGATGATATCGCCGCTGATTGGTCGGCGCGGGACGTTCGCCTAAGTGCCCGCCAATCGCGACGGCCGATCGGCCTGCGATCACGAGCCGCGTAAAACAGAGAGGGTGTCGCCAGACCCATTAGCGGCCTGCAATGCGGCCCACATTGCGCGATGGCTCGCCGGCCAGCGACTCGGGGCGGCAGCGGACGGAGCGACGTGGCCAGCCGGACCACGTGAGTGACGGCTCAATGTCGGACGCGGCGCCCTCAGATCTGGCGGGCGCTCCGGGTGCAGCGGGGCGCTCCGGCGCGAGGAGGCGCGTGACCCACGCTACAGCAAGGTCACAGGGGCGACGGAGGTCGCTGGGTGACGGCCGCTGGCGCCGGAGAGTACTTCTGGGGTCAGCGAGAATCTGCTAGCCGGAGCAAGAGGATGTTCTTTGTTTGGATTCATGTCCAGGATATTTGAGAAATTAGCTCAGGTGAGATGCACATGCATACACTGGCATAGGCATCAGTCAACTCAAGTGCCATATGTACAATTACCGTAGTTGGAATATTTTATGCTTCTCGTATGCCCTGCCTTGACTGGTAGATTTGAGCTACCTAAAACATCAACTTGGAAACTGAAGAAGTGTGCCTCCCAGTGTATTCCAAATGCAATATCTTAATTGCCCTGCGATTGGGGTTACCCAAAAGCTTTTAACAGCGGGCGCTTGCAGTTAAAGCACTTCAGGCATTAAAGCTTTAGGGTCCGGTAGCATCGGATCTGACTGTCCAGAATATAATCCGTCCGCCTATCTGGTTATTTGAAATATCTGAATCCCCTCCGGTGTGCTGTACGAAAAATATGCTTATAAAAGTTGTGCAGGTGTGTATTTAAGTTCGCTATGATGTCATCATTAATATAACATGTGTTTATTATGTCTTATATGCATGACGCACCTCAGTGTATTTTATTGTTTCTCTGTAACAGGATTCACATTAATATTCTGACCGGCTGCAAACTCAAGCAATCATTAGGTTAGTTTGAAGCCTTCTGACTGGTTGCACGAACCAGCTGCTACCAATTAATGAGCCTCACTATCAGATAAAATGGCCTGCATGTAAGCACACTAAGCATATGTCTGGGACACAACCATGTGATTATCAATCTTGTAGTAATTGAAAAGACTCTACATTCTAAAACCTCAATTACAATATATTTCTCCAGAAAAATATAGACACAGTGAAAGCAAATATGAATGTTTGGATTGAATAGGCACCAAATTTGACAACAAACCGATAGCAGTACTCTGCATTTAGAAATTCCCTATTTCACTATAGCTGACCCATGAAAAGCATCAGTGACAATTCCATATATTATGATATCCTAAAATGTTCGATACAAAATACATGTGAAAGCCCTTCAGACGCTTGTTTAATGCGATGCAAATTCAGAGAGTTGACAGATCTTGAGGGCAAGATGTCGCTACCATTTGTTAATAATACCTTTCTTCTTGTATATGGGCATATAGCCAGTGTCATAGCTTGCCATATCTTGCATATACCAAATTGTATTGATCCAAACATGAAAACTGGAGGCATTCCCCCCCCCCCTCCCAGGGTCATGTTATGTGTAAAGTGCCGGGGATCCGCGCAGTGGCCTGATCCCCTCAGTATCCCTTCAAACAAAAGGAGTATCTCACCTCACTTACGCTCCCCAACATGTTTTCTGTCTTGATCACCCAGCTGAATAGATGGTCGAAATCGAACTCCCTTTTCTTGTCAGCAAAATGCTACAGTTCCAAACTGTAACGCTCGCATGACACATGAGCTTCAGGAAACATGAGGCAAGCACAAGCTACAGCCACACCATTTCAGCGCATTGGTTACTGGAGCAGCTGCGCCACCTTTGGACTTTGACATGCTGCTAAATTCAGTTCTACTCTCGGTGAGAATATCTAGCAGACATACAGATGTCCGTATATATCCATGCATTAACATTTTCGGCCTTCTTTGATCATATTGTATAAACGGCACGTTTTTCAACATTGTAAAATTCATTGTTTTCTTAATGCAGTCCCACAAAACGTAGTTGGTCCTCGACAAACGAGGTCAGCATTGCGCTATGTGTGTGCCATCGTGAACGAACTCAAAATTTTGGAAAGTAGCCGGTCATAACTAAGAGGCTGGATCAACGCCAGCTCTTCAAACGAATAGTTTGAGCGGAAATTGACTGCAACATAGCAAGAATGCAAGTTACGCAATGTCGTAAAGTAATGACAAGTATAAAATTGCGTATTCCTTCGGCATCGAATTCAAATCGTTACTGTGACGTAATATTGTCCTTCAACTAGAAATTCGCTTTTAACTGACTGTAATGTCCGATGTGATGTCACTGACTACTGCAAAATGGAGCATTTGTTATCTGTTTTTATCCATTTAAGGTAGGAGCAAAATAAATTATCCATCGTGATATAGTCATAGTTCATCATATATTTCAGGGATCATCCAGAGAAGGCAAAACAACACGGATCGGATCAGGTGACGGATGAAGACAGATCATGGCTCGTGGATCTCTCGGAATGGATATACTTAAAGACAACATGCCAGACTGCACTTTGTCAGTCACGAGTCATTGAAAGGCTCGAATTATCTTCAGCTTTGAGACAGAGACAGCCCAATATACAGAGATAGACAAGTTTGTAGCTCCATTTTTCCATGTTATTTTAAGCAGGCGCCCAACTGAGGTTACCTAGCAGCATAGAAACATACCATTAATTTCGGTTTTGACTTCGCAGCATTATGTGAGGTTCGCTGGCATTGATAACAGAGCACAAAGAACAAAGTAATGAAATCGATGCAGATCTCCTACGCTTACAGATTTGCATCACTGGGTGAATACTCATCAATGTGCTTAATGTTATGCGACCCTCAACCGTGTGTATGATGCTTTGGCTGTCTTTAATGGATACATCTAGCAATCAGCCATGATTTGCCCTGCCACCTGTATAAATGGTATTTAGTGATGACTTGGTAACCACCCATCAAACTGCTGTTATTGGTTGTCAGTAGCCACTTTTTGTAAAATATTCCACTCAGTGCTTTGGTTACATCAATCACCTAAAATGCCTCTAAATTACCCATTTTTTGAAACAAACATTTGTGTACGATTGATTCTCATCATATAATTATCACAGTGACACTTGCCAGCCCAGGTGGCATCTTTTGAACTTAAATTGGTTTCCAATCCGTTAAGTCCGTGTGGCCCGGCAAATTCTAAATTCCAGTCCGTTCCCTAATAAGTGTACCGCCCAAACTGTTCCAATCCAATCCATTCCGCCAATCGATCCACCATCAGGGCATTGACCCAATCCGTGAGATGCTCTACATGCGATATGTCATGCCAATTACGCGGGTTCATGTCCATGTACGTAACTTTGAGACGGGACTCCCAGGTTCGGAAACTTTAATGCTAGCTCAAGGTGCGGTGCATGGAAAAAGAAGAATCAAGATAGCTTCGATTGCTACCAACCCCTTCCCTCCCCCCCCCCCTCCGCACACACACACCAATGTTTGTCAATTGCCAATGCTGAGCCAGCGCTCTTGACTATGAGATTGTTCTTATTAACTTTGTCATGCCCTTAAAATGATTTCTGCGTACTCCGAAGACACCAGTCCATAGCTTTATCATTGAGAGCAGCTGCTGACAAAATAATCTGATTGCATGACCCATTGTGTTGCATTGAAACTAAAATATCGTGGATCATGGCGCCTTTGATCTTGCCAAGTGGATTGATTGGCGCTCCAGTCACCACTGGCTAACGGTCGTGGGAAACAAACTGCTACAGCCCGCGTGTCCACCGCTGGTAGCGCCACGTGGTGAAAGGTTACGAACAAGCTTCCCAGCCACTTTCCTCGGTAGCCAATCGGTCACTCTCGCCCGCCATGGTCGCCCCCGGCCGAGGCTGGGTCGCTGACCTAAGGGCGGGCCCCGTGCAGGTCTGTTGAAGTTAACCGACGGCCAGCGTTGCCATGAAGATCGTCTGCCGGCCCGCCTCCGAGCAGCGGCCGAGGTCCGACGAGCGCGTCTGCGCCCGCGGCGGACCGGCGATGGCGAAGGCTTTACTACTGCATGCAGCATCCATCACCATGACCATTGTATTGGTGTGATGCGGCAGTTCGAAGTGCACTTAGCCGGGCGTTTATTGCTGCCGGCCGGCCGGATACCATCGGCGCCGTCATTCCGATCATAATAAGATGGAGCTTGAACAACGACCCCGCATCCGAGTTAATGAAATGCGGGTGCTCCGTTTCAACGCAGCTGGCGCGCAGCTTGTCCTGTATGGCGGGATGTGGTCTTGCGGTGGCTCATTCTCCCACGCCGATGCTGCGGAATGCCCGTCCTCCGATTTCATCTTGGACATAGCATCCATGATATTCAACTGGCCATCATGCCCTCAGGAAAGTTCGCGGCAAGAAATAGCTGGTCTTCCCAATAGTTTGCACGCAAGTACCACACGAACACAGGATCAGTGATCAATCATACAAATACCAACAAACGTGCAAAATTCTGTGAAGTGTGCATCAGCTATGACACATTTAGGACCAGTAGAACATAGGCTGCTTTGTAACCTGACATGCAAAGTAGGGAAACACTGCACTCTCCTCGCACGTATTTGACTTACTAACGCAGTATTTCCGTGTAGCTACCGCCTGTTCTCTTTGTAATCTAGAAGTCGCCGGTTATTGGCGATCATTCTTCTCGTGTGAGGGAGGCACGTGAGCTAATCACCCCCTCGGCTCTCCCTCATCGTTTAAATCAGCCAGTGAAGAAAATTAAAAACACTCGGTACGCGGCGAATCACGTTGTCTGCTAGTACACCACGTGCCCGCACCGCTCGCGGCTCCTGGCCACAATTACCATAAATTTGAGTGTCGATGTCAGATTATCGAAGGACGCCAGGCAATCAGCGGAGAGGTCAAACAGGCGCATGACCTTTGCTACCATGTTTTTATGTCAGGCGTTGGGGCCTGTCAGCACGCGATCACAGGAAGCTGGCTACCTTTCCTCCGAGAGGGAGGACTGAAC
Organism: Pollicipes pollicipes; assembly: GCF_011947565.3. Classification (NCBI taxonomy): domain Eukaryota; kingdom Metazoa; phylum Arthropoda; class Thecostraca; order Pollicipedomorpha; family Pollicipedidae; genus Pollicipes; species Pollicipes pollicipes. The sequence goes on from NW_023596746.1 coordinate 34,624,096, forward strand.
ATTAATTAACACTCATAATTAAACGATTCTAAATAATTTCGTGAGCGGCTCTGGCTCCCTCAGGGTACCCACTAACGCTGAACATGGCACTGGAGCTGTCAAAACACAAAGGCACATTTTCGCAAGCTAAACACAAGTTAAAGCGCTCATATGTAAGCCAGATTTGACAACAGACCAGTGTAAAATCCTTGCAGTGAGGTCTACAAGAAGAGAGAGCCAGTGCCACAAGTCAGCAGCTGCGATTTTTTTATTCAGGTGTCACAAATGTGCTCTTTGTTGTGTAAAGTAGCGGTGGATTGCGCCGAAACACTCCGTTCTGTCTGGTCACCGCTACAGTGAGATATGTGATATATACCGTCTTGCTACTGAACATCTTCATTGAGATATCTCGAGAATTTACATCATGTTACAGATCATGCGTCATCTACCATCAAAGACTCCCACACTTTCTTGGGGGAGTTTGCCTTTTGCCAGAGAACCCCGTAGCGACCCATTTGACGACGCGATCACCCAAAAGTGCCGACGTCACACAACCCGGGCAATATCGCCGTCGCCCGACCTCCGCGGGCCACATCCAGTGACGGCATTCTTGCCTTTCGGGCCCCTTCTCGAGCGTGAAAGCAGTGTGACGGCGCACGGCTCATTAGTCCTCCTCCCTTTGTGACCGCTCGGCCGACCGAAGAGTGTCCCCCAAAGGAATGAGTCGATGTTTTGACGTGAGAGCTCCTCCATCCACGCATGCGTCAAAGGAGGCGACCGGCGAAACTCTGTTCCAGACGCCGCACGCGGTCAGCTTCCACTGGTCTGAAAGACGGCCGGCACAAAGCGCCAATGCGGCGTCGAGATTGATTGGCTCGTCATAATTTCGAACGGGCTATCATGTGGCTCGGGGTTGTCATAGAAAGGCCAGGGGATTCAAACCCGAGCTTATGTTTGCGCCTTGCTGTCAAAGTGACACCGATTCTCAAGGCGGGACCTCAGAGCATCGTCGATTTCGAGTACGGTCATCGGCACGATGCCCCCGTGCCCCACCCCCTTCCCGAGGACTCCAACTGGCCATCTGCCGCTAGCCGGTGGAGACCCCGATTGCACACATGAGTTAACCGCCGAACCGACCGCCGCGGTCCTGGGCCGCCGCGCGGCTCTGGCGGCCACAGTCGGGGTGGGGACGGGGGCATCGCACCCAGCCGCCAGTGGAGGACTGCAGCCAACGGGCTGCGAGGGAACAAACGAACCACGGCGACCGCCCCTGTCTCTGGAGGCGAATGGGGGGGGGGGGGGGGGGGATTGCGCTAGTGGGAGAGTTGTCAGAGTCGTTGGGACGTTCAGTCGGATGCGAAATGGGGGGGGGGGGGGGAGGAGAGCTGAGTTAGATGAGCATCAGTGTAGGAATGTGTAACATTTCTACACTGATGGGGAGATGTTGAACAGCACGCTATACTTTTGTGTTTATTGACACCCTTGGGAAACTAGTGAAACTGCAGCAGCTGAAGGACTACCTGTTGTGCGTCACAGCATGCAAACATGGAAGCAAACGAGCATAAAACTCACGCGAATAATTCAAGCAAGTGAATCACTTGGATGACTCTACCTTTTTTTCGGGCACTGTGGGACTAATATTTATAAACTAGGAACAAAAAGCTAGACCTTTATATTTTGATGAAGAAATCATGTTTTCGTGAAGTCTAACCTTGAGCTAATGGTGAGGGAGGCTCACGTCTGCCGCCAAAATCACAGGCGGTGGACGTGTTCAAGTGGCCGTCATGGCTGTGAAAGAAATAAGGAGGTTTCCCAGATGCTATCCAGTGTTGTAGATAAAAACGGACATGAATTGATCTATTAAGGCTGGGAACACGTGAATAGGCACAATTAAGAAGTTTCGTCTCTCGATTTTCATGTCTGTGACGCACCCTATGGGACCTTTGTCAAGCCTGCTCTACCTGCCTCGTTCATAAATCAAACGTCACCGGCTCTTTCTTCAGGTCCGATGGAAAAATCTTCAAAACAAAGTGATTTGGTGACCGTGGCATTGGCGCGCAGTCCCAGCCGGCGTTATTCCGTGCCCGACGGGGTTCACCCGAGACGCGGGACGGAACGCTCACGCCGAGGTGCGCACAACCCCAGGTGCTGTCCGCTTATGGCCTTGGAGATACCCGGCCGGCAGCAGCTAGGGGAGCGTACACAATCAAATGCCCAGCCTGAAGCGCTCTGGTGTTCAAATGCGGTGGACTTCATAAAGCTTTTGGCGGAGGCATTGGATGGGGGATAGGGACATGTTCGTAAGTCACACAAATCATTCTGGGCGATTGTTGTTGGTGGGTACGTCTGCTAAAATAGCGTGCTTCATCTTACGGTTGTCAAGTCGATGCCTTCATCTTTCAAGGGCATGTAGCATAACACCTGAAGAGCAGTGAATTTGCCATGACATGTCCTTCGTGCGTCATCTTGACACAGTTATCGGAATGTATCTAAACACCCGTCGGATGATGTGTTGTAAGTGGCCCACATGATAAATGCAGTCCATAAATCAACGTGAGCTAAAAAAAAAAATGTCAGGCCGGCCTGAGCCGCCTGGAATTGAACGCCAGGTACATGTCCCCCCCCCCCCCCTTCAGAGGAAATGTCCCGCTTCAGGCACGGAGTGTAGCAGTGATGTCCGAAGGCACTGTTCGGCACGCTACCGATGCGGAGTGAGTACTGACCTCACCTCCCTCGATAGCGCTCTATGGTCGGCAGGGGAGTGCCAAGTCAGTCAGTCCCGCACCGCGATTGACCTTGAAAAAACTTTTTTGATCTGCATGCGAGATGTTGACACGGGACCTAGCCTGAGGAGCAAGACATCACGGAGCCAGAAGCAGCACCACTGCGTACCGTTGTGCCGCCGTCAGTCTAGTGCCGCTTCGGTCCAAACTGTCTGACAGGGGGCGTCTCGGGTCGTTCCGTCTCCGCACCGGGGTCGTTCCGTCTCCGTCCCGGGGTCGTTCCGTCTCCGTCCCGGGGTCGTTTCGTCTCCATTCCAGGGTCGTTCCGTCTCCGTTCCGGGGTCGTTCCGTCTCCGTCTCGGGGTCGTTCCGTCTCCGTTTCGGGGTCGTTTCGTCCCCGTTCCGGGGTCGTTCCGTCTCCGTCCCGTCCCGGGGTCGTTCTGTCTACGTCCCGGGGTCGTTCCGTCTCCGTCCCGGGGTCGTTCCGCGCTGCCGGCCGGGGTCTCCGCCATTCCGTGGTCCGGCGGCTGAGCTGCCTGGGGTGCCGGGACGAGTCGGACACGTCTCGGACCGCATCTTATCTCCGCACGTCATCGCTCCATCCTCGTCCTCAGCGCGCGGGCTGACGATGAGGGCGAGGCCACCTGGACGGCCGTTCGTACCGCTGACGTCACGCGGTCACCTGTCACCGACTGGGGTCACCGCCTGCGCAGAGGGAGGCAACCTTGGGTGGAAGCCAATGCACGTGCCCTTAAACGCGCTGCAGAACTGCCAGCCTTAACTGTGCTTAGTTCGGCACGTGGATTGTGCAATAATGCCACGTTCATCAAGAGGCGTCAGGGAAGGACAGAACTGGGGTGGGCTTATGATTTCTTGTCAAAGATCCGCAGCACTTGACAGGGTCGCTTGGTGTTAATTGGCCTAGCCGACCACGGCGACCGGCGGCCTCTGCCGCTGTTTGAAAACAGCCCATCAATAGCCCAGCCGTGCGTGCTTCCCTGACAGCATGAAGTCGGAAGGCCGAGCATTGTGTAGTGCTTTGTTTCTAGAGAACTGGCTGCTGACCATGCCTTTGGCGGTCTTTACCAGCCAATGGGGTCTGCTGACCATGCCTCTGGCGGTCTTTACCAGCCAATGGGGTGAGTGCACTTGGCCTCGTCTATGAATATTCTCAACGGCTTCAGTACCTTACGCCTTGTTATGCACCAAAATGATGATTGCAGGCGATCTTATCTATCAGTCTATTTGCTGAACAGCTTCCTTGTATCACCGCAAGCCTAGCCCTAGGATATTTCGACTTAGCAGTCAAGCGGAGGACTCTTAGCGCGCCACAACTTGCGATTCAAAGTCTTGCATGCGGCTGTAATGATGGACAATCACTGAAAGGATTGATTACTGGAACTATTCGATGCTTTTTTCCTGAACAGGTCGCAGAATAAGTGCTTTTCCTGGACCATTTATCTACTTTACAGGAGAGCTAGATGTACAAGGAGAGGCAACTGGTCAGAGGTAACTTGGAAAGCAAAGCTTGTCCGCATTGTTACTGAGTAGATAGACAGCTATTTAGCATTCTGATCAGCCAGTAATTGATCATGCGTCTCACAAAACCATCGGCGCCGAAACACGAATAATCTTGACCTCACCTGATTTTACATATCGTTGCCACAGCTGTTTTCACGTGGTAGCTGTTGCCGGTGTTTTATCGCCGCTATCAACCGTAGCATAAGATTGTTAACGACTTGAACAGTGCGTGTTGTGATGTTCCATAAGAAGCACTTAGAAATTGGCGGTTGCTGACGTTTGCTTTCGTCTAACCGCGATATATGCATCTCACACCAGACGGTAACGGCCTGGGACCACATATACCAGCAGGCGAACATCCCCTGAATTGCCCAGTGCACTGCTTGCACTGTAGAATATGTTGCTCTTCATCTCGATGAAGCCAATGAATTCATGCAAATGGCTAATGATACGACGGCGATTTACCAAAACGTAAGGCAACGAATATTACAGTCAGCCGTGAATAACGTAGCGGCCGTAGAGTTAGCAAGGAGCCACATCAACAGAAGAATCACCTTCTTGATGAATGGGAAGCAGTGAGAATGATCGCGCTCACACATTGTATGATGCAAAAATTGCACCGTTACAAATATTGCTTCAGTAAAATGGATAAATATTGTTAGTTTCAGCAGTAAGTTTCGTGCCTCTGAACACGTAAGAAGCTGGAAGCCGCATGCTGGCACGCAGCTTGCAGTGGAATGCTCAGTTCGGCTATCCACGCCTGCTCCACACATGTTCCGACTGTTGCACGGCGGAATGTGAGCATCATACTTCTTGGCAACATCATATGATATTCATGCGCCATAACATTTTGCTTTAAAAATGTAGAACAACGAGCAATTAGTACATTACAACCCAAGCCCAGATCCATTAAAACGTCTGTCGCCGCTTTGTCGCAAATCAGTTATCACCTCCATAGCTATCAGACGCCAGATCGCATCCATATGTGTCAGCCATGGGTGACGGTTATATTATTCGTTCGTAGCTGCCATCATTTTTCGGTTCAAATTACTTCTGTAGTGGCTCACCTTCACCGTCCGGCTGATAAGATCAGTCTCTCCGCGATACAACGATATATGACCAGAATAATTAGAAGGAAAACGTCAAAACAAGCCCTAAACCGCACCAGAAATGTAGCGTTTCACCAAAACTAGAGAAACCGGTTGGTAGATGCCAGATCGTTGGAATTTTCATTGTCAACTGTCACATGCCAGATAAGATTTAAATGCTTGCTCGTTTAGTGTCATAACGTACCTGTGTGAGCTACTATATATACGGCAGGTTTTGGCAATGCGCAGCGCAACTGTGAAATAAATTCCAGCTAGATATGTGACGGTGGCGCCGCGTGATTAACTGACACATGATGCAAATGACGTGATGTTTGTTACTTTCCCAAAAGGGTCCAAAGGAGACGACGTACCTTTAAATATGCACCGGAACATGCCATAACCTCGAGTTTACGAGCTTGGGTGGTGAAAGGGATTTTCTTGGGGTTCCACCGATCCCCAACCGTTAGAGCGCAATCACATTTATTGCTAGAGCTGAGTTGAATACTAAAGGAATCAAAACTCATTATGACCTGGACTTTTCTTGAACGTGTGTAACGTCTCTCAACAGATCGTCACATGCCAGCCATGCAACATGGAAGAGCTGGGTTACCTCTCTCACGCGGGAGGATGATGAGGTGTCGGGTAATTAACCCGATGAGCCAAATTCCTGCAATCAAGGTAAGGTCTGCTGTCAGCTTCGAACCTCAACAGTGTCAATATCCGACTCGAGCAGCTGTCCAACTTTCCCGCGCTCTGGTATGCAATAGCAGCTTGCAAGCCTCTGCGCCAGTTGCCAGTTGAGCCTCTGGCACGCGCTGGGTTGCGCCAGAACGGCGCACAGGACATCTGTGATGATCAGTGATGACCACCGTGATGATCAGGGATGACTTAACCGGCACAGCGCCCGCGGCGGTCGGGCGCGTACAACGCCCACAATGTCGACCTCAACGACTGGAGTACCGGGATTGGGTCAACTCTAAACCTGAGCTATGGTCAGCGTTGACAATAGCTCGGTCACCGTCGCCACCACAGGCTGGCCGAGACACGAACACTGCCAGTGCAGGTGCGAAGCGATCATCAAACGAAGCGCGCTCACGGCTCGCTGGTGAACCGCCACGGGTCGACGATGGCGGTCCAGGAGCACTCGATCAGGGGTCAGCGGTCGGTGGCGTTCGCCTCACCCCTGCGGTGGCGCGGCAGCTGCGGCGATTGCGCGTGCACGGGATGCGGTACAACCCCGGGCCGCGTCTTTTTCTCGGGGCTTTTTGCAGCTGTGGCCGCAAGGCGCGTGCGGCTGCGACAGGTTGAGCCGCTGGTACTTACGTGGCAGGCGGAGGGGCCGGTTTTTATCGCCGGTAATGTGGTCTAAACGTTTCCGATGTCGGTGACAGATCGGTCGCCCGGCTCGTTTGTGAGGTGTCGAGGGTCGTGTTAGGGGCTAATTGGTGACGTGTGTGGGAGTTTTTGTCGGGTGAGGACCGAGGGCCGGCGTCTGCACGTCACAGGATGGGTGGGATTGCAGAGGCGTGTTTGGATATAACTGAAGCGGCAATTTGCGCGGGCTTGGCGTATGTGAGGGAAAGTACCTGTGATTTTGGCGCTGTGTCTCACGTTTGCAGTTAAATTGCCCACATTTGACGGCGAATTTATTCATCGTTTAGAATTTCAGAACTTTCAAATACCTAATCCTCCTTTGCAGAGCCGCAGCTTTGGTGTCAGTTGGAGCTAGAATTTGAGTAAGAGACCGTTGTTGAAGCTACCTAGAGGTGCGCACACTGCAAAAGGGTTCAACACGCAAGAGAAACGTGCATAAAACTGTCTCATAGGCAAGAAAAAGATCAGCCCTACATCGGCAAGCGCTAAGGTAAGGCCAGGCGTCGGTCATAACGCATCGGGACAGAGACCATCGAAATGAAGGGAAGGAAAACGCTGTCATTGGTGATAAAAACTCAGCACACACCGCACCATTATTTTATTTATTACATGCATATCAGCGTACGTAATCTCACCCGCCATTGTCCAAAGACTTTTGGAGGTAAACATACCTTATACCGTACGCAGCCCCTGAAGCGCAGGGAAGATACAAGCGGCCCCGCTCCGTCCCACTCCCACGTTTAGATGCAATCAGCGACGTTTCGACACAGGCCGTAACTTATCGGGATCTTCAGCTGCATGTTAAGTGCACGGCCTCCCCCCGCGACGCTGGCATTACATCATTTAGCTCGGCAGGGCGGGCTCCCGTGATCCATCCCGCGTCCCGCCGGCTCCGCGTACACGCCACTGACACGGCGGCGGAGCCACTGATACGGGGGCGGACCCACTGACACTGCGGCAGAGCCACCGACACCGCGGCGGAGCCACCGACACCGCCTGACACTGCAGCGAAACCACTGACCCGCGGCGCCCCTCCACCGCCTGACGCTACCGTGGAGCCGCTGACATCGCGGCGCCATTGACACGGCGGCGGAGCCACCGACACCGCCTGACACCGCGGTGGAGCCACTGACCCTGCGGCGCCATTGACACGGCGGCGGAGCCACGACACTGCGGCACCACTGACACCGCGGGGGCAGCTGAGTTTACGGCGAGGCCGGCGACGTAAACGGTCGTGTTAGCGCGCGGCAGAGAATGAAGCGGGAGATTTTCATTGGGTATTAGCCCTTGAACAGCGAATGTTGCATGCGTGTCAGATGCTTGAAGCACCAGCTTACGTGCGTGTTCAGCGTCTAGCGCGGCTTGATGAACAGATACCGAAATCAGCTCAGATCAGGCCACGTGAGCTGAGAGCGCCACACACGATGTGCTGCTGTTCCAGCCGATGCCCCGCTAGGATTCGTCGCGTTACCGGAGCACCATGGTGAGCTCCGCGGACCACGATGCGGGACCGGCCGCCTTGAGCCGGATTCCACCTGCGGCACGGGTTGTCCCATTCCGGGCGGGAGCGGAGCGTGCGCTGGCGCGGGCTGACGGCCGCCGACGACCATCGCCCCATCGGCCGGCACCCTGCGCCGGCCATCACCGCATCTGCATAGCCGGGGCGGCCGGCGCGTCTGCCGGAGCGGCGCGTGGCTCGAGCCGCGCTGACGGGCTCAGTCAGCCGTGACATCGGAGCGGCGGCCGCCCGGCGCGCGCCGCCGCCGCCACAGATCGAGCGCCGGTGACGCGGCCGGCGCCGGGACGGCTTCATTGGGCGCCGGGCACGCGGCGAGGGACGCCGCGGCCGGGGTCAGTGGGACGACGCCGCGCTGGTGACGGCACAATGAGCGGCGCTCCAGGTTGGTGGCCGCATGCGGTCGGGGAGCCAAGGATCAGACAACCGGAAACTTTGGGATGCCACCTGATGTTTAGAGAAGAGAGCGAGGTACATATACATAGGTTGAGGGTAGGACAAGCGACATTGTGGCATTGCCGAGCTACACGTGGATCAGAATAACTTAAGACAAATGCGCTTTCCTTCGCGCAACTATTGCAATCAAGGGTGCATGTGGGTCAGTGTCGTGCCATTACGAAAAGTTGGTTGCAGCTGAGCGTCGAAATGCCATCATTTTGTGATACGACCTACCCTCCGTCAGTTGTGGCACTCAACAGGGTAATGCATTACCACCAGTCCCGAGCCTCATCTGCCAGTGAGTCATATGCGACCATGGTATAATGTGAATTCCCGTGAATTCAGACACCCAGCTCGACCGGACTTGGCCAAAGGCAAGTGAAAACATTCAACGTGCACATTGAAGGCAATATTTCAAATGAGCGGGTCGCTTGTGTGGGGTAGTAAGTGACGCCCGCTGCTACAAAAGCTTCCCACCAAAGACGGATATTAAGTCTAACCGTGGAGGGCCCACGACAACGGAGTCCACACACCAGCGTGTGACTAAGACAGCGCAGGCGCCCATGGCAAGGCGGCGCCGGCATTTCCTTCCTCGCCTCGCGGCCGCCTGCACCAGTTGAGAGAGGGCTGCAGAGTAGGCGGCCGTGTGACGCATCGAACACGCCGCCGCCGCCCGCCGCCCGCCGCCCGCCGCCCGCCGCCGCTTGCCGCCGCCGCCTGCCGCCCGCCGCCCGCCGCGCGCCGCCCGCCGCCACCGACATTTCCGACCACACACCGGCCGGCGCTTCCGATCAAAAGTGGCGGCCTTTGTCGGCGTCCGTCCGCTCTCACGCCGGCGGCGGCCACCAGTGGCCAGTCACGCGCCGCGTGACGGCCGCCTGACGCCGCCTCACGCCGCCTCACGCCACCGATACGGCCCCGGATCGGCGTCGATACACATCTCGCAGGCACGCTGACGAGCACGCTAACGGTGGGAACCGGCGACAGCGGGCCGCCCGGCATTGTGCGTGAGGGGCGGCGCATTTATTTCCTGTCAAAACAGGCCAGCTTCCTGTCAGCGACCGCGAGCAGGTCTCAAAGCGACTGTCCGTAGCGCGGTCAGGCGAGTCGCAGCGAGCGAAGCACGTCGTTAGGAGAGAACAGCCGCCAATAACAGCATGGGAATGGTCACTGGTCGAGATTTGCGCGTTCCGTGAGGTTCCTCAAAGTATGCAGCCCGTGAAGACTGGCATGATGCATTTCTTAGCGTGCTCTGGATGAGGCGTAGGGAGTGTACTTGTGCTCTCAAAATGTGCATCGTCTTGATAAAACGAACGTATAAAAAAATCAGGATTTTTGTAATGATGGTCACTAATCAGCTAACGACATTGTGCAAAAAGGAGTGCAGAAAACACAGCCAGGCGTGTGCATGCCGCGATCCAGGAGTATGCGATGGTGTTCGCAACAGCACCCGCTGAAACAGGTCACTGCTCAGCAGGCCAATTGCTGTCACAAGTATCATGCGCGTGGCGGACTAATGTGGTAGTCGGACCTAGTCAAAGCTGCGCCTCGGGTCCAGACCATTGTGTTCAGCACTGGCACGGGAGTCAGGATGTTACCACACAGACGTCAGCGCTCCAATGAGCGCCGACCGCCGACCGCCAGCGTTCTCAGGCGCTGTGCGGCAGACCACAATGAAGTGAGCAATATTCCCGCACCGCAAACGCTGCACGGTGGACCAGATCACGCACACACAAAGACACAGCCGCTTCTGGGTACGGCCCGAAAACGGGGCTCCAATCTGCAGTTGGTGCCGTAATGGCATCCTGTTCCGATGACTGTGGTCAGCTGCGGTTTCCTTTACTGGACGTTTAATCACAGAAGGCCATTTGCTCGCCCCTACCGAGTGAACAGCCATCAGGCTGGCGTCTGGATGATTCATGCAAGCCGTGTTGTCTATCCAACGGAACAGAATAAGGCATGGCGCCCAGGCGCGAGCGTTGTTCCCGTTCCTCTGTTGGCTGCCAAGCAGAGGATGGCAGGCCCCAGTGGGCCTTATACTTCACTCTTACTTTCGACAAATGGTTGATGGTTCCGAGAGACCAGTTTGGGCTGCGGAACCCAGCAGAAGCTCATAACGAGGCAGCACTGTTTTGGGAGCTCTGCACCCTCTAGCCTGTGGCCCAAAAGATTGAATCTTTGCGAGCACTTGTGCTTAAAAGCGCGACGAAATCCGCCTCCAGAGTTTCAGTGCTCGTATTTTTCTTCTCCATAGATTTGTAGTGCGAAGTGCCTGCTTCATCGACGTGGTCATTTTCCTAATACGGCTAAGGATTGAGGGTATTGATGATAAGAAATTGATAGTTTCATCTGGATTCGACTTGCCGCATATTCAAACATTCTGGATTGCCGCAAAGTGAAGAAAGCAGGTAGGAAGTTGGTGCAGAAAGTGCTCTTGGGCGCTAGTGATGATCTCCTTTCGTGTCATGGGAAGCGTGTTTCTTGGGGTAGTCTTCTGCTCAGTGCGCGGCACACAAACCGTCCGCTCCCCTGAACACGCGGGCCCACCGTTCCCTTGGACATGCTGTCCGTCCGCTCCTCTGGACACGCGGTCCATTTGCTCCTCTGGACACGCGGTCCATTCGCTCCTCTAGACACGCGGTCCGTCGGCTCCCCTGGACCCGCGGGCCGTCCACACACCCGATGAAACCTCCGCTGTGTTTGTCCGGCAGCGTCTACCCCGAGTGCCGGGGACAGCCAGGTGGCATTGTGCGCCCTGTTTGCGCAGCGCGCCGGGTCAGCCGGGGCGACGCACCGCGTTTGTCACGGCGGCCGCGCCCAGGCCGGCGGTTTTTAGTCGCGGCTCGTGTTTGCTCGGCAGTGGGCGTCGGCCGGCGGTTCATTGTCGGACTAATCCGTGCCGACCGCGGCCTGGCCAGGCGCCGCGCCAGTGCAGATAGCGCCTGGCGACTCCGGCCAGTCATCCGCGCCCGGCAGCATCATCGCCAAATGCTGATTAATAGCGCTGTGTCCAGGCTCACGGACGCGGGCCCGGAATGACGCGGCTCGGCGCCGGCGCGGGACAAAAATGCCATGACTTCATTGCGCGCGGAGGAGGGACGGCCGGGTGTGGGCTGACAAATACCGGCTGGCGGGGACGGGGAAGGGGCGGGACGGTTGGCCTTGACACGCGGGAGGTCGTGTAATGTGAGACAGCATGTGTGACGGAGAGCGATGGTGGGCTGCACCTGCTGGCTCCAGCTGTGGTCTTTCAGCGGCTCCAGATGCCGGGTGCCGCCGTCTAGACGCGGAAGACTAATGGTCTGAGAACATCTGAGACTGAGGCACAATATTCGGGGTCTAAGCAGAGAACATTGCAATTCGTTTTTCACAGATGCATGTTACCGTCAAACGTTATCACATCATCACAACCCACAGGACGCTAAGTATTCACGGGGCGCGTAATTTGAAGGTTTATTGGGGTCAATGCACCCTTTCACTACGCGGTAAAGGTGTGCGGCTACGTTGGGAGTTGTTAGCATAGATGTAGTATTTTGCATGGCCATGCTGTCGTGAATCATACATAAACCCTCCCGTTATGAGTCCAGGCGAACCGCAAAACCTCAGAACCTGGCCAGCAAGCTCATGCGAACCGCATACACCAAATGCGAATCCGAAGACCAAGGTTACAACTGTGGCATCGTGCATTCCCAGCATATGTAGAAATCACGAGCACCACGGACACGGTCAGCCTCCAGATGGTGTTCACAGCCGTTCCACGTTCTGCAGCTCAACATCCAGGCTCTGCTGTGCGCCAGCCTGACCCGGCCGTCTGCGAAAGCGCGCCTTGCTCCCGGTGTGAGCAGGGCTTCTTCGTGGGCCGAGGAAATTTTTGGCGTATAATAGCTCGAACATGGTATCTTTAACCGATGTTGTCATGAATGGAAATTATGTCACATTTGATTCCCGCGGGAATTGATCGTATCAAAACGCAAATTTAGACGTAATTTTATGCTGTTTGTTGTCCATCAGCCTAATGCTATTCTATGGAGATGGGTATTTGATTTTATTTGATCTTTACATGCATTTAGGCACAAACTACGAAATCTGTCATGTTGTGCAGCATGGAACAGAAGCGCCGGCCATCTCCGGCCAGCTGATTCCCTCTGCCTCTGTTACGCGCTTATCCCATGAGGCCTGCAACGTCCTTAACATACAGCGCTTCTGGCAGCGCGACTCGAACCCTTTCAGAGTCATCCCTCTCCAGGCAGCGCGAGTCTCGCAGCGACCCCGCTGCAGCCGCCGGCCCCTCCGAAGGTCAGCCCGTCAGCTGGCGATGGCGGGGCAGCACGTGAGGCGGGCGCCCGCGGCGCGTCGGCCGTCCGCTGACGGGTTTATTAGCAGGCAACCCCCTGCCGCAGCGTACCCCGCGCCATCGCCGTCCCGCCGGCACACCGGAAGCCGCTAATTGTTGATAGGCGCCCCGACGCCGGCCCCGCCTCTGGGCTGCCAGTCAGCAGCGTTCATGGTGTCAGGGTGCAGGGTCACGGTGCCGGCATGGGAAACAGCAACCGACGGATGGCGCCTCGTTTTAGCGGTATATTCGCGAATATAATTGAAGCTTGGATGTGGTGTGAGCGGCCATGTCGTGCCGTGCCTGTATTAGCTTAGGTGAACGTACAGCTCCGCTGTGTCGCATGATTTAATGCGAACTTATTGACACATGTTCTAGCTATAAGGCTTCGCGCCGTTCTCATTCGGAAATCATGACCATTTCATAAGATTAAACTCGTGTCATGAGCGACACTACCACGGATCGGTCCAGGCTACAAGCTGCACGGGCCGCCGCGAGCCAGCCGGCGGCGGCTGTGTGAGACTATCTGTCAGCTCCCTCCCCCCCCCCCCCGCCCCCGGCTTCCGGTGCTAAGTCAACACACGCCGACAGACACACGGAAGGGTGGTCTTAGCCGCCGACACCCCGACGGAATCTCCCGGAAAAACAGCCGAAAACAAACCGGGCCTCGTGCGTCAGGCTTATCTGCCACTGCCGGCGAAAACAGCTAAATCTGCCGGGAGCCGCCCCCGTCCGGACAGATCGCAGCCGCAGGCAGCGCGTGCGTGATTTTCAGAACGGAAGGAAAAACTGACAGGGCAATCCGGCGCCGCCGTTAACAGACACCGGGCAGGCGATAACGCTTAATCTTGCTGCGGCGGGCCCGGCGACCGCAAAAAGTGCGAACATACCGCAGGGCTGCAGCAATCAATCCAGATCAATCATGCGGTGCAGGGCCCGCCTCCAAGATAACACTCCCCTCCCTCCCTCCCGCCCGCAGGGTTTTCAATAGAGCTTGCAGAGCGGGTGGAGAGAGACTGCTTTCGCGACGATTCGGTGTGAGCTGCTTGTGTATTGCCTTCTGAGGACTTTTGGCTTCCAAACTTGTGCACACCGATGCGGCTGCAGATTGCGAAACTCACTGAAAAACGCATGCCACTAAAATCTACCAAAAAACGCCAACAAGCCCGTATAGGACAACTCGCTTCCGACGAGCACATCACACCGTCGTCTCTGTTGTTTGGTTAGATAAGACTAGATCAACCGGACCCAAGCTTAAAAAACATGCGGGCACTAATGTCTTTGGTTATTAGAAAATTATGTCCGTCAAACTCATGAATTCGAGTGCCTGAATCTCAAGCTTAGATTCGTCTATGCCCTAAATCTTGCCATGACGACATGCAGCTGGTTTTGCAGAGGGTCCAACTTACTAAGATAATTTTCCTCCGTAGACGTACACACAAACTTGTACATTTCATATCCGAGTGAACCGGACAAAACGGACGATCTGAGCATGCGCGGCATCTATGGCCAAGGATCGGAGGAACCCTTCTGTGACGTGAGACACACGCAGTTTACACCAGCACTTTGGCCGAAGCGCGCGCGCTGCACCCTGACATCACGTAGTTTGGGTCGTCTGGAGGCATGGCGCACGCAGACACCGGTACCCAAGTCACTGTTTGATCTATGTTTACGAACTCTGTTGCAGCAAGCAGCCCCCCCCCCCCCACACTCTCTCTCATCTCTCTCTCTCTCTCTCTCTCC